>NC_064567.1:80214956-81414956 GCF_937001465.1 Orcinus orca
GTGTTACCTAAAAAGTGATACTCATGAACTTATTTCCAAGAGAAGGAAAAGCACGGATTGAGAAAACAAAATGATCTTTAACGAAATGGAAAGGTGTAAGGAATGGGTGAATTAGGATACGGGGTTAACAGACACGTACTAATACATATGACCATATATAATCACAAAATCCTACGGGATACCAACAGAGGTCTACTCAACACGGTATAATAACCTTTCCTTTGGAAAGGATCCAAAGATGAATAGACGGATACGTTGATATGATGAACCAGATTCTGTACACCTAGCAGAAACTGCATGATATATCAAATTTGCTCTGATAATTAATAAAATTAAATTTAAAAAAACAAACACGAAGTAGGAGATATAATCTCTTGGGGGGGTCTGCCTGGCACATTCCACTCTAATTTGCAGCCTACTAACAGGATTTCCAGGAAGGCTCTGCTGCCCAAAACCCCCGAGTCGGAAATGGAGAAAACGCTTCCGCCTTGTGGCCGTTTCCCGCAAGAGCGGCTTTAAGCCCACAGCTAACGGTCCGTTAACATTCACAAGGACTCAGGGCTGTAAAGGACACCTGCCCTCAAAAAATGTCCTGAGGTAGGGAATGGCCAGAAAATTCAAAACAGGCAAAATGTTCAAGAAGATAACATGAAGAGGTAAGTTTTACTCACTCTCTTTAAAAGGAAAATGGATAAAAGCTCAACATCAGGATATATTAGACTCATGCAAATCTAATCTACAAAAAGGTTTCAACTCACACCAGTCGACTGACCATCATCAAAAAGTCTTCAAACAGTAAGTGCTGAAGGGTTTTTTAGAGAACTGTGTAACCCTCTGGCTGCTGGTGAGATGTAAAGTGGTAACAGCCAATAATGAGAACAGAAAGGAGCTGCGTTTAAAGTAAAAACGGAGCTCCCATTCGATGCAGCAGGCCCACCGCTGGGCCTCTCACCTGACAAGACCAGAATCCAGAGGACACAGGCTGCAAAAGCTGCACTGCGGCCTTATTCACAATAGCCAAGACATGGAAGCAACCTAGATGTCCATCAACAGATGAATGGATAAGGAAGAAGTGGTCCATGTACACAACGGAATACTAGCCATGTAAACAATGAAACACTGCACTTTGAGGCACCACAGATGAGCCTAGGGAGAATCACAGAACATGAGGTAAATTGGAAAGCAAAAGACAGATATCCTATCTATCACTTATAGGTGTTACCTAACTACTGACAAAAATGGACATATTTCCACCGACAAAGACACACAGAGACTTTAAAAAACAAACTATGTGTATCTAAGAGGAAAGTGGTAGCAATGGATGAATTAAGATTAGATTTACCATACCTATAGAAATACAGATTAAGTACATATATCAAAAAGACGGAGCACATAGCAAGGCAGGTCTTCGGAACACTCTGTAATCTTTTACATGGGAAAAGGATCTGTACATGAATAGATATATATGATGCACAAATGAACCAGGACTGTGTACACCTAGGACAAACTGTATTCTAATCATTACCCCGATTAAAACAACGAACAGGAAGTAATGAGACATAAACTTCAGGGGTTTTTCCTGGCACAGTCCATTCTAATTTACAACCTGGGAACACGACTTCCAGAAAGGCTGTGCTGCCCTAGTAACCAGATTTGGGAATGGAGAAATGCTGCCGCCTTGTGGCCGTTTCCCACAACAGCCGCTTTAAAGCCAGTGCTAATGGTCACTAAATATTCACCAAACTTGCAGGTCTGTAAATTACACCTGGCCTCCAAAAAAATCCTGGGGTCAAAAATCGACCAAAAATTCAAAAGAGGGCAACCTTCCAAGAAGACAATTTCAAGAGGTATATTGTTCTCACACTTTTTTTCTTTGTTTTTCCTAAAGAAAAGAGAAAGGTGTGGAAAGATGCTGAACATTAGGGATTATTAAAGACATACAAATCCAAATTACAGAAACCTATCAGCTCACGCCAGTCAGAAAGGCCACAAGCAAACATTCTGCAGACAATAAATGCTGAAGGGGTTGTGGAGAAATGCATACCCTTGGTGCTAATTGGGATGTGGTAAGAGCCACTAATGAAAAAACACAATGGAGGTGCTTTGAAAAGGGAAACATTGAGCTAGCAGTCAATCAGTCACACCCACTGCCGGGCCTATCCCCTGAGAAAATGAGAATCAAAAAGTCACAGGCTGGCAATCCTGCACTCCAGCAATATTTACCATAGCCAACACTTGGAAGCAACGAAAATGTCCATCAACAGAGGAATGCACACAGAAGTGGTCCATGAATACAATGGAATATTACTCCACTAAAAAATATAAATTAAATTAAAAAACCAAACATAAGTAAGGAGACATCAGCTTTTGGGGGTTTATCAGGGCACATGGCACTCTAATTTATAACTGAGGAACACCACTGGCGGGAAGGTCTGTTTCCCTAGGTACCAGAGTGGGGAACGTAGAAAGGCTGCCGACCTCTGGCCAATACCTGCAACAGCAGATTTGAAATCTGTGCTAATGGTCACTTAATATTCAAAATAATTGCAGACTTGTAAATGACACCTGCCATCAAAAAAAAATCTTGGGGTTGTAAAGCGACTACAAAATTCAATAGACGTCAACATTTCAAGAAGACAATTTCAAGAGGCGTATTTTACGCACATTTTGTCTTTTCTTGCGTTTTTATCTTTAAAAAGGAAAAGGGAATGGGAAAATGCTCAACATCAGCAATTAATAAAGCCTTGCAAATCCAATTACAGAAATGTTTACCTCACAGCCGTCAGAATGTTCTTCACCGAAAAGTCTACGAAGAATAAATGCTGAAGGGGTTTCAGAGAACTGTGTACCCTCTAGCTGCTGGGGGGATGTAAACTGCTCACAGCCAGTACTGAGAACATAATGGAGGTGCCTTTAGGGGTAAAAATTGAGCTACCATGTGATCTGGTAGGTCGTTTGATGCGCCTATCACCTGAGCAGAGCAGAATGGAAAAGACACAGGCTGGCAATCCTGCACTGCAGGAACATTTAACATAGCCAAGACTTGGAAGAAACCAAAATGTCCATCAACAGAAAAATGCACAAAGAGGAAGTGGTCCATGTAAACAATGGAATATTAGCCATGGAAAACAATGAAACAGTGCCGTTTGCACCACCATATAAGGACCTAGAGATAATCACCCACCTTGAAGTAAGAAAGAAGGTGAAAGACAGATATCCTATGACATCACTTATAGGTGTTACCTAAAAATTGATACTCATGAACTTATTGCCAAGAGAAGGAAAAGCATGGATTAAGAAGAAACAATTATGTTTAACCAAATGGAAAAGTGCAAGGAATGTGTGAATTAGGATATGGGGGTAAACAGACATGTACTAATACATATGAAATATATAATCACAAAATACCTATGGAATACCAAGAGAGGTCTACTCAACACTCTGTAATAACCTACACAGTAAAGAATCCAAAGATAAAAAGACAGATACATTGATATCATGAACCAGATTCTGTACACCTAGGAGAAACAAAATATTTTTATCAAATTTGCTCTGATAACTAATAAAAATTAAATTTAAAAAACAAGCAAAAAGTGAGGAGATGTAAGCTCTTGGGGATGTGCCCTGGCACATTCCACTCTAATTTGCAGCCTACTGACACGATTTCCAGGAAGGCTCTGCTGCCCAAAAACCCAGAGTTGGAAAATGGAGAAATGCTGCCGCCTTGTGGCCGTTTCACACAACAGCAGCTTTAAACCCAGGGCTAAAGGTCACTAAATATTCACCAAACTCGCAGTTCTGTAATGACACCTGCCCACCAAAAACATCCTGGGGTCGAAAATCGACCACAAAATTCAAAAAACGGCGAGCTTCCAAGAGGACAATTTCAAGAGATATATTGTACTCACACTTTTCTCTCTCTCTTTTTTTTAACAGGAAAGAAAAAGGCGTGGAAAAACGATGAATTTGAGGAATTTCTAAAGACACGCAAACCCAAATTACAAAAACCTATCGGCTCACAGCAGTCAGAAAAGCCATTAGCAAAAATGCTGCAAGCAATAAATGCTGAAGGGATTGTGGAGAAATGCGTACCCTCCGTTCTAAGGGGGACATGGTAAGAGCCACTCATGAAAACACAATGGAGGTGCTTTGAAAAGGGAAACATTGAGCTAGCAGTCAATCAGTCACACCCACTGCCGGGCCTACCCCCTGAGAAAATGAGAATCAAAAAGTCACAGGCTGGCAATCCTGCACTCCAGCAATACTTACCGTAGCCAACACTTGGAGCAATGAAAATGTCCATCAACAGAGGAATGCACCAAGAAGAAGCCGTCCATGTACGCAACGGAATGTTACTCCACTGAAAAATATAAATTAAATTAAAACATCAAACGTAAGTAAGGACACAAGGTTTTGGGCGTTTATCAGGGCACACTGCACTCTAATTTGTATCTGAGGAACACCACTGGCAGGAAGGTCTGCTTCCCTAGGTACCAGGGTGGGGAACGTAGAAATACTGCGGCCCTCTAGCTGATACCTGCAACAGCAGCTTCGAAATCTCTGCTAATGGTCACTTCATATGCACAAGTACCGCAGGGCTGCAAAGGAAACCTGCCCTCAAAATGTCCTGACGCAGGTGAAGGCCAAAACATTTCAAAATGTGGCACGTATTTCAAGAAAACAATTTGAAGAAGTAAGCTGTAATAACGGTTTGAAAAATAAAAGGACATGCCCGAAAGCTCAATTTCAAGGGATTATGAGACACATGCGGATCCAACCACAAAGAGGTATCAGCTCACCCCGCTAAGAATAACCATCAGCAAAGAAAGTACAAACGCTCAATGCTGAAGAGGTTGTGGAGAAATGCATACCCTCAATTTGAAGTGGGACGTAACCTGGTAAGAGCCACTAATGGGAAGAGAATGGATGTGTCTTTAAAAGGTAACACTGAGCTACTATATGATCCATCAGGCCCACTCCTCGGCCTGTAACCTAAGAAGACAGAATTGGAAAGACATAGGCAGGAAATATGCACTGCAGCAGTACAACAATAGCCAAGACACGGAATCAACCAAAAAGTCCATCAAGAGATGAGTGGACAGAGAAGAAGTGGTACGTGTACAGATGGAATATTAGCCAAGGAAAAAAATGAAACAATGACATTTGCAGCACGGTAGATGAGTCTAGAGGTAATCATGCAACTGGTAGTAAGTGAGAAAGCGAAAGACACATATCCTATCGTATCACTTATAGGTGTTACCTAAAAATTGATACCAGTGAAGATATTTCCACAGAGAAATGTAATCACAGATTCATTGAGCAAACTTACGGTTCACCAAACGGAAAGGTGTGAGGATTGGATACATTAGGATGTTGGGGTTAACAGAGATATGCAAACACACGTGAAATGTATCATCACCAAAGACCTACGGCATACCAAGAGAAGACTACTCAACATTGGGTCATAACCTACATGGGAAAAGGATCCGAAGAAGACTAGATATATGTGTAAAAGAATCACATCTTGCACACGCCTAGAACAAACAAAACATTGTAATCAAATTTTCTCGGATACAAAATAAAAATTAAATTAAAACAAAACGAACAGCAAGTAATGAGACATAAACGTAAGGGGCTTTTTCCTGGCACATTCCGTTCTAATTTACAAGCTACAACACAACTTCCATTATGGCTCTGCTGCCCTAGTAACCAGATTTGGTAAGGAGAAGTGCTGCCGCCTTCTGGCCGTTTCACACAACAGCGCTAATGGTCACTTAATATTCAAAATAATTGCAGGCCTGTAAATGACACCCTGCCATCAAAAAACATCCTGGGGGCGTAAATCGACCAGAAAATTCAAACGACGTCAACATTTCAAGAAGACATCTCAAGAGGCATATTTTATGCACATTGTGTCTTTTCTTTCTTCTTTTCTTTAAAATAAAAGGGAATTGAACAATGCTCAACATCAGCAATTAATAAAGCCATGAAAATCCAACCTACATAAATGTTCACCTCACAGCCATCAGAATGACCTTCAGCAAAAAGTCTACAAAGAATAAATGCTGAAGGGGTTTCAGAGAACTGTGTACCCTCTAGCTGCTGGGGGGATGTAAACTTGTAGCAGCCAGTAGTGAGAACATAACGCAAGTGCGTTTAAGGGTAAAAATTGAGCTACCGTGTGATCTGGTAGGTCCTTTGATGCACCGCCTATCACCTGAGCAGAGCAGAATGGAAAAGACACAGGCTGGCAATCCTGCCCTGCAGGAACCTTTAACATAGCCAACACTTGGAAGAACCCGATAAAGGTCCATCAGCAGAAAAATGCACAAAGAGGAAGTGGTCCACGTAAACCATGGAATATTAGCTATGGAAAACGATGAAACAGTGCCCTTTGCACCACGATATAAGGACGTAGAGATAACCACCCAACTTGAAGAAAGAAACTGAAAGACAGATATACTATGACGTCACTCATAGGTGTTACCTAAAAAGTGATACTCATGAACTTATTTCCAAGAGAAGGAAAAGCACGGATTGAGAAAACAAAATGATCTTTAACGAAATGGAAAGGTGTAAGGAATGGGTGAATTAGGATACGGGGGTTAACAGACACGTACTAATACATATGACATATATAATCACAAAATCCTACGGGATACCAACAGAGGTCTACTCAACACGGTATAATAACCTTTCCTTTGGAAAGGATCCAAAGATGAATAGACGGATACGTTGATATGATGAACCAGATTCTGTACACCTAGCAGAAACTGCATGATATATCAAATTTGCTCTGATAATTAATAAAAATTAAATTTAAAAAAACAAACACGAAGTAGGAGATATAATCTCTTGGGGGTCTGCCCTGGCACATTCCACTCTAATTTGCAGCCTACTAACAGGATTTCCAGGAAGGCTCTGCTGCCCAAAAACCCCCGAGTCGGAAATGGAGAAACGCTTCCGCCTTGTGGCCGTTTCCCGCAAGAGCGGCTTTAAGCCCACAGCTAACGGTCCGTTAACATTCACAAGGACTCAGGGCTGTAAAGGACACCTGCCCTCAAAAAATGTCCTGAGGTAGGGAATGGCCAGAAAATTCAAAACAGGCAAAATGTTCAAGAAGATAACATGAAGAGGTAAGTTTTACTCACTCTCTTTAAAAGGAAAATGGATAAAAGCTCAACATCAGGATATATTAGACTCATGCAAATCTAATCTACAAAAAGGTTTCAACTCACACCAGTCGACTGACCATCATCAAAAAGTCTTCAAACAGTAAGTGCTGAAGGGGTTTTTTAGAGAACTGTGTACCCTCTGGCTGCTGGTGAGATGTAAAGTGGTAACAGCCAATAATGAGAACAGAAAGGAGCTGCGTTTAAAAGTAAAAACGGAGCTCCCATTCGATGCAGCAGGCCCACCGCTGGGCCTCTCACCTGACAAGACCAGAATCCAGAGGACACAGGCTGCAAAAGCTGCACTGCGGCCTTATTCACAATAGCCAAGACATGGAAGCAACCTAGATGTCCATCAACAGATGAATGGATAAGGAAGAAGTGGTCCATGTACACAACGGAATACTAGCCATGTAAAACAATGAAACACTGCACTTTGAGGCACCACAGATGAGCCTAGGGAGAATCACAGAACATGAGGTAAATTGGAAAGCAAAAGACAGATATCCTATCATATCACTTATAGGTGTTACCTAACTACTGACAAAAATGGACATATTTCCACCGACAAAGACACACAGAGACTTTAAAAAACAAACTATGTGTATCTAAGAGGAAAGGTGGTAGCAATGGATGAATTAAGATTAGATTTACCATACCTATAGAAATACAGATTAAGTACATATATCAAAAAGACGGAGCACATAGCAAGGCAGGTCTTCGGAACACTCTGTAATCTTTTACATGGGAAAAGGATCTGTACATGAATAGATATATATGATGCACAAATGAACCAGACTGTGTACACCTAGGACAAACTGTATTCTAATCATTACCCCGATTAAAACAACGAACAGGAAGTAATGAGACATAAACTTCAGGGGTTTTTCCTGGCACAGTCCATTCTAATTTACAACCTGGGAACACGACTTCCAGAAAGGCTGTGCTGCCCTAGTAACCAGATTTGGGAATGGAGAAATGCTGCCGCCTTGTGGCCGTTTCCCACAACAGCCGCTTTAAAGCCAGTGCTAATGGTCACTAAATATTCACCAAACTTGCAGGTCTGTAAATTACACCTGGCCTCCAAAAAAATCCTGGGGTCAAAAATCGACCAAAAATTCAAAAGAGGGCAACCTTCCAAGAAGACAATTTCAAGAGGTATATTGTTCTCACACTTTTTTTCTTTGTTTTTCCTAAAGAAAAGAGAAAGGTGTGGAAAGATGCTGAACATTAGGGATTATTAAAGACATACAAATCCAAATTACAGAAACCTATCAGCTCACGCCAGTCAGAAAGGCCACAAGCAAACATTCTGCAGACAATAAATGCTGAAGGGGTTGTGGAGAAATGCATACCCTTGGTGCTAATTGGGATGTGGTAAGAGCCACTAATGAAAAAACACAATGGAGGTGCTTTGAAAAGGGAAACATTGAGCTAGCAGTCAATCAGTCACACCCACTGCCGGGCCTATCCCCTGAGAAAATGAGAATCAAAAAGTCACAGGCTGGCAATCCTGCACTCCAGCAATATTTACCATAGCCAACACTTGGAAGCAACGAAAATGTCCATCAACAGAGGAATGCACACAGAAGTGGTCCATGAATACAATGGAATATTACTCCACTAAAAAATATAAATTAAATTAAAAAACCAAACATAAGTAAGGAGACATCAGCTTTTGGGGGTTTATCAGGGCACATGGCACTCTAATTTATAACTGAGGAACACCACTGGCGGGAAGGTCTGTTTCCCTAGGTACCAGAGTGGGGAACGTAGAAAGGCTGCCGACCTCTGGCCAATACCTGCAACAGCAGATTTGAAATCTGTGCTAATGGTCACTTAATATTCAAAATAATTGCAGACTTGTAAATGACACCTGCCATCAAAAAAAAATCTTGGGGTTGTAAAGCGACTACAAAATTCAATAGACGTCAACATTTCAAGAAGACAATTTCAAGAGGCGTATTTTACGCACATTTTGTCTTTTCTTGCGTTTTTATCTTTAAAAAGGAAAAGGGAATGGGAAAATGCTCAACATCAGCAATTAATAAAGCCTTGCAAATCCAATTACAGAAATGTTTACCTCACAGCCGTCAGAATGTTCTTCACCGAAAAGTCTACGAAGAATAAATGCTGAAGGGGTTTCAGAGAACTGTGTACCCTCTAGCTGCTGGGGGGATGTAAACTGCTCACAGCCAGTACTGAGAACATAATGGAGGTGCCTTTAGGGGTAAAAATTGAGCTACCATGTGATCTGGTAGGTCGTTTGATGCGCCTATCACCTGAGCAGAGCAGAATGGAAAAGACACAGGCTGGCAATCCTGCACTGCAGGAACATTTAACATAGCCAAGACTTGGAAGAAACCAAAATGTCCATCAACAGAAAAATGCACAAAGAGGAAGTGGTCCATGTAAACAATGGAATATTAGCCATGGAAAACAATGAAACAGTGCCGTTTGCACCACCATATAAGGACCTAGAGATAATCACCCACCTTGAAGTAAGAAAGAAGGTGAAAGACAGATATCCTATGACATCACTTATAGGTGTTACCTAAAAATTGATACTCATGAACTTATTGCCAAGAGAAGGAAAAGCATGGATTAAGAAGAAACAATTATGTTTAACCAAATGGAAAAGTGCAAGGAATGTGTGAATTAGGATATGGGGGTAAACAGACATGTACTAATACATATGAAATATATAATCACAAAATACCTATGGAATACCAAGAGAGGTCTACTCAACACTCTGTAATAACCTACACAGTAAAGAATCCAAAGATAAAAAGACAGATACATTGATATCATGAACCAGATTCTGTACACCTAGGAGAAACAAAATATTTTTATCAAATTTGCTCTGATAACTAATAAAAATTAAATTTAAAAAACAAGCAAAAAGTGAGGAGATGTAAGCTCTTGGGGATGTGCCCTGGCACATTCCACTCTAATTTGCAGCCTACTGACACGATTTCCAGGAAGGCTCTGCTGCCCAAAAACCCAGAGTTGGAAAATGGAGAAATGCTGCCGCCTTGTGGCCGTTTCACACAACAGCAGCTTTAAACCCAGGGCTAAAGGTCACTAAATATTCACCAAACTCGCAGTTCTGTAATGACACCTGCCCACCAAAAACATCCTGGGGTCGAAAATCGACCACAAAATTCAAAAAACGGCGAGCTTCCAAGAGGACAATTTCAAGAGATATATTGTACTCACACTTTTCTCTCTCTCTTTTTTTTAACAGGAAAGAAAAAGGCGTGGAAAAACGATGAATTTGAGGAATTTCTAAAGACACGCAAACCCAAATTACAAAAACCTATCGGCTCACAGCAGTCAGAAAAGCCATTAGCAAAAATGCTGCAAGCAATAAATGCTGAAGGGATTGTGGAGAAATGCGTACCCTCCGTTCTAAGGGGGACATGGTAAGAGCCACTCATGAAAACACAATGGAGGTGCTTTGAAAAGGGAAACATTGAGCTAGCAGTCAATCAGTCACACCCACTGCCGGGCCTACCCCCTGAGAAAATGAGAATCAAAAAGTCACAGGCTGGCAATCCTGCACTCCAGCAATACTTACCGTAGCCAACACTTGGAGCAATGAAAATGTCCATCAACAGAGGAATGCACCAAGAAGAAGCCGTCCATGTACGCAACGGAATGTTACTCCACTGAAAAATATAAATTAAATTAAAACATCAAACGTAAGTAAGGACACAAGGTTTTGGGCGTTTATCAGGGCACACTGCACTCTAATTTGTATCTGAGGAACACCACTGGCAGGAAGGTCTGCTTCCCTAGGTACCAGGGTGGGGAACGTAGAAATACTGCGGCCCTCTAGCTGATACCTGCAACAGCAGCTTCGAAATCTCTGCTAATGGTCACTTCATATGCACAAGTACCGCAGGGCTGCAAAGGAAACCTGCCCTCAAAATGTCCTGACGCAGGTGAAGGCCAAAACATTTCAAAATGTGGCACGTATTTCAAGAAAACAATTTGAAGAAGTAAGCTGTAATAACGGTTTGAAAAATAAAAGGACATGCCCGAAAGCTCAATTTCAAGGGATTATGAGACACATGCGGATCCAACCACAAAGAGGTATCAGCTCACCCCGCTAAGAATAACCATCAGCAAAGAAAGTACAAACGCTCAATGCTGAAGAGGTTGTGGAGAAATGCATACCCTCAATTTGAAGTGGGACGTAACCTGGTAAGAGCCACTAATGGGAAGAGAATGGATGTGTCTTTAAAAGGTAACACTGAGCTACTATATGATCCATCAGGCCCACTCCTCGGCCTGTAACCTAAGAAGACAGAATTGGAAAGACATAGGCAGGAAATATGCACTGCAGCAGTACAACAATAGCCAAGACACGGAATCAACCAAAAAGTCCATCAAGAGATGAGTGGACAGAGAAGAAGTGGTACGTGTACAGATGGAATATTAGCCAAGGAAAAAAATGAAACAATGACATTTGCAGCACGGTAGATGAGTCTAGAGGTAATCATGCAACTGGTAGTAAGTGAGAAAGCGAAAGACACATATCCTATCGTATCACTTATAGGTGTTACCTAAAAATTGATACCAGTGAAGATATTTCCACAGAGAAATGTAATCACAGATTCATTGAGCAAACTTACGGTTCACCAAACGGAAAGGTGTGAGGATTGGATACATTAGGATGTTGGGGTTAACAGAGATATGCAAACACACGTGAAATGTATCATCACCAAAGACCTACGGCATACCAAGAGAAGACTACTCAACATTGGGTCATAACCTACATGGGAAAAGGATCCGAAGAAGACTAGATATATGTGTAAAAGAATCACATCTTGCACACGCCTAGAACAAACAAAACATTGTAATCAAATTTTCTCGGATACAAAATAAAAATTAAATTAAAACAAAACGAACAGCAAGTAATGAGACATAAACGTAAGGGGCTTTTTCCTGGCACATTCCGTTCTAATTTACAAGCTACAACACAACTTCCATTATGGCTCTGCTGCCCTAGTAACCAGATTTGGTAAGGAGAAGTGCTGCCGCCTTCTGGCCGTTTCACACAACAGCGCTAATGGTCACTTAATATTCAAAATAATTGCAGGCCTGTAAATGACACCCTGCCATCAAAAAACATCCTGGGGGCGTAAATCGACCAGAAAATTCAAACGACGTCAACATTTCAAGAAGACATCTCAAGAGGCATATTTTATGCACATTGTGTCTTTTCTTTCTTCTTTTCTTTAAAATAAAAGGGAATTGAACAATGCTCAACATCAGCAATTAATAAAGCCATGAAAATCCAACCTACATAAATGTTCACCTCACAGCCATCAGAATGACCTTCAGCAAAAAGTCTACAAAGAATAAATGCTGAAGGGGTTTCAGAGAACTGTGTACCCTCTAGCTGCTGGGGGGATGTAAACTTGTAGCAGCCAGTAGTGAGAACATAACGCAAGTGCGTTTAAGGGTAAAAATTGAGCTACCGTGTGATCTGGTAGGTCCTTTGATGCACCGCCTATCACCTGAGCAGAGCAGAATGGAAAAGACACAGGCTGGCAATCCTGCCCTGCAGGAACCTTTAACATAGCCAACACTTGGAAGAACCCGATAAAGGTCCATCAGCAGAAAAATGCACAAAGAGGAAGTGGTCCACGTAAACCATGGAATATTAGCTATGGAAAACGATGAAACAGTGCCCTTTGCACCACGATATAAGGACGTAGAGATAACCACCCAACTTGAAGAAAGAAACTGAAAGACAGATATACTATGACGTCACTCATAGGTGTTACCTAAAAAGTGATACTCATGAACTTATTTCCAAGAGAAGGAAAAGCACGGATTGAGAAAACAAAATGATCTTTAACGAAATGGAAAGGTGTAAGGAATGGGTGAATTAGGATACGGGGGTTAACAGACACGTACTAATACATATGACATATATAATCACAAAATCCTACGGGATACCAACAGAGGTCTACTCAACACGGTATAATAACCTTTCCTTTGGAAAGGATCCAAAGATGAATAGACGGATACGTTGATATGATGAACCAGATTCTGTACACCTAGCAGAAACTGCATGATATATCAAATTTGCTCTGATAATTAATAAAAATTAAATTTAAAAAAACAAACACGAAGTAGGAGATATAATCTCTTGGGGGTCTGCCCTGGCACATTCCACTCTAATTTGCAGCCTACTAACAGGATTTCCAGGAAGGCTCTGCTGCCCAAAAACCCCCGAGTTGGAAATGGAGAAACGCTTCCGCCTTGTGGCCGTTTCCCGCAAGAGCGGCTTTAAGCCCACAGCTAACGGTCCGTTAACATTCACAAGGACTCAGGGCTGTAAAGGACACCTGCCCTCAAAAAATGTCCTGAGGTAGGGAATGGCCAGAAAATTCAAAACAGGCAAAATGTTCAAGAAGATAACATGAAGAGGTAAGTTTTACTCACTCTCTTTAAAAGGAAAATGGATAAAAGCTCAACATCAGGATATATTAGACTCATGCAAATCTAATCTACAAAAAGGTTTCAACTCACACCAGTCGACTGACCATCATCAAAAAGTCTTCAAACAGTAAGTGCTGAAGGGGTTTTTTAGAGAACTGTGTACCCTCTGGCTGCTGGTGAGATGTAAAGTGGTAACAGCCAATAATGAGAACAGAAAGGAGCTGCGTTTAAAAGTAAAAACGGAGCTCCCATTCGATGCAGCAGGCCCACCGCTGGGCCTCTCACCTGACAAGACCAGAATCCAGAGGACACAGGCTGCAAAAGCTGCACTGCGGCCTTATTCACAATAGCCAAGACATGGAAGCAACCTAGATGTCCATCAACAGATGAATGGATAAGGAAGAAGTGGTCCATGTACACAACGGAATACTAGCCATGTAAAACAATGAAACACTGCACTTTGAGGCACCACAGATGAGCCTAGGGAGAATCACAGAACATGAGGTAAATTGGAAAGCAAAAGACAGATATCCTATCATATCACTTATAGGTGTTACCTAACTACTGACAAAAATGGACATATTTCCACCGACAAAGACACACAGAGACTTTAAAAAACAAACTATGTGTATCTAAGAGGAAAGGTGGTAGCAATGGATGAATTAAGATTAGATTTACCATACCTATAGAAATACAGATTAAGTACATATATCAAAAAGACGGAGCACATAGCAAGGCAGGTCTTCGGAACACTCTGTAATCTTTTACATGGGAAAAGGATCTGTACATGAATAGATATATATGATGCACAAATGAACCAGACTGTGTACACCTAGGACAAACTGTATTCTAATCATTACCCCGATTAAAACAACGAACAGGAAGTAATGAGACATAAACTTCAGGGGTTTTTCCTGGCACAGTCCATTCTAATTTACAACCTGGGAACACGACTTCCAGAAAGGCTGTGCTGCCCTAGTAACCAGATTTGGGAATGGAGAAATGCTGCCGCCTTGTGGCCGTTTCCCACAACAGCCGCTTTAAAGCCAGTGCTAATGGTCACTAAATATTCACCAAACTTGCAGGTCTGTAAATTACACCTGGCCTCCAAAAAAATCCTGGGGTCAAAAATCGACCAAAAATTCAAAAGAGGGCAACCTTCCAAGAAGACAATTTCAAGAGGTATATTGTTCTCACACTTTTTTTCTTTGTTTTTCCTAAAGAAAAGAGAAAGGTGTGGAAAGATGCTGAACATTAGGGATTATTAAAGACATACAAATCCAAATTACAGAAACCTATCAGCTCACGCCAGTCAGAAAGGCCACAAGCAAACATTCTGCAGACAATAAATGCTGAAGGGGTTGTGGAGAAATGCATACCCTTGGTGCTAATTGGGATGTGGTAAGAGCCACTAATGAAAAAACACAATGGAGGTGCTTTGAAAAGGGAAACATTGAGCTAGCAGTCAATCAGTCACACCCACTGCCGGGCCTATCCCCTGAGAAAATGAGAATCAAAAAGTCACAGGCTGGCAATCCTGCACTCCAGCAATATTTACCATAGCCAACACTTGGAAGCAACGAAAATGTCCATCAACAGAGGAATGCACACAGAAGTGGTCCATGAATACAATGGAATATTACTCCACTAAAAAATATAAATTAAATTAAAAAACCAAACATAAGTAAGGAGACATCAGCTTTTGGGGGTTTATCAGGGCACATGGCACTCTAATTTATAACTGAGGAACACCACTGGCGGGAAGGTCTGTTTCCCTAGGTACCAGAGTGGGGAACGTAGAAAGGCTGCCGACCTCTGGCCAATACCTGCAACAGCAGATTTGAAATCTGTGCTAATGGTCACTTAATATTCAAAATAATTGCAGACTTGTAAATGACACCTGCCATCAAAAAAAAATCTTGGGGTTGTAAAGCGACTACAAAATTCAATAGACGTCAACATTTCAAGAAGACAATTTCAAGAGGCGTATTTTACGCACATTTTGTCTTTTCTTGCGTTTTTATCTTTAAAAAGGAAAAGGGAATGGGAAAATGCTCAACATCAGCAATTAATAAAGCCTTGCAAATCCAATTACAGAAATGTTTACCTCACAGCCGTCAGAATGTTCTTCACCGAAAAGTCTACGAAGAATAAATGCTGAAGGGGTTTCAGAGAACTGTGTACCCTCTAGCTGCTGGGGGGATGTAAACTGCTCACAGCCAGTACTGAGAACATAATGGAGGTGCCTTTAGGGGTAAAAATTGAGCTACCATGTGATCTGGTAGGTCGTTTGATGCGCCTATCACCTGAGCAGAGCAGAATGGAAAAGACACAGGCTGGCAATCCTGCACTGCAGGAACATTTAACATAGCCAAGACTTGGAAGAAACCAAAATGTCCATCAACAGAAAAATGCACAAAGAGGAAGTGGTCCATGTAAACAATGGAATATTAGCCATGGAAAACAATGAAACAGTGCCGTTTGCACCACCATATAAGGACCTAGAGATAATCACCCACCTTGAAGTAAGAAAGAAGGTGAAAGACAGATATCCTATGACATCACTTATAGGTGTTACCTAAAAATTGATACTCATGAACTTATTGCCAAGAGAAGGAAAAGCATGGATTAAGAAGAAACAATTATGTTTAACCAAATGGAAAAGTGCAAGGAATGTGTGAATTAGGATATGGGGGTAAACAGACATGTACTAATACATATGAAATATATAATCACAAAATACCTATGGAATACCAAGAGAGGTCTACTCAACACTCTGTAATAACCTACACAGTAAAGAATCCAAAGATAAAAAGACAGATACATTGATATCATGAACCAGATTCTGTACACCTAGGAGAAACAAAATATTTTTATCAAATTTGCTCTGATAACTAATAAAAATTAAATTTAAAAAACAAGCAAAAAGTGAGGAGATGTAAGCTCTTGGGGATGTGCCCTGGCACATTCCACTCTAATTTGCAGCCTACTGACACGATTTCCAGGAAGGCTCTGCTGCCCAAAAACCCAGAGTTGGAAAATGGAGAAATGCTGCCGCCTTGTGGCCGTTTCACACAACAGCAGCTTTAAACCCAGGGCTAAAGGTCACTAAATATTCACCAAACTCGCAGTTCTGTAATGACACCTGCCCACCAAAAACATCCTGGGGTCGAAAATCGACCACAAAATTCAAAAAACGGCGAGCTTCCAAGAGGACAATTTCAAGAGATATATTGTACTCACACTTTTCTCTCTCTCTTTTTTTTAACAGGAAAGAAAAAGGCGTGGAAAAACGATGAATTTGAGGAATTTCTAAAGACACGCAAACCCAAATTACAAAAACCTATCGGCTCACAGCAGTCAGAAAAGCCATTAGCAAAAATGCTGCAAGCAATAAATGCTGAAGGGATTGTGGAGAAATGCGTACCCTCCGTTCTAAGGGGGACATGGTAAGAGCCACTCATGAAAACACAATGGAGGTGCTTTGAAAAGGGAAACATTGAGCTAGCAGTCAATCAGTCACACCCACTGCCGGGCCTACCCCCTGAGAAAATGAGAATCAAAAAGTCACAGGCTGGCAATCCTGCACTCCAGCAATACTTACCGTAGCCAACACTTGGAGCAATGAAAATGTCCATCAACAGAGGAATGCACCAAGAAGAAGCCGTCCATGTACGCAACGGAATGTTACTCCACTGAAAAATATAAATTAAATTAAAACATCAAACGTAAGTAAGGACACAAGGTTTTGGGCGTTTATCAGGGCACACTGCACTCTAATTTGTATCTGAGGAACACCACTGGCAGGAAGGTCTGCTTCCCTAGGTACCAGGGTGGGGAACGTAGAAATACTGCGGCCCTCTAGCTGATACCTGCAACAGCAGCTTCGAAATCTCTGCTAATGGTCACTTCATATGCACAAGTACCGCAGGGCTGCAAAGGAAACCTGCCCTCAAAATGTCCTGACGCAGGTGAAGGCCAAAACATTTCAAAATGTGGCACGTATTTCAAGAAAACAATTTGAAGAAGTAAGCTGTAATAACGGTTTGAAAAATAAAAGGACATGCCCGAAAGCTCAATTTCAAGGGATTATGAGACACATGCGGATCCAACCACAAAGAGGTATCAGCTCACCCCGCTAAGAATAACCATCAGCAAAGAAAGTACAAACGCTCAATGCTGAAGAGGTTGTGGAGAAATGCATACCCTCAATTTGAAGTGGGACGTAACCTGGTAAGAGCCACTAATGGGAAGAGAATGGATGTGTCTTTAAAAGGTAACACTGAGCTACTATATGATCCATCAGGCCCACTCCTCGGCCTGTAACCTAAGAAGACAGAATTGGAAAGACATAGGCAGGAAATATGCACTGCAGCAGTACAACAATAGCCAAGACACGGAATCAACCAAAAAGTCCATCAAGAGATGAGTGGACAGAGAAGAAGTGGTACGTGTACAGATGGAATATTAGCCAAGGAAAAAAATGAAACAATGACATTTGCAGCACGGTAGATGAGTCTAGAGGTAATCATGCAACTGGTAGTAAGTGAGAAAGCGAAAGACACATATCCTATCGTATCACTTATAGGTGTTACCTAAAAATTGATACCAGTGAAGATATTTCCACAGAGAAATGTAATCACAGATTCATTGAGCAAACTTACGGTTCACCAAACGGAAAGGTGTGAGGATTGGATACATTAGGATGTTGGGGTTAACAGAGATATGCAAACACACGTGAAATGTATCATCACCAAAGACCTACGGCATACCAAGAGAAGACTACTCAACATTGGGTCATAACCTACATGGGAAAAGGATCCGAAGAAGACTAGATATATGTGTAAAAGAATCACATCTTGCACACGCCTAGAACAAACAAAACATTGTAATCAAATTTTCTCGGATACAAAATAAAAATTAAATTAAAACAAAACGAACAGCAAGTAATGAGACATAAACGTAAGGGGCTTTTTCCTGGCACATTCCGTTCTAATTTACAAGCTACAACACAACTTCCATTATGGCTCTGCTGCCCTAGTAACCAGATTTGGTAAGGAGAAGTGCTGCCGCCTTCTGGCCGTTTCACACAACAGCGCTAATGGTCACTTAATATTCAAAATAATTGCAGGCCTGTAAATGACACCCTGCCATCAAAAAACATCCTGGGGGCGTAAATCGACCAGAAAATTCAAACGACGTCAACATTTCAAGAAGACATCTCAAGAGGCATATTTTATGCACATTGTGTCTTTTCTTTCTTCTTTTCTTTAAAATAAAAGGGAATTGAACAATGCTCAACATCAGCAATTAATAAAGCCATGAAAATCCAACCTACATAAATGTTCACCTCACAGCCATCAGAATGACCTTCAGCAAAAAGTCTACAAAGAATAAATGCTGAAGGGGTTTCAGAGAACTGTGTACCCTCTAGCTGCTGGGGGGATGTAAACTTGTAGCAGCCAGTAGTGAGAACATAACGCAAGTGCGTTTAAGGGTAAAAATTGAGCTACCGTGTGATCTGGTAGGTCCTTTGATGCGCCGCCTATCACCTGAGCAGAGCAGAATGGAAAAGACACAGGCTGGCAATCCTGCCCTGCAGGAACCTTTAACATAGCCAACACTTGGAAGAACCCGATAAAGGTCCATCAGCAGAAAAATGCACAAAGAGGAAGTGGTCCACGTAAACCATGGAATATTAGCTATGGAAAACGATGAAACAGTGCCCTTTGCACCACGATATAAGGACGTAGAGATAACCACCCAACTTGAAGAAAGAAACTGAAAGACAGATATACTATGACGTCACTCATAGGTGTTATCTAAAAAGTGATACTCATGAACTTATTTCCAAGAGAAGGAAAAGCACGGATTGAGAAAACAAAATGATCTTTAACGAAATGGAAAGGTGTAAGGAATGGGTGAATTAGGATACGGGGGTTAACAGACACGTACTAATACATATGACATATATAATCACAAAATCCTACGGGATACCAACAGAGGTCTACTCAACACGGTATAATAACCTTTCCTTTGGAAAGGATCCAAAGATGAATAGACGGATACGTTGATATGATGAACCAGATTCTGTACACCTAGCAGAAACTGCATGATATATCAAATTTGCTCTGATAATTAATAAAAATTAAATTTAAAAAAACAAACACGAAGTAGGAGATATAATCTCTTGGGGGTCTGCCCTGGCACATTCCACTCTAATTTGCAGCCTACTAACAGGATTTCCAGGAAGGCTCTGCTGCCCAAAAACCCCCGAGTTGGAAATGGAGAAACGCTTCCGCCTTGTGGCCGTTTCCCGCAAGAGCGGCTTTAAGCCCACAGCTAACGGTCCGTTAACATTCACAAGGACTCAGGGCTGTAAAGGACACCTGCCCTCAAAAAATGTCCTGAGGTAGGGAATGGCCAGAAAATTCAAAACAGGCAAAATGTTCAAGAAGATAACATGAAGAGGTAAGTTTTACTCACTCTCTTTAAAAGGAAAATGGATAAAAGCTCAACATCAGGATATATTAGACTCATGCAAATCTAATCTACAAAAAGGTTTCAACTCACACCAGTCGACTGACCATCATCAAAAAGTCTTCAAACAGTAAGTGCTGAAGGGGTTTTTTAGAGAACTGTGTACCCTCTGGCTGCTGGTGAGATGTAAAGTGGTAACAGCCAATAATGAGAACAGAAAGGAGCTGCGTTTAAAAGTAAAAACGGAGCTCCCATTCGATGCAGCAGGCCCACCGCTGGGCCTCTCACCTGACAAGACCAGAATCCAGAGGACACAGGCTGCAAAAGCTGCACTGCGGCCTTATTCACAATAGCCAAGACATGGAAGCAACCTAGATGTCCATCAACAGATGAATGGATAAGGAAGAAGTGGTCCATGTACACAACGGAATACTAGCCATGTAAAACAATGAAACACTGCACTTTGAGGCACCACAGATGAGCCTAGGGAGAATCACAGAACATGAGGTAAATTGGAAAGCAAAAGACAGATATCCTATCATATCACTTATAGGTGTTACCTAACTACTGACAAAAATGGACATATTTCCACCGACAAAGACACACAGAGACTTTAAAAAACAAACTATGTGTATCTAAGAGGAAAGGTGGTAGCAATGGATGAATTAAGATTAGATTTACCATACCTATAGAAATACAGATTAAGTACATATATCAAAAAGACGGAGCACATAGCAAGGCAGGTCTTCGGAACACTCTGTAATCTTTTACATGGGAAAAGGATCTGTACATGAATAGATATATATGATGCACAAATGAACCAGACTGTGTACACCTAGGACAAACTGTATTCTAATCATTACCCCGATTAAAACAACGAACAGGAAGTAATGAGACATAAACTTCAGGGGTTTTTCCTGGCACAGTCCATTCTAATTTACAACCTGGGAACACGACTTCCAGAAAGGCTGTGCTGCCCTAGTAACCAGATTTGGGAATGGAGAAATGCTGCCGCCTTGTGGCCGTTTCCCACAACAGCCGCTTTAAAGCCAGTGCTAATGGTCACTAAATATTCACCAAACTTGCAGGTCTGTAAATTACACCTGGCCTCCAAAAAAATCCTGGGGTCAAAAATCGACCAAAAATTCAAAAGAGGGCAACCTTCCAAGAAGACAATTTCAAGAGGTATATTGTTCTCACACTTTTTTTCTTTGTTTTTCCTAAAGAAAAGAGAAAGGTGTGGAAAGATGCTGAACATTAGGGATTATTAAAGACATACAAATCCAAATTACAGAAACCTATCAGCTCACGCCAGTCAGAAAGGCCACAAGCAAACATTCTGCAGACAATAAATGCTGAAGGGGTTGTGGAGAAATGCATACCCTTGGTGCTAATTGGGATGTGGTAAGAGCCACTAATGAAAAAACACAATGGAGGTGCTTTGAAAAGGGAAACATTGAGCTAGCAGTCAATCAATCACACCCACTGCCGGGCCTATCCCCTGAGAAAATGAGAATCAAAAGTCACAGGCTGGCAATCCTGCACTCCAGCAATATTTACCATAGCCAACACTTGGAAGCAACGAAAATGTCCATCAACAGAGGAATGCACACAGAAGTGGTCCATGAATACAATGGAATATTACTCCACTAAAAAATATAAATTAAATTAAAAAACCAAACATAAGTAAGGAGACATCAGCTTTTGGGGGTTTATCAGGGCACATGGCACTCTAATTTATAACTGAGGAACACCACTGGCGGGAAGGTCTGTTTCCCTAGGTACCAGAGTGGGGAACGTAGAAAGGCTGCCGACCTCTGGCCAATACCTGCAACAGCAGATTTGAAATCTGTGCTAATGGTCACTTAATATTCAAAATAATTGCAGACTTGTAAATGACACCTGCCATCAAAAAAAAATCTTGGGGTTGTAAAGCGACTACAAAATTCAATAGACGTCAACATTTCAAGAAGACAATTTCAAGAGGCATATTTTACGCACATTTTGTCTTTTCTTGCGTTTTTATCTTTAAAAAGGAAAAGGGAATGGGAAAATGCTCAACATCAGCAATTAATAAAGCCTTGCAAATCCAATTACAGAAATGTTTACCTCACAGCCGTCAGAATGTTCTTCACCGAAAAGTCTACAAAGAATAAATGCTGAAGGGGTTTCAGAGAACTGTGTACCCTCTAGCTGCTGGGGGGATGTAAACTGCTCACAGCCAGTACTGAGAACATAATGGAGGTGCCTTTAGGGGTAAAAATTGAGCTACCATGTGATCTGGTAGGTCGTTTGATGCGCCTATCACCTGAGCAGAGCAGAATGGAAAAGACACAGGCTGGCAATCCTGCACTGCAGGAACATTTAACATAGCCAAGACTTGGAAGAAACCAAAATGTCCATCAACAGAAAAATGCACAAAGAGGAAGTGGTCCATGTAAACAATGGAATATTAGCCATGGAAAACAATGAAACAGTGCCGTTTGCACCACCATATAAGGACCTAGAGATAATCACCCACCTTGAAGTAAGAAAGAAGGTGAAAGACAGATATCCTATGACATCACTTATAGGTGTTACCTAAAAATTGATACTCATGAACTTATTGCCAAGAGAAGGAAAAGCATGGATTAAGAAGAAACAATTATGTTTAACCAAATGGAAAAGTGCAAGGAATGTGTGAATTAGGATATGGGGGTAAACAGACATGTACTAATACATATGAAATATATAATCACAAAATACCTATGGAATACCAAGAGAGGTCTACTCAACACTCTGTAATAACCTACACAGTAAAGAATCCAAAGATAAAAAGACAGATACATTGATATCATGAACCAGATTCTGTACACCTAGGAGAAACAAAATATTTTTATCAAATTTGCTCTGATAACTAATAAAAATTAAATTTAAAAAACAAGCAAAAAGTGAGGAGATGTAAGCTCTTGGGGATGTGCCCTGGCACATTCCACTCTAATTTGCAGCCTACTGACACGATTTCCAGGAAGGCTCTGCTGCCCAAAAACCCAGAGTTGGAAAATGGAGAAATGCTGCCGCCTTGTGGCCGTTTCACACAACAGCAGCTTTAAACCCAGGGCTAAAGGTCACTAAATATTCACCAAACTCGCAGTTCTGTAATGACACCTGCCCACCAAAAACATCCTGGGGTCGAAAATCGACCACAAAATTCAAAAAACGGCGAGCTTCCAAGAGGACAATTTCAAGAGATATATTGTACTCACACTTTTCTCTCTCTCTTTTTTTTAACAGGAAAGAAAAAGGCGTGGAAAAACGATGAATTTGAGGAATTTCTAAAGACACGCAAACCCAAATTACAAAAACCTATCGGCTCACAGCAGTCAGAAAAGCCATTAGCAAAAATGCTGCAAGCAATAAATGCTGAAGGGATTGTGGAGAAATGCGTACCCTCCGTTCTAAGGGGGACATGGTAAGAGCCACTCATGAAAACACAATGGAGGTGCTTTGAAAAGGGAAACATTGAGCTAGCAGTCAATCAGTCACACCCACTGCCGGGCCTACCCCCTGAGAAAATGAGAATCAAAAAGTCACAGGCTGGCAATCCTGCACTCCAGCAATACTTACCGTAGCCAACACTTGGAGCAATGAAAATGTCCATCAACAGAGGAATGCACCAAGAAGAAGCCGTCCATGTACGCAACGGAATGTTACTCCACTGAAAAATATAAATTAAATTAAAACATCAAACGTAAGTAAGGACACAAGGTTTTGGGCGTTTATCAGGGCACACTGCACTCTAATTTGTATCTGAGGAACACCACTGGCAGGAAGGTCTGCTTCCCTAGGTACCAGGGTGGGGAACGTAGAAATACTGCGGCCCTCTAGCTGATACCTGCAACAGCAGCTTCGAAATCTCTGCTAATGGTCACTTCATATGCACAAGTACCGCAGGGCTGCAAAGGAAACCTGCCCTCAAAATGTCCTGACGCAGGTGAAGGCCAAAACATTTCAAAATGTGGCACGTATTTCAAGAAAACAATTTGAAGAAGTAAGCTGTAATAACGGTTTGAAAAATAAAAGGACATGCCCGAAAGCTCAATTTCAAGGGATTATGAGACACATGCGGATCCAACCACAAAGAGGTATCAGCTCACCCCGCTAAGAATAACCATCAGCAAAGAAAGTACAAACGCTCAATGCTGAAGAGGTTGTGGAGAAATGCATACCCTCAATTTGAAGTGGGACGTAACCTGGTAAGAGCCACTAATGGGAAGAGAATGGATGTGTCTTTAAAAGGTAACACTGAGCTACTATATGATCCATCAGGCCCACTCCTCGGCCTGTAACCTAAGAAGACAGAATTGGAAAGACATAGGCAGGAAATATGCACTGCAGCAGTACAACAATAGCCAAGACACGGAATCAACCAAAAAGTCCATCAAGAGATGAGTGGACAGAGAAGAAGTGGTACGTGTACAGATGGAATATTAGCCAAGGAAAAAAATGAAACAATGACATTTGCAGCACGGTAGATGAGTCTAGAGGTAATCATACAACTGGTAGTAAGTGAGAAAGCGAAAGACACATATCCTATCGTATCACTTATAGGTGTTACCTAAAAATTGATACCAGTGAAGATATTTCCACAGAGAAATGTAATCACAGATTCATTGAGCAAACTTACGGTTCACCAAACGGAAAGGTGTGAGGATTGGATACATTAGGATGTTGGGGTTAACAGAGATATGCAAACACACGTGAAATGTATCATCACCAAAGACCTACGGCATACCAAGAGAAGACTACTCAACATTGGGTCATAACCTACATGGGAAAAGGATCCGAAGAAGACTAGATATATGTGTAAAAGAATCACATCTTGCACACGCCTAGAACAAACAAAACATTGTAATCAAATTTTCTCGGATACAAAATAAAAATTAAATTAAAACAAAACGAACAGCAAGTAATGAGACATAAACGTAAGGGGCTTTTTCCTGGCACATTCCGTTCTAATTTACAAGCTACAACACAACTTCCATTATGGCTCTGCTGCCCTAGTAACCAGATTTGGTAAGGAGAAGTGCTGCCGCCTTCTGGCCGTTTCACACAACAGCGCTAATGGTCACTTAATATTCAAAATAATTGCAGGCCTGTAAATGACACCCTGCCATCAAAAAACATCCTGGGGGCGTAAATCGACCAGAAAATTCAAACGACGTCAACATTTCAAGAAGACATCTCAAGAGGCATATTTTATGCACATTGTGTCTTTTCTTTCTTCTTTTCTTTAAAATAAAAGGGAATTGAACAATGCTCAACATCAGCAATTAATAAAGCCATGAAAATCCAACCTACATAAATGTTCACCTCACAGCCATCAGAATGACCTTCAGCAAAAAGTCTACAAAGAATAAATGCTGAAGGGGTTTCAGAGAACTGTGTACCCTCTAGCTGCTGGGGGGATGTAAACTTGTAGCAGCCAGTAGTGAGAACATAACGCAAGTGCGTTTAAGGGTAAAAATTGAGCTACCGTGTGATCTGGTAGGTCCTTTGATGCGCCGCCTATCACCTGAGCAGAGCAGAATGGAAAAGACACAGGCTGGCAATCCTGCCCTGCAGGAACCTTTAACATAGCCAACACTTGGAAGAACCCGATAAAGGTCCATCAGCAGAAAAATGCACAAAGAGGAAGTGGTCCACGTAAACAATGGAATATTAGCTATGGAAAACGATGAAACAGTGCCCTTTGCACCACGATATAAGGACGTAGAGATAACCACCCAACTTGAAGAAAGAAACTGAAAGACAGATATACTATGACGTCACTCATAGGTGTTATCTAAAAAGTGATACTCATGAACTTATTTCCAAGAGAAGGAAAAGCACGGATTGAGAAAACAAAATGATCTTTAACGAAATGGAAAGGTGTAAGGAATGGGTGAATTAGGATACGGGGGTTAACAGACACGTACTAATACATATGACATATATAATCACAAAATCCTACGGGATACCAACAGAGGTCTACTCAACACGGTATAATAACCTTTCCTTTGGAAAGGATCCAAAGATGAATAGACGGATACGTTGATATGATGAACCAGATTCTGTACACCTAGCAGAAACTGCATGATATATCAAATTTGCTCTGATAATTAATAAAAATTAAATTTAAAAAAACAAACACGAAGTAGGAGATATAATCTCTTGGGGGTCTGCCCTGGCACATTCCACTCTAACTTGCAGCCTACTAACAGGATTTCCAGGAAGGCTCTGCTGCCCAAAAACCCAGAGTTGGAAATGGAGAAACGCTTCCGCCTTGTGGCCGTTTCCCGCAAGAGCGGCTTTAAGCCCACAGCTAACGGTCCGTTAACATTCACAAGGACTCAGGGCTGTAAAGGACACCTGCCCTCAAAAAATGTCCTGAGGTAGGGAATGGCCAGAAAATTCAAAACAGGCAAAATGTTCAAGAAGATAACATGAAGAGGTAAGTTTTACTCACTCTCTTTAAAAGGAAAATGGATAAAAGCTCAACATCAGGATATATTAGACTCATGCAAATCTAATCTACAAAAAGGTTTCAACTCACACCAGTCGACTGACCATCATCAAAAAGTCTTCAAACAGTAAGTGCTGAAGGGGTTTTTTAGAGAACTGTGTACCCTCTGGCTGCTGGTGAGATGTAAAGTGGTAACAGCCAATAATGAGAACAGAAAGGAGCTGCGTTTAAAAGTAAAAACGGAGCTCCCATTCGATGCAGCAGGCCCACCGCTGGGCCTCTCACCTGACAAGACCAGAATCCAGAGGACACAGGCTGCAAAAGCTGCACTGCGGCCTTATTCACAATAGCCAAGACATGGAAGCAACCTAGATGTCCATCAACAGATGAATGGATAAGGAAGAAGTGGTCCATGTACACAATGGAATACCAGCCATGTAAAACAATGAAACACTGCACTTTGAGGCACCATAGATGAGCCTAGGGAGAATCACAGAACATGAGGTAAATTGGAAAGCAAAAGACAGATATCCTATCATATCACTTATAGGTGTTACCTAACTACTGACAAAAATGGACATATTTCCACCGACAAAGACACACAGAGACTTTAAAAAACAAACTATGTGTATCTAAGAGGAAAGGTGGTAGCAATGGATGAATTAAGATTAGATTTACCATACCTATAGAAATACAGATTAAGTACATATATCAAAAAGACGGAGCACATAGCAAGGGAGGTCTTCGGAACACTCTGTAATCTTTTACATGGGAAAAGGATCTGTACATGAATAGATATATATGATGCACAAATGAACCAGACTGTGTACACCTAGGACAAACTGTATTCTAATCATTACCCCGATTAAAACAACGAACAGGAAGTAATGAGACATAAACTTCAGGGGTTTTTCCTGGCACAGTCCATTCTAATTTACAACCTGGGAACACGACTTCCAGAAAGGCTGTGCCGCCCTAGTAACCAGATTTGGGAATGGAGAAATGCTGCCGCCTTGTGGCCGTTTCCCACAACAGCAGCTTTAAACCCAGTGCTAATGGTCACTAAATATTCACCAAACTTGCAGGTCTGTAAATTACACCTGGCCTCCAAAAAAATCCTGGGGTCAAAAATCGACCAAAAATTCAAAAGAGGGCAACCTTCCAAGAAGACAATTTCAAGAGATATATTGTTCTCACCCTTTATTTTTAAGAGAAAAGAAAAAGGCGTGTAAAATGATGCATTTTAGGAATTTTTAAAGACATGCAAACCCAAATTACAAAAACCTATCAGGTCACAGCAGTCAGGATAGCCATTAGCAAAAATGCTGCAAACTATAAATGCTGAAGGGATTGTGGAGAAATTCGTACCCCCGGCTCTAAGGGGGACATAGTAAGAGCCACTAATGAAAACACAATGGAGGTGCTTTGAAAAGGTAAACACTGAGCTACTAGTCAATCAGTCACACCCACTGCTGGGCCTATCACCTGAGAAAATGAGAATGAAAATGTCACAGGCTGGCAATCTTGCACTCCAGCAATGTTTAATATAGCCAACACTAGAAGCAACAAAAATGTCCATCAACAGAGGAATGCACCAGGAAATGGTCCACGAATACAATGGAATATTACTTCAATAAAAATATAAGTTAAATTTAAAAAACAAACAAACGTAAGGAGACATCAGTTTTTGGGGTTTATCCGGGCACATTCCACCCTAATTTATAACCGAGGAAGACCACAGGCCGGAAGGTCTGTTTCCCTAGTACCAGCATGGGGAACAAAGACAGGCTGCCACACTCTGGCCGTTACCTGCAAAAGCAGCTTTAAAGCTTGTGCTAATGGTCACTTCATGTGAACAAGTACTGCAGGGCTGTAAATGAAACCTGCCCTCAAAATGTCTTGAGAGAGGTAATGGCCAATAAATTTCAAAATGACAAACAACATACAACGGAACTCCCATAACGTTAACAGCTGATTTCTCAGCAAAAATCTGCAAGCCAGAGGGAGTGGCATGATAAAATTAAAGTGATGAAAGGGGAGAACCTACAACCAAGAGTACTCCACCCAGCAAGTATCTCATTCGGATTTGTTGGGGAAATCAAAAGCTTTCCAGACAAGCAAAAGCTAAGAGAATTCAGCACCACGAAACCAGCTCTACAACACATGCTAAAGGAACTTCTCTAAGAAAAGGATCCACCAAGACAAAGCCACAACAATTAAGAAAATAGTAATGGGAACATACATATCGATAATTACCTTAAACATGAATGGATTAAATGCTCCAACCAAAAGACACAGGCTCGCTGAATGGATACAAAAACAAGACCCATATATATGCTGCCTACAAGAGACCCATTTCAGACCTAGGGACACATACAGACTGAAAGTGAGGGGATGGAAAAATATACTCCATGCAAATGAAAATCAAAAGAAAGCTGGAGCAGCAATACTCATATCAGATAAAATAGATTTTAAAATAAAGAATGTGACAAGACACAAGGAAGGACACTACATAATGATCAAGGGATCAATCCAAGAAGATATAACAATTATAAATATATATGTACCCAACATAGGAGCACCTCAATATATAAGGCAACTGCTAACAGCTATAAGAGGAAATCGACAGTAACACAATAATAGCTGGGGACTTTAACACCTCACTTACACCAATGGAGATCATCCAGACAGAAAATTAATAAGGAAACACAAGCTTTAAATGACACAATAGACCAGATAGATTTAATGGATATTTATAGGACATTCCATCCAAAAACAGCAGATTACACGTTCTTCTCAACGGCACACGGAACATTCTCCAGGATAGTTCACATCTTGGGTCACAAATAAAGCCTCAGTAAATTTAAGAAAACTGAAATCATATCAAGCAGCTGTTCCGATCACAATGCTATGAGATTAGAAATCAATTACAGGGAAAAAACGTAAAAAGCACAAAGACATGGAAGTTTAACGATACGTTGCTAAATAACCAAGAGATCACTGAAGAAATAAAAGAGGAAATCAAAAACTACCTAGAGACAAATGACAACAAAAACACGATGATCCAAAACCTATGGGATGCAGCAAAAGCAGTTCTAAGAGGAAAGCTTATAGCAATACAAACCTACCTCAATAAACAAGAAAAATCTCAAATAAACAATCTAACCTTACACCTAAAGGAACTAGAGAAAGAAGAACAAAACCCAAAGTTACTAGAAGGAAAGAAATCATAAAGATCAGAGCAGAAATAAATGAAATAAAAACAATAGCACAGATCAATAAAACTAAAAGCTGGTTCTTTGAGAAGATAAACAAAAATGATAAACCTTTAGCCAGACTCAAGAAAAAGAGGGAGAGGACTCAAATCAATAAAATTAGAAATGAAAAAGGAGAAGTTGTAACAGACACCACAGAAATACAAAGCATCCTAAGAGACTACTACAAGCAACTCTATGCCAATAAAATGGACAACCTGGAAGAAATGGACAAATTCTTACAAAGGTATAAACTTCCCAGACTGAACCAGGAAGAAATAGAAAATATGAACAGACCAATCACAAGTAATGAAATTGAAACTGTGATTTAAAATCTTCCAACAAACAAAAGTCCAGAACCAGATGGCATCAGAGGAGAATTCTATCAAACATTTAGACAAGAGCTAACACCCAAACTTCTCAAACTCTTCAGAAATTTTCAGGGGAAGGAACACTCCCAAACTCATTCTATGAGGCCACCATCACCCTGATACCAAAACCAGACAAAGATACTACAAAAAAAGAAAATTAGAGACCAATATCACTTATGAATATAGATGTAAAAATTCTCAACAAAATACTAGGAAACAGAATTGAACAACACATTAAAAGGATCATACACCATAATCAAGTGGGGTTTAACCCAGGGATGCAAGGATTCTTCAATATACACAAATCAATCAATGTGATACACCATATTAACAAAATGTAGAATAAAACTATGATCATCCCAATAGATGCAGGGAAAGCTTTTAAAAAAATTCAACACCCATTTATGATGAAAATGTGTTAGGATATGGGTACCTGTACCTGTACCCTAAACCATCCTAGTTCCGTAACCCTAACACTAACCCTGATCCTAACCCTAACGCTTACCCGAAACCTTACCCTAAACCATCCCCTAATCCTAAGCCTTACACTAACACGAACTCGTACCCTAACATGTACGCTCACCCTAAACCGTTGTCGAACCCTAACCTGTACCGAATCCGTCCCCGTTCCCTAACCCTAACCCTAAACCTAATCCTAACACAAAGCCTTAACCTAAACCGTCCCCTAATCCTAACCAGTACAATAACACTAATCCGTACCCTAACACGTACGCTAACCCGAAACCGTTGTCGTACCCTAACTTGTACCCTAAACCGTCCCCGCTCATTAACCCAAACCATAACCCTTACCAGAAGCCTTAACCTAACCCGTCCCCTAATCCTAAGCCGTACACTAACACTAATCCATACCCTAAAAAATACGCTAAACCTAAACCGTTGTCATACACTAACCTGTACACTAAACCGTCCCCGTTCCCTAACCCTAACCCTGACCCTAAACATTACCTGAAGTCTTACTCTAACCCATCCCTAATCCTAACCCGTACACTAACACTAACCCGTACCCTAACACGTACACTAACCCTAAACGGTTGTCGTTCCCTAACCTGTACCCTAAACCGTCCCTGTCCCCTTACCGTAACACTAACACTTACCTGAAGCCTTACCCTAACCCGTCCCCTAATCCTAAACCGTACACTAATATTAACACGTGCCCTAACACGTACGCTTACCCTACACAACTGTCGTACCCTAACCTGTACCCTAAACCATCCCCATTCCCTAACACTAACCCTAACCCTAACCCTTACCTGAAGCCTTACCATAACCCGTCCCCTAATCCTAACCCATACACTATCCCTAACCAGTACCCTAACATGTAAGCTAACCCTGAACCGTTGTTGAATGCTAAACTGTACCCTAAACCGTACCTGTTCCCTAACGCTAACCCTAACCCTTACCCTAAGCGTTACCCTAACCCGTCCCCTAATCCTAACTCCTACACTAACACTAACCGTACCCTAACAGGTATGCTAACACTAAACCCTTGTACCCTAACCTGTACCCTAAACCGTCTCATTTCCCTAACCCTAACCCTACCCGAAACCCTTACCCAAAGCCTTACCCTAAACCGTCCCCTAATCCTAATCCGTACACTAACACTAACACATACCATAACACGTACGCTAACCCTAAATCGTTGTCGTACCCTAACCTGTACCCTAAACCGTCTCAGTTCCCTAACCCTAACCCTAACCGAAACCCTTACCCGAAGCCTTACCCTAACCTGTCCCCGAAACCTAATCCGTACACTAACCCTAACCCGTACCCTAAAACGTACGCTAACCCTAAAAAGTTGTCATATGCTAACCTGTACCCTAAACCGTCCCCATTCCCTAACCCTAACTCTAACCCTAACCCTTACCAGAAGCCTTACCCTAACCCGTCCCCTAATCCTTACCTATACAATAACACTAATCTGTACCCTAACACGTACACTAACCCTAAACTGTTGTCGTACCCTAAGCTGTACCCTAAACCGTCCCCGCTCCCTAACCCTAACCCTTACCCGAATCCTTATCCTAACCCGTTCCCTAATCCTAAACCGTACACTAACACTAACTGGTACCCTAACACATACTCTAATGCTAAACCATTGTCGTACCATAACCTGTACCCGAAACTGTACCCATTCCCTAACCCTAACGCTAACCTTTACCTGAAGCCTTACCATAATCCGTCCCCTACTCCTAATCTGTACACTAACCCAATCTGTACCCTATGACGTACGTTAACACTGAACCGTTGGCATACGCTAACCTGTACCCTAAACCGTCCCTGTTCCGTAACCCTAACCCGAACCCCAACACTTACACTTACCCGAAGCCTTAACCTAACCCGTCCCATAATTCTAACCCGTACACTAACATTAACACATGCCCTAACACGTATGCTAACCCTATACCGTTGTCGTACCCTAACCTGAACCCTAAACCGTCCCCGTTCCCTAACCCTAACCCTAACACTAACCCTTACCCTAAGCGTTACCCTAACCTGTCCCCTAATCCTAAACCGTACACTAACACTAACCCTTACCCTAAAACGTACGCTTTCCGTAAACCATTGTGATACACTAATCTGGACCCCAAACCGTCCCCATTCCCTAACCATAACCATAACACTAACCCTTACCTGAATCCATACCGTAACACGTCCCCTAATCCTAACACGTATACTAACACTAACCCGTACCCTAACACATACGCTAACCCTAAACAGCTGTCATACACTAACCTGTACCCTAAACCATCCCCTTTCCATAATACTAACCCTAAAGCTAACCCTAACCCTAACCCTTACCCGAACCCTTACACTAACCCGTCCCCTAGTCCTAACCCGTACACTAACCCTAACACGTAACTTAACATGTACGCTAACCCTAAACAATTGCCATACACTAACCTGTATCCTAAACCGTCCCCGTTCCCCAACCCTTACCCGAAGCATTACCCTAACCCCTCCCCAATCCTAACCTGTACACTAACACTAACCTGTACCTTAACACATACGCTAATCATAAACCGCTGTCGAACCCTAAACTGTACCCTAAAACGTCCACGTTCCCTAACCCTAACTCTAACCCTAACTGTTACCTGAAGCCTTACCCTAACCCGTCTCCTAATCCTAACCTGTAAACTAACCCATACCATAAAACGTTCGCTAACACTAAACCGTTGTCGTACCCTAACCTGTACCCTAAAGCATCCCCGTTCCCTAATCCTAACCCTTACTCGAATCCTTACCCTAACACGTCCCCTAATCCTAACACCTACACTAACACTAACCAGTACCCTAAAAAGTATGCTAATCCTAAACTGTTCTCGTACCCTAAACTGTACCCTAAACCATGCCCGTTCCCTAACCCTAAACCTAACCCTAACCCTAAACACTACCCGAAGTCTTACGCTACACCGTCCCCTAATCCGAACCCGTACACTACCACCAAAACATACCCTAACACGTACGCTAAATTTAAACCACTGTCATATGCTAACCTGTACACTAAACCGACCCCATTCCCTAACCCTAACCCTAACCCTAAAACTAACTCTTACCCAAAGCCTTACCCTAACACGTGTCCTAATCCTAACCCGTACACTAACATTAACCCGTACCCTAACACGTATGCTAACACAAAACTGTTGTCATACGCTAACCTGTACCCTAAACAGTCCCCGTTCCCTAACCCTAAACCTAAACTTTACCCAAAGCCTTACCCTAACCCGTTAGAATTGGCGTCATCAGGAAATCTACAAACAACAAATGGTGGAGAAGGTGTGGATAAAAGGAACCCTCTTCCACTATTTGTGGGAATGTAAATTGATACAGTCACTATGGAGAACAGCATGGAGGTTCCTCAAAAAACTAAAAATAGAATTACCATATGATCCAGCAATCCCACTACTCAGACATATACCCAGAGAAAACCATCAATTGAAAGGACACATTCACCACAGTATCCTTTGCAGCACTATTTACAATAGCCAGGTAATGGAAGCAACCTAAATGCCCAGAGGCAGACGAATGGATAAAGATGTGTTACATATATAAAATGGAATATTACGCAGCCATAAAAAGCAATGAAATTGGGTCATTTGTGGAGACGTCAATGGATCTAGAGACTGTCCTACAGAGTGAAGTCAGTCAGAAAGAGGAAAACAAATATTGTATATTAATGCATATATGTGGAACCTAGAAAAATGGTACAGATGAACCGGTTTGCAGGGCAGAAATAGAGACACAGATGTAGAGAACAAACGTATGGACACCGAGAGGGTAAAGCCGTGGGGTTGGGTGGTGGTGGGAGGAGTTGGGAGATTGGGATTAACATGTATACATTCATATGTATAAAATAGGTAGCCAATAAGAATCTGCTGTATAAAAATGTAAATAAAATTAAACTAAAAAATTAAAAAAATAAATAAAATTTAAAAAACAGAAAAAAAGTTATTCCCTTCACATACATGTATTTATAGGAATGAATTATTTCCATGCTTGTATCTATAAAAACAAAAAAGAGGAATAAAATCTACCTTGAACCAAAAAAGAAAAAAAAAAAGAACCCACCAGTTATATAGAGGAAAACCCTATCAGGGTACTTGCTCCAGTGGTAAACAATGCTGACGTTGGTCAGAGGTGGGGAATCGTCTCCCATGCAGCCAGCATCCCCCCACCCCGCAAGGAGCGTCCTCATTGCAAAGCTGGGGGACCGTGCCGACTCGTCTGTGAGTAAACGTGAGCTGAGCCCCAGGCCAGCTGCTGCTGAACTGTTCCCACCCTTCCCAGGTAAAACACCTAAATATGTACAAGGACTTGAAAGCCTACAGGAAGGGCTGTGGAGCCACCCCAGCGACAGCACACTGGCCGACTTGGTGCCTTCAGGCCAGCCAGGACGGTCCTGGCCCCGGGCGCTCTTCTGGAAGCTTTCCATTTCCCTGCCTGAGATACCCCTCCTGTCCAGGCCCCCACTGCTTTTTTCCTTCCTCACCTCTGCCCGGGGAGAAATTCCAGCGCCAGTTACGGGTGACACATCCTCTTCTTTAGCAGGTGGCAGCTTGGCAACTCCTGCAGAAAGTCCAGCAGAGCCCCACTCACACTGGGCCACCTACAAAGGCGTAGCCCCTCACTCCCACCCACCAGCCCAGCCCCGACACTGCTGACGGGGCAGAGAATATGGCGTCAGGCACAGCTGCAGGGGCTCTTGCTGCCTGGAGCGGTATTTATATTGGCCTCAACCCAGGCACACCTGGGGAGGGCTGGCCAGCAGTGTCAGGCTGCCCAGGTCAGCCAATCCTCGCCCCTCAGGGGCTCACAGCTGCAGAAAATGGACCTTGATGAACCGGCCAGGTCCAAGGAACAGGTGTGGCCTCCTGAGAGTCAGGATAGACAAGGGGCTGCAGCTCTGGCTTGTTTTCTAATCATTTTATCTGGCCCATGAGTGGGAGACAACTTCAAGAAGACCCTCTCCTAATGAGAGGAACCCAGGAGTCAGGGAGAGGAGGGGTTGTGGGTGGAGACAGAGGCCTGGTGCCCCAGCAGCAGTGGAAATCTCTGGAAGGCCAGGCGGAGGGTGGCCACACAGAGTGATGGCCAGGGTCACAGACCTGTAGGCGCTGCTGTTTGTTAGTTCAAGTCCTGCTCTGAGGTGCTCTGTGTCAGCTCTGAGAGACAGGTGAGCTGGGAGTGCTCTGCGATGAGGGCTATGTGCACGGTTCCTGTGTGCCCAGCCCTGCCAGGGTACCTGCCCAGGTGAGATCCATATCCTGGGATTGGCCTGACCACGAGAGCCCTGTGGGCTGCTGGGGACCTGCTGAAGGATGTCAGGACAGTCAGTGAAGCCACCGAGGATATACATCCTGTAGTTCCTAATTCCTACACCCTGCTGGTCATTCTACCATCCACCAGGACATGGTATTCTGTATTAGACTTCAATGATGCCTTCTTCTGTATTCCATTAGTCCCAGAGTCACAAGAAATTTTGGCTTGTGAGTGGCAGGACTCAACATACACCAAAAACAATACTGCTGGGCCGTCCCGCCCCAAGGGTTCAAAAATCCCACACCATCTTTGGGGAAACGTTAGCTAAACACCTAAAAGTTCTACCTCTGCAAAAGGGAACCCTCCTTCAATATGCAGACGACATTCTGATCGCCAGCCCTACTAAGGAGGCCTCTGAGCTACCTAACCAATAAAGGATAGAAGGTGTCGAAGAAAAAGGCTCAAATATCACAGACTAAGGTGACCTGCCTGGGCTTCATTCTCACAGAAGGTCGGAGAAGGCCATCTCAGGAAAGGGAAGAAGCCATTTGCAGCCTTACCCCTTCTAAAACTAGAAGACAGCTTAGGGGTTCCTGGGGAGGCCGGGGATTGCTGCATCTGGATCCCTAACTACAGTCTAATAGCTGGGCCTCTATAGGAAACACTGAAAGGAAAAGATGATGATCCTTTCGAACAGAATCTAGAAGCGGCCTTTCAAGAATGCAAAGAGGAGGGGACCTTGAAGATGGCGGAAGAGTAAGACGCGGAGATCACCTTCCTCCCCACAGATACACCAGAAATACATCTACACGTGGAACAACTCCTACAGAACACCTACTGAACGCTGGCAGAAGACCTCAGACCTCCCAAAAGGCAAGAAACTCCCCACGTACCTGGGTAGGGCAAAAGAAAAAAAAGAAAAAACAGAGACAAAAGAATAGGGACGGCACCTGCACCAGTGGGAGGGAGCTGTGAAGGAGGAAAAGTTTCCACACGCTAGGAAGCCCCTTCGCGGGCGGAGACTGCGGGGGGCGGAGGGGGGAGCTTCGCAGCCGCGGAGGAGTGCACAGCAACGGGTGCGGAGGGCAAAGCGGGGAGATTCCCGCACAGAAGTTCGGTGCCGACCGGCACTCACCAGCCCGAGAGGCTTGTCTGCTCACCCGCCGGGGCGGGCGGGGCTGCGAGCTGAGGCTCTGAGGCTCGGGTTTCGGTTTCGGACGGAGCGCAGGGAGAGGACTGGGGTTGGCGGTTTGAACATAGCCTGAAGGGGTTAGTGCACCACGGCTAGCCGGGAGGGAGTCCGGGGAAAAGTCTGCACCTGCCGAAGAGGCAAGAGACTTTTTCTTCCCTCTTTGTTTCCTGGTGCGTGAGGAGAGGGGTTTAAGAACGCTGCTTCAGGGAACTCCGGAGACGGGCGCGAGCCGCGGCTAAAAGCGCGAACACCAGAGACGGGCGCGAGCCGCGGCTAAAAGCGCGGACCCCAGAGACGGGCGCAAGCCGCGGCTAAAAGCGCGGACCCCAGAGACGGGCGGGAGACGCTAAGGCTGCTGCTGCCACCACCGAGGGGCCTGTGTGCGAGCACAGGTCACTCTCCACACCCCTCTTCCGCGGAGCCTGTGCAGCCCGCCACTGCCAGGTTCCCGGGATCCAGGGACAACTTCCCCGGGAGAACGCACAGCGCGCCTCAGGCTGCTGCAAAGTCACGCCAGCCTTTGCCGCCGCAGGCCCGCCCCGCACTCCGGGCCCCTCCCTCCCCGCCGGCCTGAGTGCGCCAGAGCCCCCGAATCAGCGGCTCTTTTAACCCCGTCCTGTCTGAGCAAAAAACAGACGCCCTCCAGCGACCTACAGCAGGGCCAAATCCAAAGCTGAGCCCCTGGGAGCTGTGAGAACGAAGAAGAGAAAGGAAAATCTCTCCCAGCAGCCTCAGAAGCAGCGGATTAAAGCTCCACAATCAACTTGATATACCCTGCATCTGTGGAATACCTGAATAGACAACCAATCATCCCAAATTAAGGAAGTGGACTTTAGGAGCAAGATCTATGATTTTTTCCCTTTTCCTCTTTTTGTGAATGTGTATGTGTATGCTTCTGTGTGAGATCTTGTCTGTATAGTCTTGCTTCCACCATTTGTCCTAGGGTTCTATCCGTCCATGGTTTTTTTTTAAAATTTTTTTCTTAATAATCAATTTTAATTTTAATAACGTTATTATACTTTACCTTCGTTCTTTCTTTCTTTCTTTCCTTCCTTCCTTCCCTCCTTTAGACAACGAATCATCCCAAATTCAGGAGGTGGTCTCTGACAGCAAGATTTATGATTTTTCCCCATTTACCTCTTTTAGTGAGGGTGTATGTGTATGCTTCTGTGTAAGATTTTGTCTGTATAGCTTTGCTTCCAACATTTGTCCTAAGGTTCTATCCGTCCCTTTTTTTTCTAAATAAGAATTTTTTAATTCAATAACTTTATTATACTTTATTTTTACTATATCTTCTTTCTTTGTCTTTTTTCCTTCTTTCCCTCCTTCCTTCCTTCCTCCCTCCCTCCCTCCTTTCTTTCCTTCTTGCCTTCTTTCCTTCTTTGCTGCTTTCTTTCTTTCTTCCTTCCTTCCTTCCCTCCTTTCCTTCTTTCTTTCCTCATACTTCTATTAATTCCCTCTACTTTTTCTCCCTTTTATTCTGAGCCGTGTGGATGAAAAGCTCTTGGTGCTCCAGCCAGGAGTCAGGGCTCTGCCTCTGAGGTAGGAGAGCCAACTTCAGGACACTGGTCAACAAGAGACCTCCCAGCTCCACATAATATCAAACGGAGAAAATCTCCCAGAGACCTCCATCTTAACACCAGCACCCAGCTTCACTCAACGACCAGCAAGCCACAGTGCTGGACAACCTATGCCAAACAACTAGCAAAACAGGAACACAACCCCACCCATTAGAGAGGCTGCCTAAAATCATAATAAGGCCACAGACACCCCAAAACACACCACCAGACGTGAACCTGCCCACTAGAGAGACAAGATCCAGCCTCATCCACCACAACACAGGCACTAGTCCCCTCCACCAGGAAGCCTACACAACCCACTGAACCAACCTTAGCCACTGGAGACAGACATCAAAAACAGCAGGAACTACGAACCTGCAGCCTGAAAAAAAGAGACCCCAAACACAGTAAGATAAGCAAAATGAGAAGACAGAAAAACACACAGCAGATAAAGGAGCAAGATAAAAATGCACCAGACCTAACAAATGAAGAGGAAATAGGCAGTCTACCTGAAAAAGAATTCAGAATAATGATAGTAAGGATGATCCGAAATCTTGGAGATAGAATGGACAAAATGCAAGAATCAGTTAACAAGGACCTAGAAGAACTAAAGATGAAACAAGCAACGATGAACAACACAATAAATGAAATTAAAAGTACTCTAGATGAGATCAATAGCAGAATAACTGAGGCAGAAGAACGGATAAGTGACCTGGAAGATAAAATAGTGGAAATAACTACTGCAGAGCAGAATAAAGAAAAAAGAATGAAAAGAACTGAGGACAGTCTCAGAGACCTCTGGGACAACATTAAACGCACCAACATTCGAATTATAGGGGTTCCAGAAGAAGAGAAAAAGAAAGGGACTGAGAAAATATTTGAAGAGATTATAGTTGAAAACTTCCCTAATATGGGAAAGGAAATAGTTAATCAAGTCCAGGAAGCACAGAGAGTCCCATACAGGATAAATCCAAGGAGAAATACGCCAAGACACATATTAATCAAACTGTCAAAAATTAAATACAAAGAAAGCATATTAAAAGCAGCAAGGGAAAAACAACAAATAACACATAAGGGAATCCCCATAAGGTTAACAGCTGATCTTTCAGCAGAAACCCTACAAGCCAGAAGGGAGTGGCAGGACATACTGAAAGTGATGAAGGAGAAAAACCTGCAGCCAAGACTACTCTACCCAGCAAGGATCTCATTCAGATTTGATGGAGAAATTAAAACCTTTACAGACAAGCAAAAGCTGAGAGAGTTCAGCACCACCAAACCAGCTTTACAACAAATGCTAAAGGATCTTCTCTAGGCAAGAAACACAAGAGAAGGAAAAGACCTATAATAACGAACCCAAAACAATTTAGAAAATGGGAATAGGAACATACATATCGATAATTACCTTAAATGTAAATGGACTAAATGCTCCCACCAAAAGACACAGATTAGCTGAATGGATACAAAAACAAGACCTTATATATGCTGTCTACAAGAGACCCACTTCAGACCTAGAGACACATACAGACTGAAAGTAAGGGGATGGAAAAAGATATTGCATGCAAATGGAAACCAAAAGAAAGCTGGAGTAGCAATTCTCTTATCAGACAAAATAGACTTTAAAATAAGGACTATTAAAAGAGACAAAGAAGGACACTACATAATGATCAAGGGATCGATCCAAGAAGAAGATATAACAATTGTAGATATTTATGCACCCAACATAGGAGCACCTCAATACATAAGGCAAATACTAACAGCCATAAAAGGGGAAATCGACAGTAACACATTCATGGTAGGGGACTTAAACACTCCACTTTCACCCATGGACAGATCATCCAAAATGAAAATAAATAAGGAAACACAAGCTTTAAATGATACATTAAACAAGATGGACTTAATTGATATTTATAGGACACTCCATCCAAAAACAACAGAATACACATTTTTCTCAAGTGCTCATGGAACATTCTCCAGGATAGATCATATCTTGGGTCACAAATCAAGCCTTGGTAAATTTAAGAAAATTGAAATTGTATCAAGTATCTTTTCTGACCACAACGCCATGAGACTAGATATCAATTACAGGAAAAGATCTGTAAAAAATACAAACACATGGAGGCTAAACAATACACTACTTAATAATGAAGTGATCACTGAAGAAATCAAACAGGAAATCAAAAAATACCTAGAAACAAATGACAATGGAGACACAACGACCCAAAACTTGTGGGATGCAGCAAAAGCAGTTCTAAGGGGGAAGTTTATAGCAATACAAGCCCACCTTAAGAAACAGGAAACACCTCGAATAAACAACCTAACCTTGCACTCAAGCAATTAGAGAAAGAAGAACAAAAAACCCCCAAAGCTAGCAGAAGGAAAGAAATCATAAAAATCAGATCAGAAATAAATGAAAAAGAAACGAAGGAAACAACAGCAAATATCAATAAAACTAAAAGCTGGTTCTTTGAGAAGATAAACAAAATAGATAAACCACTAGCCAGACTCATCAAGAAAAAAAGGGAGAAGACTCAAATCAATAGAATTAGAAATGAAAAAGGAGAGGTAACAACTGACACTGCAGAAATAAAAGAGATCATGAGAGATTACTACAAGCAACTCTATGCCAATAAAATGGACAATCTGGAAGAAATGGACAAATTCTTAGAAATGCACAACCTGCCAAGACTGAATCAGGAAGAAATAGAAAATATGAATAGACCAATCACAAGCACTGAAATTGAAACTGTGATTAAAAATCTTCCAACAAAGAAAAGCCCAGGACCAGATGGCTTCACAGGCGAATTCTATCAAACATTTAGAGAAGAGCTAACACCTATCCTTCTCAAACTCTTCCAAAATATAGCAGAGGGAGGAACACTCCCAAACTCCTTCTACGAGGCCACCATCACCCTGATACCAAAACCAGACAAGGATGTCACAAAGAAAGAAAACTACAGGCCAATATCACTGATGAACATAGATGCAAAAATCCTCAACAAAATACTAGCAAACAGAATCCAACAGCACATTAAAAGGATCATACACCATGATCAAGTGGGGTTTATTCCAGGAATGCAAGGATTCTTCAATATACGCAAATCTATCAATGTGATAAACCATATTAACAAATTGAAGGAGAAAAACCATAAGATCATCTCAATAGATGCAGAGAAAGCTTTTGACAAAATTCAACACCCATTTATGATAAAAACCCTGCAGAAAGTAGGCATAGAGGGAACTTTCCTCAACATAATAAAGGCCATATATGACAAGCCCACAGCAAACATCATCCTCAATGGTGAAAAACTGAAAGCATTTCCACTAAGATCAGGAACAAGACAAGGTTGCCCACTCTCACAACTCTTATTCAACATAGTTTTGGAAGTTTTAGCCACAGCAATCAGAGAAGAAAAGGAAATAAAAGGAATCCAAATCGGAAAAGAAGAAGTAAAGCTGTCACTGTTTGCAGATGACGTGATCCTATACATAGAGAATCCTAAAGATGCTACCAGAAAACTACTAGAGCTAATCAATGAATTTGGTAAAGTGGCAGGATACAAAATTAATGCACAGAAATCTCTGGCATTCCTATACACTAATGATGAAAAATCTGAAAGTGAAATCAAGAAAACACTCCCATTTACCACTGCAACAAAAAGAATAAAATGTCTAGGAATAAACCTACCTAAGGAGACAAAAGACCTGTATGCAGAAAATCATAAGACACTGATGAAAGAAATTAAAGATGATACAAATAGATGGAGAGATATACCATGTTCTTGGATTGGAAGAATCAACATTGTGAAAATGACTCTACCACCCAAAGCAATCTATAGATTCAATGCAATCCCTATCAAACTACCACTGGCATTTTTCACAGAACTAGAACAAAACATTTTGCAATTTGTATGGAAACACAAAAGACCCCGAATAGCCAAAGCAATCTTGAGAAAGAAAAAAGGAACTGGAGGAATCAGGCTCCCTGACTTCAGACTATACTACAAAGCTACAGTTATCAAGACGGTATGGTACTGGCACAAAAACAGAAAGATAGATCGATGGAACAGGATAGAAAGCCCAGAGATAAACCCATGCACATATGGGTTTGATAAAGGTGGCAGGAATGTACAGTGGAGAAAGGACAGCCTCTTCAATAAGTGGTGCTGGGAAAACTGGACAGGTACATGTAAAAGTATGAGATTAGATCACTCCCTAACACCATACACAAAAATAAGCTCAAAATGGATTAAAGACCTAAATATAAGGCCAGAAACTATCAAACTCTTAGAGGAAAACATAGGCAGAACACTCTATGACATAAATCACAGCAAGATCCTTTCTGACCCACCTCCTAGAGTAATGGAAATAAAAACAAAAATAAACAAATGGGACCTAATGAAACTTCAAAGCTTTGGCACAGCAAAGGAAACCATAAACAAGACCAAAAGACAACCCTCAGAATGGGAGAAAATATTTGCAAATGAAGCAACCGACAAAGGATTAATCTCCAAAATTTACAAGCAGCTCATGCAGCTCAATAACAAAAAAACAAACAACCCAATCCAAAAATGGGCAGAAGACCTAAATAGACATTTCTCCAAAGAAGATATACAGACTGCCAACAAACACATGAAAGAATGCTCAACATCATTAATCATTAGAGAAATGCAAATCAAAACTACAATGAGATATCATCTCACACCAGTCAGAATGGCCATCATCAAAAAATCTAGAAACAATAAATGCTGGAGAGAGTGTGGAGAAAAGGGAACACTCTTGCACTGCTGGTGGGAATGTGAATTGGTTCAGCCACTATGGAGAACAGTATGGAGGTTCCTTAAAAAACTACAAATAGAACTACCATATGACCCAGCAATCCCACTACTGGGCATATACCCTGAGAAAACCGAAATTCAAAAAGAGTCATGTACCAAAATGTTCATTGCAGCTCTATTTACAATAGCCCGGAGATGGAAACAACCTAAGTGCCCATCATCGGATGAATGGATAAAGAAGATGTGGCACATATATACAATGGAATATTACTCAGCCATAAAAAGAAACGAAATTGAGCTATTTGTAATGAGGTGGATAGACCTAGAGTCTGTCATACAGAGTGAAGTAAGTCAGAAAGAAAAAGACAAATACCGTATGCTAACACATATATATGGAATTTAAGAAAAAAAATGTCATGAAGAACCTAGGGGTAAGGCAGGAATAAAGACGCAGACCTCCTAGAGAACGGACTTGAGGTTATGGGGAGGGGGAAGGGTGAGCTGTGACAGGGCGAGAGAGAGTCATGGACATATACACACTAACAAACGTAGTAAGGTAGATAGCTAGTGGGAAGCAGCCGCATGGCACAGGGATATTGGCTCGGTGCTTTGTGATAGCCTGGAGGGGTGGGAGGGAGGGAGACGCAAGAGGGAAGAGATATGGGAACATATGTATATGTATAACTGATTCACTTTGTTATAAAGCAGAAACTAACACACCATTGTAAAGCAATTATACCCCAATAAAGATGTTAAAAAAAAAAAAAAAGATTGCAAAGAGCAGTCAATTCAGACACTTGCCCAGCAACTCCCTAATCTAGCTAAACCCTTTGAACTTTACATCCCCATAGAATGTGAATCGCCCTTGGAGTATTAGTGCAAAAACTGGGACCACTTGAAATGGAACAGCGCAAGAATGCCCTCCAGGTAGGATAAACTACGGTCACCAATGGCTTGGCCCACCGCCCCATCCGGCCAGGATACTGGGAGTATCTAAGAACCTGGAAATCAGCAGCCCGCAAATCCAGCTTCCTCCTAAGGGAAAAGGACCCCATGTGGTTATCCTAACCACCCACCATGCCCTGAAGTTGCAGGGGTCGCTCCGTGGGCACGCTGACCTCGAGTGAGGAGGCCCTCCAACTCCAACCTCCAGAGAGACAACCGGGGGCAACGGGCCCCCATGACGACTCGTGTGACCATCACTTGACCTGGAGCTTCTCTCAGAAAACAACAAGAGTGTGCCCCAAAAGAGCAAACTGCTGCTTGCAGGACTTACTGCACCCAGAGGGGAGATAATTTGCTTCGCTGGGGAACCGTGTATCACGCTGTCACCACAGAAAAACCTACAGACACCGCGGTGATGATGCCAATAAGACCGGCTGGACTCCTGACTACTTCAAAAGGCCGTTGACTCAGTGGCCATCATGGTCCTGGATCACCACCGGGCCTGGACTGTCTGGGAGTTGAGTGGGCAGGGCTCTGACATCTGGTGCTGTTTGTACGTTAATTTAGGGGCCTAATTAAAGAAAGCGCAGACTACTGGTCAGAACATCTAGGGTGGCAGAAACTGTCCGCCTAAGGTGGCTGAACAAATGTGGGGCGGGATAAAACCGGCCCCCCCAGTGTCTCTGAGCATCTCTTTCCTGGACCCTTAAAGGTCATTAGAATCTATAACACTTCCAATGCTGGCGCTCAGGCGGACAAGCACTGAGGCAGGAGGCCTGGGGACAATCAACCTCACCTGGAGGCTGCTGGGGAGAAGTTCTGCCCCTCCCCCCGGGTATGAGGACTCCCAACTCAGCACGAAGCAGTTACACAAGAGGGGTCTGCACCCACAGCGCCCCAAGAATGAGGAACGGGACAAAAGACAGAGGAGGGGTTTGTCACCGGCAAAGCCCATGAAAAATTCCTGGGAGATAAAAATAGAATCTGGGCAATAAAATAAAGTCTAACCTTTTTTTCCTCTGTGCTTTGTCTAATTTCACGAGCGCCTAGGGTTCCGCATGCAGAGGTCCCACACCCGGCACTTCAGACCCGATTTCCTAATGCAGAATGGCTGGGTCGACAATTCAGCTCCCGGGGCCCCATGCAGACTCCGCGACATAGAGCCTGAGCTGCAGCCAACTCTCCCCTCGAGAGCTCCGCCCCTCCCTCCCACTGACACTGCTGGGATCCCTACACAGCAGCCCAGCCCACAGCCCGCGGGGTAGTGCACGCTCTCATCTCTCCATTCTCTGAAGAAAATATAAAGTTTCCTTTGCTTCTGAACCAAACTCAGTCTCGATCTGTTGGCTCCAATGACACTGGACAAGGGGAGCCTTGTTGGGGCCCACTCTGGTGGATCAGGAACAGGAATTGACAACACTGTAACTTAAATGAACAGATGTGTGAGCAAAACCGTAATTAACATTAGCAGTGTAAAAGGCTCGGGTAAAATAGGATGTTTCTAACACTTCCATTGGACATTTCCATCACTTTATATGGAGCACAGGGGCACTGCAATTCACCCGTTCCCTAACCCTAACCCTAACTCTAACCTTAATCCTAAATCGAACACTTACCCTAACCCTTACACTGCACGGTACCTTAATCCTAACCGATACACTAACAATAACGCATAACCTAACACGTACCCTAACACTAACCCGCTGTCATACACTAAACTGGACCCTGAAACGTACCCGTTCCCTAACCCTAACCCTAACCTTAACCCTAACCCTAACCCTAAACCTAATCCTAACCCGTACACTAACACTAACACTTACCCAAACACGTACGCTAACACTAAAATGTTGTCGTACCATAAACCGTACCATAAACCGTCCCCGTTCCCTAATACTAACCCTAACCCTAACAATACACCTAACCCTTACCCGAAGACTTACCCCAACCCGTACCCAAATCCTAACCCGTACAATAACAATAAAATGTACCCTAACATGTACACTAACCCTAAAACATTTTCGTACCCTAACCTGTAACATAAACCGTCTCTGTTCCATAACCCTAACCCTAACCCTTACCCGAAGCCTTACCCTAACCTGTCCGCTACTCATAACACCTACACTAACACTAACCCGTACCCTAAAACGTACGCTAACACTAAACCGTTTTCGTACCCTAACCTGTACCCTAAACGGTCCCCGTTCCCTAACCCTAACACTAACACCCGTAGCCTTACCCTAACCCATACCCTAATCCTAACACGTATACTAACACTAACTCATACCCTAAGAGGTACGCTAACTCGAAACCATACCCGTTCCCTAAACCTAATCCTAACCCGAACCCTAACCATTGCCCGAAGCTTTACCCTAGCCCATACCCTAATCCTCAACCGTACACTAACACTAACCCATACACTAACACGTATGCTAACCCTAAACCGTTGTCGTACCCTAACCTGTACACTAAACCGTCCCTTTACCTAACCCTAACCCTAACGCTAACCCTTACCCGAAGCCTTACTGTAAGCTGTAACCAAATCCTAACCCGTACACTAAAATTAACCCGTACCCTAACACGTACGTTAAACTTAAACCGTACCCATTCCCTAACCATAACGCTAAGCCTAACACTTACCCGAAGCCTTACCCTCACCCGTACCCTAACCCTAACCCGTACCGTAAACCATAGCCATAACCTAACCCATACCCTAACCATAACCCTAACTCTAAACCTAACGCTAACTTGTTCCCCAACACATACGCTAACCCTAACCCGTACCCTAACCCTAATCTGTACACTAATCCTAACCTGTAACCTAACCCTAAACCATACCCTAAACCCTAATCCTTACCCCTATCTTAATTTTGTTTTTTTGTATTTTCAACAATATTTTCTGGGCTTAGAACAAGTTAGCAGAACAACAAAATAAAACAGAAAGTAACCTGAGTGTCTCTCAGTAAGCTACGTCTGAAATAGGTGGTATTTCTGTTCTATGGACTGTTATGTAGCCTATAAAAAGTGTAAGAGCTAAATCTGTCTTTTTACTGTGAGTAACATGATATACTAAATGTATAGAACACCTGGATAAAATGAGAAGTCTACACATTATGCTGGTCGTTTCAGTAAATGGGAAAGGATGGCAAGTGGTAAAATATTATCTTTTCCTTTAATCTTTTTAAATTTCAGTTGTTAAAAAGAACTTGAATTATAATTGTACTTTAAAACAGTAACAATGGAGTTTTAAAGAAAAAATTATATAGTGTGTTCAATTACATTTCAGAGAATTATGAAATGCTGCCACCCTCTGGCCGTTACCTGCAAAAGCAGCTTTAAAACCTATGCTAATTGTCAATTCATATGAGCAAGTACTGCAAGACTCTAAAGGAAACCTGCCCTCATCATGTCTTGAGGGAGGTAAAGGCCAAAAAATTTCAAAATGTGGCACATACTTCAAGAAAACAATTTGAAGGAGTCAGCTGTAATAACAGTTTGAAAAATAAAAGGACATGTCTGAAAGCTCAATTTCAAGGGAGTATGAGACACATGCAAATTCAACCACAAAGAGGTATCAGCTAACATCACTCAGAATAACCATCAGCAAAAAAAAAAAAAAACTTCAAACGATCAATCCTGAAGAGGTTGTGGAGAAATGCATACCCTCAATTTGAAGTGGGACGTAACCTGGTAAGAGTCACTAACGGGAACAGAACGGAGGTGCCTTTAAAAGGTAAACATTGATCTACTATATGATCCAGCAGGCCCACTCCTGGGCCGATAACCTAAGAAGACAGAACTGGAAAGACACAGGCAGGCAAATCTGCACTGCAGCAGTATTACAATAGCCAAGACATGGAAGCAACCAAAAGTCCATCAACAGATGGGTGGACAAAGAAGAACTGCTACATGTACAGATGGAATATTAGCTCGGGAAAAAAAATGAAACAATGCCATTTGCAGCACCACAGATGAGTCTAGAGGTAATCATGCGACTTGTAGTAAGTGAAAAAGCGAAAGACACCTAACGTATATCACCTATAGGTGTTACCTAAAAATTGATAACAATGAAGATATTTCCACAGAGAAAGGCAATCGCAGATTCATTAAACAAACTTATGGTTCCCCAAATCGAAAGGTGTGAGGACTGGATACATTACGATATTGGGGTTAACAGAGATATACAAACACATGTGAAATATATAATCACCAAAGACCTACGAAATACCGAGAAGACTATATAACATTGTGTCATAACCTACATGGGAAAAGGATCCGAAGAGGAATAGATATATGTATATGTGTGAAAGAACCACATCTTGCACACCTAGAACAAAAAAATACATTGTAATCAAATTTGCTGCGATAAAAAATAAAAAATTAAAAATATGAACAAAAAATAATGAGACATAAACTTAAAGGAATTTTTCCTGGCACATTCCATTCTAATTTTCAACCTAGAACAGGACTTCCATTAAGGCTCTGTTGCCCTGGTAACCAGATTTGGTAAAGGAGAAATGCTGCCGCCTTGTGGCTGTTTCACACAACAGCAGCTTTAAACTAACAGCTAATGGTCACTTAATATTCAAAATATGTGCAGGACTGTAAAGGATACCGGGCCTCAAAAAATTCGTGGGGTCGTAAATCGACCAGAAAATTCAAAAGACGTCAACATTTCAAAAAGACAATGTCAAGAGGCATATTTTGCACACATTTTGTCTTTTCTTTTTCTTTTAATTTAAAAAATGCATGGAATAATGCTCACTATCAGGAACTAATAAAGCCATGCAAATCCATTCTACAAAAACGTTCACCTTATCACCATCAGAATGATCATCAGCAAAATAGTCTAAAAAACATGAATGCTGAAAGGGTTTTAGAGAACTGTGTATCCTCTAGCTGCTGCTGGGACGTAAACTGGTAACAGCCATTAGTGAAAAGAGAATGGTGGTGCCCTTAAAATTAAAAATGGAGCTCATCACTCTGTTATAACCTACACGGGAAAGGAACCAAAGATGAATAGCTAGATACATAGGTATAATGAACCAGATTCTGTACACCTAGAACAAACACAACATTTTTATCAAATTTGCTCTGATACCTAATAAAAATTAAATTTAAAAAACAAACAAGAGGTAAGGAGATATAAGCTCTTGGGGGTGTGCCCTGGCACATTCCACTCTAATTTGAAGCCTACTAACACGATTTCCAGGAAGGCTCTGCTGCCCAAAAAAACAGTTGGAAATGTGGAAATGCTGCCGCCTTGTGGCTGTTTCTCGCAAGAGCGGCTTTAAACCCACAGCTAACGGTCACGTAACATTCACAAGGACTCAGGGCGGTAAAGGACCCCTGCCCTCAAAACCTGTCCTGAGGTAGGGAATGGCAAACAAAATTCAAAACAGGCAAATTTTTCAAGAAGATAGTATGAAGACGTAAGTTTTACTCACTGTCTTTTAAAGAAAAGGAAAATGGATAAAAGCTCAACCTCAGGAATTATTACACTCATGCAAATGTAATCTGTAAAAAGGTTTCAACTCACAAAGGTTGACTGACCATCAACAAAAAGTCCACAAATAATAAACGCTGAAGTGTTTTTTGAGAACTGTGTACCCTCTAGCTGCTGGTGAGGTGTAAAGTGGTAACAGCCAGTAAGGAGAACAGAAAGGAGCTGCGTTTAAAAGTAAAAACTGAGCTACCATTCGATGCAGCAGGCCCACCGCTGGGCCTCTCCCCTAAGAAGACCAGAATCCACATGACAGAGGCTGCAAAAGCTGCACTGCAGCCTTATTCACAATAGCCAAGACATGGAAGCAACCTAGATGTCCATCAACAGATGAATGGATAAAGAAGAAATGGTCCATGTACACAATGGAATATTAGCCATGGAAAACAATGAAACACTGCTCTTTGAGGTACCATAGCTGAGCCTAGAGATAATCACAGAACGTGAGGTAAGTTGGAAAGCAAAAGACATATATCCTATGATATCACTTAGAGGTGTTACCTAACAACTGACAAAAATGGTCATATTTCCACAGAGAAAGACACACACGGACTTAGAAAACAAACTATGCTTATCTGAAAGGAAAGGTGGTGGCAATGGATAAATTAAGATTAGGTTTACCATACCTATACAAATACAGATTAAGTACATACATCAAAAAGCCCGAGCACATAGCAAGGGAGGTGTACAGAACACTCTGTAATCTTTTACATGGGAAAAGGATCTGTACATGAAGAGTTATGTATGATGTAAGAAAGAACCAGACTGTGTACACCCAGGACAAACTGTATTGTAATCATGACCCTGATTAAAACAATTAAAACAACGAACAAGAAATAATGAGACATAAACTTCAGGGGCTTTTTCCTGGCACATTCCATTCTAATTTACAACCTAGTAACAGGACTTCCAGAAAGGCTCTGCTGCCCTAGAAAAGAGATTTGGGAATGGAGAAATGCTGCCGCTTTGTGGCCGTTACCCACAACACCAGCTTTAAACACAGTGCTAATGGTCACTAAGTATTGACAATCATTGCAGGCCTGTGAATGACACCTGCTCTCAAAAAAAATCATGGGATCAGAAATCGACCACAAAATTCAAAAGAGGACAACCTTCCAAGAAGACAATTTCAAGGGGTATATTGTACTCACTTTTTTTTCGTAAATAAAAGAGAAAGGTGTGGGAAAATGCTGAATTTTAGGAGTTATTAAAGACATGCAAATCAAATTACAAAAACCTATCAGCTCACACCAGTCAGAATGGCCATGAGCAAACATTCTAAAAACAATAAATGCTGAAGGGTTTGTAGAAAAATGCGTACCCTCGGTGTTAATTGGGACGTGGTAAGAGCCACTAATGAAAACAAATGCAGGTGCTTTGAAATGGTAAACACTGAGCTACCAGTCAATGAATCATACCCACTGTTGGGCCTATCACCTGAGAAAATGAGAATCAAAAGTCACAGCCTGGCAATATTGCACTCCAGTAATATTTACCATAGGCAACACTTGGAAGCAACGAAAATGTCCATCAACAGAGGAATGCACAAAGAAGAAGTGGTCTATGTACAGAATGGAATATTACTCCACTAAGAAATATAAATTAAATTTCAAAAACAAACAAAATAAGGAGACATCAGCTTTGGTGTGTTTATCTGGGCACATTCCACTCTAATTTATAATTGTGGAACACCACTGGCAGGAAGGTCTGTTTCCCTAGGTACCAGAGTGGGGAATGTAGAAATCCTGCCATCCTCTGGCCGATACCTGCAACAGCAGCTTTGAAATCTGTGCTAATGGGTGCTTCATATACACAAGTACTGCAGGGCTGCAAATGAAACCTGCCCTTAAAATGTCTTGATGCAGGTAAAGGCCAAAAAATTTCAAAATGTGGCATATACTGCAAGAAAACAATTTGAAGGAGTCAGCTGTAATAACAGTTTGAAAAATAAAAGGACATGCCTGAAAGCTCAATTTCAAGGGATTATGAGACACATGCGGATCCAACCACAAAGAGGTATCAGCTAACATCACTCAGAATAACCATCAGCAAAAAAAACCTACAAACGATCAATACTGAAGAGGTTGTGGAGAAATGCATACCCTCAATTTGAAGTGGGACATAACCTGGTAAGAGCCACTAACGGGAACAGAACGGAGGTGCCTTTAAAAGGTAAACACTGAGCTACTATATGATCCATCAGGCCCACTCCTCGGCCTGTAACCTAAGAAGACAGAATTGGAAAGACACAGGCAGGCAAATCTGCACTGCAGCAGGATAACAATAGCCAAGACACGGAATCAACCAAAAGTCCATCAAGAGATGGGTGGAAAAAGCAGAACTGCTACATGTACAGATGGAATATTAGCCAAGGAAAAAAATGAAACAATGCCATTTGCAGGACCATAGAGGAATCTAGAGGTAATCATGCAACTGGTAGTAAGTGAGAAAGCGAAAGACACATATTCTACCATATCATTTATCGATGTTACCTAAAAATTGATACCAATGAAGTATTTCCAGCGAGAAAGGCAATCACAGATTCATTAAACAAACTTATGGTGCACCAAATGGAAAGGTGTGAGGATTGGATACATTACGATATTGGGGTTATCAGAGATATACAAACACATGTGAAATATATAATCACCAAAAACCTACAGCATACCAAGAGAAGACTACTCTACATTGTGTCATAACCTACATGGGAAAAGGATCTGAAGAAGAAGAGATATATGTATATGTGTAAAAGAACCATATCTTGCACACCTAGAACAAACAAAACATTGTAATCTAATTTGCTGTGATAAAGAAATTAAAGAAACGAACAAGAAGTAATGAGAAATAATCTTAAGGGGATTTTCCTGGCACATTCCCTGCTAATTTACAACCTACAACACAACTTCCATTATGGCTCTGTTGCCCTAGTAAGCAGATTTGGTAAGAAGAAGTGCTGCCACCTTCTGGTCGTTTCACACAACAGCAGTAATGGTCACTTAATATTCAAGATAATTGCAGGCCTGTAAATGACACCTGCCATCAAAAAAATCCAGGGGTCGTAAATCGACAAGAAAATTCAAAAGACGTCAACATTTCAAGAAGACAATTTCAACAGCCATATTTTACGCACATTTTGTCCTTTCTTTTTCTTTAAAATAAAAGGGAATTGAAAAATGTGCAACATCTGCAATTAATAAAGCCATGCAAATCCAATTACAGAAATGTTTACCTCACAGCCGTCAGAATGTTCTTCAGCAAAAAGTCTACAAAGAATAAATGCTGAAGGGGTTTCAGAAAACTGTGTACCCTCTAGCTGCTGGGGGGATGTAAACTTGTAACAGCCAGTAGTGAGAACATAACGGAAGTGCGTTTAAGGGTAAAAATTGAGCTACCGTGTGATCTGGTAGGTCGTTAGATGCGCCTATCACCTGAGCAGACCAGAATGGAAAAGACACAGGCTGGCAATCCTGCACTGCAGGAACATTTAACATAGCCAAGACTTGGAAGAAACCAAAATGTCCATCAACAGAAAAATGCACAAAGAGGAAGTGGTCCATGTAAACAATGGAATATTAGCCATGGAAAACAATGAAACAGTGCCGTTTGCACCACCATATAAGGACCTAGAGATAATCACCCAACTTGAAATAAGGAAGAAGGTGAAAGACAGATATCCTATGACATCACTTATAGGTGTTACCTAAAAATTGATACTCATGAACTTATTGCCAAGAGAAGGAAAAGCATGGATTAAAAAGAAACAATTATGTTTAACCAAATGGAAAAGTGCAAGGAATGTGTGAACTAGGATATGGGGGTTAACAGACATGTACTAATACATATGAAATATATAATCACAAAACACCTATGGAATACCAAGAGAGGTCTACTCAACACTCTGTAATAACCTACACAGTAAAGAATCCAAAGATAAAAAGACAGATACATTGATATCATGAACCAGATTCTGTACACCTAGGAGAAAGAAAATATTTTTATCAAATTTGCTCTGATAACTAATAAAAATTAAATTTAAAAAACAAACAAAAAGTAAGCAGATGTAAGCTCTTGGGGGTTTTCCCTGGCACATTCCACTCTAATTTGCAGCCTACTAACACGATTTCCAGGAAAGCTCTGTTGCCCAAAATCCCAGTTGTAAATGTAGAAATGCTGCCGCCTTGTGGCCGTTTCCCACAACAGCAGCTTTAAACCCAGTGCTAATGGCCACTAAATGTTCACCAAACTTGCAGTTCTGTAATGACACCTGCCCTCCAAAAAAATCCTGGGGTCGAATATCGACCAAAAATTCAAAAGAGGGCAACCTTCCAAGAAGACAATTTCAAGAGATATACTGTACTCACACTTTATTTTTAACAGAAAAGAAAAAGGCGTGTAAAATGATGAATTTTAGGAATTTTTAAAGACATGCAAACCCAAATTACAAAAACCTATCAGGTCACAACAGTCAGAATAGCCATTAGCAAAAATGCTGCAAACTATAAATGCTGAAGGGACTGTGGAGAAACTCGTACCCTCGGTTCTAAGGGGGACATGGTAAGAGCCACTAATGAAAACACAATGGAGGTGCTTTGAAAAGGTAAACACTGAGCTACTAGTCAATCAGTCACACCCACTGCTGGGCCTATCACCTGAGAAAATGAGAATCAAAATGTCACAGGCTGGCAATCTTGCACTCCAGCAATATTTAATATAGCCAACACCTAGAAGCAACAAAAATGTCCATCAACAGAGGAATGCACCAAGAAGTGGTCCATATACACAATGGAATATTACTCCAATAAAAATATAAATTAAATTTAAAAAACAAACAAAAGTAAGGAGACATCAGTTTTGGGGATTTATCCGGGCACATTCCACTCTAATTTATAACCGAGGAAGACCACTGGCCGGAAGGTCTGTTCCCTAGTACCAGCATGGGGAACGAAGAAAGGCTGCCGCACTCTGGCCGTTACCTGCAAAAGCAGCTTTAAAGCTTGTGCTAATGGTCCCTTCATGTGAACAAGTACTGCAGGGCTGTAAATGAAACCTGCCCTCAAAATGACTTGAGGGAGGTAATGGCGAATAAATTTCAAAATGTGACACATACTTTAAGAAAACAGTTTGAAGAACTAGGCTGTAATCACAGTTTGAAAAATAAAAAGGACATGCCTTAAAGCTCAATTTCAACGGATTATGAGTTACATGCAAATTCAACCACAAAGAGGTATCAGCTCACACCAGTCAGAATATCCATCAGCAAGAAAACTACAAACAATAAATGCTGAAGGTGTTGTGGAGAAATGCATACCCTCAAGTTTAAGTGGGACGTAACCTGGAAAGAGCCAGTAATGAGAAAGAATCGTGGTTCATTTAAAAGGTAAACCCTGAGATACCATATGATACAGGAGGCCCACTCCTGGGCCTATAACATAAGAAGACAGAATTGGAAAGACACAGGCAGGCAACTGTGCAGTGCAGCAGTATAACAATAGCCAAGACATGGAGGCAACCAAAAAGTCCATCAAAAGGTGAGTGGACAAAGAAGAACTGGTACATGTACAGATGGAATATTAGCTAGGGAAAAAAATGAAACAAAGCCATTTGCAGCACCGTAGATGATTTTAGAGGTAATCAGGCAAATTGTACTATGTCAGACAGCAAAAGACACATATCCTATAATATCACTTATAGGTGTTAGCTAAAAATTGATACCAGTGAAGATATTTCCACAGAGAAAGGTAATCACAGATTCATTAAACAAAGTTATGGTTCAGCAAATGGAAAGGTGTGAGGATTGGGTACATTAGGATATTGGGGTTAACATAGATATAGAAACACATGTGAAATATATGATCACCAAAGAACTACGGAATACCAAGAGAAGATTACTCAACATTGTGTCATAACCTACGTGAGAAAACGATCTGAAGAAGTATAGATACATGTATATGTTTAAAAGAACCACATCTTGCACACCTAGAACAAAACAGTTTAATCAAATTTACTGTTAAAAAATAAAAATTAAATTTAAAAAAGAACAAGAAGTAATGAGACATAAACGTAAGGGGATTTTTGCTGGCACATTGCATTCTAATTTACAACCAGAACACGACTTCCATTAAAGCTCTGTCATCACTAATAAAGCAGCTTTAGAAGCAATGTTGAAGGTAGCTTAAAAGAAGTCTCACTGATTATTGATAGTAACAATAAACAAACAAAAGTAAAAATCTCACTGCAAAAAAGTATACATAGACTAAGGGTAGTAGATCAAACACGTATTAAACTTCTGTAAAGAATAAAAGACAACAGTTGTATGTTTTTTTAAAAAGAGAGGGCACAAATAAATCAGAAATGAAAGAGATGATGTTACAAGAACCACCACAGAAATACAAAGTATCCTAAGATACACACAGGGTAACTCAGGGCTCAGACTGGACAGAGCCCACTCTCCATTCCCCTGTACATGACTTACAGGAGCCTCAGGAACTGAGGAGGGGGTCCCTGAGGATGGGCACAAGATAGAAGATGTTACGCATTAACATGACTGCATTCATCTTAAACGTGCCTGAACTACATTCACACGAGATGATTTTGTTCTGTATGTACATCAGCACCTCTAGGCAGAACTGCAGATCTTTGGCTTCACCACCTCTACTGACAGCATTAGCTTCACCTGCTGTGGACCGTCTAGAACTACAAAGCATCGAAGCTTCACAGGACCCAGAGTCTGCACGACTCCACTCCCAGTCTCAGAGTCTCAACTGCACTCAGAGACTCAGAGTCTCAATAGAGACTCCACTCTTGGAGGGCACACACAAAGTAGTGTGCACATCAGGACCCAAGGGAAGGAGCAGTCACCCTGTAGGCAAATGACCATACCTACCTGCTAGTTTTAGAGGGTCTCCTGCAGAGGCGAGGAGTGGCTGTGGCTCACCATGGGGACAAAGACACTGGCAGCAGAAGTTCTGGGAAATACTCCTTGGTGTGAGCCCTCCCAGAGTCCGCCATTAGCCCCACCAAGAGCAAGGTAGGCTCCAGTGCTGGGTCGCCTCAGGCCAAACAACCAACAGGGAGGGAACCCAGCCCCATGCATCAGCAGACAAGCAGATTAAACATTTTATTAAAGTTTTATTTAATCCGCAGACAAACAGATTAAAGCTCTGCCCACCAGAGCAACACCCAGCTCAACCCACCACCAGTCCTTCCCATCAGTAAGCTTGCACAAGCCTCTAAGATAGATTCAATCACCAGAGAGCAGACAGCAGAAGCAAGAAGAACTACAATTCTGCAGCCTGTGGAAGGAAAACCACATTCACAGAAAGAGAAAATGAAAAGGCAGAGGACTTTATACCAGATCAAGGAACAAGATAAATCCACAGAAAAACAACGAAATGAGGTGGGGATAGGCAACCTTCCAGTAAAAGAATTCAGAAAAATGATAGTGAAGGTGATCCAAGACCTTGGAAAAAGAATGGACGCAAAGATAGAGAAGATGCAAGAAAAGCTTAACAAAGACCTAGAAGAATTAAGGAACAAACACCTAGAAGAATTAAAGAGCAAACAAACAGAGATGAACAATAAAATAACTGAAATGAAAAATACACTAAAAGGAATCAGTAGCAGAATAACTGTGGCAGAAGAAAGGATAAGTGACCTGGAAGACAGAAAGGTGGAAATCACTGCCGTGGAACAGAATAAAGAAAAAGAATGAAAATAAATGAAGACACCATAAGAGACCTCTGGGACAACATTAAACGCAACAACATTCACGTTATAGGGGTCCCAGATGGGGAAGAGAGAGAGAAAGGATCCGAGAAATTATTTGAAGAGATTATAGTCGAAAACTGCCCTAGCATGGGAAAATAAATAGCCATCGAAGTCCATGAAGCGAAGAGAGTCCAAGGCAGGATAAACCAAAGGAGAAAAATGCCGAGACACACAGTAATCAAATTGACAAAAATTAAAGACAAAGAAAAACTATTGAAAGCAACAAGGGAAAAATGACAAATAACACAGAACGGAACTCCCATTAAGGTTAACAGCTGATTTCTCAGCAGAAATCTACAAGCCAGAGGGAGTGGCATGATAAAATTAAAGTGATGAAAGGGAAGACCCTACCACCAAGAGTACTCCACCCAGCAAGTATCTCATTCGGATCTCATGGGGAAATCAAAAGCTTTCCAGACAAGCAAAAGCTAAGAGAATTCAGCACCATGAAACCAGCTCTACAACAAATGCTAAAGGAACTTCTCTAAGTGGGAAATACAAGAGAAGAAAAGGACCCACCAAGACAAAGCCGTAACAATTAAGAAAATAGTAATGGGAACATACATATCGATAATTACCTTAAACATGAATGGATTAAATGCTCCAACCAAAAGACACAGGCTCGCTGAATGGATACAAAAACAAGACCCATATATATGCTGCCTACAAGAGACCCATTTCAGACCTAGGGACACATACAGACTGAAAGTGAGGGGATGGAAAAATATATTCCATGCAAATGAAAATCAAAAGAAAGTTGGAGTAGCAATACTCATATCAGATAAAATAGATTTTAAAATAAAGAATGTGACAAGACACAAGGAAGGACACTACATAATGATCAAGGGATCAATCCAAGAAGATATAACAATTATAAATATATATGTACCCAACATAGGAGCACCTCAATATATAAGGCAACTGCTAACAGCTATAAGAGGAAATCGACAGTAACACAATAATAGCTGGGGACTTTAACACCTCACTTACACCAATGGAGATCATCCAGACAGAAAATTAATAAGGAAACACAAGCTTTAAATGACACAATAGACCAGATAGATTTAATGGATATTTATAGGACATTCCATCCAAAAACAGCAGATTACACGTTCTTCTCAACAGTACATGGAACATTCTCCAGGATAGTTCACATCTTGGGTCACAAATAAAGCCTCAGTAAATTTAAGAAAACTGAAATCATATCAAGCAGCTGTTCCGATCACAATGCTATGAGATTAGAAATCAATTACAAGGAAAAAAACGTAAAAAGCACAAACACATGGAAGCTTAACAATATGTTACTAAATAACCAAGATATCACTGAAGAAATAAAAGAGGAAATCAAAAACTGCCTAGAGACAAATGACAACAAAAACACGATGATCCAAAACCTATGGGATGCAGCAAAAGCAGTTCTAAGAGGGAAGTTTATAGCAATACAAGCCTACCTCAAGAAACAAGAAAAATCTCAAACAATCTAACCTTACACCTAAAGGAACTAGAGAAAGAAGAACAAAACCCAAAGTTACTAGAAGGAAAGAAATCATAAAGATCAGAGCAGAAATAAATGAAATAAAAACAATAGCACAGATCAATAAAACTAAAAGCTGGTTCTTTGAGAAGATAAACAAAAATGATAAACCTTTAGCCAGACTCAAGAAAAAGAGGGAGAGGACTCAAATCAATAAAATTAGAAATGAAAAAGGAGAAGTTGTAACAGACACCACAGAAATACAAAGCATCCTAAGAGACTACTACAAGCAACTCTATGCCAATAAAATGGACAACCTGGAAGAAATGGACAAATTCTTACAAAGGTATAAGCTTCCAAGACTGAACCAGGAAGAAATAGAAAATATGAACAGACCAATCACAAGTAATGAAATTGAAACTGTGATTAAAAATCTTCCAACAAACAAAAGTCCAGAACCAGATGGCATCAGAGGTGAATTCTATCAAACATTTAGACAAGAGCTAACACCCAAACTTCTCAAACGCTTCAGAAATTTTCAGGGGAAGGAACACTCCCAAACTCATTCTATGAGGCCACCATCACCCTGATACCAAAACCAGACAAAGATACTACAGAAAAAGAAAATTAGAGACCAATATCACTGATGAATATAGATGTAAAAATCCTCAACAAAATACTAGGAAACAGAATTGAACAACACATTAAAAGGATCATACACCATGACCAAGTGGGGTTTATCCCAGGGATGCAAGGATTCTTCAATATACACAAATCAATCAATGTGATACACCATATTAACAAATTGTAGAATAAAAATATGATCATCCCAATAGCTGCAGGAAAAGCTTTTGAAAAAATTCAACACCAATTTATGATAAAAATTCTCCAAAAAATGGGCATAGAGGGAATCTACCGCCACATAATAAAGGCCGTATATGACAAACCCACAGCAAACATCATTCTCAATGGTGAAAGACTAAAAGCATTTCCTCTAAGATCAGGAACAAGACAAGGATGTCCACTCTCACCACTATTACTCAACATAGTTTTGGAAGTCCTAGACACAGCGATCAGAGAAGAAAAAGAAATACAAACTGGAAAAGAAGAAGTAAAACTGTCACTGTTTGCAAATGACACGATACTACACATAGTGAATCCTAAAGATGCCACCAGAAAACTACTAGAGCTAATCAATGAATTTGGTAAAGTTGCAGGATACAAAATTAATGCACAGAAATCTCTTGCATTCCTATACACTAACAATGAAATGTCAGAAAGAGAAATTAAGGAAACAATCCCATTCACCATTGCAACAAAAAGAATAAAATACATAGGAATGAACCTACCTAAGGAGGTAAAAGACCTCTACTCAGAAAACTATAAGACACTGCTGAAAGAAATCAAAGATGATATAAACAGATGGAGGTATAAACCATGTTCTTGGATTAGAAGAATCAATATTGTGAAAATGACTATACTACCCAAAGCAATCTACAGATTCAATGCAATCCCTATCAAATTACCAGTGGCATTTTCTCTGCAGAACTAGAACCAAAAAATCTTAAAATTTGTATGGAGACATAAAAGACCCCGAATAGCCAAAGCAGTCTTGAGGGAAATTAAAAGAGCTGGAGGAGTCAGACTTCCTGACTTCAGACTATACTACAAAGCTACAGTAATCAAGACTATATGGTACTGGCACAAAAACAGAAATATAGATCAATGGAACAGGATAGAAAGCCCAGAGATAAACCTACATACCTATGGCTAACTCATTTATGACAAATGAGGCAAGGATATACAATGGAGAAAAGACAGTCTCTTCAGTAAGTGGTGCTGGGAAAACTGGACAACTACATGTAAAAGAATGAAATTAGAACACTCCATAACATCATACACAAAAATAAAGACAAAATGGATTAGAGATCTAAATGTAAGATCAGACACTATAAAATTCTTAGAGGAAAATATAGGCAGAACACTCTATGACATAAATCACAGCAAGATTCTTTTTGATCCACCTCCTAGAGAAGTGGAAATAAAAACAAACAAATGGAACCTAATGAAACTTCAAAGCTTTTGTACAGCAAAGGAAAACAAACTAGACGAAAAGACAACCCACAGAATGGGAGAAAATGTTCTCAAATGAAGCAAATGACAAAGGATTAATCTTCAAAATTTACAAGCAGCTCATGTAGCTCAATATCACAAAAACAAACAAACCCAATCCAAAAATGGGCAGAAGACCTAAATAGACATTTCTCCAAAAAAGATATACAGATGGCCAACAAACACATGAAAGGATGCTGAACATCACTAATCATTAGAGAAATGCAAATCAAAACTACAATGAGGTATCATCTCACACCTGTTAGAATGGGCATAATCAGAAAATCTACAAACAACAAATGCTGGAGAGGGTGTGGAGAGAAGGAACCCTCTTCCACTATTGGTGTGAATGTAAATTGATACAGTCACTATGGAGAACAGTATGAAGGTTCCTTAAAAAACTAAAAACAGTATTACCATATGATCCAGCAATCCCAATACTGGGCATATGCCCAGAGAAAACCATAAATCAAAAAAATACATTCACCACAATGTTCATTGCAGCACAATTTACAATAGCCAGGTAATGGAAGCAACCTAAATGCCCACAGACAGACGAATGGATAAAGAAGTGGTACATATATAAAATGGAATATTACTCAGCCATAAATAGGAATGAAATTGGGTCATTTGTAAAGACATTGATGTATCTAGAGACTGTCATACAGAGTGAAGTAAGTCAGAAAGAGAAAAACAAATATTGTATATTAATGCATATATGTGGAAGCTAGAAAAATGGTACAGATGAACCAGTTTGCAGGGCAGAAATAGAGACACAGATGTAGAGAAGAAACGTACGGACACCAAGGGGGGAAAGCCGTGGGGGGGGGGGGGATGAGTTGGGAGATTGGGATTGACATGTATACATTTATATGTATAAAATAGATAACCAATAAGAACCTGCTGTATAAAAAAATTAAATTAAAAAACTAAAAAAATAAACAAAAATTTAAAAAGTAAAACAGAAAAAAATGTTCTTCCCTTCACATACATGTATTTATAGGAATGAATTATTTCCATGCTTATATCTATAAATACAAAAAAGAGGAATAAAATCTACCTTGAACCAAAAAAGAGAGAAAAAAAAAAAACAGAACCCACCAGTTATACAGAGGAAAACCCTATCAGGGCACTTGCTCCAGTGGTAAACAATGCTGAAGTTGGTCAGAGGTGGGGAATCGTCTCCCATGCAGCCAGCATCCCCCCACCCCGCAAGGAGCGTCCTCATTGCAAAGCTGGGGGACCGAGCCAAGGCGTCTGTGAGTAGCCGAGGCGTCTGTGAGTAAACGTGAGCTGAGCCCCAGGCCAGCTGCTGCTGAACTTTTCCCACAGTTCCCAGGGAAAACACCTGAATATGTACAAGGACTCGAAAGCCTAGAGGAAGGGCTGTGGAGCCACACCAGCGACAGCACGCCGGCCAACTTGGTGCCTGCAGGCCAGCCAGGACGGTCCTGGCCCCGGGCGCTCTTCTGGAAGCTTTCCATTTCCCTGCCTGAGGTACCCCTCCTGTCCCGGCCCCCACTGCTTTTTTCCTTCCTTACCTATGCCCGGGGAGAAATTCCTGCGGCAGGTATGGGTGACACATCCTCTTGTTTAGCAGGTGGCAGCCCAGCAACTCCTGCAGAAAGTCCAGCAGAGCCCCACTCACACCAGGCCACCCACAAAGCCATGGCCCCTCACTCCCTCCCACCAGCTGAGCCCCGACACTGCTGACGGGGCAGAGAATATGGCGTCAGGCACAGCTGCAGGGGCTCTTGCTGCCTGGAGCGGTGTTTATATTGACCTCAACCCAGGCACACCTGGGGAGGGCTGGCCAGCAGTGTCAGGCTGCCCAGGTCAGCCAATCCTCGCCCCTCAGGGGCTCACAGCTGCAGAAAATGGACCTTGATGAACCGGCCAGGTCCAAGGAACAGGTGTGGCCTCCTGAGAGTCAGGATAGACAAGGGGCTGCAGCTCTGGCTTGTTTTCTAATCATTTTATCTGGCCCATGAGTGGGAGACAACTTCAAGAAGACCCTCTCCTAATGAGAGGAACCCAGGAGTCAGGGAGAGGAGGGGTGGTGGGTGGAGACAGAGGCCTGGTGCCCCAGCAGCAGTGGAAATCTCTGGAAGGCCAGGCGGAGGGTGGCCGCACAGAGTGATGCCCAGGGTCACAGACCTGTCCGAGCTGCTGTTTGTCCGAGCTGGGCCTCAGAGCAGGACTTGAACTGCTCTGTGTCAACTCTGAGCGACAGGTGGCCTGGGGGTGCTCTGCAGTGAGGGCTATGTGCACGGTTCCTGTGTGCCCAGCCCTGCCGGTGTACCTGCCGAGGGGAGCTCTGTATCCTGGGAGGGGCCTGACCATGAGAGTCCCATGGGCTACTGGGGACCTGCCCAGGTGAGCCCCATATCCTGGGAGAGGCATGACCACGAGAGCCCTGTTGGCTGCTGGGGACCTGCCAAGGTGAGCTCCATATCCTGGGAGGGGCCTGACCATGAGAGCCCCATGGGCTGTGAGGGGGGGACTGCCCAGGTGAGCTCCATATCCTGGGAGGGGCCTGACCACGAGAGCCCCATGGGCTGCTGGGGACCTACTAAAGGACGTCAGGACAGTCAGTGAAGCCACCGAGGATATACATCCAGTAGTTCCTAATTCCTACACCCTGCTGGTCATTCTACCATCCACCAGGACATGGTATTCTGTATTAGACTTCAATGATGCCTTCTTCTGTATTCCATTAGTCCCAGAGTCACAGGAAATTTTGGCTTGTGAGTGGCAGGACTCAACATACACCAAAAACAATACTGCTGGGCCGTCCCGCCCCAAGGGTTCAAAAATTCCCACACCATCCTTTGGGAAACGTTAGCTAAACACCTAAAAGTTCTACCTCTGGAAAAGGGAACCCTCTTTCAATATGCAGACGACATTCTGATCGCCAGCCCTACTAAGGAGGTCTCTGAGCTACCTAGCCAATAACGGATAGAAGGTGTCGAAGAAAAAGGCTCAAATATCACAGACTAAGGTGACCTGCCTGGGCTTCATTCTCACAGAAGGTCGGAGAACCGCATCCCAGGAAATGGAAGAAGCCACTTGCAGCCTTACCCCTTCTAAAACTAGAAGACAGCTTAGGGGTTCCTGGGGAGGCCGGGGATTGCTGCATCTGGATTCCTAACTACAGTCTAATAGCTGGGTCCCTATAGGAAACACTGAAAGGAAAAGATGATGATCCTTTCGAATAGAATCCAGAAGCGGCCTTTCAAGAATGCAAAGAGCAGTCAATTCAGACACTTGCCCAGCAACTCCCTAATTTAGCTAAACCCTTTGAACTTTACATCCCCATAGAATGTGAATCGCCCTTGGAGTATTAGTGCAAAAACTGGGACCACTTGAAATGGAACAATGCAAGAATGCCCTCCAGGTAGGATAAATTACGGTCACCAAGGGCTTGGCCCACCGCCCATTCCGGCCAGGATACTGGGAGTATCTAAGAACCTGGAAATCAGCAGCCCGCAAATCCAGCTTCCTCCTAAGGGAAAAGGACCCCACGTGGTAATCCTAACCACCCACCATGCCCTGAAGTTGCAGGGGTCGCTCCGTGGGCACGCTGACCTCGAGTGAGGAGGCCCTCCAACTCCAACCTTCAGAGAGACAACCGGGGGCAACGGGCCCCCATGACGACTCGTGTGACCATCACTTGACCTGGAGTTTCTCTCAGAAAACAACAAGAGTGTGCCCCAAAAGAGCAGACTACTGCTTGCAGGACTTACTGCACCCAGAGGGGAGCTAATAAGCTTGGCAGGGGAACCGTATATCACGCTGTCACAATAGAAAAGCCTACAGACACCACGGTGACAGCAGTCAATGAGACCAACTGGACTCCTGGCTACTTCAAAAGGCCATTGACTCAGTGGCCATCATGGTCCTGGATCACCACCTACCCTGGACTGTCTGGGAGTTGAGTGGGCAGGGCTCTGACATCTGGTGCTGTTTGTACGTTAATCCAGGGGCCTAATTGAAGAAAGCGCAGACTACAGGTCAGGGCATCTAGGCTGGCAGAAACCGTCAGCCTAAGTTGGCCAAACAAATGTGGGGCGGGGTAAAACCGGCTCCCCCAGCGTCTCTGCGCATCTCTTTCCTGGACCCTTAAAGGTCCTTAGAATCTACAATACTTCCAATGATGGCGCTCAGGCGGATGAGCAGTGAGGCAGGAGGCCTGGGGACAATCAACCTCACCTGGAGGCTGCTGGGGAGAAGTTCTGCCCCTCCCCCCTGGGTATGAGGACTCCCAACTCAGCACGAAGCAGTTACAGAAGAGGGGTCTGCACCCTCAGCACCCCAAGAATGAGGAACGGGACAAAAGGCAGAGGAGGGGTTTGTCACCGGCAGAGCCCATTAAAAATTCCTGGGAGATAAAAATAGAATCTGGGCAATAAAATAAAGTCTAACCTTTTTTTCCTTTGTGCTTTGTCTAATTTCACGTGCTTCTAGGGTTCTGCATGCAGAGGTCTCACACCCGGCACTGCAGACCCGATTTCCTAGTGCAGAATGGCTGGGCCGACACCTCAGCTCCCGGGGCCCCGTGCAGACTCCGCGACATAGAGCCTGAGCTGCAGCCAACCCGCCCCTCGAGAGCTCCGCCCCCACCCTCCCGCTGATGCTGCCGGGATCGCTACACAGCAGCCCCGCCCACAGCCCGCAGGGGAGCCCACGCTCTCACCTCTCCATTCTCTGACCAAAATATAAAGTTGCCTTTGTTTCTGAACGAATCTCAGTCTCTATCTGTTGGCTCCAATGACACTGGGCAGGGGGACCCTTGTTGGGGCCCACTCTGGAGGATCAGTAACAGAAATTGAGAACATTGTAACTTCAATGAACAGATATGTGAGCCAAACTGTAATTAACAGAGAGCAGTGTATAAGGCTCGGGTAAAATAAGATGTTTCTGACACTTCCATTTGATATTTCCATCACTTTATTATAAGCAAGTTCAGTGAAGAGGTTTGTCATATTTGTCAGGTCAACATTAGAGAAATGAAGTGATTTCTTTCAAAGGATGTACATCTAATAATCTTGGCTGAAGCGTCAATCTTGTTTTGAATGCTTTTCCATTGAAAATGATACCTCTCTTTCAGCTCCCCCATTTCTGCTAAGTATAAAATCTTATAATTTATTATTACCAAAGGGGAAAGGTGGGAGGAGGGATAAATTAACAGTTTGGGATTAACACATACACACTGCTATGTATAAAATAGGAACTACTGTATAGCACAGGGAATTGCACTCAATATTTTGCAGGGGAAATAACCTGAAAAAAAAAGATATTTTTATCAACATCATCTATTAACGACAGATAAAATGTAACCTAAGAGAAGCCGATGGTGAGCGCTTCTGAACCTGAAGACTTCAATCATCTAAAGTTCGGACTCTGCCTACTTCCCAAGGCCCTTAATGAACATACGTGTAGCCGTAGCTTAAAAAATTCCCCAGTTTGGGGTTCGGGGAGACACTGATTTGGAAAAATCCCTGGTGTTCTCCTTACGTGCATGCGACCCTTCCTACTGCTAAAACATGCCTGTCACCCCCAGAGGATGGTACACCGTCTGATCGGGAAGAGTTTGGAAAAGGCATCTCATCTCCTCATCTCCTGGTGCTCGGGTTCACCCCTCCAGCGTCTTTCCTAACAACCTCCCCACTTGGGGATGTCAGCACCGTCAACATCCTGTTGCACACAGTTTGGAATTTGTCCAGAGGATGAAGCAGAAGGATGTAAAACAATGGAAACAAGTCCTAGGTGTTCGGACAGGCACATGTAACTCTAATTTCCAATCAGGAAGATGAATTGTCCAAAGGCTAGGATTGCCCACGGAAACAGAATAAGGCTTGAGGAAATCCCGCTGTTTTGTGGCCAGTTCCCAAAAACACAAGTTGAAAAATAGAACTCAGGGACGGTAAAATTCAAGAAACTGCAGAGTTGAAAATATCTATCGTCGAAAAATGTCTTCAGGTAAGTCACCGAAAAGGACTTGTAAGCAAGGGAGAATGGCAGGAAAGGGATTTGAAGAGGTAGAAAGGACTCGCCATTAAGCACAAGAAAAGGGGCTGAACCTCGCCAACGATGCAGTTGGCCAAAAAGGGCGTATGTGTTTTTTCTGAATATATTCAAGAAAAGGGCATACACGCTTTTTAGCCAACCAAACAGGTGGGCACTGGAAATCAATACTACAAAAGGCATCACTTCGCATCAAACAGAAGAGCCATCCTCATAAAGTGTAAACACCAGAAATGCAGAACAGGGCGAGGAGAAAAGGGAGCCCTGTGAGGCTGATAGTGGAAATGTAAATTGCCAATGGCCACTCTGGAGAAGTGCATTGTGTTTATTAAAACATCTAAAAAATGAGCTACAGAGCATAGGGCACTTGCACTCATGGGCGTATATCTTGGGAAAAACAAAAATCGACAGGACACAGGCACCCCAACGTTTACCGCCTCTCTGTTTAAAAGAGCCTCGACTAGGATATAACCTAAATGTCCCTGGAAGGAAAAAAGGGATAAAAGAGATGTGGTACTTATGTAGAGTGGAATATTACTCAGCCCGGAAATCAATGAAATAAGGCCAGTTCCAACAACTCCGGAGGAGTTACGTATGATCATTCTAAGTGACATGAGTCAAAAAGAAAAGGACATATATCATAAGATAACACTTAAAGATGGAATCAAAAATGGCTACACATGAAATAAATGACAAAACAGAAACATAGTCAAATATGTAGAAAACACACATAAGGCTGCTAAAGGGGAAAGGTGGGGAGGGGTGAGGCATTATCCAGGAGGTTGAAATTAGCAAAGATACCATTCCAAATACCAAATTGATAATCAACGAGGCCTACACGGTAGCTCAAAGAAATGCACTCAGCACACTCAAGTCACAGGAAAAGAATATATACGACTGGTAAGAATCTGAAAAAGAATTTATTGATGTCTCTCTGTACGTGAATCAAGTGGATGTACAGCAGCAAGAAACAGAGCTTTGAAAATCAGCTGTAACCAATACAATAACAAATTAAAAAAAAGACAGTGAGACAGAGAAAAATTCTTACAACTTTTGCTCAGGGGCTGTACTGCAACAGGGAGTGAACACATCTAGACCCACAGCAGGATGAGACATAAGGCTGGAAACCATTCGCGCTAAGAGAATTAGTGAGGTTGGATGAGGAAATGCAGACCCTTTAAAGTAATACTACCTGGTAGCCATTCCATGGGTGCCAAACCTGCAGGTTCAAGGGAATCTTCCTACAGCTAAAACATGCATGGGAAACCCAGAGGACTGTACACCGAGAGATGGGGAAAGGTGTGTAAAATGTACCTCATGTTTCATCTCCTGGTGCTCAGGTTCGCCATTCCAGCCACGTTACTAAGAATCTGCCCACTTGGAGAATCAGCACCTTTAACCTCCTGTTTCGCACAGGATGAATGGGAAGAGGGGGAACCAATGACAGACTAGCTGTAGGTGTTTCGACAGGCACATGTCACTGTAATTTCCCATTGGGAAGAATTAAACAAAGGCTCAGCCTGCCGCCCAGAACCAAAATAGGGCCTGAAGCAGTCCTGCGGTTTTGCGGCCACCTCAAAAAAAGCGAGTTGAAAAATGGAGCTCAGGGGCAGTGCAATTCACAAATCTGCAGAGTTATAAATGACAACTAACATCCAAAAATATATTGAGGTAAGGTATGAAGAGGATCTGAATGCAAGGCAGAATTGCAGGAAAAAGATTTCAAGAGGTAGATTGGACTCGCCTTTAAAGCACATGAAAACCGCAGAAGTTCAACAATGATGCACTTGGCCAAAAAGGACGTATGCGTTTCTTCCTGAATATATTCAGGAAGAAACGCATACGCCCTTTTTAGGCAACCAAGTAAGCCCGCAATGTAAATCCGCACAACAAAAAAGTCTTATTTCCCATCAGTCAAAACGGCCATCCGAAAAAAGTGTAAAAACCAGAAATGCAGGACAGGCCATGGAGAACAGGGAGTCTTGTTACGCTGATGGGCGGGGTGTAAACTGCCGAGAGCCACTCTGGAGAAGTGTATGGTGTTTCCTAAAACATCTAAACAACAGAGCTACAGAGCATAGGGCACGTCCACTCACGGGAGTATATCTTAGGAAGACTAAAAGTCAACAAGACACAGACACCCCAAAGTTTAGGGCTGCTCTGTTTACAAGAACCTCAACTTTGGTACACCTTAGATATACCAGGAAAGAGAAAAATGGATAAAGAAGTTGTGGTACTTATGTAAAATGGAATATCACTCAGCCATGAATTCAATGTCATAAGGCTAGTAGAAGCATAATGAGTGGATTTACGTACGATGATTCTAAGTGAAATAAGTCACACAGAAAAAGAAACTTATCATAAGATATCACTTATACAGGGAATGAACATCGCTACACATGAACTGAATTACAAAACAGAACAGAGTCACACATTTAGAAAACACACTTATGCATGCTTAAGGGGAAAGGTGAGGTAGGGTGATGCATAAAACAAGAGTTTGAAATTAGCACAGATACTGTTCTATAAACCAAATATGTAATAGAAAAGTCCTACTCCTTGCTCAATGAACTGGACTTAACACCCCGTATTCACTGCAGAAAAATACATCTGACTACTAAGAATCTTAAAACCTATGTATTGATATGTGGCCGTCGGTGAATCAAGTGTGTGTAGAGAGGCATAAACACAGCAATGAAAATCAGCTATACTCCATTATAAAAATAAATTTCAAACACAAAGACAGCGAAAGAGAGGGAAAATCTTAGAAAATTCGTTCATGGGCTGTGATGCAAACCGGAATGACCACATCTATACCCACAGCTGGATGAGACATAAGGCTGGACACTCTTGGGGCTGAGAGGATTGGTTACATTGGGTGAGCAAAGGCAGACCCTCTGAAGTAATTCTGCACGCTAACCATTCCATGGGTCCCAACTATCCAGGTTCAAGGGAATCTTCCTACAGCTAAAAGACGCATGGGAAACCCAGAGGATGGTACACCGTGTGATCCAGAAACGTTTCTAAAACGCACCTCATTTTTCCTCTCCTGCTGCTCGAGTTCACCATTCCAGCCGCTTTATTAACAACCTCCTCACTTGGAGAATCAGCGCCTTTAACCTCCTGTTTCGCACAGTTTCCAATATGTACGGAAGATGAACGAGAAGAGGGGGAACCAACGAGAGACTAGCTGTAGGTGTTTGGACGGGCACATGTCACTCTAATTTCCCATCAGGAAGAAGAATTAAACAAAGGCTCAGACTGCCGCCCCAGAAACAGAATAGGGCCCGAAGCAATCCTGCGGTTTTGCGGCCAGCTCACAAAAAAGTGAGTTGAAAAATGGAGCTCAGGGACACTGCAATTCGCAAATATGCAGAGTTATAAAGGACAACTATCGTCCAAAAATATATTGAAGTAAGGCACCGAAGAGGATTTGAAAACAAGGGAGAATTGCAGGAAACAGATTTCAAGAGGTAGATTGGAGTCGCCTTTAAAGCACATGAAAAGCGGCACAACTTCGAAGGTGATGCACTTGGCTGAAAAGTGCCTATGCGATTTTTCCTAAATATATTCAGGAAAAACTGCATATGCTCTTTTTTGCCAACCAAGCAAGCGGGCAATGCAAATCCACACTACAAACAAGTGTAATTTCCCACCGTTCAAGAGGGCATCTGAAAGAAGTGTAAAAACCAGAAAGGAAGCACAGGTCATGGAGAAAAGGGAGCCCTGTTACACTGATGGGCGGGATGTAAATTGCCAACAGCCAGTCTAGAGAAGTGTATGGTCTTTCCTGAAACATCTAAAAGACAGAGCTACAGAGCATAGGGCACTTCCACTCATGGGCATATTACTTCGGAAAACTAAAAATTAACAAGACACTGCCACCCCAAAGATTAGGGCTGCTCTGTTTACAACAACCTCGACTTCGGTACACCATAAATATCCCAGGAAAGAGAAACATGGATAAAGTGTTCTGGTACTTATGTACAATGGAATATCACTCAGACATGAAATCATTGTCATAACACCAATAGCAGCATAATGAGCGGATTTAGGTACGAAGATTCTAAGTGAAAAAAGTCACACAAAAAAGAAACTTATCATAAGGTATCACTTATAGAGGGAATGTAAACATGGCTACACATGAACTGAGTTACAAAACAGAACAGAACTCACATTTAGAAAACACGCTTATGCCTGCTTAAATGGAAACGTGAGGTGAGATGATGCATAAACCCAGAGTTTAAAGTTAGCACAGATACCGTTCCATAAACCAAATATGTAATAGACAATACCTACTCTTTGCTCAATGAACTGGACTCAACACCACCTATTCACCACAGAGGAATATATCTGACTAGTAAGAATCTTAAAACCTATGTATTGATATCCCTGTGTCAGTGAATCAAGTGTTTGTATAGCGGCATAACCACAGCAGTCAAAACCAGCTAAACCCCATTATAAAAATAAATTTTAAAAACGAAACATAAAGACAGCAAAAGAGAGAGAAATTCTTACAAAGTTCGTTCATGGGCTATGATGCAACCTGGATTGAACACATGTACACCCACAGCTGGATGAGACATAAGGCTGGACACTTGGGGCTGAGAGGATTGGTGAGGTACGGTGAGTAAATGCATTCCCTTTAAAGCAATACTGTGTGCTACCCATTCCTTGGGTCCCAACTCTCCAGGTTTAAGGGCATGTTCCTACAGCAAAAACATGCATGAGAAACTTAGAGGATGGTGCAACGTGTGATCGGGAAAGGTTTCTAAAACGCACCTCACTTTTCCTCTCCAGGTGCTCGGGTTCGCCATTCCAGCCGATTTACTAACAATCTCCCCACATGTAGAGTCAGCACCTTTAACCTCCTGTTTCGCACAGTCTGCAGTATGTGCGGAGGATGAACGAGAAGAGGGGGATCCAATGAGAGACTAGCTGTAGGTGTTTGGATGGGCACATGTCACTCTACTTTTCCATCAGGAAGAAAAATTAAACAAAGGCTCAGCCTGCTGCCCCCCAACCAGAATAGGGCCTGAAGCAATCCTGCGGATGTGCAGCCAGCTCACAAAACAGCGAGTTGAAAAAAGGAGCTCAGGGGCACTGCAATTCACAAACCTGCAGAGTTATAAAGGACAACTATTATCCAAAAATATATTGAGGCAAGTCAAAGAAGAGTATGTGAAAGCAAAGCAGAATTGCAGGAAAAAGGTTTCAAGAGGTAGATTGGAGTCGCCTTTAAAGCACATGAAAATAGGCAGAACTTCGACAATGATGCAGTTGGCCAAAAAGGGCGTATGCGTTTTTTCCAGAATATATTCAGGAAAAATCGCATACGGACTTTTTGGCCAACCAAGCAAGTGGGCAATGCAAATCCGCACTACAAAGAAGTCTCACTTCCCAACGCTCAAAACAGCCATCGGAATAAAGTGTAAAATCCAGAAAGGAAGGACAGGCCATGGAGAACAGGAAGACTTGTTACGCTGATGGGCGGGATGTACATTGCCAACAGCCACTTTGGAGAAGTGTATGGTGTTTCCTAAAACATCTAAACAACAGAGCTACAGAGCATAGTGCACTTCCACTCATGGGAGTATATCTTGGGAAAACTAAAAATCAACATGACACAGCCACCCCAAGATTTAGGGCTGCTCTGTTTACAAGAACCTCGACCTCGGTACACCTTAAATATCCCAGGAAAGAGAAAAAAGGATAAAAAAGTTGTAGTACTTATGTACAATGGAATATCACTCAGCCAAGAAATCAATGTCATAAGACCAGTAGCAGCATAGTGAGTGGATTTAGGTACGAAAATTGTAAGTTTAATAAGTCACACAGAAAAAGAAACTTATCATAAGATATCACTTATAGAGGGAATGTAAACATGGGTACCCAAGAACTGAATTAAAAGACAGAACAGAGTCTCACATCTAGAAAACACACTTATCCCTGCTTAAGGGGAAAGGTAACGTGGGGTGATGCATAAATCCAGAGTTTGAAATTAGCACAGATACCGTTCCATAAACCAAATATATAATAGACAAGACATACTCCTTGCTCAATGGACTGGACTCAAAACCCCCTATTCACCACAGAGAAATATATCTGAGTTGTAATGATCTTAAAACCTATGTATTGATATGTCTCTGTAAGGGAATCAAGTGTGGGTAGAGCGGCATAAACACAGCAGTAAAAATCAGCTAAACACCATTATAAAAATAAATTTCAAAAACAAAACACAAAGACAGCGAAAGAGAGAGAAATTCTTACAAAATTCGTTCAGGGGCTCTGATGCACCCTGGACCCATGGGAGTACACCCACAGATATCTATTTAATACACCCTCAGAGTAATTTTTTTTCTCTTTTCTAAAGTCTCTTCTGTCCAATGAAGACTCTCAGCTCTTTTTCCTCAACATATACAGTGTCTCACCCTCTGATTACTCTCTGCTCTATCACAGGTCCACTCCCTTTCCTGCTATTACATTCTTTCCCAATTTTGTATGTTGGTAAAATCAAATAACATAAAATATAACATGTTAATTATTATCAAGTGCACTGTTCAGTGATATTAAATACATTCATATTATTGGACGATCAACATCCCCATTTATCTTTCTAATTCTTTTCTACGTTTTAAAACTGTAACTCTATATCCTTTAAACATAACTATCCATTTTGTTCCATTACCACCTGAAAAGCATCATTACCCTCCCAATTTCTATGGTTTTGACTACACTAAGTACCCCATATAATTCAAATAAGTAGTTGTATGGATATGACTCAACAAAAGTCACAAAATGGCATTTTTGGTAAATTTCCTCAAGATTCATCCATGTTGTAGCATATTCTTAGATCTTTTCCTTCTTATCACTGAATAATACAGTATTATATGGGAATACCACACTTTGCTTATCCAGGAACTAATGGATGAACACTTAGGTTGCTTTCGTATTTTAGCTACTGTGATTATTACTGCTCTAAACACTGGAGTACAAATATTTCTTTAAGCCCCTGATTTCAATTCCTTTGGGTATACCTCATAGTAAAATTCCTGGATCATGTAGTAATTCTATTTTTCAATATCTGAAAAATTGCCATACTCTGCTGCAAAGCAGCTGTATCATTCTACATTCCCACTGACATAGCACAATGCTTCCAACTCCCTCACATCCTCACCAATACTTGTTTTCTGCTTGTGTATGTGTGTGTGTGTGTGCTTCTGGGTGTATGCATGCACACAAATATATAAACATGCATTTAGTGATATGGAGCATCTATTCAAGTGCTTACTCATTTGTACATCTTTTTGAAGAACCATCTATTCAAATCTTTTATCCATATTTGAATCAGGGTGTTTGCTTTTGGTTGAGTTGTAAGAGTTCTCTGTGTATTCTGAATAGAAATCTCTTGTCTGATAGATGGCTTTCACATATTTTCTCCCATCTTGTGGACTGCCATTTTATTCTGTTTACATTTCTTTGATACACATTTTTTAAATTATGTACTGCAAATTGTTTAGTTTTTTTGTTAGCTGTACCTTTGTTGTTCCTTCGTTTCATATTGAGGAAAACACTGCCAAATCCAATGTCATGAAGCTCTTGTCCTGTGTCTTCTTCTAAGACTTTTTATTTTATTAGGTCTTATATTTAGTTTCTTGATACGTTTTCATTAATTTTTGCATATGATGTTAGGTAAGGGTCCATCTTCCTTCTTTTGCATGTTGACAACAAGACTTCTCAGCACCATGTGTTGAAAATACTATCCTTTCTACTTTGAAAAGTCTTGGCAACCTGTCAAAAATCATTTGGCCATATATCAGGGTTTATTTCTCGGTGTTCTATTCTATTCTATTGGTCTTGAATAAGGAAGAAAATAGTATAACCTATCCAGGATGATGAAGAACGTAAAGAAAGACCAAGACTGAGAATTAGGAGGGTAATAATAAACAGCAGGGAGTAAAAGACAGTGTGAGAGAAGATCTTGTATTTGTGAGTTCATGGAAATATGATCATGCTAAAACCACTAAAAGCCTGACTTTGAACAATACGGTAAATGTGCTAGCAAGAAACATAACACCCATCTCTGGAAAATATAGCATGGGCATAAAGATAAACTACACACAAATATATTAAAAAGGGAAGGGTTTTCATGGTGTGAGAATATTGTGGGATTTGAAATACAATTTAGTTCTCTTCTACCATTGTCTCTAAAATTTATCAAAGTGTATATACAAGCAATTCCAACTCTGGTAATCTGCTTGACAGGTTTACATATGAACTTCAGCAGACCAGTAAATGTACATTCATAGTAGGAGTGTTCCCTAAACCAAAAAACAAAACACAAAAACTGGAAAGACTAGAGTTCACTTTGTCAACACACATACAGATGCAGTGATGGTTAACGGTCCAAAAACAGACGGTGAGCATGGGTGCAAGAGGTTAATACCTAGGCTTGGGTGGGGTGCAGAGTTTGAGGGTAACACAGGTAGAAAACGCTTTTGTCTTATCCTTGATTTTTGAGGTATGGAAATTCACAGGTCACTACCTTCATTTCAAAATGAATGAATGCACTATTCAATTTTTTAAAACAGGCGAAGTAAACATGAGTGATAATAAATTTCAAACTGTCACTAATCAAATAAGATACTAAGAAAAATTAAATAATATGATTTAAGAATGAAGTGGAGAGATTGTCCAAGACGGTAGCATTCAAAGACCCAGAGCGTGATGCCTCTCATGGGCACACCAAAGTCACAAGTGTTTACAGAACAGCAATTGATGAAAAAGGCCGGGACCTACCATAAAAGATGTTTCACAGCTAAAGATATAAGGAAGGCACCTCGGCAAGACACGAAGGAAGGACAAAATCTCAACAGAGTCAAGACCCATACCACCAGGTGGGTGGCCCACAAATGGGAGAATAATTACAATTTCTGAGGTGCTCCCAGGTAGCAAGGGGTATGAACCCAACATCAGGCTCCCCAAGCCCAGGGATCCTGTGCTGGAAAGAAGAGTTCCTAGAAAGTTGGGCTTTGAAGACCAGTAGTGTTTATTTTCCAGAGAGCCAGAGGGTTGTGGGAAATAGAGATTCCACTCTTAAAAGATGCTCACAAAATCCCACATGATCCGAGAATCAGAACAGAAGCAGTCATTTGAAAGGATCCTGGGTCACATCTACCTCCTGATCGTGGAGAGTCTCCCAGAGAGGCAAGAGGCAACTACAGCACAGCCTCAGGGACACAGACACTGACAGCAGCCATTTGGGGGAGCTCCTTCTACCTCGTGGCCACTGGTACCAGCAAGCATAATTTCAGAATCCTCCCTCTTATCTTTTTAGCCTCAGGACCCAGCCCTACCCATTTCCACCAGACTATAGACACAAGTACTAGGATGCTACATGCCAAACAACTAACTGAGCAGGGGCATAGTCCCATCCACCAACAAACAGGTTGCCTTCAGACCCTCTAAATGCACAGCTGCCCCTGGACATGGTCCCAGCCCCCAAAAGCCCCAGGACCAGCATCCACACATCAGTGGACAGGCACCAGCCCCAGAATCCCTGGCCCCTCTGACAAGTGAGCCTGCTCTGGCCTTGGAATCAGCCTCACCATCGGCAGGTGATTACTGCACAGGGACTGGATGGAGCTTGGACCTACCCAACAGCAAACCTGCTCTAGCAGTGGGATCAGCCTCATACACCAACAGGCACACACCAGCTCCAGGAATACCGCAGCCCAGCAGCCTGTGTGACCAGAACACTCACTTGCAGGCCACAAGCAGCCATGCACTCAGCTGGGTCCTGACCCTGCCCATCAGAATGCCAACGCAAGATTAGGGATACCCCTACCCTGCAGACAGCTGTGTCAGGAAGACTGATCCAACACCACTCTGCGACTCCTGGGCCCTGAAGCCAGAACTCAGGACCTGTGTCTTCCTCCCAGTAGCCAGCATAGCTCCAGGACCAGTGACTGGGCACTAGCCCTGATATCACCTGGACTTCAATTCTACCCATAAGTGAACCAGCACTATATTCGGTGTCCGCAAGCGTTATGCAGCCAGCTGCCTTATGATTTAGCCTCACCAAGCAGCACAGACAGCCTCCATACAAGGCAGAGTCTGGCAAACAAGCACTCTGGGGGCAGCCAAGCCTACCAGACCACCCCCAGTAGTCAGCCCACCACAACAGAAGAGCCCAAGCAGCCCACATAGGGAGTACACCTAGAACATATAGTCTAGTGACCAGGGGACAGCGGGCTGCTGGGACACATAGGACCTCTCCTACAAAAGGCCACTTCTCCAAGGTCAGGAAATGTAACGAACCTACTACATACACAGCAATAAAAGCAGCAAGTTAAGAAAAATGAGGTGACACAGAAACACGATCCAAATGAAGGAACAAGATAAGAACTCAGAAGAAGATCTAAGTGAAGTGGAGATAGCCAGTCTCCTCAGAAAAGAGTTCAAAGTAATGACTGTAAAGATGATCAAAGAACTCAGGAGAAGAACAGACGACCAGAGCAAGAAGTTAGAATTTTTTAAAAAAGAGTTAGACCATTAAAGAACAACAAAACAGATATGAGGAATACAATAACTGAAATCAAAAATACACTAAAATGAAACTATTGTAGACTAAATGATACAGAGGAATGAATCAGAAAACAGAAGGACAGAGTACTGGCAATCACTGAAGATGAACGGTAAAACAATAGATTAAAATGAAATAAGGAAAGTTGAACAGACTTGTGAAACAACATCAAGTGTACTAATATTTGCATTATTCTGGTCCCAGAAGCAAAAAGGAAAGAGAAAGCAGTGCAGAACATACCTGAAGACATAAGAGCTGAAAACTTCCGTACGCTGGGAAAGAAAACAGACATCCAAGTCCAGTAAACACAGTAAGGCCAAAACAGGATCAACCCAAAGAGGACCATACCAAGACTCATTGTAATTAAAATGGCAAAAAAATAAAGATAAAAAGACACTATTAAAAGGAGCAAAGGAAAAGCAGCAAGTTACAAACATGGGAACTTGCATAAAGTTATTGGTGGACTTTTCAGGATAACCTCTGCATGCCAGAAGGGAGTGGCATGGTATATTTAAAGTCATGAAAGGGAAAAGCCTATAACCAAAAATACTCTACCCAGCAAAGCTCTGCTTCAGATTTGATGGTGAGATCTAAAGTTTTACAGAGAAGTAAAACTAAAAGAGCTCAGCATCGCCAAACCAGCTTTATGAGAAATTTTAAAGGGGCTTCTCTAAGTGAAAAAGAAAAGGCCACGACTGAAACATAAAAATTAGAAAAGGAAACTTACTGAAGGAAAAACCTCGTTGGATAAGGCAAATATTCAACAAAGGTAGTAAATCAACCATGTACACAGCTAATAGGGAGGATGAAATAAAACAGTAATAAAATCATCTATATTCACAGTAAGAAGTTAAGGGACACACAAAACAAGTAGATGTAAAATATAAGGTCAAATTCAGTAACTGTGAGGGAGCAGAGTAACAATGCAGGGTTGTTAGTGTCCATGTGAAATTAAGAGCTCAGCAATTTAAATAATCACACATACACACACACACACACACACACACACACACACAAACACAACTGAAAGAAATCCAAACATAATATTAAAGATAGCCCTCACATCACAGATGAACGGAATAAAAGGGGAAGAAAGGAACACTGAAGAAATTAAAGAGGGATTCTAAAAATACCCAAGACAAATGAAAATGAACACATAATGATCCAAAATCTATGGGACACAGCCAACGCAGTTCACAGGGGGAAGTTATAATGATACAAGCTCATTCTTAGGAAACAAAAATATCAAATAAACAGGCTAACATTACACCTGCAGGAATTAGAAAAAGAAGAAAAAACAAAACTCAAAGCTGTCAGAAAGAAAAAAATTAAGAAAACAATACCATATGCAATCACACCAAAAAGAATAAGATACATAGGAACAAACACACCTAAGCAGGTAAAAGACATGTACTCAGAAATCCATCAGCCATTGGTGAAAGAAATTGAAGGCAACAGAAAAAGATGGGAAAATATAGCATGTGCATGGACTGGAAGAATTAATACTCTTAAAATAACCATACTACCAAAGACAATCTACAGATTTAATGCAATCCCTATCAGAATACCAAAGCATTTTCACAGAACTTGAAAAAGTAATTTTAAAATTTGTATAGAAACACAAAGACCCCAAATAGCCAAACAATCTTGAGAAAGAACAGAGCTGGAGGCATCACGCACCTTGAATTCAGATTATACTGCAAAGCGACAATTTTCTCTTACAAAGAGAAAATTGTACCGGAGCAAAAACAGACACAAAGATCACTGGAATAGAATAGAGATCCCAGAAATAAGCCCACACACTTATATTTAATTGATTTATGACAAAGCAGGCAATGTGGAGAAAAAACTCTCTTCAATAAGTGGTACTGGGAAAACCAGTCAGCTACATGGAAAAGAATAAAATTAGAGTATTTTAGCACACCATATATAAAATAAGCGCAAAACTGAATAAAGACCTAAATGTAGGACCATAAAACCCCTAGAGGAGGGCTTCCCTGGTGGCGCAGTGGTTGAGAGTCCGCCTGCCGATGCAGGGGACGGGGGTTCCTGCCCCGGTCCGGGAGGATCCCGCATGCCGCGGAGCGACTGGGCCCGTGAGCCATGGCCGCTGAGCCTGCGCTCCGCAACAGGAGAGGCCACAGCGGTGAGGCCCGCGTACCGACAAAAAAAAAACCTAGAGGAAAATACAGAACATTCTTCAACATAAATGATAGCAACAGTTTTAGGTTCAGTCTACTAAGGCAAATGAAACAAAAGCAAAAATAAACAAATGGGACTTCACTAAACTTAAAATATTTTGCACAGCAAAGGAAACCAATGACAAAATGAAAAGACAGCCTGCTGAAGGAGAGACAATATTTGCACATGATAAGAGGTTAACACCAAAAAGATGACCAAGCAAGGGTTCATATCTAAACTACAGAAACAGCATATACAACTCAATATCAGAACAACACCCAAAATCATTTTAAAGAAATGAGAAGACCTAAATAGACATTTTTCCAAGGAAAAAATACAGATAGACAGTCAGAACTCACAAAGATGCTAAACATAGCTAATCGGCAGTAAAATGCAAATCAAAACTATGAGATATATCACCTCAGTCTTGTCAGAATGGCTGTCATCAAAAAGGTCACAAATAACAAAGGTTAGTGAGGATGTGGAGAAAGGGAAACTCTTGTACACTCGATGTGAATGTGAAGTAGTGCAGCTACTGTGGAAAGCAGAATGGAGGTTCCACAAAAAACTAAAAATAGAACTACCATAATATCCAGCAATTTCACTCTTGGGTATATCAGAAGAAAACAAAAACACTATTTCAAAAAAATAACTGCACACCAATGTTTATAACAGTGTTATTTGCCATAGCCAAGATATAGAGTCAAACTAAGTGTTCATCAATAGGTTAGGGGATAAAAAAGACTTTTATGATGACTTCAGCAAAAAATGAAATTTTGCCATTTGCAAGAACATGGATAGACTTGGAGAGTATTATGCTTAGTAAAATAAGCTGCAGAGAAAACAAGCATGGTAGGTTATCACTTACACATGGCATCTAAACAACTGAATACGACAACAACAACAACAAAACAGACTCACAGATTAAAGAACAGACTAGGGGTTACCAGCAGGGAGAGACAGGATGGAGGAGCAAAATAGTGGTAGGAGATTCTGAGGAAGAATCCACTATGTATAAAATCAATAATCTACAGTGACGTACTGTGTAGCATGGGGAATAGAGCCACTCTTTTATAATAAGTATAAATGGAGAAGAGCCTAAACATTTATGAATCACTATATTGTACCTCTGAAACTAATATAATAATGTAAATTAACTATAGGTCAATAAACTATAAAGTAAGAAACAATAAAGGGGAGACAGGTTATTAGATAGAAATCAATTAAATAAACAGGAGTTTTGGAAATCAAGGAATTAAAAAACAACATGTAAGACACAACATTGGCATTTAAAGCATACAATCTATTCATTTAAAAGAAATCATTTAAATGGTGAGAAATGGTACCTATTCTCACAATTTTGTATATCTAGGATAAATTATTATCTACAAAAATGTTACAAATATTCACTCAAAAAGAAAGAAAATTTGGATTAACCCATTTTAGTATACAAATTTAATATCAAAGTCTCTATGTAAAATTGATTTGAATAAGTTCTGTTAGCTACTTCTAGTTTCTTTGTGATGTAAAATCTTTTAAAGCATAAAAATCAGCCTTTCTACATTATTCCATTAGACATACATAGAGGTTAAAAGAAATAAGAAGACAGAACCATCAACCAGGAAGGTGAATTTACTGAGAAACAGTCATTCGTTCTCCCTCCTCCTTTTCTTTTCCTCCTTTTCCAGGTCTCTTTCGGTTCCAATCAAGAGAAGTCTTGAGAGTTCTGAGAATATTTCTTTGAGGGCTTCAAATCACCATACCTACATCCTCTGCCACAACTACACACACGGGAACAAAAATAAACCTCTGCTATCTACTCATGTAGGAGGGATTAATGCAAAATGAACTCCTACGTGGAGACCAACAGGTGAGTTTTCTACCAGTTCTTTATAATGTCCTTCCATTATAGTAAATTGCACACATTATGAGGCAGAAGGGGTGAGCTCTTCCTTGAAGTCAAAAAACTTGCAGTCATTTCAAGTACCTGGCTACAGCCAGGGAAGGTGCCATCCCCCTTGGGGGAGGGCGGTGAATGGGCTCCCACAACCATGCACCTCCTGATGTACAGATTCTGGAGAAACAAAGGGCAGTCACACCACAGTCAGGCTGTCGGGCCACTGGCAACCCGACCAGCCTGGAAGTGTCCCTTCAATTGCTGAAAGCAAAACTCTGTCCCCCCTGTGAAGCCAGGCAATTTGGGCCAGAGTGTCAGAGGAGACCGGTAATCAACTCCTCTCTGCTCACCTCCTTGTGGTTACAGCAACCCCAACTCCAAACCCAAATCTGACCCTGGAGTGCCAAACTGGGAGTGGCAGGTGGGCTCTGCCGGTGCTTCAGCGCCCTCTGGAGGTTGTCTGCTGTAATTGCAACTCTCAGCCCTTCCTCCTCCTCCTTCCCTAGTCCTGGGGCTGCCTTGCCTCCTGCAGCTGCTGCCCTGATTTCATTCTTGTTTTTTATCCAATTGCAATGAAGTGTCTTACAGAGGTTTGTAATCTCTTGAAGAAGGAAGATCTTTTAGTCAATACACCTTAACCGTGAGAAGTTGCTTTCAAGAATGAACCTGAAATACTGTACTTTTCTCCTGATGATTCCAAGGAGACACAGCTCAAGTTTTCTAAATCATAAGAAAAACCAAGGTAAATACAATATTCTGAGCCAAAGATGAAAAAGCCGTTTTTAACACCCCCTCCTCATGTCATATGACTGGGATTTAAATCAATCAACTGCCACTGGTTTTTAAATCACATGACCCAACATTAAATCAATCAGCTGCTTCCCTGTAACTCACGTGACTTGGCTTTGAATAGTAAGAAATGCAGAGGTTTAAAAATGATGTTCAAACAATAAATGGAAAAACATTTTAGAAAGTTTTTTTCTTTTTGAATGGATGATTCATTGCATACAGAATAAAGGATTCTCTTGTGGATTTCTTGAACTGTAAACACATAGAATGTCTCCGTTGGCTTGACTGACTTAGTTTTTTGGGTTTTGTTGTTGTTGTTGTTGTTAACATCTTTATTGGAGTATAATTGCTTTACCATGTTGTGTTAGCTTCTGCTGTATAACAAAGTGAATCAGCTATTCGTATACATATATCCTCATATCCCCTCCCTCTTGCATCTCCCTCCCACTCTCCCTATCCCACCCCTCTAGGTGGTCACAAAGCACTGAGCTGATCTCCCTGTGCTATGCTGCTGCTTCCCACTAGCTATCTATTTAACCTTTGGTAGTGTATATATGTCCATGCCACTCTCTCACTTCATCCCAGCTTACCCTTCCCCCTCCCTGTGTCCTAAAGTCCTTTCTCTATATCTGCCTCTTTGTTCCTCTGCAGCGACTCCTGCTAGGGATGGATACTTCCTTTTATGCTCAGGGAAATCCCCTAACTTGAATACGATTTGAGTTTGATCCAGTGAAACCATCAGAACTTCCCACCAGAGATAAATGAGGAGATTCTGGCCTTTATTAGTATGCATGATGAACCCGGGTGTCCTGGCTGTACTTGCCAACCCTCCTATTTTACCTACCTATTTTTATCCACCTTCCTCCCTGTAAGTACCTTTGACCAACCCTGAGCTCAGACTCCTGACCTATTACAGTGACTTTGTCAGTCTTTCTTTAAGAATGGACAGGTAATAAAACGAATTTAACCTAGAAGCAGCAGCTCAGTAAGGGAAATAAAATCACCAGAAGTTACCTAATCACAGCCACAGCCATCCAGGGCTCTGTCTTATCTCCTGGGTCGTAAGAATGGGACCTTCCTAAAGTTGAAGGGCATCCAATCAAATAAGTAAAGGTGTTGCTCACCTCTGGCTCTTGGAGGGATTGCTAGGCAGTCTACCCAGTGAATAATAACTGCAAAACACTGTCATGGTCTTGAAACACCTATGTTCCAGGAAAGCTTTTGGGGGTGCATGGGCAAGGTTTCTTTTTGACATCAAGCAAAAAATAAATCATCAAGCTCTTTGAGCACAGGGGTTCTTAAGAGGGCAGTAGAAGGAAGGAATGGGTAGAAAAGACTATCTCCTCTGAAGTGAAGGTCGTTTTTCCAAAAGAGTAGGATTTAGTCTCAGTTTAAGGAGAACGCTTTTAAATAGCTTGGGCAGCTCCAAACTGCGGTTTAGGGAACAAGTGCTTCAAAAGAACAGTGCTTTAAAAGTCCTGGCAAGGCAGCAAGAGGATGAAGAGTTGGTTTTGCGTAGTTTTGAACACAGGAGTAAAGAAACATAGGCATCTCTGACTAAAAGGCCCTGAGATCCTATGGCATCAATGGGTCAGTTGCAGGGGGCAGGGGGTGTGGGGGTGATATTTCTCTCTCAACGTCACCCAGGGTAGCCACCCCTCCCTACCCCACGCCCCTACTCCCCTCACCCTTCCTCCCTCCACTGTTGGGTCCCCAGGGACAGCACTTCTTAAGCTGGAGCGCTCAGGCACCATCTCTGCAGTCTGGATTCTTCCTGGAGCCTGGCAAGTTCTGGGACAGGAAGCCAGGTCTGCAAGGCCGCTGGGGTGCAGTCAGACCTGGAGGCCTGGAGGGGAACTGGAGCCCTGAAGCACACCCACGTCCTTGAAGCCGAGGGAGGAACACATCCTCCTAACAGTACTTCTCAGGGGTCAGCGTGCTTCCCACCCAATGGTGATCCATACTCACTTGGGGCAGCAAGGACTGCCTCTAACTGGCCCCCTCGATTCCACCTTAAGGGTCCTCGGACATATGTGAGAGCACAGGCCCCGGATCTCTTTAGTCAGCTGAGGCCAGTGCTGCCAGGGTCCCTCCAGTCCCATCCCCCAGCCCCTCCCTCTGGGACTGTATCTAATAGAAGAAAGAGCACAGAGGAATTGGATGAATCAAGGAACCCGGGAGCCTGGGTATGAGTTTGAAGACCGAGAACCTAAGGCGCAATTACATATTATTGGAAACTCTTGTAGGGCATGTGGGGGGAGGTTAGGAGGCTGAGAGGCTGAGTCGACCTGGTGAGTCCAGCCCCAGGACACCACACAGGCATGCCCCCCTCTCCCTGCCATCAGAGAAGGGGTGCCGCAACTCCAGCCGGGACTCTGCACTTCCCCCTCTCTGATTCTCCTCCAGAAGGGCAGGTGGCCCCCCTCTGAGGGCAGCGGCAAGACAATGGACCAAGTGCCCCTGCACTAAGGTGCTACTGGAAGCTCTTCCTGAACAGCAGTGCTGGCTTAGAGCGAACCCGTGCACCGCCAAAGTTGGTCTCGTCCTGCAGCTGAGGGATGCAGGCTTTAAGTCAGCTGCCTCGGCTTTAAATCAATCAGCCCCCCCCCTTTAAGTCAGGTGACCCGACTTTAAATCACTGTGTGCCCCTCGAGCCTGCAACTTCAAAAGTTGGGAACTTCACTTTGATGCCGGCACCTAACATAGCTGAATGCACACTGTAGTCACTCCCAAGCCTGGCTTAGAGGCAGGATATAAGGTAAGGGGATGGACGTGCACACATGGTGATGAGGGTGTACTTCATGTACCAGAACGGTCTAGGCACTCTGGGGTACAGCAAGCAGTGCACGATACAGCAGCTCCCTGGCAAAGCTGGTGATGAACAGGGAGAGCAGGCACACGCAGGCGTGCAGAGGTTCCAGGACGGGAGCTGGGGCACAGCCAGCTGGGAGGGTGTGACAGCGGAGGATCTGAGCCTTCCTGAGAAAGGCAGACACAGAGGATGGATGAGAAACAAAGACCAGATGAAATATGGATTTGAAAAACACACAGTGCTCTTGGAATTGGGGTGGGGCACCCCGGATTTGAGTCTTCTTACTCCCCAGTACCTAGTGCTTTGGCATTTGCCCAATTACTTATAAAATTTACTGATAATATCTTACCCATAGAATACTGCATTTGTAGTGGTATTGCGTGTTAATGTTTCTATAGTGGAATAATCGTTTCTACAAGAAAAATGTACACTATCTGAAATAAATTAAAACCCCTTACTAAAAAGTACTATATCAGACTTCCCTGGTGGTGCAGTGGTTAAGAATCTGCCTGCCAAAGCAGGGGACATCGGCTCCAGCCCTGGTCAGGGAAGATCCCACATGCCGCGGAGCAGCTAAGTCCATGCGCCACAACTACTGAGCCTGCAGGCCACAACTACTGAAGCCCGTGCACCTAGAGCCGGTGCTCCACAACAAGCGCAGCAAGGGAAGCCACTGCAATGAGAAGCCCACACACCGCAACAAAGAGTAGCCCCCGCTCGCCGCAACTAGAGAAAGCCCGCGCATAGCAACGAAGATCCAACTCAGCCGAAAATAAATTAATTAATTAATTATTTTTAAAAAGTACTATATCCTTCTGTACAACTTCTCTGGGAAGAACAGAGAGATAGGGTGGGAGAGTGAGAAAGACCAATATTTAGTGCACATCTCTCATGCAGGTGCTCTGCTGGCTCAGATAGATTTATCCCCACTTTACAAAGGAGGAAATAAGCTCAGAGAGGTTTAGTAATTTTCCCAAAGCCAAACAGCTATTGAGTGGAAGAACCAAGATCTGAGCCAAGCCTGTTACCTTCAAAGCCTAAATTCTCATAACAAAACTCAATTAATATTTACATTTATCGGGCTTCCCTGGTGGCGCAGTGGTTGAGAGTCCGCCTGCCGATGCAGGGGACACGGGTTCGTGCCCTGGTCCGGGAAGATCCCACATGCCGCGGAGCGTCTGGGCCCGTGAGCCATGGCCGCTGAGCCTGCACATCCAGAGCCTGTGCTCCGCAATGGGAGAGGCCACAACAGTGAGAGGCCCGCATACCGCAAAAACAAAACAAAACAAAACAAAACAAAAAAATATTTACATTTATCGAATTACATTGCAACCTGGGGACTTCTTGGCACAATTCAATAAGAGTGAGAAAGAAAGAAATAGCATTGTTCACACAGTCAACCAAAATTTTTGGAGCAGCTGCTAGATGCCAGGGCCTTTTTTGGCGTTCAGCAGTGATCAAGACAGGAAGAGTCCTGCTTTCATGAACGATGTAGTGGGGAGGAGAGACGGGTGCAACTTGAGTGAGGGATTTCACCTTGCTGGGCCTCTGTTTTCTCATCTGGAAAATGGGACGGGTGTTCCTCATTTTGTGGGATTGTTCAGCCCTCACATTCTCTGATTCCATAAGAAGCATTTGTTTTCCTGTTTCTTCAAAATTCATTCAGGCCGTGAGCCGTGATGAATGTTGTTAGCTGCTCCCCAAATCACTCTATTCCCACCCTTTTCCTGTGATCCGGTCTTTCCCAAAACATGACTCACAATCAATCAAGTCACAGAACCTAAGGGGCACCCAGCAAAAGTATTCCAACCCTGGCTTCTCAGGAGCTCTGTGGTCTACCTGGCCAGGTAAACTTAACTCACCTGGCACAAGGTGGCCATCCCTGGTTTCACATCAACATGATCTCAGGCACAAACCTCCTTCTTTTTCCATTTTGTCTTTAAGTTACTTGTTGAAACAACTGAACAAATATAACAAAGATATAAAATCAGGTGTCTTCTGCCCCCAGTGTCTACTAATAAATGATTTTCTGCCACTTTAATGATAAAGATAGACCATTTCAACATTCTGCTGCCCTTATTATTTGTCAATTTTGTTGATATTTCTATTGAATACATCTTTCAATATTTTAACAAAGGAACATTTATTTAGGTTGTTCCATACCCAGCCTTTAGTGGTAAAGTTTTTGTTGTTATATTTCTATTATGTTTCCCTTAAAAATCATTATCCTGTTTAAATGGATTAAGTCAATTCTATAGGCATTTATCTTATGATACTGATGAAATTTATACATAGATGGCAGTAGTACAAGTTGATTGGACTTGAGAACCTCTATTAGCACAGTTAAGTATAAATATTATCTATATGTAAACCAAAGTACATGCTGAGTGAGGTTCTCCACTCTTTTTCACTGTCTGCCCCTCAAGCCTGTGAGAAATGGAATATTTCCTGCCATCTCAGCAGACAAAGGATGTCACAATCATCAGCACTTGCAGCCCTCCAGTGTGAGCCGCGGGCCCTGAGGAACTCAGGATATGCAAATACAGAATGCTGGCCCCAGAGAGCTGAGGTGCATATCAAAGGAAGGATTTCAGTGAGCCCAGACTCTGGCATTTTCCCATACGAAGAAAAGCGCTACATTCCTCACGTTGGGAGAGCTGGTTTTCCTTAGTTAACAATCACCTTTTGATGTACTCCATTACCTGCGCCAGTCCCCTGCCCTGTCCCCTCCCCCCAGTACTTTAGCTCAGGGAGGAAGGAGCGCAGAGGGACTCGGCTGAATAAGGGGCCTGCGAGCCTCGGGAGGAGTGTTCAGCCGCTTCCCCGCAGTCGGGAGGAGGGGCGCTGACGCTTCCGCCAGAACCTGCGCCTCCCTTGCCCCGTTTCCCCTCAGAACTCTCAGACCGACCCCCTCCCCACGCCCCCCAGGACCCGCGAGCCAGGCCGAGGGCAGGGGCGAGAGGAGGGACCGAAGTTCCCGGAACCAGACGCTGGGGGGCCGCCCTTTCTGCACAGTAGCGGTGGGTGGCAGCGAACCCCTGCCCCTCAGAAGCTGGTCTTGCGCTGCCGCCCGGGCACCGGACCAGGCGGAAGGTCGGCGCTCACTTACCGGGACCGCCGTCCCCACGACTGTCGCGGCTTCGGCCGCCGTGGCCCCTCTAGAGCCGGCAGCCTCAGTGAGGCCGCCCTCCCCTCGGGCTCCGGGGCAGTTCCGTCACAGCGGAGGGAAGAGACCCCGAGCCGGGAGTTCCAGCTCTGCGGAAACGCGGCCTCCGTTCTGGGCGCAGAGGGTGGGACTTCTCTGCCCCGAGGCCTTCCGGGAGGGAAGGGGCGCTGGAGGAGGGAGCCGCCAGGAGCGCAGGGCCCAGTCGGGGGTCCTGGGCGGCCCGGCCTGGGGGCCCCGCCCACTGTGACCGCAGCCCAGGCCTTTTTCCTGGAATCCTACACAAAAAGAAGGATACACGGTCTCCAGTAAATATTCACAAATGATTGTTGCTGCTGTGCTTACTATCCTATTAAAGGTGTAAAATCCATAAAACACTTTAAGTTCAAAATTGAATATGAATTTTTACCTTTCTAATTATGTCTCTGCTATTCACAATTGTCGTTAATGAATCAGAGACTGTGGCATCATTAGTTAAAAATGAGCTTGTGCCGGGCGCGGTGGCGCGCGCCTGTAGTCCCAGCTACTCGGGAGGCTGAGGCAGGAGGATCGCTTGAGCCCAGGAGTTCTGGGCTGTAGTGCGCTATGCCGATCGGGTGTCCGCACTAAGTTCGGCATCAATATGGTGACCTCCCGGGAGCGGGGGACCACCAGGTTGCCTAAGGAGGGGTGAACCGGCCCAGGTCGGAAACGGAGCAGGTCAAAACTCCCGTGCTGATCAGTAGTGGGATCGCGCCTGTGAATAGCCACTGCACTCCAGCCTGGGCAACATAGCGAGACCCCGTCTCTTAAAAGTAAAAAATTTTTAAAAAAATGAGCTTGTTAAAAATATAGAACTCAGGCCTACTGGACCTACTGAATCACAATCTGCACTTTTACAATCTCCGCAGTGTACTTGTGTACCCATGAATAGTTGAAAGGTACATTTCTACCTGGACATGTCTTTTCTGTCTGAGAAATACACACATTTTATCCAGTTTGATATAAATAAAACACTCAAAAATGCATATGCCTGTGTTGAAACCATCATTTTATCATTTCTTTTCCAGATAAGTATAGTCTCTATACTGGTTTTGTGGATCACATGCCATACTCTTTTCTTGTAGTTAGAAATAAGGTAGAGAAAGTTACTTTGTTTTATATATATATATATATTTATATATATATATATATATATATATATATATATATATATTAGTGGATACTTGAAGACACTTCTAAATTAAAACCAGTTCTCTTAACTTGCTGTTTTCTTCTTGGGTCACATTATGAACTCTTCCCGTGGCCACATGGCATGTGTACTTTTAATTTCAGGGACTGCTGACATCCCAGGATATGGTCATAGACTTCTCTCAAGAGGAGTGAGAATGCCTGGACCAAGATCAGTGGGAATTGTACAGGGATGTGATGTTAGAGAAGTATAAGAACCAGCTCTCCTTGGGTGAGGATACCTTCCTTCCAGAATTCCTTATCCAACCACAGCGTTTAGAGTCCTTCATTTGTAGAATGTCTCCTGGAATCTTCTGCTTCCTACAATAGGGTTTCAGATTGCAACGTTTCAGGAAAGATTGGGAGTTTGTGGGTATAATTTATCTTATTCTTTTAAAATTGCAGCCTCCCTTTTAATATATTTTTTAACTGCTTGGGATGTGTCTATATGAACCGTGTACTATATGCTTCTGTTATAGTCCTTACAATATTTTATTGTCTTATTTTCTGTAACAATTTTTCATGGATTCTTTGGGCTTAAGGTATATTAAAAGGGAGACTGCAATTCTGGGACTTCCCTGGTGATGCAATGGTTAAGAATTCGCCTGCCAATGCAGGGGACAAAAGTTCGATCCCCGGTCCGGGAAGATCCCACGTGCCACGGAGCAACTAAGCCAGTGGGCCACAACTATTGAGCCTGCACACCACAGCTACTGAAGCCAGTGTGCCTTGAGCCCGTGCACCATTCATTTTTTGGAGAATAAAACCACCTCTGAGTGATTAAAATTTAGACCAGCTAGTCAAAATGCTTTATCACCTGTTGTAAAACACTGATCAACGGAACAAGTTTTACTAGGGATAACAGTGTAATTGTATTCTGGAGTTCATACCGGCAATATGGTTTATGACCTTGATGCTGGATCACGACATGTCCATGGTATAACGGCTATTAATTGTCTGTTTGTTCATGATTAAAGTCTCATATGATCTGAGTTCAGACTGGAGTCATCCTGGTTGGTTTCTGTCTATTGCAGATTTCTTTTTCCCATTGCCCCATTGCCCAATTACAAATTTCCCATTGCCGCCTTTCCTCTCTTACCATTTAGACCTAAACTGTTTCTCATTTCTCAAAGTAACATCTTCACGTCCATCATTTCCCATTGTGTTTTCCCTACAATTTCAGTAAAATCAATTCTCTGCCATTATTTATCCTGGGGAAAAAATACATCTTCCTGATGGTGACCAATATTATAGCAAAAAAGTCATGTCATTTTTTATATCACATTTTTTTTTTTTTTTGCGGTACGCGGGCCTCTCACTGCTGTGGCCTCTCCCACTGCAGAGCGCAGGCTCAGTGGCCATGGCTCATGGGCCCAGCCGCTGCGCGCCACGTGGGATCCTCCCGGACCAGGGCACGAACCCGCGTCCCCTGCATCGGCAGGCGGACTCCCAACCACTGTGCCACCAGGGAAGCCCCACACAGTAGGTTCTTATTAGTTATCTATTTTATACATATTAGTGTATATATGTCAATCCCAATCTCCCAATTCTTCCCACCACCACCACCCCCACCACATTCCCCCCTTGGTGTCCATACGTTTGTTCTCTACATCTGTGTCTTTATTTCTGCCCTGCAAACTGGTTCATCTATACCATTTTTCTAGGTTCCACATATATGCGTTAATATACGATATTTGTTTTTCTCTTTCTGACTTACTTCACTCTGTATGGCAGTCTCTAGATCCATCCACGTCTCTACAACTGACCCACTTTCATTCCTTTTTATGGCTAATATTCCATTGTATATCTGTACCACATCTTCTTTATCCATTCGTCTGCCGATGGGCATTTAGGTTGCTTCCATGACCTGGCTGTTGTAAACAGTGCTGCAGTGAACATTGGGGTGCATGTGTCTTTTTGAATTATGGTTTTCTCTCCGTATATGCCCTGTAGTGGGATTGCTGGTTCATGTGGTAATTCTGTTTTTAGTTTTTTAAGGAACCTCTATGTAAGGTCGGATCTTAACAAACGGCACCACGAAACAGAGGAAAGCTTCAAGTGAGTTTTATTAGGGAGCGCTCCCGGGCGAGGTTCACTGGCCCGAGAGAAAGGGGCCAGAGAAGTCGCACCCGGGCGAGGGTTGGGCAAGATTTTATAGGGGAAGAAGGGAAAGGGGTGTGGTGAATCTGGGAGGGCGCAGGGTATTCCTTATTTGGTGGTCTTTTCGGGTATCCTGGGGGACTGTTAGTCCCGCCCCTCGAAAGGCGGGAAGGCTGGGCTGGGTTCAAAGTCCCCAGGTCAGTTCCTGGAACTGGGTGGTCCGGAATGTCTCCAGGGCAGTTTCTGGAACTGGGTGGTCCGGCGAGTTTCGGTCTGATGCAACCTGTGAATCTGATTGTGTTCCCCTGCCTCGGGCCAGTTGGCCTTACACTCTATACTGTTCTCCATAGTGATTGTATCAATTTACATTCCCACCAACAGTGCAAGAGGGTTCCCTTTAGTATTTTTTTTAAGCCTTGTACCATGGGCATATAAGTAATTCTATTTATATGAAGAACACATAAATAATTCCATTTATGTGTAGTTCTAGAGCAGGCAAAACTAAGCTATGGGGGAAAAATCAGAATATCATTTAACTTTGGAAGTGGGGGTGGGCAGTGATTGGAAAGGAACGTCATGGAACTTTCAGAGACCTTTAGTGATGTCACACTTAAGATTGTGTATTTCATCTGGGATTTCCCTGGTGGCCCAGTGGTTAAGACTCTACACTTCTGCAGCACAGATTTGATCCCTGGTCACGGAACTAAGATCCCACATGCAGTGAAGCGTGGCCTAAGTAAGTAAATAAATAAGCTTGTGTACTTCATCATATGTAAATTTTACCAGAAAAAGAAACTGTAAACAAACATTCTAGCTAATTATATGCATAGGCATATGCTAAAGAGTAAGTGTAATAAAATATTAATTATAGAATCTAGTTGATAAGTATTTGGGTGCTCAATGCGCAATTCTTTCAATTTTTCTTTTGAAGATTTTCATGTTAGAAAAATACAGATGGATCAAGAAGCTCAATCTAATAATTGAGAGAAGTTAAAATGAGGACAAAGAATGCAAATGTACAAATATGGAAAGCTTAAGTTGTAAAATTAAACTCAGGATATCAATGTGGCTTTCCTTCTTCCAGCTCTTTTCTTTTCAAGAAATGTAATAAAAATGTGTGAAAATGTAACTAAAACCAAGTGACTCTTCAGTAGCAACGTGATTGATTTTTAAAGTATTAAGTTGATTTGATAGTTTTATATGACATTTGTCATGACAATAATGAAAAAACAGAGGAAGTAGAGTGAAAGCAAGATCCCAAGATGTGTAATAAAGTTGGTCAAAGGGTAGACATTTTTTCCCACTGAATATATTTGACATATAACATTATGTAAATTTAAGGGATATAGCATGTGTATTTGATACATTTATATATTGTATATGGTTGCCATTTTAAGGAATTTTAGCACTTCTATCACGTGTAAGTTAACATTTCTTTTTTGTGGTGGGAATAATTAAGTTCTAGGCTCTTAGCAAGTTTGATGATTATAAAACAATACCCCGTAGTTTTTTAAAATAATGCTTGCCCACTCTACCAAGTGGCAGCTTAGCCTTTCTCCCCTTTCCCTTTCTCTCCGCCCAGGTCATGCCTGGCTCTGCCCTGAGAACTCAGTCCCAGGGTCTCTCCGCTAAATGTTAGAAACTCCCCACCTTCACTCTTCCTCAGCTGGAGTTCCTTCTTCAAGGAAGCCTGATGTCGTCCTTCAGGCAGATTTCATGAGCAGCTTTTCTTTCATTAAACCCCTTATCTCACATGTCAAATAAAAAACAAATCTGGACTGAGTAAGGAGAGACTTTATTTGAAAGGATTATTGCAAGGGGTGGAGAGGGAGTGTGGAAGGAGGTACTATTACAGTAAAGAAAGCTCTGCCCATAAATTCTGGAAGCTTCTCTAGGGTTAGGCAAAAAAGGTCTTTGTTTTACAATGAGGAAGAAATAAGCCTGGAAAAAAGCAGTGTGGGGAAGCAGAGTGAAAAGGTGGCTTGGTTGGATAATACATCAAAGAATATTTACCTTGAGGCCCATGTATACTCAAGACAGGCTGTATGCTGGATGAGGCTGAGGATGGGTCAAAGTTCATGTGTGTGGAAGAAGAAGAGAAGCTTAACGTTTAATAGTCATTGCGCCAAGCTCACTAATCATTTCTGAGGCAAAGAATGGGAATTTGGAGCGTCTGTGTTTGGCCTTGATGTAGGTAAACACAGGGGTGAATCCATGAATCTTATCTAAATCATATGAGGAAGTATGGTTCTCTGCAGTAAGCCATTTCCTAGACACAAGGTAGGGGGTTTCTTTAACCAGTGCTCTTTTCTGGTATCACAGGGATCCAGTAAAGTTCAACAATGTCACACTTCGTAATTATACATTCATTAGTATGACTATCTGACTTTTGTATGTCTCACCCATGAAATTATGTTACAGGAAAACATGGGCCGAGTCTATTTTTGCTGCACACCATTATAACCTCAGAGCTGGGCATTCTGAATACTAACTAGTAGTCATAGTATAAAAAGGAAAGAATGAACAAATGGTTTCAGAATAGTCAGTAGAAATTTTACTTCTTTTTTTCACATACATTAAATGAAGGATTTATAGAGCTGCCTTCCTATTCTGAAATATTTTAGTTTTGTGAAAACAGGTTGTTTACACAAACACATAGTATATGGATGGAATTGATTTAACAAAACTTTTAACTGTTGAGGGCAAAATGGCATTTCATTGGGTATTTTATCTTGGGCGTTTGAAGTTTTGTTGAAGTATAATTCATATAGTAAATGATTGCAAAAATAGAGATTTTAATTTGTGAAAAGTGTAACATTTTAGTTTAATTGCCTTTCTTCTCCATCTTCCTGAGAAACAGAATAACCACTATCATCAATCTTGTGAGTACACCTGCACAATGTCTGATGACTCTCATGATGCTTCTTCTTCCCTTAGAATCTCACCTCACTTCCATCCATTCTCCTTTTAAGAAATTAGCCAATCCACAAGCACACTCTGCTTCTGATGTCCTGCCTGAGCAACTCCATAGCTCAATGCAATAAGCAATACAAACTTGCTCTCCTTCTCCTAATGAGATGCCATTTGGAATTGTCAGTATAAGGTGCTCTTCCTTGAGGAAGTAAGTCATTAAAACTTGATTTGTTTTTATAATTACAGGTTACTTTATTCAAGAGGGCTTTTCCACACTTTATTATGATGAAACTGGAAGAAACATGACCTCCTTTAAGAAAAAGAAGTATTTGAAGAAACTATCATGTAAGTAAGCAGTCCTTCCAAAGCATACCTCTCTTGAGGGTAAGGCCAGGTGGGAATTCTCTTTTAGTAAAATAGGGTCAGAGTTATATGCAAAATGGGAATCTCATATCTAACGTAGACCAACTGAGGGTTTCAACAGGAAAATAATTCTCAAAGTCCAAGATATGTTTACTATTACAGGTACTTGAGAAAAAAAATAATGGCAACTTGGGAGTTTAAGGAACCAAGGGTCATTTCGCCCCCTTCCAAGGTACCTTGAACTTAAGCCGAAGAAGCAGAAGAAACTTAAACACCAGAACTTTAGAAGGAGAACTTTAAAACGCAGAAGGGAACCTGAAACTCAGTAATTTTAGTGGGGGAGTGAAGTAGTATTTCCGGAAATAGTTGATTTAAAAGAAAAAGGGCTGTGAGAAGTGGGTGGTCTGTGAGCTCCTCAAGAGCTTAAAGCAGTGCTTCTCAGTGTAATGTGCAAATAAATCACCTAGAGATCTTGTTAAAATGCAGGTTTTTATCCATTAGGTCTTGAGTAGTGACTGAGATTTTGCATTTGAAACAGGCTTTCAAGTGATGCTCATACTATTGGTCCTTGGTCCACACTTTGAGTAGCCAAGTCCCTGTGGAATGTCACAAGGCACACCCCAAAGACAGAGATGTTCAGCAGTAACAAGGAAATGGTACCAGGAAGTGTAGCCCCTGATCATCAACTGAATGGCTAAGCTCCACCTGGATTTATAAAAGGAATCCTTTGTAAGGATCTTTGCAAGTTTTCTTCAGTGAGACGGAGATTTGTATAGTACCAGCATGTGTCAAGCAGGCATGTTTAAGGATTTCTTCCGTGTGAATATTAAAATTTAAATTTCTTTTTTATTCTTTAACCCTCAAGGTGGTTTTTATATTGTCAATGAAAAAAAATTAATCAATAGTTGATTGAAGAAAGAAATGGAAAATTTTATTCAAGCCAGTTTGACGATTTTAACCTGAGAGACAGTCTTCAGAAAACTCTGAGATTGTCTTTCATTATGTTTATGGCTTCCTTTGCTGTGCAAAAGGTTTTAAGTTTAATTAGGTCTGATTTATTTTTGCTTTTGTTTCCATTACTCTAGGAGACAGATCCAAAAAAAATATTGTTGTGATTTATGGCAAAGAGTGTCTGTCTATGTTTTCCTCTAGGAGTTTTATAGTATCCAGTCTAACATTTAGGTTTTTAATCCATGTTGAGTTTACTTTTGTATATGGCATTAAGGAATGTTCTAAATTCATTTTTTTACATGTAGCTGTCCAGTTTTCCCAGCACTACTTATTGAAGAGACTGTCTTTTCTCCATTGTATATTCTTGCCTCCTTTGTCATAGATAAATTGACCATAAATGTGTGGGTTTATTTCTGGACTTTCTATCCTGTCCCATTGATCTATGTGTCTGTTTTTTGTGCCAGTACCATACTGTATTGATTACTGTAGCTTTGTAGTATAGTCTTAAGTCAGGGAGCCTGATTCCTCCAGCTCCGTTCTTCTTTCTCAAGATTGTTTTGGCTATTCGGGATCGTCTGTGTTTCCATACAAATTTTAAAATCATTTGTTCTAGTTCTGTGAAAAATGCTATTGGTAATTTGATAGGAATTGCATTGAATCTGAAGACTGTCTTGGATAGTATTTTCATTTTAACAATGTTGATTCTTCCTATCTAAGAACATGGTATATATATCTTTCCATCTGTTTGCGTGGGCTTCAATTTCTTTCATCAGCACCTTACAGTTTTCGTAGTACAGGTCTTTTGCCTTGTTAGGTAGGTTTATTCATAGCTATTTTATTCTTTTTGATGCAGTGGTAAATGGGATTGTTTTCTTAATTTTTCTTTCTGATATTTTGTTGTTAGTATACAGAAATAAACTTAAAAGCTTTGCATAACAAAGGAAACCATAAACAAAATGAAAAGACAACCTACAGAATGGGAGAAAATACTTGTAAATGACACAACCAACAAGGGCTTAATTTCCAAAATATATGAACAACTTATACAGTTCAATATCAAAAAAACTAAACAAACCAATCAAAAAGTGGGCAGAAGACCTAAATAGACATTTCTCTGAAGAAGACATACAAATGGCCAACGGGCACATGCAAAGATCCTCAGCATCATTGATTACTAGAGAAATGCAAATGAAAACTGCAATGAGATACCACCTCAAACCGGTCAGAATAGCTGTCATCAAAAAGTCTACAAATAATAAATGGTGGAAAATGTGTGGAGTAAAGGGAACCCTCCTACACTGTTGGTGGGAATGTAAATTGTTGCAGCCATATGGAGAACAGTATGGAGGTTCCTTAAAAAACTAAAAATAGAGTTACCATATGACCCAGCAATCCCACTGCTGGGCATATATCTGGAGAAAATGATAATTCAAAAAGATACATATACCTTAATGTACATAGAAGCACTATTTACAATAGCCAACACTTGGAAGCAATGCAAATGTCCATCAACAGAGGACTGAATAAAGAAGATATGGTACTTATATGCAATGGAATATTACTTAGCCATAAAAAAGAATGAAATAATGTCATTTGCAGCAACATGGATGGACCTAGAGATTATGATACTAACTGAGGTAAGTCAGACAGAGAAAGACAAATATCATGATATCACTTATATGTGGAATCTAAAAAAAAATACAAATGAACTTATTTACAAAACAGAAATAGACTCACAGACATAGAAAAACTTATGGTTACCAAAGGAAAAAGGGTGGGAGGGATAAATTCAGAATTTGGGATTAACAGATAGACACTAATATATATCAAATAAATAAACAAGGGCTTACTGTATAGCACAAGGAATTTTATTCAATATCTTGTAATAAACTATAATGGAAAAGGATCTGAAAAAGAATATATATATATAAACATAACTGAATCACTTTCTGTACACCTGAATCATTGTAAGTCAACTATACTTCAGTAAAAAAAAAAAGAAAACTTAAAAAAAAGAAAGCTCTGAGGTCAAACACAGTTATTATATACAGTTTTTGAGACAAAGGGTTATATGTCAAATGACATATTGACAGTTTACACAATCCAGATCTGCATATGCAAAGGCAGTAGTGGGTCATCTTGACCCTTTACAAGATGAAGAAGGAATGTTATCTCCTAAGGAAGTCTGGTTAAGGAAGATGCACAATACACACCAAAGAGGAGGGGGTAGGAAAAAAAAAAAAGAGGGGGAAGGCCCAAAGGGGCAGAGAAAATTTTGTTTAAATTTTTCTTGTCTTGCTATAAAATATGAATTTTATTTCATTGATATAAAAATATGGTCCTGGTTACAAATTTAACTTTAGTGATAAAAAAAAGAGTTTCTGTTTATTGAGCCAGGACTTTGTCAATCTTTGAATTGAGCCTTGTCAGTCTTTTCCGGGGCCTGCTCATTAATCCCCATAGAGGCTTGAGGCTAAAGTTGTGACTAACTAAGTACTTAACACTGAATGATGAAGAAGTGAAAGACATCTTTTTCCCCTGAAGCAGAATGTAAATTCATGCCTAATGGAAATCACGGCTTTCAATCTCTAAGTACATTAGTGAATTCGTATATCATCTCTAGCAAGTCAGTATTTGAACCACTTTAGGAAGTATTTCTCACAATAACCAGTCTATTTATCAGAAACATATTTAATTTTTTTCCCTGGAATTTTTAATGCTTTTAATTTAAATTTTTTGTTTTATAATACAGTTTTATGTATTTTGTAAAAAGCTGTTTACACGTAGTGCATCCCTTTAACTGTATAGTAATTTTCAGTGGAGGTTGTTTAGAGCATGCAGTTGAAATCAAGACTCAAGCATAATCAATAAAAATACATGTACCAGGGCTTCCCTGGTGGCACAGTGGTTGAGAGTCCGCCTGCCGATGCAGGGCACACGGGTTCATGCCCCGGTCCAGGAAGATCCCACATGCCGTGGAGCGGCTAGGCCTGTGAGCCATGGCCACTGAGCCTGCGCGTCCGGAGCCTGTGCTCCGCAACGGGAGAGGCCACACAGCGAGAGGCCTGCGTACCGCAAAAAAAAACAACAACAAAAAACATGTACCAGTTCAGCTGTCCCTAAACTCAAAGCTAAAGCATGCGTGTATCCTGAACAAAATAAGAAAGATCTATTTAATGAAAACTCCATCTCCCATGGCTGGAGCAGATGGATCACTTTAAATTGAGTCACAGTTGATAACCATTTCTCCAAGATTTACATTTCATACCCAGTATTCCTGTAGAACTCTTATGCTGTTCAGTATATAGTTACTTGATAGGAAAATTTTCTAGAGACCATGTAGAAAATGAATTCATTATTTTAAATAATTTAAAAAAATATCACTTGCTTCCCAGTTAATGGTTCTGGAGGAGAATGTATGGTGAGATAGTTGTTATTAATTACTTGACCTTATGATTTTCAGTCATTCTCTCTATGGAGTTGGGTATTTTGGATTTTTTCACTTAAAGTTAAAATGTGAGTATTTTTCTATTATTAACTACACTTTGCAAACATCTGATAATATTTGTATAGTTTGTCATTATGTGGATGCTTTTACATTCAGTTTGGACATTTTTTCCTTATTTTTTCCCTAATGTTTCCCTAATTTTAGCAATAAATTTTGTCTGCTTGACCCTATGGTTTCTTCAAAAGACATTTATGTATTGCTGTATTTTTCTACTATATTGCTTAGAGATATTTTTAAAAACATTTTTTCACTTAAGGATCTTATAAAGCACTGAAATTTCCTATTTTTAACATTTTTTTAGAGTTCTTAACTGTGTCTTTTAGCAATCTAGAGGCTTCTTATTCTATCCATGTACATATTTTAGAAGGGAGAAAAGCTAACTTTATTACTGTGCCCTTTTTCTGTTTTAAGGACAGACTACATCTGCTGTATTTCAAAAGATATATGGAACTTTCCAATTGTATTCTAATTACACTTTTTAATGATGTTTAATGTTGTCATATACAGTGAGCCATAAAATGCTATATATACGCCGAGGATGCAGATGTTAATGACTGCTTCAAAAGACTATAGCTTAGGGAATGTGCAGCATTGCAGACAGGAATATTTTTTTTCCTATCTCTGGAGGGATTTTCAATGTAGCAGTACTTAGAGAAACTGCGTCTATGATTCTGCTGAGTTTACCTCAAAGACATTTTCTGTTTTTTCCTTTATTTGCTAAGCAGCCTTCAAGCAACAAACTTACATGAGAAAACCATAGTGTACTGACTTAATTAAAACTGCACACCCGGGGCTTCCCTGGTGGCGCAGTGGTTGAGAGTCTGCCTGCTGATGCAGGGGACACGGGTTCGTGCCCCGGTCCAGGAAGGTCCCACATGCCGTGGAGCAGCTAGGCCCGTGAGCCATGGCCGCTGAGCCTGCGCATCTGGAGCGTGTGCTCCACAATGGGAGAGGCCACAACAGTGAGAGGCCCGCATACTGCAAAAAAAGAAAGAAAAAAAAAAAAACTTCACACCCAAAATGCATTGGGATTGAATTTCAATATTTAATCGAAACACAGCTTTTAAATGAAAATATCAAAGGAGGGATTTGAGACTAAGTTACTGCATGACTAAGAGACACTTTGATTTAACCATGACAGGTACACTGATGGGTCACTGTCTAGGGCACTCTTCTGACCTATGGATCACTAAATTTGTCTTGCTAATGAATAGCCCCTCCTATGTATTTTGCAGGCACTAAAGCTCAAGTCAGCCAACATTAAAATCATCATCCCATCATTCTCCTGTACTTTTTCTTGTGGTGAACGACACTGACATCCCTCTAGTTATGAAAGCTTGAAGCCCTAATGTCTCCTACTCCCTCCCTCTCCTTAATAATCAGTGTCTTTTATGAAGACACCTTGGCACACAGCTCTGCCTACACAGGGACAATGCTAATTGACTGGCTTCATCAGAGTTGCTTTTTCTACAATTTGAGCAAGGAATTTAGAAGAACACAAGAGCAGTGGAGTCAAATCAATTCTAGCACACTCTTGTAGAAATCAATGAACTCTTGCTCTAGAGAGGGCAGCAAGGTCATGTGAAAGCCAGAGTGGCATTGAATTCAGAATGGTGTTGCATCCAATGAGTTGTGTCTGCAGCAATTCTTGTGTCTTCCCTGAAAGTTGAACGTGTAGCTTTTGCTAGGTCCCAGTGAGATTTAGCCACAAAATACAATTCCTGTTTTTAATATTCTCAAATTACTTGAAGAAGCCTGAGCAAGCCTTTTCTGCTAACAACCAATGCATAGATGATCCTAAACCATAAATGTTAAAGGGTATTGTTCAGGCACTGTATCAAATGGGCATTAATGGTGATAAGCATAGTTGGATTGAGTCCTGGCTCTGCCACTTACCAGCTGTGTGACCTTAGACAGATCATTTAACCTCTCTGTACTTCAGTTTCTTTATGTGTAAAATGATGATAATAGGACTTACCTCATGAGAATTTTCTGATTATATGACTGGAATTTCTTCTGTCTAATGGGCATTTTGTGTTTTTCTTTTGATTTATAGGAATTTTAAAAGTATTATGGGATAAATTTGATAATAAAATTAAAAAGTATTATGGGGCTTCCCTGGTGGCACAGTGGTTAAGAATCCGCCTGCCAGTGCAGGGAGACACGGGTTTGAGCCCTGGTCAGGGAAAATCCCACATGCACGGAGCAACTAAGCCTGTGCGCCACAACTACTGAGCCTGCACTCTAGAGCCGGCGAGCCACAACTACTGACCCCGCGTGCCACAACTACTGAAACCCGCTCGCCTAGGGCATGTGCTCTGCAAGAGGAGCCACCGCAGTGAGAAGCCTGAGCACCGCAACGAAGAGTAGCCCCCGCTCGCCGCAACTAGGGAAAGCCTGCGCGCAGCAACGAAGACCCAACACAGCCAAAAATAAATAAATAAAATAAATAAATTTATTTTAAAAATAAATAAATGAAATGTATTATGAATAGTAATTTTTATATGCATTGTGTATATTTTGAGAGATATGTGTGTTCTAACGTCCTTTTACTTCTGGCCTTGTCTATAGATAAGAATTATTCTGATCACTTGACACACTATTACAATGTTGATACAGGAAGTTGTTATGTACCACTGCAATCACCTTAAAGACTGTTTCCATTCGCTTCCTAAATTCCATGATTTATTTTTCTAAATGTAGATCTCAAAGGAAATAGGTACTTGCAGGAAGACCACACCCAAAACAATGCACGATATGAAAAAGGAGCTATTTTGTATCATTTTCCCAAAGATTATATTTTTTTCTTCTACGCTAAAGCAATAATAAACTAACATCAGTTTGGTGCAATAAGGGCTAAAGTTTATTTTCCACTTTCACTTAAAAGGGGAACTGTCATTCTTCTTTGATCAGGTCATTCATGACCTTGAACCTCATTGCTAAAAATAAATTTCAGTGTTTAATTCACTTGTGTGCTGAGGTCAGCATGTAATGGCTTTCACAAGCATTGACGTTTTAGGAATTTATAAGCCAGTTGACATGACGTTGGTGACTTGAAATTGTAAACGGTAGGAGTTCTTACATCAAGAATATCAGCAAATGCTACAAATTAGGGTTGGGTTTTTTGGGTTTGCTTTCTTTTTTCAGAGAGTTGGCTTTTAAGCGTTTGCCAGCACACCACTGATACCATTTTTCCAACATCCTGTGTTTTTCCCATTTGAAACCGAATGACTTTTTCAAATCCACTCAAACATTTGGCTGTAATACTCATTCCACAGTAAATGTAAGTAGATTTATGATAGAAGCCTGGTATCTTCTGTCCTTGGTAGAAAGCAAGAACATAAATCCATTCTGCTCAGAATATGGTCAGAGTAAAAACTTGCTCTGTCTTTCTTATCCCATCTGTCATCATAGGTAAAATTTCAGCTAAACCTTTTGAGAAATCTGAATAGAATATTTACAAAGTCTTATAATTCAGGTTGTACTCAGCAATTTCAGTTACAGAAAAAGTAGATTTTCATCCAAGAAAAAACCAAGAATGTTCTCTAAATGAATATGCATAGAAATCAGAGAAAACTTTTTTACTTATCTTGGTAAATAAGCAATTCAGAAAACATTAGCTTCTAATCTCATTCAAACTGCCTTTGAGAGAATTATTAGGTCATCTTATTCTGGTGGTAATATTTGGGGCTCATAGAAAAACCTAGACTTGTTTCCCTTTATTTTTTGTTTGATAAGGAGAATTCTCATTAATAAAAACTAAGCATAATGGATAAATGTAATTCATACAACTTACCAGGATTCCCTACTTACCTGTGGAATCCTCAAAATTACCCTTCCCAAAAGTAGAGCAACAGGTAGATTTGTTATTCCCTTTTAGAATTTCTTTTAGAGTATCTGAGCTAGTAGTATTTAGAACAACACTATCAACCAAAAAGCAGAAATTCTGGTTAACAAATAGCTTGATAAAAAGTTTTATCCATATAACGTAAGGTAAAACATCTCTGTATGAGTTGGTTGAAAGAAAAAAGTTATATTAGTTTAATTTGTGTGTATTTGTTTAATAATCACAATGTATAATGCATTTTACTAAGTGTTATTGGGAGTAGTAAGACATGACCACAGACATCCACAGAGAAGCTTATAATTATTTTCATGCTGAAATGATGCAAAGCCAGCAAGTATATCTTAGGCAATTAACCCAAAGACATATATTGCGCTCCCATTTTTCTTTACCTGTTTTTTCCTTTATTGAGGTATAATTCACATGCAGTAAAATCTACCTGTTTTAAGTATACAGATTGATGAGTTTTGGGCAAATATATATTGTCAGGTAATCACCATCACAATCAAGATATAGAATATTTCCATCGCCATAAAAAGTTCCCTTTTGCCCTTTAGAAGTTAATTCTTTGATTTCTAGTCCAAATGATCACTTGCTTTCTAGCATAGATTAATTTGCCTTTTCTAAACTTTCAAATAAATGAAATCATACAGTGTGTATACACTGGATCTGGCTTCTTTTGTATCTGGCTTCTTTCACTCAGCATAATAATTTTACATTATCTTCCTGTTACATACAAAAACAGGAGTTCATTGAATTCACCTATTGATGGGCATTTAGTTGTTTGCAGTTTGGGGTTATTTTGAATACAAGTGTGCAATTCTTTGGTAAGACGTGCTTTCATCTCTCTTGGGAAAGCAGTTAGGAATTAAATTGCTCAGTTACATATTAAGTGTATGTTTAACTTTATAAGAAACTGCAGAACCATCTTCCAGAGTGGCTGTGCAATTTTGTACTCCCACAAGCAATATATGAGATTTCTGATTACCCCATATTCTCACCCAACACTTGGTATTGTCCGATTTTTAAACTTTTTGATATTCTAGTGGGTCTGTAGTAATATTTCTTTTTAGTTTTAATTTGCATTTCCCTAATGACTAATGATACTAATCATCTTTTCTTGTACTGATTGTTTGTCTTCTCTTTTGACCCCTAGTTTTTCTTCTACATGTCTATATCACATGCTAGTATTTAGGCCTCTTTCGTATGTAAGCAAAAGAAACTCACTGGATGGTTTTGACCAAAAAGGCACTTTACTCACAAAATACCAGAGAAACTAAAGAAAAGTTGTACAGCCAATCCTTGGGTGAAGAAGAAACAGGAGCAAGTATCCTTTAGTATGAATGTAAATATAAATAGATCCGTTTCTTACAGAGTTGACATTTAAATGTCTCACTTCCAAAGCCTGCATACATCACAATTCCAAATTTTAGATTTCTGGAAGAAACATTGCTTCTATTTGAATTAGGATCTTCTTTAGAAAATTATACTTCTTAAATGCTTTCCCTTTAAATTATGGGTTGGGGGGGAATGTCACATTTGACACAATTTCCTCTCCTATGTTATAGTTCCTTCTCATTACTCTGATCTTTCCTTACAGAATAGCTTATCCTCATATTCACCTTTATATGGTGATGATAAAGATTCTAAATGCACTGGGCAGAAAAGAGGACGGAAATCTGCCTCACATCCACCTCTTTGATGACGAAGAGAAGCAGACCATCAAATGGATTGTGCCCAGGTGTAACAGGTCGACACGGAAGGCAGAGTGAATGGTGGACCACAGAGCCTGGAGAACTGGGCAGAGAACTTGCTCATGCCACAGAAAATGGACACTGGACCCCTGGGGCAGAGACCAGTGCTTCACCTGTGGAGGCAAGAGGTGACTGTGGATGCATGAGAATTTGTAGGTAGGTGATTTGGAAGTTGAGAAACTTCATGCCTAAAGATCTTATTTTCTTGGTCAAGAATTCTGACGGTGAGAGGAGAGATGGTGGCACTTGAAGAAATAAGGGAAGAAAATAGCTTCAGTGAGGAATAGCTTTAAGAACCAAGGAAAATCTGAACTCATCACGCAAGGTTGGAGAGAGGCTCCAGGAGAGACTGTAGCCCACACATTTGTAATGGTTCCTAAATGCATACTTTTGTAATAGTTTCTCTTAAAGCCCAGCAATCTGGAATAGGGAGAGAACAGCAAGACAATTAAATTATTACTAAGACTGAACTTTTTAAGGAAGTTGCTGTAGAAGAGAAGGACTAATGTGATACATCATACTGTTTATTCTGGAAAGAGAAAAAAGTGGAGCCTTGCGTGTGAAGCTAAATTGACCTCATTGGTTTTTTTTTTTTTTTTTTTTTTTTTTTTTTGGCGGTACGCGGGCCGCTCACTGTTGTGGCCTCTCCTGTTGCGGAGCACAGGCTCTGGAGGCTCAGACTCAGCGGCCATGGCTCACAGGTCCAGCCGCTCCGCGGCATGTGGGATCTTCCCGGACCGGGGCACGAACCCGTGTCCCCTGTATCGGCAGGCAGACTCTCAACCACTGCGCCACCAGAGAAGCCCCTGACCTCATTGTTTTTGGTATTTGGTTTTGCTTGTGTGGTGAAGTCCTTCACATTAAGAAAGTAAAAGGATAGACACTTGCTAATATTTCATTATATTTAACACTGGTATTGGTACTTTGCTGACTGTAAACCCCATTTTTTCATGTATTTTGTGATGAAATATGTTATTGGTAATCTTAATGGTAAGGTCATCAATATAATTACCTCTGAAAACCTCTGCTTAGCCTGTAAGACTCACTTAGCTTAAAACATCTCCTCTGTATTAGATTTTCTTTAACCCCTCCAGGTCCATATATATTCCTTAATATTTTGTAAAAGTTCTCTGTTAACATAAGCCACATTGGCAATTTTGGGCACGCATATATTTCTATTTCCTCTACTAGTAATTAAGCACTTCCAGGATAGAACCAACATCTTTCTCTCATTCTTGCCTTAATACCTAGTACTTAAAATATTTATTAAGTAGATGAAAATTTTGGAGAATCAAGAGATAAAGTAGTACATCAGCCAATCACAATACATCTTTTAGAGAAATGCTTGATAATGGTAATTACTAATATTTATTGAATGCTTATGATGTGACATTCCCTGCTGCAAGTGCTTTTCTTATTACACCTTACTACAACCCTATGATATGGGGAAACTGAGGGTTAGGTCAAGTAAGATGCGTAAGTCCACTGCTAGCAAACAGTAAAGCTGATATTTGAGGCCAGGAAGTATGACTGCAGCCTGAGTGATTAACCTGATGTCATTTTATATTACATTGGTGATGAATATAAAAGTCAGTCATGGATGCATAACACACATCTACATAAAATCACAAGTGTGTATCTATATATACAAAACATTGTGAATTATTTCCCCTGTTATATGTGCTATTTATTACTAGCATTATGTTCCTTAAAAATGGACTTGCTTTGATATACTAATGAAAACCTGCCTACCCTAATGGTTAATTACATTTTACTAATTTGCAGTGATGGATTGCTTTCTATATTAAATTAACTCTTGTGCTTAAATACTCATTTTCCGATGGCTTTGTAAAGTCCCTGACAACAAAATCAATGCTTTAAAACATAATAAGGCCTTCCTTCACCTGTACTTTCTTACCCTATATGCTGTTCATTCTCTCAATCACTTTTTAATTTATTTAATAAGACTGACTAAAATATTAATTAGGTTTCTAAATATTTATCTAAATGTAAAGAAAACACAGTAATCACTGATCAAAGTCCATTTGTTCTTGCAAAAATATGTAGTTAACTACATATGTGGTTAAAAATAAATGTTTATTCCTGGAAATTTAATGCAAATGCATTGTATGGAAACCATATTGTGGGGATGAACTCCGCTCTTTGGGCCTCTCACTGTTGTGGCCTCTCCCGTTGCAGAGCACAGGCTCCGGACGCGCAGGCTCAGCGGCCATGCCTCACGGGCCCAGCCGCTCCGCGGCATGTGGGATACTCCCGGACCGGGGCACTAACCCGCGTCCCCTGCATCGGCAGGCGGACTCCCAACCACTGCGCCACCAGGGAAGCCCTGAGCTCCTCTCTTAATAGATTCTAACCAGACTTGGCACCCAGTAACCAGTGAGCTGACACTGACTCACACAGTTTGGGTTTAGGTTTGTTTTTATGGAAATTTGATATATTTGGCAACATTTAAAATTAAGGAGAATTCATACAAACTCTGATTTCTGTTTTCCCTTTTAATAATCAGATCTGGCCACTGAGCCCATCTTTTTTCAAGGCAACAATTCACTCCTCCTGAGCAACGATAACCCCTTTAGATTATGAATATGACCTTATTTCCCTTTGTTCTCCCTAGTTACTGAGTTCACCCTGGCCCAACTCACTTGGCTACATAACCTAGCCCATTCCTGCAGACATTTAATTTTGTCCCCCTTATTCCAAGCTGAGTTTTTTCATATAAGCACAAGTAAATACCATTTATAATTTATTATTGTTTATAATTATTAACTATAATTATGTCATTATTCAGTAACACTCAAATCTTGCCTTCAATGTTTTCTGGAAGAAAACATGGAATAAATATAAATAAGTAAATGAAAAGAATAAAAGGCCACACTTCCTCAATGGAGTTCTACAACACCAAACAAAAATGAAAAGAGAATGTAGAACTAGTAATTCCTCAATAGCATACATTTAGGAGTTCATAAATATTTTAAGACATAGTTGTTGAGAGCAGAAAAACTGACCAAGAAACTAAGATATATTTATCCACAAGCTGTTAAAGGATCATTTGCTTATATTTTAGCATCTTGTTCTCTCTTTATCTACCTTATATTTAACATACTCTGATAAAAACCACATACTTTCATTGGAAACACTTTTCTTGAGACTAGCTTAAGCTTTAAAAACACATATGGGGACTTCCATGGTGGTGTGGTGGTTAAGAATCCGCCTGCCAGTGCAGGGGACATAGGTTCAATCCCCGGTCTGGGAAGATATCACATGCCTTAGAGCAGCTGAGCCCGTGTGCCACAACTACTGAGCCTGCGCTCTAGAGCCTGTGAGCCACAACTACTGAGCCCACGTGCCCTAGAGCCCACATGCCACAACAACTGAGCCCATGTGCCTCAACTACTGAAACCCCATACTCTAGCACCTGTGTGCCACAACTACAGAGCCCACATGCTGCAAGTACTGAAGCCCACGTGCCTAGAGCCTATGCTCCACAGCAAGAGAAGCCACTGCAATGAGAAGCCTGCGCACTGCAACGAACAGTAGCCCCCGCTCGCTGCAATTAGAGAAAGCCTGTGCACAGCAATGAAGACCCAACAGTCAAAAATAATAAGAAGAATAACATGTATGTGTGTGTCTATATTCATTCAAAATATTGATTTTTTTTTCAAAATACAGAATAATATATAAAATAACCCCAATTCTTACCGTTTTCTTTTTTATTATTGAGTAACAATTGGGGATAAATGACAAAAGTATATATATTTAAAGTATACAATGTGGTGATTTAATATACATATACATTGTGGAATGATTACCAAGGTCAAGATAATGAACACATCCTGCACCTCACATAGTTAACATTTTTTTCTTTTTTGGTGGTGAGAATGCTTAAGATCTACTCTCAGTAACTTTCAAGTACCATATCCTTACCCGCTTGACTCCTATGACAAATAAAGTATGACATAAAGTTAGAAAATTTATATTTTCCAGGAAATTGCAAAATGCTTACCACCAGTTCCTCTCCTCAAAACATCCACTATTAACAGTTTCTTATGATTCCTTTCCCTCATCAAAATATACATTTATTCACATACATGTAGCTAGTTTTAAATTTACTTTCATAAAAATGATCTTATATTATTCTGTATTTTTCGTTTTTCCATTAACATAGATCTTAGAGATCTGTTCGCACTAGCATGTATATCAATATTTTATTATTTATCATTATGGTAGAGTATACCATCATATTCATACATTGTAATGTATTAACCTGTCCCCTTTTGATGAACAGCATTTTGGTGGTTTTTAACATTTTGCTCTTATGAAAATTTCTGCACTGAGTATGCTTGTACATAAACTTTCACAGGCTTTTGTAAGGCTATTGATAGATTAAATTTCAAGAAGTGAGCAAAAGGTATAAATATTTTAAATTTTGATAGATGCTGTGAAATTGTCCTCCAGACAGAATGGAGCAACATTTATATTCTTAACAGCAAAGTATGAGAGAGCCCATTTATCCACACCCTGGCCAGCACTGGAAAAATCAAAGTATTTTAATTTTTGACAGTTTAATAGGAGAATAATGTACTTTTTTCATAATTTGCATTTTTCCATTGTTACCACTGTTACTGAGATTGAGCATCATTTACATGCCATTTATTGTCATTTGTATTTTTTTAAAAATGCCTTGCTCGGGCTTCCCTGGTGGCGCAGTGATTGAGAGTCCGCCTGCCGATGCAGGGACACGGGTTCGTGGCCCGGTCCAGGAAGATCCCACATGCTTCCGTACCGCAGAAAAAAAAAAGAAAAAGAAAATGCCTTGCTCTTTTAAGAAATTGGTTCATTTTTTTCTTATTGATTTGCATAAGCTTTTTGTAAATTAAGAAAATTACCATTTTGTTATTTTTCAAGTTGTTATTAATTTTTCAGTTTTGATTTTGAAATGTATTATCATCCAGAATTTTTGTTGTTAATTTTATAAGATCAATTTTTCAATCTTTTAATTAACAGCTACTCAAAAGCCGTTTTGTATTCCAATATTGTGACTAGCTTCACTCACATTTTCCTCACTTTTATTTATGGCCTCATTTTTTTTTTTTTTTGTGGTACGCGGGCCTCTCATTGTTGTGGCTCTCCCGTTGCGGAGCACAGGCTCCGGACGCGCAGGCTCAGCGGCCATGGCTCACGGGCCCAGCCGCTCCGCGGCATGTGGGATCTTGCCGGACCGGGGCACGAACCCTCATCCCCTGCATCGGCAGGCGGACTCTCAACCACTGCGCCACCAGGGAAGCCCATATGGCCTCATTTTTTAAAATGCTTACTCCTTTGTGCTATTGGAAACTTATCTTGTTTGATTGTTTGTTCCAATTTTCAGTCATTTTTACACCACTTATTGAATGATACATTTTGTATTGTACTTGAAATTTTGATATGCCACAATTACCATCAATCTAATTCTCCTAGGTGTTTAGGTCTATATAAAAAAAAATCTCTTTTCTGCTTCATGGCCCTGACATATTTTTCCCTCTATCATACTACCTTAAGTATTTTCAATAAGAATAGGTACACTTTATTGAGTGACTTTGCCTTGAAACACTTTTATTTGTTTGTTTGTGTGTTTAGTTATTTAATTAATTTTAGGACTATGACTCCCTAGAAGTGAGAGGAGGTGTGGTACACCTGACTTTCCCTGAACGCCTGTATTTGCTATCTCATTGAATTGCTTAATTTATTCCTAACCATCATACTTCTATGCAGGTATTAATTATCCAGTGTTGCAGATGGTAAAAATAAACTTCAGAAAGGTCATGTATCTTGTGCAAAGTCACATAACTAACAAGTTGCAAAGTTGAGATTCAAACTATATATGTCTGACCCTAAAGCCCATGCTTTTTCCACAAACCTACAATGTTAGATGCACTTGAAAATACTAGAAAATACTTGACAGAGTCAGTTGCAGAGCAATTTCTACAGACAATTTTTTGTTATAAATAAATTTTATGGGAACACAGCCACTGCCATTTGTTTACATAGTATCTGTGAATGCTTCTGTGCTACAAAGACTGAGCTGAGTAGCTTCATATTGCATGAAAAGTCTAAAAATCTGTCGTTTATAGAAAAAGCCTGACAACCCTTGTACTAGTGTATTTTCTCAAAACCACACTATGGTTGCCCTACATAAACAGATCAACTTTGTTTATGTGAACAAAATGCCAGGTAAGGATTTTCAACATTGATTCAATATTGACTGATTCTTCAACTCCTGTCACCTTGTATAAATGCTTGAGGCACCATTTATATTAAAACTTGTACTTATTTAATTTTGTCACTATACGATGAAACCCTTTAACTCATTGATGTCATTCAGAAAAGTGAATAAAAGTTCAGAACATAAATTGATCAGTGGAGATATTTATAAGGCCTAGATATGTCATAAAATACCTTGGAGAACACTCTTTTAAGCTTTGCGGTAATATGAAAAATTTTAGAAATATTCAAGGGATACATCAAGAATAAAAAACTGAGTTTAATGTAATAAGGAAATAGTACTGTCTATATACTATGCAAATTTAAGAGGAGGCCAAATAGACATTAATGATACTGATTATTTACTTGAATTTTCATTGCTAAAATACTTGAGCCATTAGCCAATTAACATAAAGTGCAATTTGTGAGATGTGGGAGAGGGAAAATGTCACTAGAGTATATCCAAAGTGATTTGATTCCAAGAGCCAACTGAGCTCTCAGCAGCTCTGCCTCTTCAGCTCCTTGACTGGCGACCACATCCTGTGGTACTCAAAGCGTCTCCTGCAAATGTCACCTTCCTGCTCAATGACCTCTTCCTTCTGAACTTGTATAGAGCTTGAATTGCGTTTAAATCAATTGTGAATAATTTTTAGAAAAATGTGAACACAAAAATTCAGGGCTTATTTAAATTGATAAGGAGTAAAAATTAATAATATGCTTCTAATCAGGGTCAAAATGACTTCCTATCATTATATACTTGAAGAATAAAGCTTTTCATATTTCAAGGCAACCTATATTTTTATCCGTACCCTAGACCAAAGTTCCTCATCCTTGGCACTGTTGACATTTTGGGCCAGATGGTTTTTGGATGTGAGGCTGTTCTGTATATTGCAGGGTGTTTTCCAGATTCTCCAGTCTCTACCCACTGGCTGGCAGTAGCATCCCCCGGGCCCCCTGCAAATAGTGGCAAAATTAGCCCTGGCTGAGACACTGCCCTAGATAAAGATGTGTGAAAACCTGTATCAGAACCTGTACTTTATCATCTAGTTAGTCATAAAAACCATGGTTTAAATAGGCAGCCTGCTGCTCCTCTTGTGCTCTTTTTCTTGAGAATTATATTTATTTATTCATCTTTTATGGGGAAGCAATGTGAAGACTCAAATGTTTAATCTTCAAATTAAACTATCTTTACCACTAGGCTCTGCCATTTGCTAGCTGTATGGCTTGACAAATTGCTTGACCTCTAGGGGGTTTCAAGTTTCTTCTAACAGGAATAATATAAAGTACTTAGCACTATGCCTGATATATGTTAAGTGATTAACAATTTGGGGTTGTTATGGATGATTATATTAAACTGTATTATGATTAAAAATATTTTTCCTTCCCTATAAAAATATTTTATATTTTCATCTTATGAATTTCCTGTATGGCTTGCTTTGGCCAATAAATTGTGAGTGAAAGTAACCACTTTCAAGAAGAGGCTTTAAGAACCGTTGTAATGGTCTACTACCTCTACCCTGGCTCTCTCCTGAAACCAGCGATGTCTCAGATAGGGGCTGTTCCTTCAGCCTAGGACCTGTTCCCCCAGAATAAAGATGACATGGAACAGAACCACAGCCTGTGATAGACATATAACTTGAACTAGGAATAAACCTTGGTTGTCCAGAAGGAATGAGTCCTAAGTTTTTTGTTTCTGTTTTTAACTGCAGCCTGTCCTGGCCTAAGGTAATTGATAAAATTATTTATCAAACATTTCTTGAACGTATATCACATGCCAGACATTATGTTATGGATAAAGAGATTAGCAAAACTCTCCATGCTGTTTTAGAACATAGATTTCAGTGGTAGAGAAGAGAAAAAATGGTATTAAACATAACACACTGTGATGGAAGCAGCTACAGATAGGGGACAGGGAAGAGCCTCTTTGAGTTGAAACCCTGAACAGAAAGGCAGAAAAAGAATCAAGCTAAAGGAAGTATAAGGCAGAGAAGCATGGGAGCATGGGACATTTTCCTTTAATGGTGAAGAGTTGGGAGGGAACGGAGCATGCAATGCATCAGAACAGGAAACGGAGATGCCACAGATAGTTTAAAGACATATTGACGCCCATGTTCTGAAATTTGAGATTTATCTTTCAGTCAAAGGGAAACCATCAAACATTTTTTTAAATAATTTTTTAAAAAATTATTTATTTTATTTTTAGCTGTATTGGCTCTTTGTTGCTGCACGCGAGCTTTCTCTAGTTGCGGTGAGGGGGGGCTACTCTTCACTGCGGTGCCCGGGCTTCTCATTGCGGTGGCTTCTCTCGTTGCAGAGCCCAGGCTCTAGGTGCATGGGCTTCAGTAGTTGTAGCACACGGGCTCAGTAGTTGTGGTTCGCGGGTTCTAGAGCGCAGGCTCAGTAGTTGTAGCGCACGGGCTTAGTTGTTCCACGGCATGTGGGACTTTCCCGGACCACGGCTTGAATCCACGTCCCCTGCGTTGGCAAGCGGATTCTCAACCACTGCGCCACCAGGGAAACCCCCCATCAAACATTTCTAATCAGGAAAATGACAATGTCCTAAATTATCAATTTGATCATTGACTGTCCCTACTTATTGCCTCTTCAGAAGACTTAATGCCCTTGCAACATTACTTACAGATGTTCATCTGTGTCTGAATATCTTATTTCTCAGAGCCAACTCAAAGAATATACGTGCTTCTAATGAGCCAACATTCAACTTTTCTAATATTGAAGTTATTACTTTGAGAGATTATGATCCTAAAAGTAATCTGGAAAATTCACTTATTGAATATCATTAGATGTTTACTTCCTGTTGAAATGTTGCCAGTGATGGTGCACTAAGGTAGTGTTTCAGGGAGAAAGATAATAGCAGCAAGAGAAATAACAACAACAACAAAAACACAATACTGAGCAAGTCCAAAATAGAAATGCAAAGTTGTCATTGAAAAGGTTTCTGGAAATGGAAGACTCATTTCTTCATTATTTGAATTCTCCCTATGTGGGATTCATAAGGAATCATTGTCATTTTGTCATTTTTTCATTGGGGCTGGGTGGATCTATTCCACTGATAATAATGCCATCCTTTATAGATTTTCTGAAAGCTGTTTCTTGCTACAGAATACATTCCTAACTGATAAATCAGGACACTCAGCCCTTCCAAGAATTGTGTATCCATTATTGTCACCATCATCTTATCATTATTATCATATCATTATCATTATTGTTATTATACATCAAGTGGTTCTGCTCTCATGACTACACTCTGAGATACAGTCTCATCCATCATAACTGTGATACATGGCCACAGTCAACTGCAAAGGGATACAGAGAAAATGAGTTCTTAGTTTTTTAACTTCTATAGCCACTCTGTCCAATTTTATAGCCACAAGCCACATGTGATTATTTAAATGTAAATTTAAGTTAATTTTTTTATATTTGACTATAGTTGATTTACAATGTTGTGCCAGTTTTAGAGTACGACAAATTGATTCAGTTATACATATACATATATCTATTCTTTTTCAAATTATTTTCCCATTTAGGTTATTACAGAATATTCAGCAGAGTTCCCTGTGCTATACAGTAGGTCCTTGTTGGTTATTTATCTTATATATAATAGTGTGTATACGTTAATCCCAAATTCCTAATTTATTCCGCCCCACCACCTTTCCCCTTTGGTAACCATAAGTTTGCTTTCTAAGTCTGTGAATCTGTTTCTCTTTTGTAAATAAGTTCATTTGTACCATTTTTTTTTGGATTCCGCATATAAGCAATATCATATGATACTCGTCTTTCTCTGTCTGACTTACTTCACTTAGTATGACCAACTCTAGATCCATCCATGTTGCTGCAAATAGTTAAATAAAATTTAAAATTTAGTTCCGTGGTCTCAGTAGGCAGGTTTCAAGTACTCAAAGCTGTATGTGCCTAGGGGCTACCATAGTCCTCTGTGCACCAGGTATAGGACATTTTCATCATCACAGAACATTCTGTTGCAAACTGCTGCTCTATAGTAAAGACATGTAGTGGGGAAGAAGTTTTGCCAAACTTCCATACTGCCACCATGGCTAATATAGAGCAGATCCATGTGCAAGGGTTCTTTTAAAAGATTAATAATCATTTGTCTATTTTTGTTGAAACCCAAATATTTTATCTCCTTACTAACATTTTATATTTAGAAAGGGGAAGGTAACAATGGATAAATTAAAAAGTGACTGTACTCTATTGTCTAAAATTCAATGGAATCACCTACAAACTTTGATCCTCTACTGCTACTACAAAATTCAAGTAAAGGCGTAAAATAAAAAAGACAGCAGTCGCTCAGAGATTTAATGTCACTTTCTTTGCCAGCCATTCTATAAAATATTAATGAGGACATTTGTGGTAATAAATGTTAATACATTCTTCTGAACGTGTGAACACTGGCAGATGATTCTTTACAGTGGCATTCAGTAGTAGGAAGAGATTATTAAAACAAAATTTTAATTTTTAGGAAGTTAAAAATAATGCTTAAATTCATATCCAAAGTTTTTAATAGTTTTCTATTTCTTTTCAATTGGAGGAAGGTAATATTTTGCATCAGAAAGTGTTTGAAACCAGGAACCAAAATACTGGGTCCATAAAGTACCTGAATCTTACTGTCTTTTCTTCATCACAACAGTGCTAGGGTCAGGAAAGAATAACTAACATCTTATGAGCCTCCGCTCTATGACTGAGAGACACACTAATCCATCCCTAGTTACTTAATGGACATGACTTAAAGTATAGTATCACTCAATACGTGGTGTTGGGAAACAGTTCAAGAAACTCTTTCATATACTAAAAGCCAACTCTAGTTTGTGTATATACCCCCAAAATCCTTATTTGAGAAATAAATTGAATGGATACTCTCTTTTCCTCTGTTTTGATGTAACAACTGTGGTCTATATGTTATTTACGTGGTATTTCTTAGACCACTCAAGGATGAGAGCATGATTTTGAAATTTGTTTTTTCACTAATCTGTAGATCATGTCACAGTTGACATGCGTGTAACTGGCATGATTTTTGCAAACACTAATTACATTTGCCTTCTATAAGGTCGATAATTTTGTTTGATATTTCTGTTTATGGTCATAGTGATGTAACCTTATCTTTCTGGAAATTAGGAAGTGCAAGTAGAGCAACCCAGAGTAAGATTCAAAATTCTATTCTAGTGATCCTCCTTAAGTAGTAAAGGCATGCCAAGAATATTGTCAGGCCTCATTTATTTAGCAAATATTTATGAAGTACCTTCCTCAGGCAACTCTTTGTACTGCATGTTTTGAGGGGCCAAAGGAGAGTTGAAAACAAAACAGCAAAACAACTTAATAGTTGGTTTGTAGTCCTTACAAGAGTCATTTTCTTCTGGCAGCATACTGGAATCACCTGGGAAGCTGTGATGACCCCCCCCCCCAATTGATATGTTGAAGCTTTCCCTCCCGATGTGATGGTATTGGGAGCTGGGGCTTTGGGAGGTAATTAGAGTTCGATGAGGTCATAAGGCAGGGCCCGCATAATAGGATTGGTGCCCTTATAAAAAGAGGCACCAGAGCGCTTATTTCTCCATCTGCCATGCGCACATTGAGTAGAGGTCACGTGAGCACAAAGCAAGATGGCAGCAACTTACAAGCCGAGGGGTGAGACCGCTGAATGAAACTTGCCTTGCTAGCACATTTATCTTGGACTTCCCAACCTCCAGAATGGTAAGAAACTAAATTTTTGTTGTTTAAGCCACCTTGTTTACGGTATTTTGTTATGGCTCCTGAGATGACTAATACAGAAGCTAAGAGAATTTTAAAAAGCCAACAACAAAATCTCAAACCCAATCCCACTTCCGGGTATTCTTATTTAATTGGTCTTGTCTTCAGGGCATTTGTATCGTTTTAAAACTTCTTCAGGTGAATTTAATGTGCAGCCAGGTGTGAGAAGTACTGTCTTGGGAAGGAGTCTGTGTTTTTGTTTTCAGTTCTTGTACTCCCGAGGGATGTAACAGTACCCACAGAAGCGTCTCAGTTAGCAGAGTACTCTGGGTAAGGAGATGAGTCGGCCCAGCTTGCAAAGTTTCCTAGACTAATGTGTCATTTCTTCTCTGTTCCCATCGGGAATCACTGTGTAAGGTAAAGAAGTATTAGGGCAGAAGATACGGCTGTTTTCATGAGAGGCTTTTTGAGACCAGCGTTGTTGTTACTTTGGTGCTCAGGTGATAACAGTTGGCTTAGTGTTTAATGAGACGCAAACCTACCTTTTGCTACATGGACTCCCTTTATTTCCCTTAGGTCCTGGGAGAACTGCATCTTAGGGACATATGTGGGACAGCAGGAAGCATGTGAGAGTTCTTAGAAGGTGCTATGTCTTGGCATGTATGTTATTTTTGCTCTTGGGAAGACTCACGAATTTTGCAGGGAGAATGGGAGGTCTTAGGGTGCAGGTTTGAGCTAAAACTGGGATATGGGGTTATTTATGTGACTAGATTTTTTTCAGTCATAATATTGTAAAGTCTGGACATACAGGTGTAGTCACTTATATCTTTGTATGAATTTAAGCTGATTTGCCAATAATAATACGTATTATTCGGAAATTAAAGTCGAAGTTCCCATTATAGGAGTTTTAGTGTCGGGGGTTAGTGGGAAAGGCAATATTAGTTGCTTTCTCCATCTCATCCCAGTAATTTAAAATCATACGTGTAACTGGAAGAACAAAGTACATTATTCTCCACGTTCCAACAACTCTGAGCAGGACAGGGTGGTACCTTCCCTGAGGGGCATTATCTTATCAATACAAGAAAGAATTTCAAAGCATTTATAGTCTGTAGAGAACACTGAGGCCAGAGCTGATGCAGGGGGTACCAAAAGCTGCATAAGAGAATGAGAATAATTTGCCATTATTCCAGCTTTTTTTTTAATTTTTAAAATTTATTTTATTTATTTATTTTTGGCTGCGTTGGCTCTTTGTTGCTGTGCACAGGCTTTCTCTAGTTGCTGCAAGCGGAGGCTACTCTTCATTGTGGTGCTCGGGTTTCTCGTTGCGGTGGCTTCTCTTGTGGCGGAGCACGGGCTCTAGGCGCATGGGCTTCAGTAGCTGGGGCTCCTGGGCTTAGTTGCTCCGTGGCATGTGGGATCTTCCCGGACCAGGGCTCGAACCCGTGTTCCCTGCCTTGGCAGGTGGATTCTTAACCACTGCACCACCAGGGAAATCCCTATTCAAGCTTCTTCATCCTTCTTCATTCTCATAATCTGCTCGCTTGTGTCTCAGAGCCGGAGAAAATAAAATAGAAATTGGTTAAGTAACGAGAGTGCACAAAGAACTCTGATTTCATCCTAGTGGAGAGGGTCAGATAGTCAGTGATCAATTGGTAAACAAACTGGTTCTTTGGTTAAAATGTAAAACTTCCTCCATGTCTCTAAATCTTTGGTCAGGTCCATACATACATTTGTGTGACTGTTTCTGTTTGGTTTTGGTCAATCTCAGGAAAACAGACTGAGTCCCACATTTGGGTTAAAGCCAAAATGAAGCTGGAGGATATAAAGTAGAATTGAGGAATTCAGAAAACACAAACATGAAATGAAATACAGGTGTAAGCCCTTATAAACTAGCTAAAATTCGGAATAAGAATTTGTTCTGAGCATATGGTATGGGATTTTAAGACATCCCTATCTAGATTATATGAGTCAGGTGAGTTATACCGTTTCCAGAGGAACACTCTAGTGGGGAAAAATGAGCCTTAAAAAAAAAAAGGAGTCCCACATTAAATAAACAAACCAAAAAACTTCGCTTGCTATTGAACAAAATGAGTCCTTTTTTCTGCATGGACCCTGATCTCACTTTCAGTATTTTAGACACACACACACTTGATGCAGCTCCCTGTGAAATTTTAGGAATTCAGTAACTTAGGAGACTTCAGGAACCTGCTTAAGTCCCTCAAATCATAGAAACAGTAAAATATGTCCCCTGCGGTTGTGAAATGAGCTATCTCCCTGCACCCTTCCTTTTGCTTGGGAACAATCAACACAGAAGTCTTTGCAAGGTAACTTTGCAGCAGTGGTTCTCAAAGGATATAGGTGGTGGTGGGTGGGTCAGCTGCCACAGCATCACCGGACACCGGTCAGAACTGCTGATTACTTGGAATCGGAAGCTCTGGGGGTGGGTTCAGCAGTCAGAGCCTCAGCAAGCCTTGCAGGTGATTTGGATGCAGGCTCCAATGTGAGAAGCATTGCTTTAAAATAACATCAGCTGTGGAGAGGTACAACAGTTGCTGTAGAAACAGTATTCAGTGGACACCTACAAAATAGGGGCAATGATAAGCCTGCAGAACCGTGACTCTGTGACAAGCACTAGGCTTTATACATATTAATCAGGGACAATGTAGTACAGTGATTAAAAGCATAGACTCTGGAACCAGATTTATAGGCTTGAATCCCCACCATTACCATTAAAGAGCTCTATTGCTGTAAACAAGTTCCTTAAATTCTTTTTTCTTTTACATCTTTATAGGAGTATAATTGCTTTACAATGGTGTGTAGTTTCTGCTTTATAACAAAGTGAGTCAGTTATACATATACATATGTTCCCATATCTCTTGCATCTCCCTCCCTCCCACCCTCCTTATCCCACCCCTCCAGGTGGTCACAAAGCACTGAGCTGATCTCCCTGTGCTATGCGGCTGCTTCCCACTAGCTATCTACCTGACGTTTGGTAGTGTATATATGTCCATGCCTCTCTCTCGCTTTGACAAGTTCCTTAAATTTTGTGCCTTAATTTCTTCATCTGCAAAATACCTAACTCAAAGAGTTACGGGGATTAATGCATTAATATGTGTAAAGCATTTCAAACGGTGTCTGGAACACAGAGCTCTAAAAGTCTAGGCTATTATGTTTACATTTATCAATATAATGTATAATTTTATATTATTAAGACCCCTTACTCCAATTGTAAGCTTTGCATTATCCCTTTTTTGTACATATAAACACTGCATCTTCAAGAGTTTAAAAAACTTGAATTAGGATCCTTTCAATTACAAGTATCAGATCTAATCAAGGTGCTTTTTTTTTTTTCTTTGAGGGATTCTATTGACTTGCATAGCTGAAAATTCTAGAGAGAGATCCAGGAAAGGTCTGTATTCATGGCGTTCAAATAATGGTCGCAAGACCTGTGTTCTCTCCATATCATTTCCTCGGGAAGACAACTGTTTACCCTGGCTCTGCCTCACCCATTCTGCTAACTCCTAGCTGAAAAGAGTGATAAAGTTAATTCTTAAATTGTGATCCACAAAAGGGAGACTGCCCCAGTGGCCTGGCCCACATCACAACTCTAAACCCAAGTCAGCCTACACTAATGGGAAACACCTGCCAAGGCATCATACCATACACTAGTCACAATCTTCCAACTTAGCTACCTTCCCTTGCTATAGAAAACAGGACCTGCTAGTCTTACAAGAAAATCCCCAAACTCCTGGCCAGTCATGCCGTTTCCACATTGCCTCTTCTAACTCTCTGTAACACTCACTCTTGCCCCTAATCTCTTGGGAACCGAGTTCTACTGCTTGTACGGCACTGTACTGCCCCAGTCCATGGATTGTTTTCCCTGGAATAAAGGACAGCAAACTTGTTACTAAGTTGTTTTAGTTTGGTCATTTGACAAGAGGCTCTCTCTTCCCCCATAGTTTTAACAAGCTCCAGGCTTACCTGAAAAAGTCTGTTGGATGATGTACCTGTCTTGAAGACAGGTTATTTAGCCTGGGTCCTGTGACCATCTTTCCAAACTGGGATGGGGGTCAGAGCACCTGATCTACATCCTCTTTCTTCCGAAGAAGGGGAAAACTCAGGGTTCCACAACAGAAAGAAGGGGAATCATGTAGGAATTAAAACAACAGATGTTGACTGTTTTTTTTTTTAGTACATTTGCCTAGGTATCCAGTGGTTAAAGCTGTGCCTCAAAGCCAGATCTGTTTGACTTGGAAGACAATGCTGTTAAATACAACTTCTTTAAATATGTTTGCTTTTCCCTGTGTGCTAATCAATGTCCTAGGTCCTACCTAGGAATGTAAAGATGTATAAGAATACTCTTGCCCTGAGGAGCTTTATTTAATGGTGGAGGCAAGTGTAAAGATGACAGTGCGGTAATTAAGGTGCTCAGAAAGAGGCATGGAGGGCTCATTAGCAGCAATTAGAAGTACTTCCTGAATGATCATTAATCATCAACCCACACTTCTGAACTCCAGAATCTCCACCCTTCCTTTGCCAGGGAGCACCACGGGAGAGACTACATGAATACAAGATTTATCTCCCGGAGGGAGGAGAAATTGTCCTCAATTATTTTATTTTATTTATTATTTTTAAAATTTATTTATTTTTGGCTGCATTGGGTATTCGTTGCTGCGTGCAGGCTTTCTCTAGTTGTGGCGAGCGGGGGCTACTCTTTGTTGCGGTGCACGGGCTTCTCATTGCGGTGGCTTCTCTTGTTGCAGAGCATGGGGTCTAGGCGCACGGGGTTCAGTAACTCTGGCACCCAGGCTCAGGAGTTGTGGCTTGCGGGCTCTAGAGCGCAGGCTCAGTAGTGGTGGCATACGGGCTTAGTTGCTCCGCGGCACGTGGGATCTCCCCGGACCAGGGCTCGCACCACTGTCCCTGGATTGGCAGGCGGATTCTTAACCACTGCGCCGCCCCCAGTTAGTTTAATTTGACTAGAAAACCTTGATGTTTATGGTCAATTTCAGGGAAGTTACTGTACTGGATAAACAAAAATAGCAAAAAAAAGAAAAGAAATTAAATATTCTGTGATGACATATTAGAATAGATATTCTCCAAAAGTGGATATCTTGCCTAACCCTCCCCCCACGGCGGTTTTTCTTTCTTTTTTTTTTTAACATCTTTATTGGAGTATAATTGCTTTACAATGGTGTGTTAGTTTCTGCTTTATAATAGTGAATCAGCTATACCCCCCAATTTTTCTACACACTTTTTTTAGTACATTATGGAGAGCCTGAATTCATTCACAAGGGAATAAAAACAAATTCATTTTCCTTTGGCACTTAATGGTGAAATGGTTCATTTAATATAAAAATGACACATTGGGTGAAACCAGCTCCATCTGGATAAACTAGACAGCTGACGTTGAAGCTACACTGAGTGCCAATTAAGACTCTGCATTTGACTTTAAATGCTGTGCTTGGCTTGCAAGACAGAATGACCAGACTATAGTAGACAACAGAGAATTTTTCATTCATTTCAAGTAAATTTTGTGAATTTACAAAGAGAAATAAACACAAGTTGAAGAACCCGCAGCACTCCATGGTTAAATCTATGAGATGAAGGGAATAATGCAGTAGTGATGCTACGTGTCTGATTTAGAATTAAATGATTCTGGTACAAAGAGAGAAATGAAAACTCTTCTGGCATTTTATAAAACTTCAGTGATTTGTGAGACTATATGCTGTAAGTTCTAAGACTGTTAGCGTTGCTGAGCACTTGAGAGGTTTAAACTGTTCATAATGGACTTGTTCAGCTGCTGTCTGGTCTGGCAAATTCTTTAGGAAGAGTAGCACTCTGCTCAATAGCATTGTACCTATCAGTGGTCTCATTTTGTACAATCTGTCGTGGACATCTGCTAAGGAAACATTTTGAGTAAAAAAAGATAAAAGCATTCAGAATTGAACAGACTGTGCAAAAAAGAATGCAAGAAATTTGAAAATCAACTCTATATGCTTTGATCATAAACAATAAAAAGTATACTTTCTATTTAGTATTGAACCTATAAAGAGTCAGGTTTAGTATTTGACGGAATTGGCTGATGTATCCAATTAAGTGGCTGATTATTTTTGTAGAATAATTGTCTTCACTATTTCAGTAGCTTACATATAGATAGATGTATGGACTGAATGGTTGTATACCCCCCAAATCCAAATGTTGAAGCCCCCAAATCCAAATGTTGAAGCCCCCACCTCCAGACTGGCTGTGTTTAGAGTGAGGAAGTGAAGATAAATGAGGAGCTAAGGGTGGGGCCTGATCTGCTAGGATTAGTGTCCTTCTGAAAGAGATGACAGAGCTCACACTCCATGTGCATGCTCAAAGGAAAGGTTGTCAGCTGCTTTGATTCTACTGGATGAGACCATAGAACTATTCAGCTTTAAACATGCTTTAGCCTTCAAGACAAAGAATGACCCCAAAGGTGATTATATCATCTCAGGGCTGCCACCTCTACCACTTCTACCAGGTCCACAAAACAAGGCTGGTTCCTCCATTTTGAAGAGTGGGGCTAGATTCCAGTGCCTCAGGGGCAAGGCCTTGGCCCAATGTTGGAAAGGCAGAGCTGCTCTACAGCCAGAGGGGTGATGTGGCACTCCAGTGGATCTACAGAGCAGAACATCAAGCCAGAGAAATATTATCGAGCCTTAAGATCTAATGGAATTTGTCTTGCTAGGTTTTCAACTTGATTGGGATCTATCACCCCTTTTTTCTTCTAAGTTTTCCCTTTTGGAATGAGAATGTCTACCCTATGCCTGTCCCATCATTGTATCTTGGAAGCACATAACTTGTCTGGTTTCACAGGCTCACAGCTGAAAGAGAATTTGCCTCAGGTTAAATCATAGTTGGAGTCTCACCCTTATCTGATCTAGATGATACTTAGATGATACTTTGGACCTTAGACTTCAGAGTTGTTGCAGGAATAAGTTAAGACTTTTGAGGCTGTCGGGATGGAATGAATGTGTTTTGCTTGAGAGAAAGACATGAATTAGGGGTTGGAATGAAATGTTATGGACTGAATGTTTGTGTCTCTCCAAAATCCACATGTTGAATCCCTAACTTCCAATGTGACTTAGAGTAAATAATTAAGGATAAATAGGATAATAAGGCTGGGCCCTGATCCCATAGGATTAGTGTCCTTATAAGAAGAGACACCAGAGAGTTGGCTTTTGCTCTCTCGGTGCATGCTCAGAGGAAAGGCCACATAAACTTTATCTATTTACAAGCCAGGAAGAGGATTCTCACCAGGAGCCAAATTCTGCCAAAACCTTGATCTTGGACTTCCCAGCCTCCAGAACTGTGAGAAAATAAATTTCTGTTTTTAAACTACCCAGCCTATGAGCTGACAAAATACAGTAGATAAGACCATGTTCCTATATGTTACTATTATATACACCTGTCTATATTAATGGAAATTACTATCTATTATTAATGAAAATTAATATCTATTATTGAATTGATTCATTGATAATGTAAATTATTTTTCCAAATATACTGTTCTATTAGCCCTTATATTGAAAAGAAATAATACTTACCTAGTATAAATTTTCCTATTTCTACCTTAAGATTCTGCCATCTCTCACTTTATCTTCCTATCTAGCAATGAACCATTTGCAATTCCTAGCATACATAATATTTTATACCTTTATATGATTGAGCATAATGTTCTCTTCATAGAATTCCCTTTTGCCTTCTGTGGAACTAACAAACTTGTCATCTTCCAGTGTCTGAGTTACATACTACATTGACATTCTTTGTGAAGCCTAACCTTGATAGGCAGAAAAAACTCTTTCCCCTGAGATACCTGTGTATCATGTACATAGTTTAATGTACTTAGACAAATACATAAGACGTATGCAAGGAGAGGGCTGGAAGAATAAGAGCTTGTCAGAGTTAGCGCTGATGTACAATATTTCTTAGATGTAATTAAGAAGTAATTAAAGTTTTTTTAGTACAAAAGTACAGGATGATGCCAAGATCCAGGTATCATCCAGAGATGGAGTAGCTGATGTTATTTATACATTTAGTTTTTGATGAGTCTAATCGATGCAGATTTAAGTGCAAGCTAGAATTCAGAGTTCAGTGACCCATAGGAGCGACTGGGAGGTCATTAGGGTTACTAGATTATAGAACAAGAAGAGTTATAGTTGGGTTACTAGTATGAACTTCAAAAGAGGATGAGCCTAAAGATGAGGATGGGAGAGTAATGGTCCAGAATTGGGAGTGAAATGGTCCATATCAGCAGAGGTAGTAAAATGGGTGGAAATACATCCCTTAAATCTCCTCAGTTACCCAAGCTAGAAATCTCAGAGCCTTGTTTGACTATTATTTGCCATTCATTTGGTACAGTTAGGCCACTTCCTGGTTATCATGCTTTTTACCTATTTTTCAAATCCTACCATCTTCTCTATTCCCAAGACCTTTGCTTATGTTACTAAATTAGAATCACAGCAATAATGGGTATCTTTGGTTTATCCTTCGAGATCCACTAGCTTGCCTTCTCTACCTGGCCCTGTGCCCTGGGAGGCTATGCGCCCTAGTTTCAGTTGGGATTGGCCAGTGGCAAGCCTTAGCAGGAGATGAGAGTGAGGGAAGAGAGCGAGGTTGGGGGTATTGAATCTCCTGCTTCCTTCCATGTGAGGTATTTAAGGATACCTGTGTTGTGGCTGCAGGTCACTGTTCCTTTTGAATTCAACCAGTCTGCGTGACTCTTTGTCCATGTTCCTATAACCTTTCATTCTCCTGTCCTTTTGCCCTTAGTATCTGGTTAATGCACCATCCTTTGTGATTCCCCTACCGTCTGTCCATGCCTTTGGAAGTACTCCATGTGCACACCCTCTCTGGTTTATCCTACGTTAAGTGAGTGTGCCGGCTGTTGGGATCCTGCCAAACATTAACTCTTAGCTCCTCTCCTGAGTCAGTCCCACTCTGATAGCTGTTTCTGCAATCTTCCAAACACATTTCAAAAGGAGGCTCTGATCACGTCATTCTACAAACTTATAAATTGCCCTACAAGATGAATTCCATTTCTTTGACATGGTGTTTAAGACCATTTAATCATTAACCTTTTAGGGAAGAACCTCCCCCTCACCATACTCACAGAGGGACTCTGCACTCAGGCAACAATGAGCACTCAGGCCCTGGGGCAGCCTGTGGCCCTTCCTGTCTCTGCGCTTTTGCATAAATTGTGTCCTCAATGTGAAATGACTATCTCTTCCTTAGTTCACATGGAAATGTCTCTATTTATGATCCCCAAACAAATAATCATGGGAGGCTGGCAGTAATTTCCTAACTTACCTCTGGCAAATTGTACCTACTTCTATCGCCTTGCCAGTGATACTGAATTTTCATGATTATTTGGCAGATTTTCTTAGGTCTCCTAGATTCTGGGCTTCTTGGGGAAAGGAACGTGGTCTTTCAAAATCTTTACCTTATTCAGTGTCTACAATAGAGTAGATGCTCAATAAAATACATGGAATAAATATGCCAGCCTGTACATTATTACTCTAGAGATCTCATAGCTGGTTAAAAGGTGAGATGATCCAGTTGTGAAATTATATTCTATTTATTTATGGCTAGAATGTGTTTATCTGATCCATCTGGCCAGGCAGATGTCCTTCTCCCCCAGCTGTTCATTCCATATATATCATTCCTAAACTTTGAACACAGAAAAGTTGATATGGGCAGAATATTATGAATGCTTACACTAAAAATTAAATTTCATAATCATTCATAGGGGATAAAATTCATACCATTTTCTGTCAAAAACAAATATTTACTTGCAGTTTACTTAGACATCTAATAATTTTTGAAAGAGCAGTTAAAAAAAAAAAGTCCATGCCTTTTGACTATAGTTCAATGATTGAGATATATATAGTGGAGGTATAGTTAAATAAGACAAATTCAGTTTATTCTATTATAACATAGGTAATAAAATATTATTACATGGATAATTTATACCTAATAAGTTAAATGGAGACCATCTTTCTTAAATCTATGATCCTATTTTCCTTTGGTTTAATGAACTACCTATAAATAATTGGTAAGTAAAATGCAAACTTCTAGTAGGATTTTTAACTCAGCCCTTTGCCACTCTTAGTTTAATAAACAGTAAGCTAAGGGGTATGCTTTCTTTGTTTTCCTGCACAGATGAAGCTTTCAAATAAAGTTTCCCACCTTCTGTTAAGCTTTCAGGGAGGCATCTGTGCCTCTGTAACTAAGCAGCTAAGAGGCTAAGGCACATATTTTTCAACTGAAAAGTCAGATCTGGATTCCTCTGCTGCCTCATTCACGTGAGACTCTACGGCAGCCCTTGCAACCCTGCTCTGGTGAAGGACGAAGGTGAAAGAGTACCTTTGAGTTGTACTGAAGTTGTTCTAAGGCCAGACCATTTGGTGGTTCACAGATTTCCTATGATAAAGGGTTCTATGAGACACTGGCCCACGAGGAACAGGAAGGACCTTTATTCTCAGGAGCAGGTTATTCTTAAAAGAGGTCAGAGAATGAAGACTGAAATGTGAATCACAGATTCAGCACTGAGGGTACCTGTTGAAGGAATAGCATAGATTCTTGTCATTATTTCTTCCCTTAGAAGAAACACACTATTGTGGAGAAATTAATAAACTCGTTGAGCTTGAACAGAAAAATGGTCAGTTGAATAATTTGGATAAACAAACTATTTCCTGGCACAGGTATATCATAACATATGAAATAAAGGTTCAGTTTAAGAGTTTATGTAAACCGAATTTTCCCAATGAATTAATAATAAATGCATCGGTTGAGTTTGCCTTTTAAGGAAGACCTGAGGATTCCTTGGGAAAAATCATTAATTTGGTAAAACGTATTTTTGGATCCAAATTTATCTGAACCAATTTAAATTTTTGTGTTCAGTGATGACGTTACTTCAGGTGATACCTGTACACTGTTTTTTGCCACTTGGCCCATTTAAAGTGGTATGAAGGTAAAGGTAGGATTACATCATCAGCAGTCTGTGTAGCCATCTAATCTTGCAGCTGTTCACATTTGGAAAGTAAATGGAGTATATTCCATTCCCAGGGAAGACCTTCAGCAGTACCTCTTCAAAGCACTAGATCACACCAATAACCTGAAGACAAAATAAGTTGTCTAATCTGTGTCCATTTTATAAGACATTTTTCTTCATAGTTAAGTTTTGCTTAATACACCAACTCTTTGAGAAGCCATGGATCTTGAAGGAGATGAGGTCTGAAAATAAAGCAAGGCACGAGTTTCAGACCCAGAAATGCCTCAATTTTTTATGAGTTATGATCAATACCATTGTGTATGCTTTTGCTTTAATATTTCATCATAAATATTTCCATGTTAAGAGACTTACAGAATGTTGCCTTATACTGAGGTTCCACGATTACGGAATCATCTTTGTAGATTATTTCAACTTAAAAAAAATAGTATAGGTAATACTGCAGTGGGTACCTTTATTTATAAACTTGTTTTTATTTTGACTCAATACATAAACGCTCGGTAATGTTATTTTCATATGGCAAAGAATTCTGCACAGTTACATCCTTCATATCGCTAGAGCTGAAGTTATCACAGTGCCATAACAGTGGTTGGTATAGACCCTGATCACTGTACTGTAGTATGGCAGCACTGGGAGATTGTCCTTCAGAATTTGTTCTTGCTAAATTGGTGTATATAAAAGAGTGTCTTAAGATAGCAGGTCTTTTACCTATGTGTTTGGTGATCTATCTGCAAAGTGTCATGATCACCAAACATCTAAACTTGCAGATAATTTATTCCAGGGAGATACTCTATTGCTTCCATTAAATAATCCTCAAACTATATAATGAAAAGCATGGTGCTTCCTTCAGAAGCATTCCCTCTATAGGCAGCTGGACAAGGGCCTGACAGGTTTCGTTTTGTTTTGTTTTTTAATTAATTTATTTTGTTATTTATTTATGTTTGGCAATGTTGGGTCTTTGTTGCTGCGCGCGGGCTTTCTCTAGTTGCGGCGAGCGGGGTTTACTCTTCGTTGCGATGCGCAGGCCTCTCATTGAGGTGGCTTCTCTTATTGTGGAGCACGGGCTCTAGGTGCGTGGGCTTCAGCAGTTGTAGCGCATGTGCTCAGTAGTTGTGGCTTGCGGGTTCTAGAGCGCAGGCTCAGTACTTGTGGCGCACGGGCTTAGTTGCTCCGCGGCATGTGGGATCTTCGCGGACTAGGGCTCGAACCCGTGTCACTTGCATTGGCAGGCGGATTCTTAACCACTGCGCCACCAGGGAAGTCCAGGTTTTGTTTTGATAACTTCAGAGAACTAAGGAATACAACAGTGCCTGGTGCAGGGAGGACAAAAAATTAACAGTGCTAAAGATGTATTAGAGACCTTTGTGAACCCTCCAAATTTATGAGTAGACAATGATATGAATAGCATGAGGACTTGGAAAAGTTTTAGCCAAGACCTTATATGCACTCAGGAGTAAATGCTCAGGTAATTCTGTCCTTTCACATACAGTTGTGCTTCCTTGTATAGGTTTAATAAACTTTGTTTAGGGAGTAAATTCCTCTCCTTGATTTTTGAAAATCAAATTGCCCAGTTGCAGCTTCTTAGATTTCTTCCCTGTCACTGGCAATGGCTTATACAAGCACACACTATATTTCATATAATTTTATCCCATTATTAGGATTACTAGGTAAACTAAATTAGAAATCAACACATCAAAATAAAAATGGTAAATGCTGTGCAGATGGCTAGGCTCAGTGTAATGTTAATTGATTGAAACTAAAAGTTCAGATTATAAATTACATGTTCAGTGGGCCTTCCAGATAACTCGTATTTAAAACTATAATTATTCAATTGCTGAAAAACAAAGTTCTACTATATTTTGAAAACTACTTTATAAGAATGACTCTCAGCCTTTATGCCTGGAAAGAAGAAACTCTATTTTACTTAAGGAAAAAGTTTCCCTTGTGCTGGCTAATATTGAATAGTTTTATTAACCTGAAAGTTACTAATTTACAAAGTTTTAAAAGGTCTTTTAACAATTTAAGGCATATGGTGATATATGTATAAATATATATGTATACATTCAGGGAGTGTGGTGATATATATTTCTAGGCTCCTAATTTCCCTGACCAGATGCAAGTGTACCTATCCCAGCCATAGTCTATGCATATACCAGTTCATATGACTGTGGATGTGCTACATAAACACACACCCTTTATAGTTTTGATACATAGTATAGACCATCTTCTGCCCCTTATTTAAATTTTTTTTTCATTTTAAAATGTCTTGGAAATTATTCCATATGTGTCTTATTCTTTTTATAAGCCACACAGTGTTCCATACATCATTAGGTATTGGTCAGCTCCAGTCTTTCACTAATATAAAAATACAGTGATGGATATTCTTATAAAAATACCATAACATACATATTTGATAATACTTTTTAAATAATTTAAAAAATTGAGTTGGTGTATCAAAGAATAGGTGCATCTTTATAACTAATAATTGCTACAAAATCTTTTTCCAAAGAGTTTGCCACCTTGCCCTCTAACAAAGAATGTGAAATCAGCACACTGCATACTGCATGGACATTTCAGATGTTACCTTTGTCAATCCTGTAGGTGGAAAGTATCTCCACATGGATAGTTTGATTTACATCTCATTAGTTAAGACTGAGGTTGAGCATCATTTCACATGCTCTTGCTGTCAACTGTGCTTTTTGTGAATACATGCTTTTTCCAAAACACATGGTAGGCTTGGTTTTTGTTTATAATAAACCTTTTATACAGACATTAAAATTTGGGTGGTCAAATTTATTAATTCTTTAATAGTTTAAAGGTTGGAGTCATGCTTAGAAAGACCTTTGTACTCACAATTATTTTTTTATTCTTTAAAAAATATTTTAGAGCATTTTCTCACATTTAAATCTTTGATTCTTCTGGAATTCTCATAGGTAAAAGGAATGTGGAAGAGATTCAGCTTGTTTCATAGCCATTCCCCTCAACCTTTAAGAGTTATTACACTGCCTTAAGACTATGTATTCATCAATATTTACTCTACTAATCGGAAATGCCATATTTACCATACACTAAAAATTTATGTCTGTTTTTGAAATCTTCACTTCTGTCTGTATGTTCATGCTTCAGTACCAAACTGTTTTTTAATTCATATGGCTTTATGCAATCATAGAACTAGTCTTATTACTTTTTTTCTCTTTGTGTTCCATATTTTTTATGAAGTCTAGTAATCTTCTCCAGTCACCTAAAATTCCTGTTGGTATTTTATTGCAATTAATTTAGGGAAACTTGGGGGGCTTCGCTGGTGGCGCAGTGGTTGAGAGTCCGCCTGCCGATGCAGGGGACATGGGTTCGTGCCCTGGTCCGGGAAGATCCCACATGCTGCGGAGCGGCTGGGCCGGTGAGCCATGGCCGCTGAGCCTGCACGTCCGGAGCCTGTGCTCCGCAACGGGAGAGGCCACAACAGTGAGAGGCCCGTGTACCACAAAAAAAAAAAAAAAAAAATTAGGGAAACTTGATATTACTTTATAATTGAGATTTTCTATTCAATAATATTCTATAGAATAGAAAAGTATACATTTAGAATAAATCAATATTTATCTCCTCACTTTCAGAAGTTAGATTTTGTACAGATCTTACAAATCGTATTTCTAGATACTTTACTTTTTTTTTTTTACTACTATAAATATTTTTCTTTCAAATATATGGCTATTAATTTTGTTAATTGTATAACCTGCCGTGTTTACTGGATTATGTTCTTAAAATACATTTTCATCAAATGTTTAAGTATAAAATTATTTATTGAAAATTCTGTATCTTCCTTTACAAATTTTTTGGGGACTCAAACTCTTTGGATCTGTGGATTTATAATCTTCTTCAAAATTAGAAAATATTGGCCATTATTTTTCAATTTTTTTCTGCATACTGCCCTCTTCCCCTTTTTCTGGGTTTCCAATTTTATGATGTTAAACTACTTGATATTTTTTCATAGGTCATGGATGTTCTTTATTATTTTTCAGTCTTTATTTCTGTGCAGTCAGGAGCTCAACTGAGCTGAAAGAGCTGAGCTGAGCTACCAGGTGTTGGAGTAGCTGTTGAAAGCAACTAGCCCAAAATAAAAGAGTTAAACCTTCATCACTTACTGTGATGGTGTAAGCAAGAGGATAAAACCAGAGAAAGCTTCCACTTCCCCTCTTCATTGTCCCCCATAGAACACACCTGGTAGAGGGGAAAGTGGCTCAGCACAGACTCTTGGAGTCTTCCCACTGTTGAGCACCCGCACCTCACACCCCAACAAAAGACCTGGGCAGTTTTGTGTTCACTGGGGTCAGAGAGAAGGCAAGGGGGAAAGACTGGGGTGGAGAAGGACTGGGTACTGAATCTGAGTGGGGAGAAGTATTTTCAGTGTTTCCCTCTGTCCTCAAGGCCTGATCTCCCCCCTGCCCCATAAGGAGGACTGAGCAGATGTACTTGGACACCTCTTTTCAAGGCCGCAGTTAAAGAAATCCGAGAATGAAGGTGCCTGGGCCATGGATGCAAATATGCAAAGAGCATGGCCAGCCATCTGAGTCCTTGACCTCAGCTCCCTTCAGGAACAAATGTGCCTGAGTCCAGTGCAGGGACGGCAGCTTTTCCAGTATGGCCTATCAGATAAAGTCTCTATAATGGCCTATGGTCAGGGCTGAAAAGTCACACACAGGTTTTTAACCAGGAACCAGATCCTCACGTGCTTAGTTGTGGGCAGATTCTATTTATTCAAGTTACTGATAGGTGTTTTCCTACAGTGTCTGATTCAGTGTATTTTTCATTTCAGAGATGGTATTTTTTTTTAACATTTTATTTATTTATTTGGTTGTGCCGGCTCCTTAGTTGTGACATGCGAACTCTTAGTTGTGGCATGCATGTGGGACCTAGTTTCCTGACCAGGGATCGAACCCGGGCCCCCTGCATTGGGAGCTCAGAGTATTAACCACTGTGCCGCCAGGGAAGTCCCAGAGATGGTATTTTTTATCTCTAGAGTTTGCGTTTACGTCCTTTCATTTTTATTTATTTATTTTAAAATATTTTAATTTACTTATTTATTTGGTTGCACCAGGTCTTAATTGTGGCAGGTGGGCTTCTTAGTTGCGGTGCGTGAACTCTTAGTTGGGATCTAGTTCCCTGACCAGGGATCGAACCCTGGCCCCCTGCATTGGGAGCGCGGGGTCCTATCCACTGCACCACCAGGGAAGTTCCATATGTCTTTTTAAATATCATTCATTTTGCTCACTGTGCTCATGTTTTCGTCTGATTTCTTGAATGTACACATCATACGCACAATAGCTGCTTTAGTGCGTCTCTGTCTGTGTGCCACATCTACCATGTCTGTTATTTCATAGTTTGTTCGTATTTCTGATTTTTCTCCTAATTATGGAATATATTATATATTTTCTTGCTTCCTTTGCCTGCCTGGTACTTTTTTACTGGATGCCAGATATTGTGTTTTTTTACTTTGTTGATGACTGGCTTTGTTGTATTCCTTAAAATCACTTTGGATTGTGTTTTGGCAAGCAGTTAAGTTAATAAAAAATCAGTAAACACCTTTCGAGTCTTGCTTTAAAGCTTGGTCAGGAAAGGTCCAGAGTAGCCATTGTTCCAGGGCTAATTTGGCCCCTCTACTAGGATGATACCCTACAGAGGAGTCTACCTGATGTCCATGTATTACAAGGTCTTTCCACTGTGGGACACAAACTAGGTATATATGAACAGATTAGCACTGAGGCAAAGATGCAAAGGGACCCCTGTGCAAATCTCCAGAGCCCTCTCTCAATCCATGTAATAATTTTCTTTTAGTACTGTACCCCATCAAATCTAGCTGTGTGGGCCTCCCTAACCCAGTGAGGCCACAGACATCAGTATAGATTCTTCCTCCCTGCACTGTAGCCTAGACTTTGACTCCAGGCAGAAAGCTGGTCAAATCATATAGCTCACTTTGTTCCTTATTATGGATATCACATTCCTTTGTACTGCTGGTTATCTAGTGTCTGAAAATTATTTTCATGTATTTTGTCTGGGTTGTTTTTAGTTATTGAAGTGTATATTAGTTCCTATCACTGTGCGTTGACCTGAAATAAATAGCCTGCAAGATATTTAATTCTCTGGCAAAGATACGTTTATTTGGGATCAGTAGAGAATTGCAGTTTGAGGTCTGCAGCCATAGCGAGGTATGTGCAAGTCCCTGCTTGGCAAGGGGAGGAGAACTGTTTTATAGAGCTGCAAAGAAAGCTGGGTGGGTTAAGTAAACAAAGAGTCTAGGACTTTTACCTAGGAATAAACCTACCTAAGGAGACAAAAGACCTGTATGTCAAAAACTATAAGACACTGATGAAAGAAATTAAAGATGATACAAACAGATGGAGAGATACACCATGTTCTTGGATTGGAAGAATCAATATTGTGAAAATGACTATACTACCCAAAGCAATCTACAGATTCAATGCAATCCCTGTCAAACTACCACTGGCATTATTCATAGAACTAGAACAAAAAATTTCACAATTTATATGGAAATACAAAAGACCCTGAATAGCTAAAGGAATCTTGAGAAAGAAAAACGGAGCTGGAGGAATCGGGCTTCCTGACTTCAGACTATACTACAAGGCTACACTAATCAAGAGAGTATGGTACTGGCGCAAAAACAAATATAGATCAATGGGACAAGATAGAAAGCCCAGAGATTAAACCCACGCACATATGGTCACCTTATTTTTGATAAAGGAGGCAAGAATATAGAATGGAGAAAAGACAGCCTCTTCAGTATGTGGTGCTGGGAAAACTGGAAAGCTACATGTAAAAGAACGAATTTAGAACACTCCCTGACACCATACACAGGAATAAACTCAAAATGGATTAAAGACATAAATGTAAGGCCAAACACTATAAAACTCTAGGAGGAAAACATAGGCAGAACACTGTATGACATAAATCACAGCAGGAACCTTTTTGACCCACCTCCTAGAGAAGTGGAAATAAAAACACAAACAAATGGGACCTAATGAAACGTAAAAGCTTTTGCACAGCAAAGGAAACCATAAACAAGACGAAAAGACTACCCTCAGAATGGGAGAAAATATTTGCAAATGAAGCAAGTGACAAAGGATTAATCTCCAAAATTTACAAGCAGCTCATGCAGCTCAATATCAAAAAAACAAACAACGCAATTCATTCAAGTTTAAATTCCGAAACTAAGACTCTGCTCAGTGTAGTACCTAGTTAGAAATTTTAAGATACTAAGTTTGATATATATAAACTTAAGAATTATGTTCCATTGTTGTTCATTTAGATTTTGACAATCAGTCTATATTATAAGTTTAAACTGTTCGATTTTATAATCTCTTATCCATGGTAGTAAAAATCAAAAGTTCTGAAAATTTTTTCTTAAATCATCCAGCTGCAAACCTTGGTGAGAAAAAAATAAGAAAGGCTGAGTTTTTATTTATATTTATTTTGAATATTCATATGATTTATTGCAGAAATATTAATGTACTTGATTATGGAGTGCTGCTTCAGACCCTGCTGGGGACTTAGGTAATATTAAGTATCAGTATTCTACCTTTCAGAAACCCAAGCCATATTAAATTCCAAAGTACATCTGGCTCTTGGGATTTCTGATAAGGGATTGTGAACCTATCTTTTTGCTAGAATTTTCCTCCTTAGAACAAAAATATATAGGATAGATTTAGTTTGTTACCTTTAATATTGATAAGATATAGTCTAAGGTAAGATATTTTTCAGAGTTTTATAAAATACTTTATTCATCCACTTTTTAAATGTTGTAAAAAAACAGTGTAAACAACTATTTATCAAAAATTAAAAGCAGGGATAACAACTACATTTCCTTTTATAGGGGAATAAAATATTTTATAAGTTTTTATCTTCACACAAAATGTTTCAATTACGAGAAATGATGTTAAAATGCCCTGGGGTACAAGTTAATACAATGGAATTTTCAGCTACAATAAAAAGGACTTAATAATTAAGTCCTTAGAACTTTTCAAACAAACTCCTAAAGGTAGAATCCTAATTAAGTTTATTGTTGACCCTACTCCATTTTCTTTCCCTGTCTTCCACAGAATCTGTACACTTAGTACTACAGATGTGTCCAAATGTACTGTCTCTACCCTAACTTTCAATACTCCAAACTTGTATAATCAATTCAGTTATTCACACTTGCTGCCAACAGTCACCTAAGCACCCAACAGAGATGAGGAGTAGCCCTAGATGCTGAATTCTTGGCGGGGGGGAGGGCAGTATGGGGAGAGACAGAGACAGAAACAGAAAATATATAATAGTATTACCATTTCTGGATGGCATAATGGAAGTTACAAAATGCTATGGGAAACAAATAGAAATAAGACACCAGTTTGCCCAGAGCATGAAGGAAGGCAGAGACAAGAAGAAGTATGGAAAAGCATTAGATGTGAACCTTAGAAATTGGCAGAAATTTTCTAATTAGTCAATTGTAGGAAAGATGTTAATTGAAGAGGGAACAGCAACTGCGAGGCACAAAGATACTTAGAGAGAAAAGGCTGAAGACAGGTGGAAAGAAAGTTTACGATAAATGTTGTTTAGGGGTTGTATGTCTTGCTAGATGCTTCTGGCTCTTTCCATGACCGTATTACTGAAAGAAGACTGATGCATCATCTATCCTCCCATGTCTTGCTGCAGATTCCAAGCCATTATTATACTGAATGTGTTTTGTAAATTATAAACAGTGACACAAACGTTAAGTATTAGCTCCAGTGGGTTCCAAGATTGGTCCATAAACTTAAATATGGTACATAATTATCCTAGCTTTCATATGACAATGTCCTAAAACTGATCATTGAATAAAATGAATAGAATGCTGATGGTAGCTATCTTAAGTGGATGTGATGGTAGTGAAGAATTGTGGAAGGAAAGAATATTGTGCAGAAAAAAGTAATTTATTTCAATCTAATGTCACATAAGACTTGGCACTTGTATAAAAGGGAAGAGGTTATTAATCGCTTACATTTTTAAATTGTATATAGGCATTTTGCATTTCATGTTTTACTAAGCGGCTCATTTGACATTATCTATTAAATTCCTGGGCTTTATATTTCAGCACCTCTGTGCTCACTTTATCACTGTGGCTCCTATTAACAATATGTGTTTTATCTGTTTTTTATCATGGCCCAAGGAGAAAGTTCTTGGATTGTATTTTGTCAGATAATGGGAACTACTTAATAATAATTTATAAAGGGAAAAAGATGAACACCAGCAATTAATTTTTGCCTCCCTTTAGCTTTTCTGTATGAATAGACTGCAAACTATCTGAAACTAAGGACTTTCTTTTCAACTTCAAATTCTTAGTGTTAACTAGTGTTTGATCAGAAATACGCATTCAATAAATATTATTGAATGAATGAATAAATTCATGAAAGAAATTGTATTATAAAAGAGAGAATATTGATCATTGATTAGTCAACAAAAAGTTCAAACTCAAAAGTATAAAAGACAGGTCAATTAACTGAATAAGTTAACCTTTTTTCATCACATTAACATAATAAAGATGTTAATAGCAAGGGCACAGAGAAATTGGTGTATTCAGACAGTGCTTATGAAAAATAAATTGAGCCAGTCTTTGGAAAACACTTTTCTCCTTAAAAACTATTTATATCCTTCTATTCTAAATTCTTCTTCTAGGAATCTATCCTAAGGAAATAATCCAAACTTTTTAAACAGATATATGTAAACAGATAATCATTTTAAAAAGTGCAAAATAATTGAAGCAGCCTAAATGGCATCTAATGGAGAAATGTGGAGGTAAATTCTTGTACCCTTTTAGTGGAGCACTAGGCAGAAATAAAAAATTATGTTTAGGAATACAGTCGTAGAAACAACTTCTTAAAATGTCAGGCTGTTTTGTCAAAAGCCTTACTTTCAGTTTCAATGTTCGTAGGATCCGTTGGCAAAATAACCACTCTACATTCAGTTAATCAAGAATTTAGAGATAGTTTATTGAATTAACAAAGATTACAGTATACTAATTAAGAAAAGAATAGTATAACTAACCAAGCAAGAATAGTAAAGACAGAGGTTTATACGTCACCGAATTGGGGAAGCACCTACATCCAGATCCAAGCAGCGCAGGGAAATCCCTTGAACAGCAATCTGGAGTCCCAGCTGGGAAGGTCCCGGGCGGTGCGTCCATCCCACGGGTGAGATTTCAGAGTGTCATCCCAAGGAATCCTGCTTTTATTGCCAAGCAACAAGCTGATAATCATCAGCTTATGTGTGAAAATGTTCAGCTCTGGCTACTATGTTAAATGCTTGTATTTCTAATCGTAAGTCTCAGAATGTTCGCTGATCCCCAGGAACTGGCTAGATTCCCAGGGCCCAGAAAGCTCTGTGACCCACTCCCTTCTTTGTGACTTGCTCCCTTCCTTATCTGTGGGTTCTCAAGACCTACTTTCGTGGTTTCTGCCAGTCAGCAGTTTGGCATGTAACTCTTTCCAGGGTCTCTGTTCAGTCAAAGACCTGTTGTTGCCTCTGAAACCTGAACAAGACCATTTTACTAGCTTCCCCAACACAAGCAGAATTATTGGGATAAAAATTTATACATATAATCTTTTGACGCATATGCATGTTATATGCATAGGAGAAAAAATTAAGTGGTCAATTCAAATTTTGCGTGTGATATTTCTATGGGTACTTTTTAAAATATCTTGTAATTTGTATGGCAGTTACTTACTGACTCTTGCCAGTTCCATTTCCATGACTGTTATTATGTATCCACTCACTGATAGTGAAATAATAGTGAATGTTTACTATGTGCTTGACAATCTGCTAGGCACTGAGAACATAAATTGAATGTAATGTATTTATGATGCTAGTGATCAGTAAAATGCCATCTATGGGGGAAGTTTTTGCTGAATTTCAGCCTATTATCTGCAACCCTGCTAGCCTTTCCAGGTATTGCATTTCCAGGTAGTGCATCACTAACAAAGCTGTTGTGAGAAAGGTAGTGACATAAGAGAGCTTAAAAACTTTATCTTTGGAGGTGAAGAAGTCAAAAGAGGATTTTATCAACAGATAGCTTTTCCAAAAAGCAAGTGGTGGGGAAGGGGTGAGGAGAGGAAGTTTTTAAGAGAGTAATTTAGGTGTTTCTATAAAATTATGAAAATATATAAAATCTAAATACTTCAGCTTTGTAGTAGTCTCCTGGCCCCAAATCCAGACTTGTAATACTATAATATCCTGAGATTTTTCTCTGCCCTTGACTTTTCTCTGCTTAATAGAATCACAAATGTCGTGGATTCTCTCACATGACTTTTTGAATTTAAAGGTGGTGGAATGCTATTGAAATGAATATCTGGAAGAAGAGAGAGCAGTGCCTAAATGTCACTTAATAAACCATAAAACAGATGATCTGAACTTAGGAACTGACTGTATTAGCAGCTTAGTGTGATTCAGAAAGACACTGGAGTTGGAATCGGAAGACTAGTGGTTGAGTTTCTGCTCTACTGCTGCTCAGAATAAGATCTTGGACAAGTCTCTAATTCATTTTCTTTACTTGTTAATCGATGATGAGAAATCGCTTTATTTACCTACCTATGTTATCAGTTTATTAAGATCAGTTTAAAGTTTAAATGAGAAATGTAAATGAAAATGTGTTTCTCCACTAAAGTGGTATACTATATATACATATATAGTATGTATATATACATATACATATATATATATCATTATAAGTGGTAGTAACCCTGATAACATCAAGATACCATATTTTGCTTATGACCCGTATGCCTTTGCCTGAAAGAAAATGACCAAGAATATTTTAGTATTCTTTCTACTCTATTTTAACTACTTCTAAAAGTTTTAGCAAATATTATAGTTAAAACAACTGTAAGAAGAATTTCAGTAGTTAAGATTGACAGGGATAACTTGGCTATGCTACAAAGCAAGTTTGACTTCCATAGGGACAAAATCTCTTTATGTAGTCCATTTGTACAGTTGTCATCCTCATGTAATAAATTTTATACTTTCAAATTAATGGAATATTTTTAAAAGGTAGAATAATTGATACCGATGGAGAAATCATCCAAAAATCATTCTTAAATGTTCAAGTGTGTCCAAATTTCACTGCCCTTTTGAGTCTGAGAGCATTGTCTTTATAATTTTTGAATATTTTTATTTAAAACTTTTTTTTTTTTTTTTTTTTTGCGGTAGGCGGGCCTCTCACTGTGTGGCCTCTCCCGTTGCGGAGCACAGGCTCCGGACGCGCAGGCTCAGCGGCCATGGCTCACCGGCCCAGCCGCTCCGCCGCATGTGGGATCTTCCCGTACCGGGGCACGAACTCGTGACCCCTGTATCGGCAGGCGGACTCTCAACCACTGTGCCACCAGGGAAGACTTATTTAAAACTTTGTAAACAACTTCATCATATGGGATTTTTAATCCATTTTCATTTCTACTGTGTGAAAAAGAATTGAGCTCTCTAAGAGAAGCAACTTGAACTTTTTTCTCTTTATGACATCTAATGAAAAGGCATACATGGGTCCATAGACAAAGGAATGAACCAAGCGATAGAGAAATGGTTAATGACATTTATCATTGCCTAAACTCTACATTTAGAATGTCGAGGGGTTTAAATTTGTCAGTAAATCTCTATGGAGAAAAAAAGCAATTTCAGTATGGCACATCTAATATTTATAGCATATGAGTTGGCACAGAAGTTGTTCTATTGAGATCATTAAAAAAAAAAAATCTATTGATGGACTTCCCTGGTGGCACAGTGGTTAAGAATTCGCCTGCCAATGCAGGGGACATGGGTACCAGCCCTGCTCTGGGAAGATCCCACATGCCGAGGAGCAGCTAAGCCCGTGTGCCACAATTACTGAGCCTGTGCTCTAGAGCCTGTGCTCCACAACAAGAGAAGCCACCACAAGGAGAAGCCTGCGCACAGCAACAAAGAGCAGTCCGGACTCGCCACAACTAGAGAAAGCCAGTGAGCAGCAACGAACACCCAACGCAGCTAAAAAAAAAAAAAAAAAAAAAAAAATATTGATTCAGGCATGCCTGGTACAAATTATCTGCTTCAGAAAACACATCATTATTCTTCCCTTTTATAAGTTTGACTAAATGGGCAGAAAGTCCAGTCTGGCGTGTGTGTGTGTGGTGTGTATAAATATTCATCCAACTTAAAGTTTAAAACAAATTTATCTCTATTATGACAGAAAAGAGTAACTCAGGAGAAATGGAAATACATAGAAATATTCAGACCCCATCATTCTGTCCTGCTTTCCCACTATCCTTTCCCCAAGACACATACCTACCTTAACTGAGTTGCATCAAAGTAGTTACTGAATGGTTTCTGGTCCTTACCTAGTCATATATATAATTTGTGTTAAATATTTGTTAGTTGCTTTTTATTTTTTTTAGTTTTTAAGAGCCATGAAAAATAGACCCATACAAGAACTTGAAAAACATTTAGAACTGTCAAAGTTTATAAAATTGCTCCTAGCTAACTTAAACAAATTCAAGTGTTTGTTTAAAGCACTCATTCAAAATGCTCTGTTTGTACCTCATCACATGCAAGCTTTGTTTTGACATTTTACTAATGTAACACTTTTAGTAAGATTGTATTATATAAATATTGTAAATATTAACAGTGAAAGAGCATCTGATCGGTTATTCAGTAAATACCCACTAATATTCACAAATACTTCTTGTTACCTTTAGAAAAAAAGGCAAGTTAATTGCAAAATGATAAACACTTTCAATATTCAACACATTTAGAATGCAGACCTAGTTTGAGATATTTGATTTACAAGTTTCATATACAATTACCCACATTCATAAAACATTGCCTACTGAGTAATATAAGAAGTCCTTGTAACTGTATACCTACAATAAGAGGTAGCACTGCCAAACAGCTAGTTGTGTCATTTTAGATTCCAGATTAATAGCCAGTCTACTTGGAGCAGATGTTAAATCCTCGTTTACACTGCTGTGCATCTATTGTCTATTTCCAGTGGAATGGGTTTTGCTCTGATCAATAACTGTATCAGCCTAGTTGTTCATCTTATTAGAGAGGTCAGAGCAGTGACAGAGGTACATCTATTTTCATGTCAAATAAGGTTGGAGGTAATGAATCCTCCCCAAGTAAATAAACAACACTTCTGCGATTGTCCTTCGGTCTTCTACTACAGAGCCTATCATGATTAAGCGCAGGCACTTGGGGAATTGGAAGTGTTGGCACAACCTAAAGCATTTTTTACTCTGAAATTTATTTTCATCTCTGTGGTATTTTCAGTTCTTGAGTAGTGACCCGGTTGCATTACATACATCTAAGATGATGCTTGTTATATAATGCATTTACGTAAGTGGGAAAATGTAGCAGAGAGATGGTTCCAAAATACAGCCAGTTGAAATTGTTTGCAGTTGCCTCCATAACAGTGAAACCCCTCTGCAGGCTTAAATATTACACTTATCATGATAATAATTAATAAACATGCCTAATGAGCACGATGCAAAAGTGCATATAAATGCATGTTAACCTACATAGCTTGTTAACACTTGGTGGATGGAAGTCTAATATGGTACTCTCTTAAATGCCTAAATGAGGCCAACACAAGTCTACAGGGAGGTGAAGCACAAAAAGATGTTCAGACAAATCTAGAAAGGTTCTATATGGAAGTTGAGTTGTTTTAAAGGGAAAAATAAGAAGGTGATGTCTTGCTTGCTTGATGGACAGAGCATGTTGTTTCTGGTGGATTAAGTTACTGTATTTCATCAGGCCTATTTCCTGTAACAGACTTGGATGTGATGAGTAGGTTCAGTCACTCTGATTTGTAGTCACTTGCTGAACTGCTAGCATTCATTTTAGCCCCCATTTTGACCTTGATTGACCAGGTAGCCTTGTCCCTTGAGCCCTGTAGTCATCAGTAACTAGATTGGTAAAATACAGAAAATAACCCCTCACCAAACAGCCATCGTTGGGGACAGAGAGTTCTTCATGTCATTAGAACAAGGTGAAATCTTGCCAATTATCAGAATAATTGACAACCGTGGTAGTGGACAGGCCGTGAGCCTGTTGTTGGCCAGACTCTGGAGGCCCAAGACCAGAATGCAGTTTCCAGAGGTCCAAAGTAGACAGCAGTACTTTGGTGTCAAGGCTGGGGTTCACAGGCCAACTCCAAGCCTGAGGGCAGCACCATGGATTTAGAGGAAACAGGAGCGGGCCAGGTTACTGAGGCCAGACTCAAATTTGAAGAGCAACACATTGAGACCAAGTCTCTAGGGCAAGGGCAAAAGTCAGTGATAACCATGTAGCTGAGCTAATAGTTCTGGCGTAAAAGCAGGAACAAAAGAGATGCTTAACCCTGAATCTCCTCAGTTTCTGGCTTAGGAATAGTCTTTAAATTATGGAAAATGAAAGACACAATTACCATTGCTAAGACTAGAGCAGAATCTTTATGTAGCAGTCATTTGCCCTGGTATCCAAGTGAGAGAGTTGTGGATTCAGGGCTCTTCATAGCTCACTACATTGAAGGATGATACGGAGTGGTCCAACCCTATGCTTCGTGGGAAGCCTCTCTGTAGTCACTTCTTATTTCTCTGGAAAACTTGGTAAAATGTTCACATATAAATTTTTGCCTGTGGGATGGCAAAACAAAATACATATCCTTGTAAGTCCTGAAAAGTCAATAGCATGATTCCCACTCTAGGGTGAAAACTATGTAGCATTAATAGTATGGCAATTCATCAGCATGTAAGGCTTCTTGCATTTGCCAACAATCACTCTTTGACTTGTAGTTGGGATAATTAAGCATCAAGTTTATAAAAAGGTACAATATATGGATCACAACTTTGCATAGACATCTATAGCCAATAGTATTGGGTTTTATTTTTGTTATTCATTAAATCATATAGCTACAATTAAAATTGTTCCAGCATTTTCTTAACTATTTTAAAGATGTTCAAATTTCGCTGAAGCATCTTTTAACTCAGTGGTTGGGTTGACAAACTACAGCCCACAGGCCACATCCAGTCTACCACCTAATTTTCTATGAACTTCAATCTAAGAATGTCTCTTATTGATGAACACCTTCAGTTGATTTGATGATAGGGGAACACTAACTTTGAACACAAATTGAGCAAAATATTGTTCCCTCAAAACAATTTTATTCTCATTAGTAGACTAATATTACAAAATATTATACTCAATTATTCCTATATTGAAGTTTGTCAATAAAAATTGTGGACTTTACATTTTCCCTGTTACATGAGAAACGACATAATACTCTCATTTTTGCCTCTTCTCCACAAAACCCAGCATACATATTATCCAGTCTTACAGAAGAATTTGCTGACCCCTGTTATAAATCATCAAAGCAAGTTTGCTTTCTGTGCATTATACATTTAGACATAGGACAACTTTTAAGTCTTTAAGATAATATTTGATATTTAGGGCAAATCTGGTTAATGACTATTTCTATTAGCAAGAAAATAAATGATAAGGATAGTTGAGCTTAGTAGATTCTGTCCTACTAAATAATTCAAAACATTCACATTGATAAAAAGAATTTTGTTTCAAAATCTAAAATTAAAAAACCCTAATATCAAAATCTTATATTTAGTACTATATTAAGAATTTTGATATATCTATAGGTAGTTCAAATAATACCAAATTAGTAAAACAGGATATTAATGGAAAAGAATTATAAAGAGAATGAGAGCAAATGTTTTATATCAATATAATGGAAGTAAATCATATTTTTTAAAAACTTAAATGTTTTCAAAAGTATAAAGAAAAAATGAAAACAATCAGTTGTTTAGAAAGACAAAGCTTTTTTGTCAAGTTGCATAATTCTTAAGTTTTTAATTATCCACTAATAGGCACATTTACAGAAATACTAAATTAGTGATGCAATGAAGTCATATAGAATGTTACAGCACGGCCAATAGACCACAATAATAAAGGAGGTATCTTGTCATTAAAGATGGAAAAAGTATTACTTCTTGCCTTCGGTTTTTAAATAACATGCATTTATATTGTGTTTTGTATATTTCATTTCTAAACAGTGACATGAAGAAAGATATATTTTGTACCATGAAGGTAATTAGATTCTTGAGAACCCATCAACTAAAGTAACTTTAGTGATTAGAATATATGCAAACATTACCCGTTTTTCTTCAAAAAGCGAGACTGAATTAAGACGACAAAACAGTCTTTAAGCTCGAATTTTAAAATCAGATCAAACGATAGGACTGTGACCTGTTATTTCTCCTTTTTAATAAGGGATCCATTTCACATGATAAGTAAATTAGTAAGATGGAAATGGATAGATAAGATTTAATGTCCTTATTAACATTTTAAACAAAGATGCCTAGATAGCTAAATGTCACCTATCTTTTATTATTTTGTCTAGTTATTTCAATGATACCTCGAGTCCCCATACCTGGTCACCAGAACCACCAGGACCATAAAACGGTTAAATGTAATAAGACAGTTAAAGCCAGTGGTACAGGGTCATGACAGTACATGGCACAGCCTGGATGCTAATACAGCCCTGCCTGAGTCCGTAGGAATAAGAAGGAACGGTTCATCACTGTCATACTTTGCTGCTAAAAGTCCTCATTTTTAAGTTGAAGAACCTAAGACGTAGGAAGAAATACATTGTCTCAGATTGCCTGTATTATACTTCAGTTGTGCTCTGATCAATAAAATCCTGAAATTTAGAAAGTTCTGTACAACTTATACCTAACGATTTTTATTGAAAACTTTTATTCTATTGTATATCCTGACATAATTTTGCTATGCAGATATGACTAACTAGTGAATGACCATTCATTCCATTTCAATAGAGAATAACATTTTAATGTCATGAAATATTTCAGTATTGCTCCTTGACCTGATGACAGCTGTGAGAAAGAGTTCCCCTTCCTGTAAGCTCTTAACATTCAATAGTCTTCTTAAGCTCGTTAACCAGCACCCATAAATTTGAAAATCAGCTTTGTAAAATAGCTTTTATATTTATTCCTCTCTCATACCTGTTAATTCTCTACAGAGGTTAGAGTTACATGACTTAATAAAAATTTCCTTTTGAATGATCTAAAGGTAAAACTCAACATACCCTAAATGTAATTTTGTTCACCATTAATACCCATACCTCAAACCCACCTTGGACATTAACTTCCCCCTCATATTTCATTAGTATTTTATCATTGTAATCCTAAAATATTCACCCAGATCACCCCCAAGTCTTTATCCCCAAGTCTTTATAAAATGAAAATCATTTTATTTCACAGTTTCAACATGTTTTAAATCTGTTACAATAATCTAACCTCTTCACACTGGAATTCATCCTCCACACTACTTTCCGAACAAACACACACACACACACGCACAAATACACAATCTGACATGGACACTTGTCTGTTTGAAACTCTTTGGGATAGTCTAATATCTGCAGAATAAAGTTTGTCTCTTAGCATTAGAGGCTCTTCGTGATCTGCATCCATTTCTTCTCTAATCATCAGTTTTTCCTTGTCATGTTGCTCAATCTTTAGGCACAAGCTTGCTCCTCAGACCCAGATTTAGTTATGTCACTTTATGCTACTGTGCCTTGTCACTTGAAATTCCTTTTTATCTCACCTTTTCCGCTTATCCTTCACATTCTAGACCTTTCTCTTCTGTGTAGCATTTTTAGACCTGTCCTTGCTCCATTCAGAATTATTACTTTTTATGATTTTATAACATGCTATATAGCATGCATAGACTATTCTATTGCAAATTTTCTCTTTCTTACCCCTACTAGATTGTGTGTGGCTAGATGACAGAGGTTGAGTGTTATTAATCTTTTTATTCTCCATAAGCTATTTGAGCTATTTAGCAGTGGCTCAAATATATTAGAGAACTAATAGTTTCGAATGAATAAAAGCATGAATAAAAATGATTCTATTCTTTTTTGGCAAAAAATCACATCCTAACTCCTAACCATAGTGTTAAGCCCTTTCATAGCACAACCCTAGCCTGCTCGAGAGTATTGTTCTGCTTTGAGTAAGTGTTCACAAACTTATACAATGAACAAACCATGTAAACAATAAATCTATATTGAGTACATTATGCCTCTAACTAGCTTATTCTTATGCTTGAAAATTTTAATAATAAATATATATAATTAACATTTTAATATATATTATATAATATACAATATAATTACAGATATATATTAAATTATATATACATTTATTGTATATTTTATAGAGAAAATAAATTATGAATTGATTATAACATAATTATATAGTAATTGTTATTTAAATGCTTATTATTGAAATAATAAATGTTATATATTATCCAAGAAATAATAATTTGCATCTGTAAAGCATTTTTATAGCTGTAATGCCCTTCCATATAAATCTGACATATTTTTTAAAACTTGGTATTTGGCAAGACATATAATCCCCATTTTGTAGAAAATGAAATTGAGCTTTGAATTGCTGAAATAATTTGTTCAAGGTCACAAAGTAAGGAATGAACCAGGATAGAACACATGACTTCTGTTTCCCAGTGCAGTTTTTTTCTACCACATCACATTCACAGAAAAACAATGGGGTAAGTACACAACAGCATAATTTTATTTTGTCACCTCTTATATAATAAATGTGTATGAGAAAATTAGATTCATTCCAGGTATGTGCTTAGCTCCTGTAAAGTTCCAGTACTGAAAAGTTGAAGGAGATGACAAAGGTAATTCTGTTGCTTATACACCAGTTGTTTCATTTTAAATTCTTCCTAAAGTTAGCTGTACAAGAATTTTTCCACTCAGCAACCTCTTGTGACTGTTTACCCCCTGAGCTGTCAAAATTATATCATAATGGAGGGAGAAATTTTTTTTATCTTAAAATAAATTTTCTCTGAAAATAAAAGCAGCCACCCAAGTTCACCCTGTCCCTAGCCATCTTAGATAATGTGCATCTCCCTGACATCCTAGCAGAGCAAGGGTTGAGGTCTTTCCTGGCACACTGAAAGTTGCTCCACTAAGAGAGGAAAGGGGGGAAAAGGCATAGCTACGTCTCTGACCGATGTCTTCTAAGCAGACAGTGTGCCTCTACTGAGTTTAACCTCCCAAGCAGAAGACACCTCCTTGAGCAGAAAGACGTTTCTTTCACAATATCTATGTGTTAGAAGAAAACACCTGCACTGACTGGCAGTTTCCTACTTCACATAAAGGCCATGTTTGAATTTACTGATGATAGAACATTTGGACTTCTCATTAAAATAGTTTAAAATTTTTCTGCGCACCGTAGAACTTAGGTGGAACACATATGTAATTTTCTATCTAGTAACCTAGAAATGACTGCTCACCAGTGATAAAAGAAAAACACTCGTTCTCTTGGAATTTATCAATTCTGATCTATTCGATCCATTTCATTCTTTAAAAAAATGTTTTTATTGAAGTATAGGTGATTTACACTGTTGTGTTAATTACTGCTGTACAGCAAAGTGACTCAGTTATACACATAGAGACATTCTTTTTCATATTCTTTTCCATTACAGTTTATCACAGGATATTGAAATAGTTCCCTGTGCTATACAGTAGTACCTTGTTTATCCATTCTATATGTACCAGTTTGCATCTGCTAATCCCAAACTCTCACTCCATCCCTCTCCACCCCCCTTCCCTTTGGCAACCACCAGTCCATTCTCTGTGTCTGTGATTCTGTTTATGTTTCACAGTTAGGTTGATTTGTGACATATTTTAGATTCTACATACAAGTGATATCATATGGTATTTGTCTTTCTCTTCTGACTTCACTTAGTATGATAATCTCTAGTTGCAACCATGTTGCTGCAAATGGCATTATTTCATTTCTTTTTATGGCTGAGTAATATTCCATTGTATATACGGAATATTTTGATTCATTCATCTGTAGATGGACATTTAGGTTGCTTCTATGTCTTGGCTATTGTACATAGTGCTGCTCTGAACCTAGGGGTGCGTGTATCTTTTTGAATTATGGTTTTATCAGCATATATGCCCAGGAGTGGGATTGCTGGATCATATGGAATATTTATTTATTCTTGAAACAAAATTATATATCTTCTTTGTGTCAGTAGTTAGGCATAAATAAAATATCTAGGTAAAAATGAGTTAAGAGTTGAATATATCAGGGAGAGCTTTCTGGAAGATCCAGTGCTTTTGCTGATCCCTAAAAGAGAGAGACAGAAAACTGGTCCCAGCAGAAGGACCAGTATGTGATGAGAACTAAAGACAGGAGAATACTTTACATATCTATGCAGAACTGTAAGTTCAATAATAGCAGAGCTAAGTGAGAATCAGCGGGGATGGAGAAAAGAAAACCGATTCTAGACATTGTAAAGAGGTAGAATTGAAAAAACTTCAGTGTTTGTGTTGGGAGTAAGTCAGAGAAGTGTGACTTTTGGTTTTTGATTTGGGTGATTGGCTGAATTACAGTGCTACTTCCGGCTTGGAAAAATACAAGAGGGTGGGGAGGGGGAGGGGCACATGAGGAGGCAGGAGGAAGCAGCGGCAGGCTGGGAAATAAGGAGCTGGTTATGGACCAGGCAATGGGGGTGTCAAAAACTGGTAAGACAGACCGGTCCGGAGAGATATTTGAACTAGAATTTTAGTTTGGCAGTTATCGGCGTAGAGTTCTTAAGTGGAAATTCTATTTTGAATCTTCTCATTTAGTTTTTAAGAAACTTATTATATGTTCATAGTTTAACAAGTCAAAATTTCTACCAAAGTTTAATGCAAAATGGTAGTGTCCTGCCTCACCTCTACCTACCCCCTTTATTTCACTCCCAGAAGTAAGCTTTTTAAACTCTGTAGCTCTTTATTCTCTTCTTTGCCTCCATATATCTAATATCATGCTCTACAACCACTTCTTGAATTGTTTGTTTTTTTCAGTTTTAGGTATGATATATTGACTTCCTATTACAAAAGCTGAGGATTTTCCTTTTACACCTACCCTGCCCATCTTTTTGAGTTATGTCACAGTTTTCATTAGAAAAATAACCCATGTTTTTATCACTGTAACTATGAAAATCTTATTCATAATTAGCCATGTAATGTGCTATGCTTGTGTTTCCTTTCTTGTACAACTCTGTTCTTCTCCATGGAGTTAATAACTGCCACATTGTTTTATTTGCTTAGTTTTATTTGTACATATCACCAATTCACCCTCAGATCTGCAGCAGACTAAATATTATCTCAGTATTTTCAAACACTTCAGGTAAATCTATGAGTTTACTGTTTCTCTTGTGGAAATCACTGGGGGAGTCTTGTATCTTCCTGTTTCAAGCTGTACTGGTTACTCTCTGACCTGCTGAAGCTGTCATGCTGGGAAGTTCACTAAATCATCATCCGTGAGACTAACCTTGTTTCATAGCCTCCTGCTATGGATTAAATTTTCTTTCTCCAAAACTCATATCTTGAAGCCCTAACCCCTGGTACCTCAGAATATAACTGTATTTAGAGATAGGGCCTTCAGACACATAGTTAAGTAAAAATGAATTTGTTAATATGGGCCCTAACCAATCTGACTGGTATATTCATCAGAAGAGGAGATAGACATACAAAGAGAAAAAACAGGGACAAGTATACAGAGGGACAGGTATTAGAAGGGAGAGCAACAGGCTGGCCATCTTCAAGCCAAGGAGAGAGGCCTCAGAGGAAGCCAGCTCTCTCTGCATCTTGGACTTCCAGCCTCCAAGAACTGTGAGAAAATACATTTCTGTTGTTTAAGCCAACCCATCTCGTTCGGGCAGCCCTAGTAAACTAAAACAACCCCATATATTATTCTCGCTTTTTTGCCTCTCCGCCCCACTACTTTTTAGGCAGAGTATATTTTCCAGATGTTTTTTGAAAAAAAAAAAAACCAAAACACTGAGGAAATCTATTTTATCCTAGTTTACTCACATGGCACAATGATAACCCAAAAATATGGCATCAAGAACTTCTAAGTTGAGTTGATCAGGTTCATTGGAGATGTATGATGATACAGAAACAGCAAAGATTGTTAAGTGCATCACAAAGTGGGTGGTGATACACATATTATTTTCAACATGTATATTTTGGGGGGTTATATATTAGCATCTTTTCTCAAAGATCTGGAACTTTATCAGAGTACTGAGGACAAGGGAGAGTATCAGTGTAACTGTAATAATCCATCTGTACGCTAAGGGGCGCCAGGACCATGTGTTTAACACTACATTTCTTTTTTTTTTTTTTTTTTTTTTTGCGGTAGGCGGGCCTCTCACTGCCGTGGCCTCTCCGGCCGCGGAGCACAGGCTCCGAACGCGCAGGCCCAGCGGCCATGGCCCACGGGCCCAGCCGCTCCACGGCATGTGGGATCCTCCCGGACCGGGGCACGAACCCGTGTCCCCTGCATCGGCAGGCGGACTCCCAACCACTGCGCCACCAGGGAAGCCCCTAACACTACATTTCTTGATTAGAATTAAGAATTTAATTATCAAACCTCAAGTATCAGTCACTTCTCAGTATAAGCCCCCTTCATTGTGACACTAAGTGGGGGCCATCATTGTTTAATAAATATCTCCCCCAAACAAAAGTTCATCGCAGTCCTTGAAATTCCAACTGAACCACACTGAAGAAATTAATGTCTTTTATTGTCCTTAATATTATTAACATCATTAAAGAGCTTTCCATAAATTAATTCATGTAGCAACATCTTACTAAATCTCAGTAAACAAGAAATTCTTAGTCTAAGTTTTGAAAAGCCCTGAATGAGACTAATGAACTATTATATGTTCAAAGCTTTATCTGGATTGAAGATCAGATAGTCCCATGTCTTCCCACTCTGCCTAATAGGAGAAGTCAGATTCAGATTAACATCAGGGAATTTTTTTTAGAGAGACCGGCTATATCCTAAGATCTAGGCGACCTCTCAAACTTCTCCTCCTCTGCCACCTAGAATCTCTGCTCTTTTTTTTTTTTTTTTTTTTGCGGTACGCAGGCCTCTCACTGTTATGGCCTCTCCCGCTGCGGAGCACAGGCTCCGGACGCGCAGGCTCGGCGGTCATGGCTCACGGGCCCAGCCGCTCCGCGGCATGTGGGATCTTCCCGGACCGGGGCACGAACCCGGGTTCCCTGCATCGGCAGGCGGGCTCTCAACCACTGCGCCACCAGCTAAGCCCGAACCTTTGCTCTTTTCAGGAGCATTAGGTGCTTCCAAAATGTCAGGATCATCACAGTTCACTATCCATCAGGGAAAGATCTACATATAAGAATACTGTTGGGCTTCCCTGGTGGCGCAGTGGTTGAGAGTCCGCCTGCCAATGCAGGGGACGCGGGTTCGTGCCCCGGTCCGGGAAGATCCCACATGCCGCGGAGCGGCTGCGCCTGTGAGCCATGGCCGCTGAGCCTGCGCGTCCGGAGCCTGTGCTCCGCGACGGGAGAGGCCGCAGCGGTGAGAGGCCCGCGTACCGCAAAAAAAAAAAAAAAAAAAAAAAAGAATACTGTTACTCTAAGGAAGAAGGGCCTTATAGAATCATACAATAAATCTATAAAGAAAACCCATTTAGTAATAACTTCTATAGATAGTCATGTTCACTGTTGCTTTAACTGTTATGTAATCCTCACAATAACTAAGCGGCAAGTATTCTTCCTGTTTCAAATGTAGGAAAACAAAAGCTTAGAGAAGTTAGGTAAACTTGCCCTGAGCCTTACTGGACATAGATGCTAGAGCCAGGATTTTAATTAAAATCTGATTCCAGGGCTCTTATTTCTGATATGTAACTATCACTTTAATTGCTGCCAAACAGTTGTACTGAAAATAATTTTTCTGTGTTTATTATATTTTCCTTCAAAGATGGTGCAAAAGTACATTTTTGTAGTGGAAGCATAACATGATGTAGTTTTTACACCAAATCTTCTAAAAGTTAGGTTTACTCTGAATTCATGTGATTTATTTAAAATGAGAATAGTTAGATATAGATTTGACAGGCAGTATTCTTCATGGGACCTGACTTATAGATATCATTTTACAACTTATAATCAAAATCTATGAATTTCATATGCTGGTTTGTCTCTAGGGGCCTATAATGGTGAGAAGTTAACTAAGAATTGGAGTTTCAGCCAAATTGGGACTTTATTTTCCAAAGGCTTGTCACATCACTGGGCTGTCTTATGTGTCAGTGAGACTGAACGTATTAATATCTGTACACTTTAGTATATAATAGTGTGTTATCTATTCATCAAAAGTACTTGAATGCTTTAATAAGGCAAAATAGGTGTATCCAGTTAGAACACGGAAGGGTTTGAGCTTGTGAAAAAAGGAAAGCAAAAGAAGCAAAAAAAAAAGTTTAATCCAACATACAGTTCAACCATTTTTATGTTAATATCAAATAAGATCAATCGGTTTTCACATTCATTGATTAGAAAGGACATTTTCTGCACTTTGTTTCTTTAATTCCTAAAGCTGAAACTGGATCCAAAAAAATTCTTATCACTAGTAGGCTGATGGCCAAACATGCAACTTCTGCCTTTTAGGTGATAAATATTCTAAGAGCATGGATTTTTAAAATATAAATAAAAAATTTACTTTGTTATCAGAGTAGAAGAAAGTCTTGATAGTAGATACAATTATGTACTAGAAGTATGGATAGCAATGTAACATATTGGGAAAAAATGGAATGAGCAATATGAACTCATGACCGTAGAGAGAACTTATGACCTTATGGAACTTATATCCCAGTTGTGCTTTAACCAGTAGGCCAAGAGCTGTATCTTTCTTTCTATGTGTCCTTCTTCGGACCCCAATTCCTCCAGTGCACTTCTAGTGTCCACTTTTGGCTCTATCTTATTCTCACCCCCCTGAGGATTCAGTGCTTCTTGGAGGATGACTGATTTACCGTGCCAGGGCAGAAACTATCAACGTGGTGCTGATCATTTTCTGGAAGACCCTTCAAAGATCTCAGGGGCAATGCTAAAAAGAATTAATGTCTAACTTAAACTAGGTCTTAATGGTCAAATTTGATAATTTGAGCAATAAAATAATAGTAAAAATGATGTTGATTACAATGGTGATGAAAATGACAACTGGAACATAGTGAATCTATAAAAGGGTATGGACGTACAATAGTCAAAAGAGAAATGTTATTTTAAAGTATGTGGGAAGATAATGATCAAGCAAAATTAGGGGGAATAGAAGAGGAAATGACTAGTTCTTTCATTCACCTTAATATGTAGTAAAGCAGAGTATTCATTTTTATAGATATTGTTTTATTTTCTGTCACTTTTAGAAATATAAATAAGCATGTGTCTATCTGTTTAATGGAAGAATAAACACAAAGAATAATGAGTAAACCAAATAGAGCAGGGAAAGTAGATACTACGTGGAAAACAGGAAGGGCTAGTCAACATCAGTGGTCACAAAAAATAACCAAATATGAAAAGAATGAACAAAGTGATGGATAGAAAGGTATTATTTATTAATAATATTTCATGGTAATAATAGCCCTATGTTCCAGTGCTTGACATATACCAACTCATTCGATCCCTCTAATAGCCCTGTAAATTAGGTGTTATTATCATTCCCAGTTTATAGGAGGAAACTGAAACACAGGTTCTGTACTGTGAGCTGTGATTTAATTCCAGGTAGTTAGACGTAAGACCAGTGCATTTAACCTCTAAACTCATACATTTCACAGGGACCCTTTGAGTCTAACTACTCGGACACCTTCCTGACTTCCCAGAAGGCAACACCTTTGACGCACCTATGAATTAAAATTATTTTAAGGAGTTATAATTACATGCCATACATTGGTCAAAGAAGACTTTTAAAAAAGCATTTTGTGAGAAAGACACCAGGCTTAAAATTATAAAATATATGAGGACTTAAAAACCCACATTGATGGAACAAGCAAAATGTAGCTATTAAAAGGAAGTTCAGAATGACTAATGCCTTGGTTTTTGAATCTCCTTGGCAGAAGCAACCAAGAATCAATTGATCCATTTTTATAGTTATATTGAGATATAATTCACATATATTTAATTTACCCATTTAAAGTATATGATGTAATGGTTTTTCGTGTATTGGCAGAGTTGTACAACCATCACCACAATCTAATTTTTGCCACCCCCCAAAAACCCATTTAGCTATTAGAATCAATTGATCTTTTACCCAATAACTATAACCTCAGCAGGTCTGAGAAGGTATTATTTGGGAGATGGGGCTCTGCACGCGTTACTGAAACCCTCAGAAAGAATCAAAATGATATCACTGAATCCCTTATTGTTATCACAATAAGAATGATGATAATATAAGAAATATACAAAAACAGGTACAGGAAAATAGAACAAAGATATTAAGTCCATGGTGCTGACTGTTAAAGAAGGTGTATATACATCAACTTAATGAGTTTTGCGGTCTTTTTTTGCATGTCTGCAGTTTAAGGGGTTTGATGAACTAACCATAGCAACGTATAATTGTTTAAGGAATACAATCAATCAAATTTATAGTAAATATTTCAATGCTCAAGAAAAACTTCCTTTTTTCTTCGACTTATTTGATTTCAGAGTAATAAATTTAGCATTTAAATTGTATACATCATCCTGTGTGTCCCTCTCCACAAAACCCTCTCTATACGTTAAAGTTCCCATGAACATGTATAGGTAGCATTTTATTTTATTTTCTTTAACATCTTTATTGGAGTATAATTGCTTTACATTGTTGTGTTAGTTGCTGCTGTATAACAAAGTGAATCAGCTGTATGTATGCTTATATCCCCATATCCCCTCCCTCTTGCATCTCCCTCCCACCCTCCCCATCCCACCCCTCTAGGTGGTCACAAAGCACCGAGCTGATCTCCCTGTGCTATGTGGCTGCCTCCCACTAGCTATCTATTTTCCATTTGGTAGTGTATATATGTCCATGCCACTCTCTCACTTTGTCCCAGCTTACCCTTCCCCCTCCCCGTGTCCTCAAGTCCATTCTCTACGTCTGTGTCTTTATTCCTGTCCTGCCCCTAGGTTCTTCAGAACCACTTTTTTTTTAGATTCCATATATATGTGTTAGCATACGGTGTTTGTTTTTCTCTTTCTGACATACTTCACTCTGTATGACAGACCCTAGGTGCATCCACCTCCCTACAGATAACTCAATTTCATTTCTTTTTATGGCTGAGCAATATTCCATTGTATATATGTGCCACACGAAGGTGGCATTTTATTTTATTATTTTTTTATATTTATTTTCTTTTTTTGGCTGCATTGGGTCTTAATTGTGGCATGTGGGGTCTTTGTTGAAGCATGCAGGATCTTTCATTGTGGCACAGGATCTTTACTGTGGTGTGTGGGCTTCTCTCTATTTGTCACATGCGGGTTTTCTCTCTCTAGTTGTGGCGCAGGGGCTCCAGAGTGCATGGGCTCTGTAATTTGCAGCATGTGGGCTCTCTCGTTGAGGCACGCGAGCTTAGGAGTTGTGGCGTGTGGGCTTAGTTGCCCTGCGGCATGTGGGATCTTAGTTCCCTGACCAGGGATTGAACCCACGTTGCCTGCATTGTAAGGCAGATTCTCGACCACTGGACCACCAGGGAAGTTCCTGAACATGTATAATCTTAATTACACATGGTATTAACTGTTACACTGTATACAATGAAGCCTTTCATAAGAGTATCTGGACTGTATTCTTAGAGTTCTCCTCATTCAGACCCTTATCTATACAGTTATTTACAAGAAGTTACTCTTGAATGTTGGTTATTTAAGAGAATTTACTAAAAGTGACTAAAGGGTTATATGAAATGAAAATCCCTTAATCACTTTATATACATATATATATGCTTAAGTATGTATATATACATATACATACATACATATAGCTCAAACCAGAAATACTTATACATGTGTTTTGTTTTGTTTTTTTAAGTTTAATTTTATTTATTTATTTTTGGCTACATTAGGTCTTTGTTGCGCGGGCTTTCTCTAGTTGTGGCAAGTGGAGGCTACTCTTTGTTGCGGTGCATGGGCTTCTCATTGCAGTGTCTTCTCTTGTGGAGCACGGGTTCTAGGCGCGCGGGCTTCAGTAGTTGTGGCTCGCAGGCTCTAGAACGCAGGCTCAGTAGTTGTGGCGTACGGGCTTAGTTGCTCCACAGCATGTGGGATCTTCCCGGACCAGGGCTCGAACCCGTGTTCCCTGCATTGGCAGGCGGATTCTTAACCACTGCGCCACCAGGGAAGCCCCATACATGTGGTTTTAACTTCTGCAAGCTTTTCACTAAGGATCCGGTGAAAACACAAAGCTATCCATGCTATTCCTACTCAGATTTCAATCGTTCATCTTTCAGCTCTGCACCACCTACTGGCCTCTTCTAAGTCCCATGAGGTTCATATCCTGCTCTGTCTGCATCATTGTAGTTGCTGCTTGATGCCATGGCATTTACTATCGGTCGCAGAGAGAACTGTTTACAGTCTAGACTTTGTTTACAGAATTTGTCTATTTTATCTCTAGCTGTGCAAACATCTGTGCCCCCCTAGAATTTAAGAAAGTGTGCACTCTTTCAAACTGGACCCCTGAGAAAGACTTTCTCTAGTTGTTTATCATCAAAGAAATTGTATATATTCCTTGCATAGTTTTCAGCTCTGTCTTCCGTTTTTAGCTTTGTTCTGTTTTCTTCTATCTTGTCCACTATGGGATTAGAAGGTGTTTTATACAATGGTGAATTTTTAATAGAAAAATAGCTTCTGGGCATATGTTGATTTTTGTTTATTCAATGTTTAATAGGTTCCAAGCTGATCTAAGTGCTTTACAAACATTGATTCATTTACTCTTTTGAACAACCCAATAAGACAGGCATTATCATGATCTCCATTTTACAAAAGAGGGAGCTGGGGAACAGAGAAATACAAAAATAAAAGTCTGCACTGAAGCTAGATCTTCATGGAAGTTATTGGAATTTAACTGGTGAAACTATCTCCTAAGGGGAAATGGCATGATCAGGCCAGTCCTAAGGAGCCACGTTTACAAGGATATTTTCCACTAAGAGTATCTCTAGTGTTGTAACAGAGTGAATATTTTGTGACAGCTAAAAGTGGCACATATGGCATTTGAACCCAGGCAGTCTACCTTGAGTCCATGTTCTTAATGTAACATGGGAAGAGTTCCTCTCTTCCCAGAAATTACTGAATTCCAAGATTCTTTTAGCCTAGAACTATTGCTTCAAGTCTCACTTCTCAGTTTCCCAAATGCTACTTACCTGTAGTCTATTTCATGCCCAAGCCTGTGTATGCTTTATTACCCCCTCATTTGTCGCACATAACCAGTTTAAACTCAATAAATACTTGATGGTGGAGATAGGGACTAATACTGCACAAGAGTGGAAGACACTGTAATTAAAATCTGTAGAAAAGATGTGGTAAGTCTACTTTCAACACCAAAGTTCTGCTAGTGACCAGTCACCATAGTCCTAGGGGTTGTGCAAATCTAGAAGACAAAACCAATCAGTAGAAGGCACCTATTTCCTTTGTACCAAGTTATAGTCGCTGAGGTTTTTTTTTTTTTTTTTAAATAAATTTATTTATTTTTGGCTGCATTGGGTCTTCCTTGCTGCGCGGGCTTTCTCTAGTTGCGGCGAGTGGGGGCTACTCTTCCTTGCACTGCATGGGCTTCTCATTGCAGTGGTGTCTCTTGTTGCAGAGCACGGGCTCTAGGCACGCGGGCTTCGGTAGTTGTAGCACGTGGACTCAGTAGTTGTGGCTCGAGGGCTCTAGAGTGCAGGCTCAGTAGTTGTGGCGCACGGGCTTAGTTGCTCCGTGGCATGTGGGATCTTCCTGGACCATGGCTCGAACCCGTGTCTCCTGCATTGGCAGGTGGATTCTTAACCACTGCGCCACCAGGGAAGCCCAGTCACTGAGGTTTGATGAAATTTTTTGAATTAAATGGAAAAAAATAAAATTGAATGTTTGAATAAGTAATTCTTTTTAGAATACTTAACACATGATGACTTATTTTAAACTACCACTTTCTTTTTTTTAACATCTTTATTGGGGTATAATTGCTTTACAATGGTGTGTTAGTTTCTGCTTTATAACAAAGTGAATCACTTATACATATACATATGTTCCCATATCTCTTCCCTCTTGCGTCTCCCTCCCACCCACCCTCCCTATCCCACCCCTCCAGGCGGTCACAAAGCACCGAGCTGATATCCCTGTGCTATGCGGCTGCTTCCCACTAGCTGTCTACCTTACGTTTGGTATAAACTACCACTTTCTGACTGACTTTGGTGATAAATAAAATTCTGTACTGGTGCTAGATTCTCACATAGGTTATTGGGATTTTATTGGTGAAATAATCTCTTGAGTGCAAATGCACAATGAGATCAAGCCTAAGAAGCCACATTGTTGAGGGCTTTGTTTAGTGAGAGAGCTTTCCTAGTTTGTCAGAGCCAATATTTTATAAAGTTTAAGCTGATGTGTTTTAACTTCCCTGATTAGATGAGGATCCATTATGGTCTCCCATCTCTAAGACCAATCTTGAGTATTATCATTCCAAAACAAGAGGGTGGGGTAGGGCAGTAAAAATGTGTCCTCTTTTCCACGATAATGGTTTCAAGGCTCGGTTTTGTGGTGAGGTGATTTGCTAAATAAATGGGATGACCTAGCATAGAGGATTCTTCCACAGTACTTACCCAAGTCCCTGGACATCAAGTCTGTGATAGAAAGAGATACTTGCAGGGAAAGGGAAGTCTGTCTCTTCTGGGCCTGGAAAGTTGTGGGAGGAGGAAAGAAAAGATTACCAGAGTAAGCGATATCATATGATACTTGTTCACTGTCTGGCTTACTTAGTATGATAATCTCTAGTTGCATCCATGTTGCTGCAAATGGCATTATGTTATTCTTTTTTTTTTTTTTGGCGGTTCGCGGGCCTCTCGCTGTTGTGGCCTCTCCCGTTGCGGAGCACAGGCTCCGGACGTGCAGGCTCAGCGGCCATGGCTCACGGGCCTAGCTGCTCCGTGGCATGTGGGATCTTCCCGGACCGGGGCACAGAACCCATGTCCCCTGCGTCAGAAGGTGGACTCTCAACCACTGCGCCACCAGGGAAGCCCATGTCATTCTTTCTTATGTTTGAGTAGTATTCCATTGTATATATGTACCACATCTTCTTTATCCATTCATCTGTTGATGGGCATTTAGGTTGTTTCCATGTCTTGGCTATTGTAAATAGTGCTGCAGTGAACATTGGTGTGCATGTATCTTTTTGAATTATAGTTTTATTCAGATATATGCCCAGGAGTGGGATTGCAGGATCATAATGGTAACGCTATTTTAGTGTTTTAGGGAACCTCCATGCTGTTCTCCATAGTGGCTGTACCAATTTCGATGTGGAATCTTAAAAAAAAAAGAAAAAAAGAAAAAAAAAATGACACAAATGAACCTATTTACAAAACAGAAATAAACCCACACGGCCATAGAAAAAAAACTTAGAGTTACCAAAGGAGAAAGGTGGAGGAGGGATAAATTAGGAGGTTGGGATTAACATATACATACTACATAAAATAGATAACCAACAAGGACCTACTATATAGCACAGGGAACTATATATTCTGTAAGAACCTATAAGGGAAAGGAATCTGAAAAACAATAAATACGTGTGTGTGTGTGTATATATATATATATACACACACACGTATATATTTTTATATATATAACTGAATCACTGTGCTGTACACCTGAAACTAACACAATATTGTAAATCAGCTATACTTCACTAAAATTAAATTAAAAAATAAAATATTCTTTGTAAATAAAATAAAACTTCACCTACTTTTTTTTTTTTTTTTTTCCCACCTACTGTTTTTAAAAAAAAAAAATTACCAGAGTAAAGGAGGAAGTTGTAGATAGGTTTTATTCTCCTATTGCCTAGATTCCAACTGGGGGTGGGTCACTAGATAAGGTAAGAGAATCACAATGGGCAAGGGGATTTTCCTCTCTTCCTGGGTGTCTAGAAGAAGATAATTTTAAATACTAATTTTACTTGAAGTGGTGTGGAGCAGAAATCTAAAGGTTGTGTGAAATGGCACTTTTAAATGACTTCGATGAGATAAGCACTTCCTGACTGAGAAGTTCCTGCCTCTGACCTCTATCCACAAGGCCTGAACCGACAGCAAAGAGACAGCTGCAGATGGGAGATGACCATTGTCTCAGAGATCAAGACCTAGCTGAAAAAGTATGAGGCCTTTGAGGAAGCCCCAGCTTTTCATCAGTATCCCAAGATGACTGTTTCTGCTCAAAACCTAACAAGCTGCATTTTATAGCACACTCGGTGCAGGTGCCTCTGACTACTGTTAAAAATTGTCGGCGACTCCCACCCACTGCTCATTTCACTTCCAACAACGGTGCACCACGCGAGGTCCGCAAGTGGCGGCTGGGATGCTGAAAAGCTGAGCAAAAATCCTGGCTGACTCACAGGGCAGAGGAGTTAAAACTGGACTCTAAGACTTGCTGAGGCTTTTGTTCACAACCTAAAAGGCCACCTAGTCATCAATAAGAGTGGTATGAAAACAGAGCAGCCCTCACAGGGATTATAATTAGAGCCTCAAATTATTTCTACAATTTTGCATAGGTAATCTGACATTCAATCCAAAATCACGCAATTGAGAAGGTGGCACTTGACAGAAAATCAAGAGAAAAGAATTAGGTAGAAACAGAACCCTCGCCCCTGTGAGCTCACTGTCTATCAGGTGTTTCTATATCACCTTCCCTTGCTTTATTTTTCTTTTCACCTTTCAACATACTATATAATTATATTTATTTTGTTTATGGTCTGTCTCACTTACTAGAATGTAAGCCTCCTTGAGACATGGATTCATTTCTGTTTTATTCAGTGTTGCCTGATAAATAATAGGTGCTCAAGAAATGTTGAATGAAAGAGTCGTCAAGTTAATTTACGTACCAAATAATTGCTGTGAAATTTTAGAGATGCGAGTTTTCGCTTGAGAATGGTCAATAAAAGAAAAACCTTACAGAGGTTATAGAGATAAAGCAAGAGTGTCTTAGGTGAAGACATGAAAAGAAAAAGAGAAGGAGGGAGGAAGTGGTGGTGAAGGAGGAGAAAATTGAGGTCGCAGGGAGAGTAAATCTATTTCTAATGTACATTAGTATAGGAAAAATGAAAAAGAGAGTGGACGTTTGTGAATTCCAAATACGTATTACAATGTTTTACCCAATACCATGATTGTCATCAATATTAATACATTTGAGAAATAATCAGAAATAAGAAACATAATGATAATAAAACACATGAGTTTCCGTATATTTTAATGAGCTTAACTGAATCCAAGTCAGCAAAGCTGTATATTTAACTCTATAGAAGGGTCAATGAGATAGTGATGAAGTGAATCAGAATGTCTGCTACTCAGAATTAACTGAACCCATACTGAACCCGATTTTGATTTCTCATTTAAGGAAGGAGTTGAAGCCTTAAATGGTTTTTAAAGTCAAAATCGAGAAATTTTTGAAAAGTGAACCCAAAAGGAACACTTTAAAAATAACTTTGAGGAAGGAGAATTTTTTTAATGTATGGAATACACTAGTTGTGAATGAAACTATTCTTAATATACAAATGATAAATATTTAAGATGACTGAGGAAAGTTGTAGAATCATCCATCACATTTTAGAGCAAGGATTAACCATACATGGATGTTGTATTTTCTTATCTCAATTTTGTTTCTAATTCTTTGATTCCATTACTTGTATAATTATTTATTTATACGCTGTTTTTGAGTACAGAAATTCTTAGAATGTTTCCATAAAATAAAGGTTAAAAATTCCCTAAGAACAGACCACAGCTACATATTTTTATAATTAATATATCATGGATGCTAAGTGGTTGCTGAATCATAGCCAAATTAATAAAATACAAACTATTCAAGCTACAACAAAAGTTTCCTGAAGTATGGTTGAAATGAGGAAAGGGAGAGAGTAACAAGGAAAGTGTATCAGGGATTAACAGTGAAAGCTAATTGAGTTTTCAAATCTCATATGGATTTGGACAACCTCAAAATTGCAGGGAAAGCAGAATACGTAGCAAATCACTTTTTACACATTGAAAGTTTTATTGTAGGAAGATTTCTACAGAATTCAATAGCCATGGAAAATTGACATAGACTATAATTAATTATTCATCAGGAAAAAAATCCCTGGGAGAAATCAACAAAAATCAAATTGCAGACACATAGAAGAAAATGGTAGAAGGCCAAATAAAATCTATGCTTAGCCTGCCAGAATGGCCTGCCTCCCTCCTAGGAGATAGAATTAAAACTGATAGATGTGAGCTTTCAAACCCACCATGAGAGCTTGAATTTTTTTTTCCTGTCATGTTTTCTGAATTTCTCTGCTTTCTTTTTCTGCATACAAAACAACTCCAAAAGGTCTATTTTTAAGCAAAATATTTTAAATCGTATTTTAAATTAAATTTAGGAGGGGGTGGACATAATTGATTCTGCTTAGTGGGGTTTTAGTGGCAGAATCTGAAAACTCCCCCCAGTCTGACCCTTCACTGTGTTTTTGCTCTTCACCTGGTAAGATGGCTCTCAACACCTAAAAATAACCTGGCTGGTTTAGCACGAAGAATGATCCTGAAGTAACTGTGAGAAATGGAGTCCCCCAAGGCTGACTAGATATTAAAAGCTTTGTGCAAGCGGGATCCAGTGGAGTTGATGAAACAAAAACCAGGCAGCTTTCTCTCAGCTCAGTTTTACCGAGAACAGAACAGTGCGGCTGGGACCGTAGCCCGTGGTCGGTTCTCTTCCTTAGATGTGAGGAGGGATTTTTCTTTTCACTTCGGTTAGAGAGAGCTCTGTTGCTTCCCAAAGAGAGAAAATACTACATGAGCTTTTAAATACTGGCTTTCTGTCTTAGCCGTGTTAAGAGCGTAGGAGACGTGGAAGGATTTAAATAGGTTCCCATGCTCACAATTCCTTAGCAGCACCTCCGTACAGGTTGAACCTTTCATGTGTAACTGAGCTCATGTTTAGCCGTACAGCTCAAAGCTGGAGGTACCGGATGAGATTGCATCTTCCCATATCAGAAATCCTTTTCTCTTTATCCAGCCTCCTCTTTTCATTAAGCATTACTTTAAAAAAATTCATCTCTGTGTATTATAAATAAACCAACACACAAAGCCTGGTTCAGATGTTCACCATGGCATGGGACATTCACAAGGCTTAGAGTGTGTACATTTAAACACAACCAAATGTGTATACACGTGTGCACACAGGCTGTAATTTTGAATATGACCATTCTGTTTTGGGGAAAATAATTTTTAAATAAATCAATTGATATCTGATTTATTTAGTAATAATTGTATCTTTTGGAGCTCACAACAAATTAGTGAAAAAATGCACCAATAGTGAGAGTTTTTATCATGTACTTATGCGAACCTAGGCATTAAGCTGCATTTCACTCCTACCTACGAGTAGTCATTAGTCACTGCAGCACCTGAAGGTTCCATATACCCCTGACAGTCCCCCAGGACAGATGTGCTGTTTTGTAAGATTGATGGTTATACCCGTGAATCATCACTATATATAATTCAAAAACTGGCACTTGCCTTGTGCTAGAACATTGATTTTTCCCATTCTATCAATGTCTACATCGTATTTTTAGAAGTTATAATTCGTTTTCTTAATAAAATAGGTAATGATATATGGTTGTGAGCCAAATGTTTTTTACTTACAATTTAATTAAGTAGGAGAGGAAATATTATCTCACAGAAATAAATATATGTTTGAATTGTTTGGGTTAGATGTTTGGGTAAGTAGAAAAGGTTTGGTTTCGAGAGAAGGCCAAAATTATTTGAGCATGGAAGTCAAACTAGAGAAGAAAGCATGGCCTCTAGGACAACGTCAAGTCTGTTCCATATGCCTAGTCTGCTTCTAGGAATGAAGATGAAATGCAGGGAGCAAAACTGATGGTATCTGAACTGAAGCAGGTAAGCATGGTGGTCTGCACACACAATACAAAGTAGGTGGGCAGTTACGTAAAGTAATTGGACATTCAGGAAGGTAGAGTCTAATCCTGTAAGTAGGTATAACAGTGCTAAGATTAACCATTCAGAGACTCATTCCCCAGCTTAGTCCCCACCCTCACCCCTTTGGCTCCCTAGAGCCTAAAGGATGGAATCTGGAATCTGTGTTTTATCCTGTCATAAAATATCTCTCAGAATCTATCTTGAGCTTCTTTTCCAAATTCCCTCTGTCCTTTCCCATATATCAAATTTCTCGTCTCCCAGGAAACTTCTATGATTTTATAAAATTCTCTTTTCTCAGAATGCTGTTTCCATTTTTTCTTTAAAAACAAAACAAAGCAACCTCTTAGACACCTTTCAAGACCAAATAAAATATCCCTCTTCTCTGTATGCTTTCCCTCTCTCTCCAGGCAAGAGTAATTGACACCCTCTGCTGTTACCCTTTGCACTTTGATGTATGTCTCTGCTTGAGTTCTTACCCCATCATATGGTAAGTGTATGTGTATAGTTATTTATTGCCCATTAGACTTTAGAAGAATTTAAAGTCTAATGCATCTTAGAATAACTTAAGTTCTCTTCTGAGTTCACAAACTGGAATGCATGATAATGGAGGGTTTTTGGAACATCGCAGCACAGTTATGATGATACATGGCAACTCACCAAGAGGGATGGAGACTGAATAACTTCAGGACACATGCTGAAAAATGCAGCTAAGTGATCTGAAAACACAAGTCAGGCAATGTCTCTCTATTGCCTAGTGCCTCAATGTTTTCCCATTATTTTATACATAGCTAATCAAGTTCTGCCTGACTTGAAATCTCCTGGCCTTTCTATGCTCACTATGACATTTCTTCTTGCTCTCTTCCAGCCTTTCTATCCTTATATCTTCGATCCTCTGTCATATGGCTTTCGACATGCTTTTTCTTCTCTCCTTCCTTTATTAACCCTCACTCATCTCAGTTTCTATCTCAAGTTCCTCAACCAAACACCTCTGTTTGTACCACTAACCACAATGTAGCACTAATTACAATATGTAAGTGGTAATCATGATTATCTGCCTCTGTAGATAGATTCTAAGTTCCAAGAAGGCAAGGATCCTTTAACCATTGACTCTTACCATATTCCCAGAAATAAGCATAGTGCCAGGCAGGAGGTAAGTAATAAATATTTGTTGAATAGATGAATGAGTAAATAAATGAATAATACTAAAAATATATTATTAATTTTTAAATGGATGGATGGATGAACGGAAATGGGGAAGCCCTCAAAATTCCATGATTCTAATCACACAATAAGAGGATAGGTCTGTGAAAGAGACAAAATTATTTAAGATCTTACTGTACACCTTTAATTTATGCATGGAGTCACTATGCCAATAGCAAAATTATTAAATAGTAATATTTACATATATATTAGATGTCTGAGTTTATTAACATCGATATAAATAATTTGATACCAGAAAGACGAAAAGTACTTTTAAAAGGTTCTTTTTCAGTTTCATTTGTGGTGGAGAATAGATAGCTTGGTGAGAAAAGATAACCTTTAGTCCTCAGAGAAGTGCTTCTGCTTCTAGTGCCAGATATTTTCTAGCCAAGGTTTCTGGACATCATTCTATTGTAGACTGATCTTTCCCCTTTTGTACTCAACTCTGGAGAGAAATAATATTTCACCAAGTGTTATTTTAACCTGAAAACAGAAAAATCCACATATAACAATACTAATTCCCTGCCACAAAATAGGAAATAAAAATCAGTAAAGATCAAGAAAATACTTAACTGCTAAAAGACAAGAGAAGGAAAAAAAATACTTTGAAGGTGTGATAGGAAATTACATAATAAAATAGTCTTAATGCTTTCAGCATTTAAGTTTGAAATGTTTTTGTTTTTCTCAGTAAGATATTTAAATGATGCTAATTCCACTGCTCTTAACACAAACAAGTTAAAAAATACTTTTTAGATTTCTTTTCAAATATGTGTTATATCCATATATATTTTTCAAATACATATGTGTAAATTATATGGTCTTCAAATATATCTAGAATATATTTGCTATATATTATATAAAATTATATTATATAATTACATTAAATTATATATGTAAAATTTTATATTACACATACATATATACATTTATGGAGAGAGACTAAGAATTTGGGAAACAGAGGTTTTCCTGGCAGTTTTTAACCATTTACCATTTAAAAAAATATAGACTCTTTGCTCCCCAATTGACTTTTTTTTTTTAAATAAATTTATTTCTTTGATTTTTGGCTGCGTCAGGTCTTGATTGCTGCGCACGGGCTTTCTCCAGTTGCGGCGAGCAGGGGCTGCTCTTCGTTGCTGGGCATGGACTTCTCGTTAACGGTGGCTTCTCTTGTTGCGGAGCATGGGCTCGAGGCGCGTGGGCTTCAGTAGTTGTGGGTTGCGGGCTCTAGAGAGCAGGCTCAGTAGTTGTGGCGCACGGGCTTAGCTGCTCCACGGCATGTGGGATCTCCCCAGACCAGGGCTCAAACCCGTGTCCTTTGCTTTGGCAGGCGGATTCTTAACCACTGTGCCACCAGGGAAGCCCTCCCCTATTGACTTTTCATCCACTTCATGGCTAGGTATTTGATGTACAGTGAAGTTTATTACAGGGGATTTAATTACAAATGATTTACCACATTATCACAATTGTGGAATGTCCTGTGTCCTCCTTCCTACCCCACAGAGGTAACCACTATCCCAAATTTTATGTTCATCCTTCATTTGCTTTTCTTTGTTTTTTACCGTATTTCTGCACAAAAAATATTTTTTTCTGTTTGCTTTACATGACTGTTCAATCTGTACTTTGTAACTTAATTTTTCATTGAAATATGTTTCAGATAATCAGCCATGTTAACATGTGAGATGTATTTCAGTCATTTACACAGGGGCATAGTATTTCGTTGTAGGAATATGTTCTATTGTATTTATTTATTCTCTTCTGTTTTCCATGTTAATCTCTTAAGAACAAGGCTCTTATGAATGGTGTAGTTCTTCTAGTGGATGTGTGCAGAAGTTTCACTACAGTATATATCTAAGCTAAACATGGTGAAATGCAAAACTGTTTATCAAAGTGACTCCACTAATGTGTACTCCCACTAGCAGTGAATGGGAGGGCCCACTGCTCCATATCCCCTGATCTTGGCAGTATTTATTAGCAGACTTTTGAAATAGGCCAATCTAGTTAAAATGGTATCTCATTGTGTATGTGTCTAAGAATACAATTCAGTGAATTTTAATATATTCACAGTTATGTAACCATCAACACAACTTAATTTTGGAACATTTTTATCACTCCAGAAAGAACCCATTAGGAGTCACTCCCCATAAACTTCTGCTCAGCAGTAGGTAACAATTTCTGTCTGCATAGATTTGTCTACTCTGAATATTTCATATACACGAGAACATACAATATGTGGTTTTTTGTGACTGGTGTCTCAGCATAATGTTTTCAAGGATCTTTGTTCACGTGTATCAGTATTTCATTTCTTTGTATTACTGAATAATATTTCATTGTATGGATATACTGCATTTTGTTTATCCATTCCTCAGTTAATAGACATTTGAGTTTGAACATTTTGGCTGTTATGAATAACGCTGCTATGAATATTTGTATACAAGCTTGTTTGTGGACCTATGTTTTCACTTCTCTTAAGTATATACCTAGGAGTGGAATTGCTGCGTTATATGGTAACTCTGTTTATTTAACATTTTGAGGTACTACCAAACTGTTTTCCAGAGTAGCTGCACCATTTTACATTCTCACCAGCAGTGGATGAGGATTCTAATTTCTCCACAACTTTGACAACAATTATTATCTGTGTTTTTGGTTATAGTCATTCTACTAGGTATGAAGTGCTTTCTCATTGTGGTTTTGGTTTGTATTTCTTAATGGTTCATGTAGAGAATCATTTCATATGCTTTTTTACCCTTTTTATATTATCTTTGAATAGATATCTATTCAGATCCTTTACCCAAATTTAATTAGATTATTTGCCTTTTTTACTCTTGAGTTGTAAATTTTTTATGTGTTCTAGATGCAAGTCTTGTACCAGATATATCCTGCAAGTGAGTCCATGTCAGGTCAAACAATGACAGCACTCCGTAAATAGGTATTTGCCAAGGAGCTGTAAGGTTAGCTAATAACAGTTCTCTGGCCATGGGACTTTTTGATGAGCTTCAAACCTGGTCTGCCCCCTGCCAGTGGCTGCAAAGCTGTTGGTTCTCACAGCTCTGAGGTTTTGAGGCTGATAATTTTCAAGGCTACTGTGGAGCTGGGAAGAAGACGACTTGTATCCAGAATACAGAAATAACCCTCACAATTCAATAATAAGAAACCAAAAACTCAATTTAAAAATTGGCAAGAGATTTAAAGAGACACTTTTCAAGACAGGAATGACAACTTAGAACATGAAAAGATGCTCAACATCATTAGTCATTAGGGAAATGTAAATTAAAATCTCAATGAGATAACACTTCATACCCACTAGAATGGATAAAAATAAGACTCTTAATACCAAGTGCTGGTGAAAATGTAGAGCAACTGGAATTCTTTCACTCTGCTGGTGGGAATGAAAAAAATGGTACAAATACTTTGGAAAACAGTTCTGGAATTTCTCACAAAATTAAAGATTTCTTACATGCTTCAGCAGTTCCACTCTAGAAATCTACCCAACAGAAGTGAAAACTGTCCACACAAAATTCATTAGGTGAATGTTCATAGCAGCTATATTCATAACAACCAAAATCTAGAAACAAGTCAAATGTGGATTAACAAATTGCATTACATCCATAGAATCTGTTCGGCACTAAAAAGGAAAGAACTACTGAAAGGTGCAACAATATGGATGAATTTCAGATGCATTGCACTGAAGAAGCCAGACAAAAAAGGTTATATACCATAATGATTCTATTTATATGACATTCTAGAAAAGGCAAAATAGTAACAGAAAATGGATCAGAGTTTGACAGAGGCTGGGTGTAGGGGAATGGAATTGCCTGCAGTGAGGATCAAAGGAACTTTTTGGAGTGATGAGAAATTTTCAATATCTTGATTGTGGTGGTTTACATTATTATAAATATTAATATAAAGTAGAATTTACATTTAATAGAGTGAATAAATAGACAAAAATAGCATTAAGTCCATAGCAACAGTGTCAACAACAGCAAATGTGTAAGGTTTACAGGAATAAATCTAACAAATATGTGTGAAAACTTCATGTTGGAACCTTATAAAGGCTTATTAAAATATTTTAGAGAAAACATTTATAGATGGAGAGAGCCATTATTTTCATGGAGCAAAAAAAATGGAATGTTATAAAGATGTCAGCTTTCCCCAGATGAGCCATAAATTCTAGTTAAATTCATTGACTCAGCAAATATTTACTGAGTAGCTGTCTTTACTCAAGCATGATCTGTTTTAGGTACTTGAGATGTACCAATGAACAAATCCAATTTTGAGTTTATAGTCTAGCTGGGTAGGAGATGGCTGGGTGAGAAGGAGATAAAATAATAGGCATACGAATAAATAAACCATATAGTATCTTAGAAGGTAATACTTGACTATGAACAGAAAGTAGACACAAGTAAATGATTAGAAGTAGTGGGGAGGGGATTGTGACAGGTTACTATTTTAAGTAGAGTTTTCTTTAAGTAAAAAAACTGTATTCTAAAATACATACATGGAAGATCAAATGGGCCAAAAATACTAAATAATTACTGAAAAAAAACATACTAGAGAGATTCTCTAACAGATATTAGGATTATTTTAAAGTTTTACTAATATAGTAGTATTGTATTAGTGACTGATAGAGAAAGGAACAGAATACAGAACTCATAAGTATACCGAAAGAGCTATGGATGTAAGGAAGGATGGATTATTTATTAAGTGGTCCTGGAATAGAAATCTACTTCACATATACTGAGAAATAATTTCAAATGGATGAAAGACTTAAATATAAAAGACAAAGTATTCAGGATGGTAATGTAAGAGGGGAATACCTTCATGAAATTGAGGTAGGAAAGAAGTTCTTAAGCAGAATTTTAAAATTGGAAACCTTTCTTAATGAAGATTTAAAAAGGAAGCTACATTATATTTAACTGTTGAATCTCACTATGAATATCCACTGTATTAATAATTAGAAAATTTGAGTTAAATTCACAGCATCATTTCACATTCATCAGACTGACAAAAATAGAAAGTTAAAATTTCAAATAACAGCAAGGATGTGGAACAATGGATACTGTTATATTTTGCTCACAGGAGTAGAGAGTGATATAAATTCTTTGTAAAGAAAATCATGATGCCTCGAAAGTTTTGAGTATAAGGTCCTAAAGTCATGAACAAGGAATGTTCATCAGATCATCATTTTAAATAAATTAGGGTGCAGCAAATCCTCATGAGTACATCTCAGGAGCATAATACTGAGCATGCAAAAAAAGTTACAGTGGAAAGCCTGTAGTATGGTTCTATTGATATAGATTTCAAAATCAAGCAAAAGGAAACAACACATTGTTTGTGGATAGTTATGTATATGGCAAAACGATATAACAAAGTATGATTAACACAACTTCTGGCATTTACTTTTTTTTTTTAATTTATTAATTTATTTTTGGCCGTGTTAGGTCTTCGTTTCTGTGCGAGGGCTTTCTCCAGTTGCGGTGATCAGGGGCCACTCTTCGTTGCGGTGCAAGGGCCTCTCACTGTCGCGGCCTCTCCAGTTGCGGAGCACAGGCTCCAGACGCGCAGGCTCAGTAGCTGGGGCTCACGGGCTTAGTTGCTCCGCGGCATGTGGGATCTTCCCAGACCAGGGCTCGAACCCGTGTCCCCTACATTGGCAGGCAGATTCTTAACCACTGCGCCACCAGGGAAGCCCTGGCATTTACTTCTTAGAGGTAGGGAAGGGAAGTAATTGAGGAGGGCCACATAGGGACTTCAAGCATTAAAATATTCTATTTATTAAGCTTCAGTGTGGGTAGGTGGGCATTGTCTATTTTAAGCTATTAGAAACATATATGTTTATAGATATACTTCATGATGTAAACATTAAAAGAATTGAATATATATTCAACTATCAAATTTCAGCCCTATGTTCATCTTATCCATTCTGTTTTACAGTAGATATATGAAACCCCATCTAATATTTTGTTTGCAAAGGTTAAGCAACTCTTAACTGTTTTTGAATAAAAGTTAACTTGCAAGTTTTTTTTGTTGTTGTTTTAAATGGGGCAGATTTAACATTCTCTGGAGAAATCAGGGACACTTCAGAAAATAAGTGCTGTTAATGCTATCATAGAGAGGTTAAAATTGTTTTCTCTCTTCTCCCCATAGCATAGACCAGAATGTATTCACAAGTAATTGAGTCAATCATAAGAAATTATAATAGTAAGAGTTAAAGCTTGCTGAATACTTACTATGTGTCAGGAAATTTTTTAGGTGAGAGAACATAGCCGGCAAAAACCTCTACCCTGATGGAGCTCACGTTGTCATGGCAGGAGAGAGAAAATAAACAAAATGATATAAACATGCTGTGTTAGAAGGTGATCCCAGATATGGAGAAAATTGAAGCAGAGAAGGGCCAAGGAAGTGCCGAGGTAGGGGGTGGGTGAATTTTAAATAGGATGATTAGGAAAGGCATCCCTAAGAAGATGACAGTTTGGCTCATGACTTGAAGCTGGTGAAGGAGACTGTTAAAAGGAATCCAAGGGGAAGAGCATCCGGGAACAATAAACAGAGTTACAAACTCTGAGGCCACAGTATGCCTAGTGTGCAAGAAATAGCAAGGTCAGTGATAGATGGATGGAGAGGGTCATCAGGGGCAACAGAGTAGGAAACAAAATTAGAGAGGGGGGTAGATCATAGGAGAATTTACAGTTTATGATGAGAGATTTTGCTTTTATTTTAAATGAGACTGACAAATTGTATTCTACTGACTTACATTGTAACAGGATCATGCAGAATGTGGCGGAGAACTGAAGTTGGCCAAGGCAGAAGGAGGAAGACAAGGCAGAAGGCTATCACAGTAATCCAGGTAAGTGATTATGGTGCCTTGGACCGTGTTTTAGCAGGCAGGGAGTGAGGTTTTTGGATTTTGAAGCTAGGACAGACAAGACATGCTTATAGAATTCCTGTGGTTTGTTAAAGAAAGGGGGAGTCAAGGGTGACTCCAGTGTTTTTGTCCTGAATAACTGAAAAATACAGTTGCCCTTTTTCCACCCTAAGGTGGGGAAAACTGCAAGTGAAGCATGTTGGGAGAGAAAGATCATGAGTTCAGTTTATTGTTCAGTTTGAGATTTATATATGAGCCTGGAGTTCAGAGGCGAAGCGTGGGCTGAAGATATAAATGTCACTTAAATATATGGTACTTATGGTCCTTAAGGGAGTGAGAGTAGATAAAAAAATAAAAGAGGAACAATGCCTGAGCCCTGGAGTTTTCCAATATTACAAGATCAGGAGAACAAATAAAAAGAACAGCAAAAGAGAGGAAGGGAGTGTGATTGGTGATGGGGAATGGGGAAGGACAAGGAGTGAATTTTGTCCTGGAAATGCAGGACATGTTTCAAACCAGGGGAGGGATATTAACTTTGGCAAATGCTGCTCATGGTTTGAGTAAGATGGGGACCAAGAACTGACTATTGGATTTACCTGTATAGAAATCACCAGTGACCAAGATAAGAGAAGTTTCCTGGTGGGAGTGGGGTTTGGGCTAAAGCTGATGTGAATGGGTCTTAGGGAGAAAATAGAAATTGGAATCAGAAAAGATAGACAACTACCTGGAGTTTTGCTATAAAAACAAACAAACAAAAATAAGATGGCTGCTGCAACAGAATACGGGGTCCAGAGATTTTTTTTTTTTTAATGATGAGAGAAATGTCAGTGTATTGTACATGCAAAAGAGAATGATCAAGTTCAGAGGGTGATTGTATGAGCCGGTCTTTGAGATGGGAGAGGAAATGGGACCTAGTGCACAAGTGGAGAAGGAAGCTTTACAAAGGAGCACAGAGCGTCCACAGTTACAGGAGTGAAGGTTGAGTCCAGGAATGCTTGATGATGGTAGATGTGTAGGTGTGGTTATGGGAGCTGGGAAAAGAACTCTTCTCTTTCTTTGAATTTTCTCCATGGCGAAGGAATCACAGATATTAACTGAGAGCAAAGATGAGAGAATAAATTACAAGTTTGACGAAAGAAGAGAGAGCTTAAAATATTTTTTTATGAGAGTAGAAGACTGAATAGACTAAGAAGGAATGTGTAGTATTATTGCTAGAGAGCTCCAAGGACCCACTTGAAGTCAGTGGTCATGAAGTTCAAGTGGAAATGGTGATTATGGCCGTATGTTTTTCTCCTACCGAAACTGATGCTTTGGTAGAGGCAGAGAGTACAACAAAAGACGGAAGAGATTTTGGGTATATGTAAGAGAATGAATAGAAGGTTTGATTGTGGAATGTAAACTTGGTAAAAGGGAAATGAGTTCGTAAGGGAAATGCAGAAAAGTGAAGTTTTTGTAAGATTAACAGATTGTATTACTGGGTTTGAAAGATTGTTTGATAATAGAGCGGGCACTTGAAATTGAGATGATGTGGGTTTGCAATGACTGCTAATAACAAATCCTCAGAGATGTATACATTTGTTGATCTTTACCTGATTGTAACTTTTTAATAATTATAATCAACAGTATTCATTGTATTTTTATTTCTTAGAATAATATACTTAAAGTTTATCACTTTGTTTTGTTTTTTACTGAGGTATAGTTGATGTATTCAATACAATATTATGTTTCATGTGTACAACATAATGATTCACAATTTTTAAAGGTTATACTCCATTTATAATTATTATGAAATATTGGCTATATTCCCTGTGCTGTACAATATATCCTTGTAGCTTATTTATTTTATACATAGTAGTTTGTACCTCTTAATCCCCTACCTATATCTTGCCCCTCCCTCCTTCCCTCTCCCAACTGGTAACCATTAGTTTGTTCTCTATATATCTTTGAGTCTGTTTTTTGTCATATTCACTAGTTTTGTTTTTTAGTTTCCATATATAAGTGATACCATACAGTATTCATCTTTGTCTGACCTGTTTCACTTAGCATAGTGCCCTCCATCCATGTTGTTAAAAAAGAATGGCAAAATTTCATTCTTTTTGCCATTATGGTTGAATAGTATTCCATTGTGTGTGTGTGTGTGTGTGTGTGTGTGTGTGTGTGTATATACACATACATGCACACACACACACACACATATATATATATGTATATACCATATTCTCTTTATCCATTCATCTGTTCTTGGACACTTAGGTTGCTTCTATGACTTAGCTATTGTAAATAATGTTGCTATGAACATTGGGGTGCATGTTTCTCTTTGAATTAGTGTTTTTGTTTTGGATAGGAGTGAAATTACTGGGTCATATGGTCGTTCTATTTCTAGGTCGTTCTATTTTTTGAGAAACCTCCATACTGTTTTCCACAATGGCTGCACCAATTTACATTCCCACCAACAGTGCAAGAGGGTTCCCTTTTGCCCACATCCTTTCCAACATTTGTTATTTGTGTTCTTTTTGATGCTAGCCATTCTGACTGGTGTGAAATAATATCTCATTGTAGTTTTAATTTGAATTTCTCTGATGATTAACAGTGTTGAGCATCTTTTCATGTGCCTGTTGACCATGTGTATGTCTTCTTTGGAAAAATATCTATTCAGGTCTTGTGCCCATTTTTTAATCGAGTTTTTTTTTTTTGATGTTGAGTTGTATGAGCTGTTTATAGATTTTGGATATTAGTTTCTTATGGGTCATATCATTTGCAAATATTTTCTCCCATGCAGTAGGTTGCCTTTTCCTTTTGTCAGTGGTTTCCTTTGCTATGCAAAAGTTTGTAAATTTAACTAGGTCCCATTTGTTTATTTTTTGCTTCTGTTTCCTTTGCTTTAGGAAGCAGATCCAGAAAAATACTACTACAATTTATGTCAAAGAGCATTCTGCCTATGTTTTGTTCTAGCAGTTTTATGGTTTCTGGTCTTACATTTAAGTCTTTAATCCATTTTGAGTTTATTTTTGTATATGGTGTGAGAAAATGTTCTAATTTCATTTTTTTACATGTAGCTGTCCAGTTTTCTCAGGACCACTTTTTATACAAACTCTTATCCACATTATATATACTTGCCTGCTTTGTGATAGATTAATTTCACAGAAGTAGAGGAAATAATTTTAAAATTTGTATAGAAACACAAAAGACCTCAAAAAGCAAAAACAATCTTGAGAAAGAAGAACGGAAAGAATCATGCTTCGTGACTTCAGGCTATACTACAAAGCTACTGTAATCAAAATAGTATGGTACTGGCACAAAAACAGACATGTAGATCAATAGAACAGAATAGAGAGCCCAGAAACAAACCCACACACTTATGGTCAATTAATCTATGACAAACCATGCAAGAGTATACAATGGAGAAAAGACAGTCTCTTTTAAGTGGTGCTGGGAAAACTGGAAAGCTACATGTAAAAAAAAAGAAATTAGAACATTTCTTCATGCCATATACAAAAATAAAATGGATTAAAGATTCTGCTTAGTTTTTATAACAGTTTAATGTTTACATAGGTAGTTTATTGTATTAAGGCATTGAACACTCTTTAATTCTACATAAAAATGAACTATTATTTTAATTCTTAAAAACATTTTTTTCTTCATTCTTTTAATTCTTAGTAAACAGTTGTAAATAGTGTTTCTTTCCTGTAATAAAAAGAAGTTGGTAATAAAGAATATATTAGTTATGTGTAGAGTGCTGCCACAAAAAGGACTCAAAAGTAGGTTGGCTTAAATTACAAAGCTATTTCTTTCTCTCATGAAAAAATTTGTGTTGCATCTTTTGGGCTGTGAGGAAGTTCTGTCAGGAAGTTCTTTCTCTTGTGGTCATTTAGGGACTCAAGTTCCTTCCAAGTTCTTGTTTCTCCCATCCTCCAGGGCAGGCAGGGGTCTTAAATTTTTTGTGCCATGGACCTCTTTAGTAATCTGCTAAATTATATGGACTTTCTCAGAATAATGTTTAGTAAATGCATAAAGTAAAATGCGTCAGATTAAAAAGGAAACAAATTACATTAAAACACTATGATCAAAATATGTAAATGTGTGCTTCCTTAATACTTTAAATTATAAGATATAAAAAGTATATTGGTATAAATACCATAAGTTTGAAGCAATTAGGAACAAAAGCAATATTTTAAGATATCTGCAATGGCTATAATATGATTCAAAAATCCCTATGATTTCTATTTTTGCCAAAGCCACATGTACTATTAATAGTACTATAGTTTATTGTCTACATTTTCAACAGAAGAAAGTCTTAAATTTTATCTTTATTTTTTATTAATTTTTCACCATCCAGATTTCATGAGCACATTGAATTCTATCTAGTGTTGGCCCTTGGGTTACAGGTTAAAAGCTCCTTTTCTATGGTGTTGATGTTATGTTCATGGTCTACTCTGAGTGGAGGTGGAAGGAGAATGTGAAGGTCTGAAAACTTAGGCCTAGACATTGGCACATTGTCCTTCCAGCCCATTCCATTTGAGATAAATCAATCACATATGACACCCAACTGCTAGAGACCTGGAGAAATGTAGACCAGTCATACATCAAGAAGATGAAAGGACAAGTTAGAGGACCACCAGCAGACTCTGCCACAAAGGCTACACCCTTCATCTCCCCCGTTTGTCCTTCTCCTTCCCTTTCGGTGTTTGTTTTATTTTGTTTAAAGTCAATTAATTTTCTTGTAGGTATGTTCCTTCTGGGTAGTCTCTGAATCTATTAGAAAATCTTCTAATATTAGGATTTTCAGAGAAAATTTTACTTCAAGGTACATTAATCATATGAAGACATTTTAAGCATCATAATGCAACAAATGCTGGGAAGATTATTCAGAGATAAGAAAATGTAAGTATATTATACACCATCAAGTGTATGGTTAAGTTGGTCTATTTTTCTAAAATTTTATTAAATAAAGTAGTTCTTAAAATAAATGTCATCTGACAAATATGACATTAACTCTATATATGTATTGTTTAAAAATTTCTTATATGTATGTGTATGTACATGTACATATTGCTCTTTTTAAAAATTCTAAATCACACAGATTTATTTTTTTAGACTCATACAAATTAGTAGCTAACATAATAATCTTGTAAACCAACAATATGATTATAAGCTGAACTTCTAGCATTGCCTAAGGAAGAAGGACCAATTCTGGACAATGAAGATGACTGTCCATCAGATTATTCTACTGCAGTATCTCTGGTATAACGAGTGAGACCCATATAATTATGCCTTCCGGTAGTTAGATGGGAGAAAGGAGAATCCACTTTTACTAACTTTTTATTTATCAGAACATTTTAAACTTGAAAAATTATTAGTTCTGAGAACTTTATATCACTTGTAATCACCTCAAAAAAAATTTTTTAAAGGATATAAGAATGAAGGTAAAATTTGCTTCCAGGGAACCCAGTTCCATGGGATCAATCTGCCTGAGGCCAACCTTGACTTCATCCAGGGCAGAGGTGTATAAATCAGTGCTTATTTTAATGGTTTATCTAGTCCATCTTTAAAGCAACAGTTCTCTTATTTAATAGATAATGATGAGTGATTTTTTGGTAATTATAAATAAAATACATTCTCTTGGATCTATTTAGTATTGATAATTACATAATTATACCACCATGTTCCATCAGTGTTTCTTAACCTTTTGCAGGGTACCACTGTGGAAACTTGGTAAAAGCTATGGACTCTTTCCTCCAAAAAAAAAAAATATATATGTGTGTGTGTGTGTGTGTGTATATATATATATATATATATACACACACACACACACACACACACACACACACACACACACACAAATAAACACAAGTTTTGCATAAAGTTTAGGGGTGTTTACTGACACCTCAATACTCTTCCAGAGGCATCCTTAGAATTCAATTCAGGACCTGTTTAAAACCCTGCTTCTGTGTTTTCATGTAATGGCAAAGGAATCTATAAAAGAGTGGTAAGACCATTTTTCTTTAAGTTTCTTCTATAACAGATACTTTTTTTCATTATGCTGGTCTTCTTGCTAGCAAAATCATCTTGGTGATATTTTCTTGTTCATTCTTGATACAAATATATTAACTCTATCTTTGTTCTATAGTTTGGTTCTCACCAGTACAAACTAATGGAAGTAAGTGATGTTGTGAATCATCTAAAATAATACATTATTTACAAGACTCACTTGTTTACTTACATTTGTTTAAAGCAAGTTCAGATCCTAATTATATTTTAATTACTTTAATATTAAATTGTGTGCACTTCTCAGTATATATTACCCTAGAAGAGACAGAAATCCAGAAGTGTATTGAATGACGGAGGAAATTTCTCATGTATAACAGGATGATGAGTGGGAATTCTCTGGTTGTCCCAGAATTGGTGACTAGAACCCAAAGACTAGAACAAAGAGGTACTAGGTACTCACTTCTGAAGAGGTACTCCAAAAATGGAGGCCAGAATCCTCTCTGTGGGGTTTACTAGGCAGGATCAGAACCAGCCCTGGAAAGCTGCGGAGTAGTTAGTAGCACAGGTGCTGTACTGAGTCCGCTTGCTTCAAATCCTGGCCCGGCCACACTAGCTGTGTAACCATGAGCAAGTCACTTAATCTCCCTTCCCCCTAGCCTTCCCAGTAAAATGGGAATAATAATAACTACAAAAATAGTGCTCACAACAGTTACACTTAGCACATAGTAAAGGCTCAATGCTGCTCATATCTAGTGGTTAGTAAATACAACTCGATATTTTGTATGCTGCACTGTCCTCCTTTGTAAATACCTACTTCATAGGATTATTGTGAAGATTAAATGCCAGCATAGGTGTAAATAACAAGAAAAGTACCAGGGCCTAGATTAAGTACTCAATAAATGTGTGGTTTTGTCTTTAGTTAATACAACCGTTCCCCCGGGTGTGTGCACGTGTGCGTGTGTGTGTGTGTGTGAAAAACTGGAGGGGAGAAGACACACAGTTGAAGGTATGGGTGTAGCAAGCCCTGTGGAATGGAAAGTGTGCTCTTTGATAACGCTCTTTCTGTACGAGAAAAGGTGTTCCCCCTACATCCAAAGCAAAATGAGGAGGAGGTTTCATTAGAATCACCCAGAGATGAAGCCTCCCTGTAGAAAGAGCAGGGACTCCATTTCCTTCTTGAATGCCTGTTTAGCAAAAGACTTGCTGACATGCCATGTTGCCAGTATTCCTCCCCAGTCCATTTAATGTCTCATCATTCTTTAGGTATCACCTCCAATGTCACTTCCACAGGTAGCTTTTCCTAACCCTCAAACCAGGTAAGATCTCCTGTATAGGCAGGTAACTCTTCTCTTTATAGCACTTATCACATCAGAGTTGACACTTTCATATTCATTTTATGTCTACTTAATAATTATCTACCTTATTAAGATATAAGGTTTAATAAGACAGGGACTGTGTATTCATATCTCACTCCAGTGCCTAGCTGGATGACTGGCTTATGGTTAAGTACTTGATAATTTGGGGGTAAATAAATGATGTAAATTGGGGGAGAGACTTATCAGTGTTCAGTTGAAATTGAATGGGGTTGAATGTCAGGTTCACATGATCCTAAAGAAACACAAGTGCTAGATTACTTTAGCTAGGAAAGAATGAGATTAATTCTGGTTACATGATCATAGGAGGTTTATCATATAATGGCGGATTAGAATGGGAATTTTAAGGTAGGTAGATTCAATAAACAAGTTCAAGAGGAGAGACATTTAAGAGAACGTGTGCTAAATATACTGGATTATGAATAAATGAATATGGGAAAGAGAAGGGAATTTATGAAAAAATAATGAAAGATACATCTATAATTGTGAAAAATTTGTCATTGTACAGCCCCTTTGGTGTGATGCTAATTATTTAGATTCCCACAAAGGGTGGTCAGGTATTAAAGCTTTTAAGTAGAGAAGGACATGAGAGGTAAAATACACAAGGTTTATATAGAAAACCAAAACTACGTTAGGTATTTTGTGCAGGAAGTGACTTGACAGAAGATTGGGTACAAAAATTTCTGGAACAGTTGGAGAAGTAAGCACCAGCCTGGGTCTTCAGAGGTGGCTGTACAATGATTCTCAAAACCTGAGAAGCTAAAAGGTAGAACACTAAAACTCTGCCAGGAAAGTTTTAAAACTGCTGCAGGAAAACTTCATATCCATATGACTTTGAGCAACAGAAGCAAACAAACCAGGTCAAACATACAGAATGTCTCCATATTAGTCCCGCCTTTCAAATACCCCAGCATTGCATGTAATTGGCAAAACCTAATTTGCATCAAGAAATCCAGCAGTGGAACTTCCGGGCTGATGAACACAGTGAGGTGCTGGGAGGCTAGTACACCCAGAGCGGGCGTGAAAGCCCCTCACCCACCGTGCCTTGTCCTGTGCGTCTCTTCCATTTGGCTTTTCCTGAAATGTATCTTTTTTTTTTTTAATAAACTGGCAATAGAGGCTGAATCTTGAACTTTATAAGGAACACGTTTGGGTTTCAGACATCCTACCTGGTCTACCTATAGCTGCAATCAACTGCAGTTCTGTCACACCTTCATGATGTTTCCCTTGGCCAGAAATGCACTAAGTACAGTTGATTTGAACAACACAGGTTAGAATTGTGTGGATCTACTTATATGTGGATTTTTTTTTCAGTAGTAAATACTATTATACTCATGATCCTTGACTGGTTGAATCCTTGGGTGGGGAACACCACATATATAGAGGGCTAAGTATAAGTTATACGCAGATTTCTGACTGCACAGAGGATGGGCACCCCAAACCCCCTCATTGTTCAAGGGTCAACAGTAGTCTCAAAAATCTAAGCATTCAGAAAGTTACAGCAAGAAAGAGCCGCTGAAAATACTTACCATATGACCCAGCAATCCCACTACTGGGCATATACCCTGAGAAAACCAAAATTGAAAAAGAGTCATGTACCACAATGTTCATTGCAGCTCTATTTACAATAGCCAGGACATGGAAGCAACCTAAGTGTCCATCGACGGATGAATGGATAAAGATGTGGCACATATATACAATGGAATATTACTCAGCCATAAAAAGAAAGGAAATTGAGTTATTTGTAGTGAGGTGGATGGACCTAGAATCTGTCATACAGAGTGAAGTAAGTCAGAGAAAAACAAATATCATATGCTAACACATATATATGGATCTAAAAAAAAGAAAAGAAAAAATGGTTCTGATGAACCTAGGCGTAGGACAGGAATAAAGATGCAGATATAGAGAATGGACTTGAGGACACGGGGAGGGAGAAGGGTAAGCTGGGACAAAGTGAGAGAGTGGCATGGACATATATACACTACCAAATATAAAATAGATAGCTAGTGGGAAGCAGCCACATAGCACAGGGAGATCAGCTCAGTGCTTTGTGACCACCTAGAGGGGTGGGATAGGGAGGGTGGGAGGGAGACACAAGAGGGAGGGGATATGGGGATATATCTATATATATATAGCTGACTCATTTTGTGATACAGCAGAAACTAACACATTGTAAAGCAATTATACTCCAATAAAGATGTTAAAAAAAAAATACTCACTGGATTTTCGTGACAAATTTGGTAATGCTGTGCTAGCCAGCCGAACCGTTTTCTGTGTTGTTCTGTGGGTGCATGCAATCACAGGATGGAATATAATGCAACCTGGTAGAATCACCCCAAAGGGGTAGAGAGATAAGTAACCATTACAATTGCTCTAATACAGAATTGTTTCAAAACAAATTTGTCATCTAAGCACTCTGCTGCTCATTATAGCATAATGGATGAAAGAAAATACATTAGAAACCTAAAGGAAGAAACAAAGCAAACAAACAAAAATCCAGCAGCAAAGAAATGCAGTCTTGGTCTCTGTCTCTGCCATCTCAATCCCTCTCTCTCTCCATAGCACACTCTCTCACCACACTTTCAGGGAGAAGGTGCAGAGTTTGGGTCAATGCACTGCATCCATCATGAAAAGTTTCCTTTTTGATTAATTCAGTGCCAATGTACTAGTTGGCGTGGAGTTAAAAGATTGATTGAAGTTGTTGGTGAGGGAGAAAAGTCACCAATTGCTTACCTCCTGGGACATGTGTCGTGCATTCAAATAAGACAAAGAATTCAGCCAATGTATTAGATGACTTTTTCTTTCAGGGTGGTATATAATCACTTATTCCCTTTATATAGTCAGTATGTTTAAAAAATCCTTTAGAAGGTGAATTTGAACTGTAGCAACATTTCAATTTATATTGAGGGACCAAAAGCGCCGTAAATGTTTTGAATTGTTTTCCACTGAAAGAAAGAAGATAAGTGGGCGAAAAATGTAATATTTGAAAGTGTGTAATGTTATGGTATTAGCTTTAAAAAAAAGAGGTATTTGGTGTAATCACCACATTTCATTAATTTTTAAATATTAAGGAAATATGGCCTATGAGTAGTACATTTCCAAGAATAGCATCCACACTTGGTTAATCACCAATAATCCATTCATGTAGTTTATGTACAGCCATGACCAGTCTACAGCCCACACCCCAGTCTACATTTTGCTTTTTACAGTCCTTCCATTTGGAAATGAAAGTCAGGATCTTTGCCAATAGCAACCACCTCCAGTGTTTTCAATATTGCTGTCATCACCCTGGCAACACAGAAGACAGGACATAAATAGTTGCTCTGCCAAACATATCTATTGCCTTATTATACTTGTGGGAGTTAGAGTTGTCAAGGGAAGTTTATACCGAAGTTAAAAGTAAATTTGGACTTATCAATAGCAAGATTTTCTAAAAAGTGCATCTCCACTATATGTAGACAATCAAGTGGAAGTGTAAATAAAATATAAACTCCATGATACCAAAAAAATATATATAGCTGTCCTGTTCCCCAGCGCTGAGCATTAGTAGATGCTCTATAAATATTTGCTGAATGAATTTGTTCAATGCATATATAGGTTTCTCAAGTCAAAGCATACAGTTTGACATTATTTATTATCATGTTACTGTGTTGGTTGCATTAAAACATTTTAAAAAATCATAGTCCACAATATTTTTAGGTGACAGAGTTGTAAATGGGTATGGAAATTTAATTAATTAGTTTCACTTGAACCGTCTGGTATGTATAATTAGACATAATATTATCAGATGTCATCAATGCTCTTGACAGTGACTTAGGTGCTTTTTTATAAATTTGTGGCATTTGTAGCCTCTCCAATGCCACGTGTTGTAGGTATTTTGCAAACAAGAAGACCTAGACTCTAATCAGTCAGCAGAGTTGACCAATATTAACTCAGCTTGTCAGGGGAGGGCAAGACGTGAGCTCAGTTTCATCTGGCATCAAAGCTTACACTCCTGCTCATTCCCAGACCGCCTCTCCTGGTATCTCTGCTCCATCTCTACAGCTGTTTGGGCCTTTCCGGAGGTAGGAAACTAGTCTACCAATCATACTGTTATGTGAATCTGGTTTTACTTTCTTAGAATCCTTGCTATCATCTCTCTTGAGTAGCGATCTTGGCACCTTTGCCATACTTCAGAAACTCCCCACTTTCAAAGGAGACGGACTGTGGGCTCAGAGCAGAATGGAATATCCCACGTGTGTATTGAGGATCTTTTTGAGAGTGGAACTGGCTTTTGGAAATGGCTTAAGAGAAGCACTGGGTACAGTGGGTTTTGTGTCACTTTAGAATGAGCGTAAGCTGACTTAAAAGAAGCCGTTAAATAAGAGACTAATGGGGAAAAAAATTAGATACATTACTGATCTCCCAGATAAGGAAATACTGTGGCCTGGTAGCCAAAAAATGAAATTTGGAATCAGAAATTCCAGGTTTGAATCTTAGCCCCATAAACTACCAATTTTTCTCACTTAGACAAATTACTTAAAGCCTGATTCCTCCTATTTGTAAAATGGCCCATTACAAACTTTGACATTCGAGGCTATTGGGAGTTTAACTGATAGCATAGGGAAGCATTTTGTAAAGGGTAAAGTGCTGCACAAATATGTTATTTGTGATAACAGTATAGTTACTATGTTACATTGTAGTGTTACCTTAGTGTTAATTCTAGGGCAGAACCCAGAGTATTTAATCCAACATTGTAATTTTATAGATAAGAGAACTGAGGCATAGAGTGAAGTGAGACAAAGATTCCCAGTAAAGGTGGAATAAAAAGGAATTTGAGGGCTTCCCTGGTGGTGCAGTGGTTGAGAGTCCGCCTGCCGATGCAGGGGACACAGGTTCATGCCCCGGTCCGGTAAGATCCCACATGCCGCGGAGCAGCTGGGCCCGTGAGCCATGGCTGCTGAGCCTGCACGTCCGGAGCCTGTGCTCCACAACGGGAGAGGCCACAACAGTGAGAGGCCCGCGTACCACAAAAAAAAAAAGAAAAAGAAAGAAAAAAGCAGTTTGAAAATAGACACACACAATATTGCCCAGAATCTATGTATTCCAGTACATTGTTCAACCATATATACAAGATTTTAAATGGCAATCATTGCTTTCTGTATTTGACTAAAGTTTTCTTAAAAACTGAGTAAAACAAAAATAATCATTATGATAACTGCTATTTGGTCCAGACAGAAAAGTCCAATTTGTAAGATACTAAAAGTTTGCATGAGAATTTTGGTATTTTAATAGAGTAGGATCACTCACTCTGTTTCTCACTCTTAGGGACCAAATGATTGTGTCCCCCTAAAATTCATATGTTGAAGCTCCAACCCCCAATGTGATGGTATTTGGAGGTGGGGACTTTGGGAGGTAATTAGGTTTAGATGAGCTCATGAGGGTGGGGCCCTCATGATGGAGTTAGTGTCTTTATAAGAAGCTTAATATCTCCCCCTGCCCTGGAGGGTGTGAAGGCAGCTGTGTACAAGCCAGGAGCTCTTACCAGAACCCCTCAACTGAGCTGGTACCCTGATCTTGGACTTCTCAGCCTCCAGAACTGTGAGAGATAAATGTCTATTGTTTAAACCTCTCATTCTATGGTATTTTGTTATAGCAGCCCAAACTGACTAATCCACACTCTGCTCTCTCAGATTTCTAAAGTGTTGGCCTAGGCCATGTGTCTGTTATGCCTTGATTTTTCATTCCTTATTCAAATCATTTTTTCAGTATTTGGAGAGGGGCCTCTGACCCCCACCAGTCCTTTAATGGAAAACGATGCTTGTGATGATCCTCTCAACCCTACTCTATTAAAACAGAGCTTAACTTCCACCAGGTGGCGCCAAACCATAGCAGGGATGGGAAGGGACAGATTTAGCTCCTTCAGCCTAATTGCTGGAAACTGGGGGCCGGCTTCAGTAGGTCAGGCCTGGGCACTGGAAATAAAGCAACCCTTTATTTTATTCAGTTGTATTTTCAAGGCAAACTTCTCGGATATGGCAGGTTTTACTGTAAGAATGAATGCTTCTTCCTCACTGCTTCTAAACATGCTGTTTCCTTACTAGGGCTAATGAAACTTCCTGACCTTTCAGCTAAGGCTTCCAATGCCAAGGTCTTTTGCAACCGGCATGTTCAGATACTTTTATTGACCATAAGACTGGATAGAGTTTGTTTTCCATTCTATTCACTTTTCTAAATTTTTTAATAATAGTAATTTTAAAAATTTAAGGACAATTTAGATTGATTCCCCCAGTACATCAACTGAGTGTATTAATATAACAGTGCCAATCTCCATCTACATTCAACTTGAAGTTGCTTAGCCAAGCAGTGCCATGTTGACAGTGTTCATTACGGTCAAAGTTCTCCAAAGGACGCTATACTTTAATCAATATTACAAGAAGCTTTGAACATTCGACCTTCTGTTTAGAACTATTAGGAATCTGCTTCTTGAGATTTTGACTACATAAGACAAACATTTCCAAAGGCAAACCACCCTTTTCTTCTAACCTCATTTCCATGGAAAGAACAGGAGCCATCAAAGTCCAGGTGGTCTGCTTTTGTTTAAGCATTATCTGTTGAAACATGTAAGGTCATCCCTTGGGACTTCAATCTCCCTGATAGTCTTTACCACCAGTCTTGCTGACATGAAAGGAATCCAAGATTTATTCATCAAATCTCACTATTTTTAATAATTTATTGTCAAAATTGGTTCTTGAGACTCCAATTGGAATACAAAATTACTGTGTGTATATTTCCACAATTGAGGCAAACATAAGTTTTTTTTAAATGCTCAACTGAAAGTGTTATTAGAGAACAATGAATCAAAACCCACTAATTTTACAATGAGAAAGCTGTGATACAGAAAGAACTTGTTGAAACTTATACAAAATTAGTAAAAGAATAAGGACTAGAAGTTAATGTTTGTTCATATTTCCTTATATTCTGTGTCTTAAACCGACAACTTCACAGCTCATTTTAACAGGAGACCTTAGGGAGATTGAGGAGTCTTGTGGTGACTAGTGAAAAATCCCTCTGATAGGTTTCTCTATTGACTGATTCTGGATTCAATTAATCTGTTTCTCAGCTTTTAGAGGCTATTATCATACAGATGACCTTTTTGTTGTGGAAGAGTACAGTGCTCCAGACCAAAGCCATTGAAGTCACACAGACCTCATTTTGAATTCAAAATGATTTGTTACATAATCTTGGGCAAATTAATTCATCTCTTATTTAATCTCTCTGCATCTCAGTTTCCTTATCTTTAAAAGGGGACAGCCAACTATCTTTTTTTTGGAGGTAGTCTGAGGATTAAGAAGGTACCATGCTTATGATGGAGTCTGGAAATCTTCAGTAGTGTTAGTTGTCGTTACTATCATTGTTGCTGTCCCAGTCATCCCTGCAATGGTCATTTTAGTGTAAGTAATCCCAGATGGGTTTATTCTAATTTATAAAATCAGTAGAAGGTGAATACAAAATTTAAAAGACAATTGTAGAACTCAAGTATTACATCTCTAAATCCTCACTAATGTGTACAAAGTCAAACTGAGTAATGGGTGAAAGATGAAGTGATGGGGATATAGCAAATAACATTTACCACAAATAGTTATATCGGTGGGGGTGAATAGCATGTTTATAATTCATGAGACTATTTAACACCATTTGAAAAAAAACGCATTTTTTGAAGGGTGTTAGAGTTTCATTTATTATATTTTCATTGGAGTAAACTAAGAAAGTATCGAGGTATTCAAATAGACAATTAAGGTTGGAGAGGAACCAAGATGGCAGAGTAAAAGGATGTGCTCTCACTCCCTATTGTGAGAACACCAGAATCACAACTAGTTGCTGGACAATCATCGACAGGAAGACACTGGAACTCACCAAAAAAGAGATCCCACATCCAAAGACAAAGGAGAAGCCACAATGAGATGGTAGGAGAGGTGCAATCACAGTAAAATCAAATCCCATAACTGCTGGGTGGGTGGGTGACTCACAGACTGGAGAACACTTATACCACAGAAGTCCACCTACTAGAGTGAAGGTTCTGAGCCCCACATCAGGCTTCCCAACCTGGGGGTCCATCAATGGGAGGAAAAATTCCCAGAGAATCAGACTTTGAAGACTAGTGGGATTTGATTTTACAGGGCTGTGACAGGACTGGGGGAAACAGAGACTCCACTCTTGGAGGGCACACACAAAGTAGTGTGTGCATTGAGACCCAGGGGAAGCAGCAGTGACCCCAGGGGAGAGTGAAGCAGACCTACCTGGTAGTGTTGAAGGGTCTCCTGCAGAGGTGGGGGGTAGCTGTGGCTCACTGTGGGGACAAGGACACTGGCAGTAGAAGTTCTGGGAAGTACTCCTTGGCGTGTGAGCCCTCCCAGAGTCTGTCACTAGCCCCACCAAAGAGCCCAGGTAGGCTCCAGTGTTGGGTCGCCTCAGGCCAAACAACCAACAGGGAGGGAACCCAGCCCCACCCATCATCAGACAATTGTATTAAAGTTTTACTGAGCTCTGCCCACCAGGGCAACAGTCAACTCTACCCACCTCCAGTCCCTCCCATCAGGAAACTTACACAAGCCTCTTAGATAGCCTCATCCACCAGAGGGCAGACAGCAGAAGCAAGAAGAACCACAATCCTGCAGCCTGTGGAACAAAAACCACATTCACAGAAGACAGACAAGATGAAAAGGCAGAGGGCTATGTATCAGATGAAGGAACAAGATAAAACACCTGAAAACAACTAAATGAAGTGGAGATAGGCAGCCTTCCAGAAAAAGAATTCAGAATATTGATAGTGAAGATGATCCAGGACCTTGGAAAAAGAAGGGAGTCAAAGATCGAGAAGATGCAAGAAATGTTTAACAAAGACCTAGAAGAATTAAAGAACAAACAGACAGAGATGGACAATATAATAAGTGAAATGAAAACTACACTAGAAGGAAACAATAGCAGAATAACTGAGGCAGAAGAACGGATAAGTGACCTGGAAGACAGAATGGTGGAATTCAGTGATGTGGAAGAGAATAAAGAAAAAAGAATGGAAAGAAATGAAGACAGCCTAAGAGACCTCTGGGACAATAAACACAACAACATTCGCATTATAGGGGTCCCAGAAGGAGAAGAGAGAAAGGACCAGAGAAAATATTTGATGAGATTATGGTCAAAAATTTCCCTAACATGGGAAAGGAAATAGCCACCCAAGTCCAGGAAGCACAGCGAGTCCCATACAAGATAAACCCAAGGAGAAACATGCTGAGACACATAGTAATTAAATTGGCAAAAATTAAAGACAAAGAAAAATCATTGAAAGCAAAAAGGGAAAAATGACAAAGTACATACAAAGGAATTCCCATAAGGTTAACAGCTGATTTCTCAGCAGAAACTCTACAAGCCAGAAGGGAGTGGCATGATATACTTAAAGTGATGAAAGGGAAGACCCTACAACCAAGATTACTCTAACCGGCAAGGATCTCATTCAGATTCCATGGAGAAATCAAAAGTTTTACAGACAAGCAAAAGCTAAGAGAATTCAGCACCACCAAACCAGCTCTACAACAAATGCTAAAGGAACTTCTCTAAGTGGGAAACACAAGAGAAGAAAAGGACTTACAAAAACAAACTCAAAACAATGAATAAAATGGTCCTAGGAGCATACATATCGATAATTACCTTAAACATGAATGGATTAAATGCTCCAACCAAAAGACACAGGCTTGCTGAATGGATACCAAAACAAGACCCATATATATGCTTTCTACAAGAGACCCATTTCAGACCTAGGGACACATACAGACTGAAAGTGAGGGCATGGAAAAAGATATTCCATGCAAATGGAAATCAAAAGAAAGCTGGAGTAGCAATACTCATATCAGATAAAATAGACTTTAAAATAAAGAATGTTACAAGAGACAAGCAAGGACACTACATAATGAGCAAGGGATCAATCCAAGCAGAAGATATAACAATTACAAATATGTATGCACCCAACATAGGAGCATCTCAACACATAAGGCAACTGATAACAGCTATAAAACAGGAAATCGACAGTAACACAATAAGAGTAGGGGACTTTAACATCTCACACCAATGGACAGATCATCCAAAATGAAAATAAATAAGGAAACAGAAGCTTTAAATGACACATTAGACCAGATAGATTTAATTGATATTTATAGGACATTCCATCTAAAAACAGCAGATTACACTTTCTTCTCAAGTGCACATGGAACATTCTCCACGATAGATCACATCCTGGGTCACAAATCAAGCCTCAGTAAATTTAAGAAAATTGAAGTCATATCAAGCATCTTTTCTGACCACAACGCTATGAGATTAGAAATGAATTACCGGGAAAACACACAAACACATGGAGGCTAAACAATATGTTACTAAATAACGAAGAGATCACTGAAGAAATCAAAGAGGAAATCAAAAAATACCTAGAGGCAAATGACAATTAAAACACGATAATCCAAACCTATGGGATGCAGCAAAAGCAGTTCTAAGAGGGAAGTTTATAGCTATACAAGCTGACCTCGAGAAACAAGAAAATCTCAAGTAAACGATCTAATCTTACACCTAAAGGAACTAGAGAAAGAAGAATAAATAAAACCCAAAGTTAGCAGAAGGAAAGGAATCATAAAGATCAGAGCAGAAATAAATGAAATAGAAACAAAGAAAACAATAGCAAAGATCAATAAAACTAAAAGCTGTTTCTTTGAGAAGATAAACAAAATTGATAAATCATTAGCCAGACTCATCAAGAAAAAGAGGGAGAGGACTCAAATCAATAAAATTAGAAATGAAAAAGGAGAAGTTACAATGGACACTGCAGAAATACAAAGCGTCCTAAGAGACTACTACAAGCAGCTCTATGCCAATAAAATGGACAACCTGGAAGAAATGGACAAATTCTTAGAAAGGTATAAGCTTCCAAGACTGAACCAGGAAGACATAGAAAATATGAATAGACCAGTCACAAGTAATGAAATTGAAACTGTGATTAAAAGTTTTCCAACAAACAAAAGTCCAGGACCAGATGGCTTCACAGGTGATTTCTATTAAACATTTTGAGATTAGCTGACACCCATCGTTCTCAAACTCTTGCAAAAAATTGCAGAGGAAGGAACACTCCCAAACTAATTCTATGAGGTCACCATCACCCTGATACCAAAACCAAAGATACTACAAAAAAAGAAAATTACAGACCAATATCACTGATGAATATAGATGCAAAAATCCTCAAGAAAATACTAGCAAACAGGATCCAACAACACATTAAAAGGATCATACACCATGATCAAGTGGGATTTATCCCTGGGATGCAAGGATTCTTCAATATATGCAAATCAATCAATGTGATACACCATATTAACAAATTGAAGAAGAAAAACCACATGATCATCTCAATAGATGCATAAAAAACTTTCGACAAAATTCAACACCCATTTATGATAAAAACTCTCAGAAAGTTGGATAGAGGGAACCTACCTCAACATAGTGAAGGCCATATACGACAAACCCACAGCAAACATCATTCTCAATGGTGAAAAACTGAAAGCATTTCCTCTAAGATCAGGAACAAGACAAGGATGTCCACTTTCACCACTATTATTCAACATAGTTTTGGAATTCCTAGACATGGCAATCAGAGAAGAAAAAGAAATAAAAGGAATACAACTTGGAAAAGAAGAAGTAAAACTGTCACTGTTTGCAGATGACATGGTACTATACATACAGAATCCTAAAATTGCCATCAGAAAACTACTAGAGCTAATCAATGAATTTGGTAAAGTTGCAGGATACAAAATTAGTGCACAGAAACCTCTTGCATTCATATACACTAATGATGAAAAATCTGAAAGAGAGCTTAAGGAAACGCTCCCATTTACCATTGCAACAAAAAGAATAAAATACCTAGGGATAAACCTACCTAGGGAAACAAGAGACCTGTATGCAGAAAACTATAAGACACTGATGAAAGAAATTAAAGGTGATACCAACAGATGGAGAGATATACCATGTTCTTGGATTGGAAGAATCAATATTGTGAAAATGACTATACTACCCAGAGCAATCTACAGATTCAATGCAATCCCTATCAAATTACCAATGGCATTTTTGTGGAACTAGAACAAAAAATCTTAAAATTTGTATGGAGACACAAAAGAGCCCGAATAGCCAAAGCAGTCTTGAGGGAAAAAAACAGAGCTGGAGGAATCAGGCTCCCTGACTTCAGACTATACTACAAAGCTACAGTAATCAAGACAAAATGGTACTGGCACAAAAACAGAAACATAGATCAATGGAACAAGATAGAAAACGCAGAGATAAACCCACACACCTATGGTCAACTAATCTATGACAAAGGAGGCAAGGATATACAATGGAGAAAAGAAAGTCTGTTCAATAAGTGATGCTGGGAAAACTGGACTGCTACATGTAAAAGAATGAGATTAGAACACTCCGTAACACCATACACAAAAATAAACTCAAAATGGATTCGAGACCTAAATGTAAGACTGGACACTGTAAAACTGTTAGAGGAAAACATAGAAGAATACTCTTTGACATAAATCACAGCAAGATCTTTTTTGATCCACCTCCTAGAGTAATGGAAATAAAAACAAAAATAAACAAATGGGACCTAGAAACTTCAAAGCTTTTGCACAGCAAAGGAAACCATAAACAAGACGAAAAGACAACCCTCAGAATGGGAGAAAATGTTTGCAAGTGAATCAATGGACAAAGGATTAATCTCCAAAATATATACACATCTCATGCAGCTCCATATTAAAGAAACAAACAACCCAATCCAAAAATGGGCAAAAGACCTAAATAGACATTTCTCCAAAGAAGACATACAGATGGCCAAGAATCACATGAAAAGCTGCTCAATATCACTAACTAGTAGAGAAATGCAAATCAAAACTACAATGAGGTATCACCTCACACCAGTTAGAATGGGCATAATCAGAAAATCTACAAACAACAAATGCTGGAGAGGGTGTGGAGAAAAGGGAACCCTCTTGCACTGTTGCTGGGAATGTAAATTCTTACAGCCACTATGGAGAACAGTATGGAGGTTCCTTAAAAAGCTAAAAATAGAATTACCATATGATCCAGCTATCCCACTACTGGGCATATACCCAGAAAAACCATAATTCAAAAAGACGCATGCACCCCAATGTTCATTGCAGCACTATTTACAATAGCCAGGTCATGGAAGCAACCTAAATGCCCATTGACAGACGAATGGCTAAAGAAGATGTGGTACATATATACAATGGAATATTACTCAGGCATAAAAAGGAACGAAATTGAGTCATTTATTGAGACGTGGATGGATCTAGACTGTCATACAGGATGAAGTAAGTCAGAAAGAGAAAAACAAATATCATATTTTAACGCATGTATGTGGAACCTAGAAAAATGGTACAGATGAACCGGTTTGCAGGTCAGAAGTTGAGACACAGATGTAGAGAACAAACGTATGGACACCACGGAGGGGAAACTGCGGGGGGCGGGTAGGGTGGGGTGAGGGTGGTGGTGTGCTGAATTGGGCGATTGGGATTGACATGTATACACTGATGTGTATAAAATTGATGACTAATAAGAACCTGCTGTATAAAAAAATAAATAAAATTAAAAACAACAACAACAGCAAAACAAATAGAGGGTTAAAAGTCACCTTCAATTCCACCATGTGGAGAGAACTAGTTAAACGTGTGTGTGTGTATTCTATAAACTGTAAAGGTAACATTTTGGTATACATTCTTGAATACTTTTTTCTATACATCTTTAAAGACTTGAAGAGAGTGAGGGAGTAGGCCATATGGCTAACAAAGAGAACAGTGGAACAGTTTTAAAGGCAGAGAAAATAGTAAGTACAAAAGCCCTAAATTGGGAACATGCCTAGTGTATTCTAGGAGCATTGAGGTGGGTAATGTAACTGGAGTAGATGGATGAAGAGAAAGAGTAAACTAAAAAAAGGTAGCTAATTAGAAAGCTAATGATGATGGTAGTTTAGATCAGAGTGGTGGCAGTGGGATTGGGGGAGATGTGATGTATTTGGATGTCTGGATAGATTTTGAAATTATAAACAAAATGATTTATTGGTGAATTGGAAATGAGATGAGCTGAAAGAGACTAGTCAAGTGCGACTCCAAGTTTTATGTATGGATAATCAGAAGACTGCAGCTGCCAGCTACTAAGATTGGAAAGAATACAGGAGGAGCAGTTTAGTAGCTGGTGGAGGTATGTCAGTGATTCCATCTTGAATACGTTAAGCTTGAGTGGTAGGGCACAATTCCAACTGGAGACATGAAGTAGGCAACTGCATATATTAACCTGGAGTTCAGTAAATAGTTCAGTTGCATATATTCTACCTGAAGTAGTCAATTGCATATATTAACCTGGAGAAGTCTGGGCTGGAGATATAAGTCAGAGATCCACCTGCTCATAGATGGTTTTTAAGTCAGAAGAATGGATAAGATCCTGTAGGGAGCGTAGGTAGAAAAAAGATTTTCAGGGTCTGAGCTGTGGGGCACTTCATAGAGTTTATAGAGATACTTGGAGGGCTAGCAAAGGAGGCTGAGATGAGTGGTCAGAAAGTTGGGAGAAAATCAGGAAAGTATGTGAAGAAAGTATCGTAAGAGGAAAGGAGCGATAAACCATGTCAAATGTCTGTCATTCAAATTATACACCTGCTAATTGACCAGTGGATTTAGCAAGGTGGAAGTCATTCGCTGTTCTTCCGCTCTGTTAGAAAATTGTTTATCATACTTACAGAATTCTCTTCAAATTTCAAGCACCTCCTCTCACTCTAAGCTAATGACCTGCTACTTATTTCAATATGAAAACAGAAATAGAAAAGGATTTAGGCAATCTCACCTGTGTCTCTGCCCAGAGTGTACCCTGTCTCCTGTCACATGGAGAGACTCTCTGCGCTCTCAACTGCGCCAAGCCATCTGCTTGGGCAAGATCCCATCCCCTCCTGACTATCCATGAATACCGTTTCAGCAGTACTCCCTTCCAGCATCAGTGTTTTCTCCATATTTTATTACTGTCATCGGCATTCACATTTCTGGAAGTAAGTTTGTTGGTCAGGTGAGTATGTACTTCTTAAAGGATGCACAGAATCTTCTTTTTTTACAGAAATGGTTTAATAATTATCACTATTCATGCACATTCATAAAACCCCTGATCTGTAGTTATTCTCTTAGTATTAGAACCCATCTGTGTTGAGATTTAACTTTCTTTTAAATGTGGCAAAAGGGGCTATCCTAACTCTGACTTAGGTATAAGTATGTACCTGACTTGGTTTGCAAGTCATCACAACTATCTGGTGATGGACGATTCTGATTCCATAGATCTAGAGAAAAAGAACACCATCATTTTCTAGGTTGGGGAACAGCTGCCATACAGCATCAGATCTAACTTTACTCTAATGTGTGCCTGGAGTGGCCTGAACCTCCCTGTTACGTGATTCCTTCAGGCAAAGTATCTTGGATATATTTTATCAGGGGCAAAGAGGTTATTTGCAGTTGTACACACTGGGCTGGGTAGTAGAGTTCAAACAGTGATTAGTATGCAGTTTCTTTTCTCAAGTTTAAGTTCAGTAAGGGTACCCATACGCAAACAACTCGCTTCAGTGCAGTGTGATTCGTTCTTTGATAGGGTATTATGGGAACACATAGAAGGGACAGTTAACCCAGCTTAGAAGGATACAGAAATTTGATCAAAAGAGCACATACATGTAAGAGGTGAGGAGGATGGAGAAGGAGCCAACAGAAAGGAGTCAGGCGAAACCCAAAGACTCTGATGTCATGGAAGCAAAGACACCTCCCTATATTTCTAGACAGCAAAGTGAGGAAATAGAAGCAAAAGTTAGAGAAATGGGAGGATAAAATCAACAGTCTAGACTCATAGAAAAAATGGAAACCAAATTTAAAGACAGATTTAAACACATTCACCTCAGAGGTCATAAAGACACTGATTTTTTTTTTAAACCACTTTATGACTTTGCGTGGAGGACTGTGAGTATGTATGGTAATCACTTAGTAAGCACTCGTTAACCAGGAGTAAATAAAGATAGAGAACAAAAGGGGGCAAGCCAAATAAAAAGAGAAGCAGACACAACACCCCAAAGTGGGTATGTGGAAAGGGAAGCAAAATCTGTCATAGTCTTCTAATGGCCAGGTTTCCAAGATAAAAGTATTTAACTCTTAAGGTGTACAGTAGCATCTCTGGCAGTTGCTTGAACTAAAACTGTCTTGTCTGCATGATGGTCCAACAACATCTTTAAATGTGAAAGAAATTACTCAATAACCACAATATTTAATCCACATCATGTCAAACAATCAAGTCCTTTACTGAATTGAGGGATTGTTTTGGCATCCACAATCCATCCCATCTATAAGCACCCAAAGAACTGATTTAAAAAAAATAAATTTATTTATTTACTCATGCTGTGTTGGGTGTTAGTTGCTGTGCGCAGGCTTTTGCTAGTTGTGGCGAGCGGGGGCTACTCTTCGTTGAGGTGCTCAGGCTTCTCATTGCGGTGGCTTCTCTTGTTGCAGAGCTCAGGCTCTAGGCGCGTGGGCTTCTACAGCTCAGGCGCAGTAGTTGTGGCGCGTGGGCTCAGTTGCTCCGCAGCATGTGGCATCTTCCCGGACCAGGGCTCGAACCCACATCCCCTGCATTGGCAGGTGGATTCCTAACTACTGCACCACCAGGGAAGCCCCCAAAGAACTGATTTTAAATCAAAGGTACTTTAGGCAGATTGTGAAATTGTGAACTACATTTAGTGCTTGAAAATGCCAGAATGTAATGTGCTGAGAATCTAGTTTTTTAGAGGTGTGGCAAGGGACACGGCCAGTCTTGACAGCCATGGGAAGTAGGCTATTTGCCAAGAGTGTCCAAGGCTTTACCTTTCCGCACCTGTTTTCTTGTTCCTGGGCTTCTCTCTCCTCTCCTCTCATCAAGAATTTTTTTTTTTTTTTTCTTCAGAGAGGATCTCATGTCAGGCAGTTATATTTTAATTTGAGTTGAGATAAGTGTGTTCTCCAGCCCAGGATTATTTTGCATGTTAATTTCAGGAATTAGACAGCAGGAAGACTTTGGACAGTGAGAGAAGATCCTTCTAGGGTCTCTAAACACACCAACCCACACATTTCAAATCCAGCTGAACATAGAAGCCCAGTAAAGAGGTCTCCAGGGGACATAGAATTATTATACCTTAATCATGGTGCAACCTATTCTTGCTAGCCTGCCCTGAATCCATTTTCCCTTTTTTGGTTACAGCATCCTATTTTTCTGTAAGGGATTGTTAATTCCTCACTCTACCTCTCTGGTTTGTGTAGGGTTAATTCCAACTCTGGCTCCCAAAATGAGCATATGATTTAAGTTGAATTAATTTGGGCATCAGATTCCCCTAGACTCAGTGATTATTTATCATTAGTCAAACCATGAGGCCCTGATGTAAGGAAAACAAAGGCACATTAACAACATTCTGAGCAGGGCAAACCAGAACCAATGAAACTCAGTCTCGGGACTTTGTCTGGACCTATGGGGGAAGGAAGGTCTGTCTTTTCCTGAGCCGCTGAGTGGAATTCATGTAAGATGGAACTCTTGCTGTAAAGGGGAGTAGCGTGCCTCAGAATACAGCCTGGAAAGGAAAGTAAGGTCAAGACAGGAGAAAGTGTTTCCAAATCTTCATCATCTTATTTGAGCCAACTGGTCTTTTCAATTACGTGCATCAGTACTTTTTAGTCAGTTTTTGTTAGTCATCTACAACTAAATAAAGCGTCAAAATATTCCCATTTCTGTTTGTTTGATTGGATTTCTTGAACAAGCCCAAGCTAACCCTTTAATGATGTTCCAACTGCAGTGAAATCTCTGAGAACTTCAGGCTGCTACACTGACTCCCTTGCTCTCCTAGAATTTCTTCCCCTTTACCTCCAAAGCCCGATTTATTTTTCACATTTAATAGAAATTTACATAGTCATGACTCCTGTCCTACTTTACAAATATTAACCCGTTGACTTAGTTCAATAATCCCATGAGGTAGTTACTCTTTTCTCATCCTCATTTTATAGATGAGGACACTAGGCCAAGATCGTACACCTGGGGGTTGGAGGCAAGGGGAGAGCCAGGAATCCACCACTAAGAGGGCCTAATCCTTACTAAATTACTTACATCAGTGTTTATCAACCCGAGCTTAACACGAGCATCTGGGGAATTTTTAAAAAATTAAAAATATTCAATACTATTTCCCAGGTTCCAGCCCAGAGATCCTGATTTAACTGGTCTGGACTGGGGCCTGGACATCAGTGTTTTCTGAAAGCTTTATAGGTGATTGTAACATGCAATTTATGTAAAAAACCACCTGTTCACGGAAAAGACCGATTATCTTGTCCCAGGTTCTGGGTGTCTAAAAGGGAACTTGCTCTGCAGCCTCACTGGCTTCTATACTATTCTCACTAGGGAACAATTAATGCTTTTAACGGTTTATAAAGACAATCCATTATGATATACATTTAAGTTATAGATAATATTTGCTAAGACTAACGGGGGGACTCTGGCTCATGAAACTATGACTATACCTAATGTGGGAAGTGGATCCGAAGCAAAAGCAAAGGTACTTAAATTTAAAAAACTACAAATGACCCCATCTTAGCTTTTCTTTCATGCTAAACTGAGAGTAAAATGGGATTTTTTTTCCATACATGACTCGTACCTGGCCCAGATAAATTTAATAGCAGTAAAATACTGTTCATTTGCATGTTGTCTATCTCCTAGGAATATAGACTCTTTCAAACTTGGTTCTCTCCTTTGTGTCTGGACTCTAAAATGAAGGAAGAAATAATGTCTAACTCTTCTTCCCATTTTCTACGCCCTTGTTACCATGCTCAATTCCCCAACTACTGTCTAGGACAGTAGTGTTTAGGGTGACAGATATATTACACTTTTTCAGAAATATATGGGTATAAGAGAGGAGTCAAGTTGTGAAGACATCTTAAAAATAATGGATAAAATATTTTGCCTTAAAATTTTTTCAGTTGCATTGCTTCTGATGAATTAATGGCCTTCATATCTTGGACTATTTGTGTAGCATAATTAACACTCTCTAATCCTCCCTCTGCTCCAACTTCCAGAATGTCTTTAAATATTACCATTCCTGTTCAATGTCATTCAGAAATCTGCATGTTCAAGGTAGAGAATAAACACTTAAGCTTGGTTTCTAATTTCTCTTTCTTTGGGGGAAATGAGAAGCCAGTTTCCTGAAATATAAAAATATCGTGAAGCTTTTTAAAATAAGAATCTATGATCAGCAACTATGTTCATAGTCCAGGTAAATATAATTCTATGTCTAGATGTTTTAGTTTATTTTGTGTGTTTTTAAATAAGGTACTTTTCCAAAATAAAATTTAAAAATTCTTGTAAAGGTTTTACTTAGCTCACCACAGGCTAGTGGCACCCTGTCATCCTCACTCAGACTTTCCATAAATCATTTTGTATTTTAAGTGAATAAATTTCAACACTTAGAAGAACATAAAGTTATTAAAGTGGTTTCAATAGAAAACAAAATCTTTCCACACTCTCATTATTTAAAGTTATCAAGAATATGTAAGTTTTGTTAATTATTCCTTAATCCGAGAAAGTTAATCAGGGAGGGTAAAGTGGCACCCACTCCTTTAGATTAGTAATAGTTATTTATAGAATTCATGCTTGAGACTTACAACCTTTCAGGGGGGAATAACTGCATTGTCTTCATGCAGTCTAAAACAACCCAAACATTTGTTGGTATTATTTGTGCAAGACAGCAGGAATAGATTAAAATATGCTTTTAACTAAGAGGGAACATAAGAAAACTATATTCTTAGTTACTGGAGGATAATACAGTTTAACAAGTAGCATTTAGCCATCTTTTTGACACAGCACTGGATTCTGAGTGAATTGTTTGATTGATTGTTGAGGCTTTTGTTGTTTATGTGTCATGAGAGAGAATTTGGGAACTAGTGGTGTTCAAAGATTTCTCATTTGCACCACCGGCGGGCACATTCAATAGTTAGATTGCCTTCTAAAAAGCAGTTTCTCTATTCAATAATGACTCCTTGCTTATGCTTCCTCTTAAAAAAAAAAATCTCTTTTTTTTTAAACACAGAAATTTCTAGCATTTCTACTGAACCCCCTACAGCTCATTCCTTTCTTTCTGAATCTCCTTCTGAGTTGACAGTGTCAATTGGGTCTTGGATTTTTATCATATGTGTGGTAATAAATACCAAGGATGTTAATAATTCTAAAAATACAACAATAAGATGGGAAAGACATTCTCCCAAACTTTCTTTACTGAGTGAGCCAGCCAGTCCCACATTAAACTGTGAAACGGATAAAATATGCCATTTTCCTTCCATAGGAACTTGACTTCTTTGCCAGGCTCCTGTGTGGTTCAGTAAACATGTACTGATATTTCAGTATATGCAAGGCACTGTGCTAAGTGGTTGGAATACAAAAATGGATAAGATGGTTGAGTCATTGTTATTATAGTCTGTTTCTCGGTAAACCCAGGAAATTCTCCTCTAAATAGGATGACCATACACTCCAGTTTGCTCTGAACAGTCCTTGTTTACTCCTGTTGTACCAGTGCTTATAATTCCCCATTTTACTCTCAGGGAATCTGGTTTAATCTACGTGTATATGTGTGTGTTTCCTTTTATCCTTAATGACATCAGTCACCCGTTACAAAGAAAATGATGTTAAAAAGAGCTTAATATATGACTGTTTCTTAATAGGTATTGACCTGTATCCAACGATGACTTGATGCTAAGGAATGGTTTTTAAGTTTAAACATTTTTTTATTTTGAAATTAATCATACATACAACGATTTTGCAAAAATTGTCTAAAAATTCCTGTTTACCCTTCAACCAGATTTCTTAAATGTTAACGTTTTATAAAACCACAGTAAAATGATAGACACCAGGAAATTAATATTGATATGATACTGTTTTTTAATCATAGACCTTACTCAGCTGCCCCACTGATGTCTTTTTTCTAGTCCAGGATCTCATAAAGGATCATGCACTGCATTTAGTTATTATTTCTTCATAATATTCTTTTAAGTCTGGAATAACTCTTTGGTCTTTCTTTTATTTCAAGACCTTAGTTTTGAAGGATACTGGCAAATTATTTTGGAAATACCCTTCAATTTCAGTGTATCTTACATTTTGTATGATTAAATTGGACAATGTCTTTTTAGCAGTAACACCAGAGAAGTGAAGTAGTATGTTCATTACCTCGTATTAGGATATACTCACAGAAGTCCTTAAATTATAATATTGTACAAACACAAATTTTCACTTTTCTGTTTTGCAGTGATAGTCTTATCCACGTTAGACCTTTTAAACCTTATATAATAAAGTCCTTTATGGTACTGTACTTTTTCTGTTGGTTTTGTAAATCAAAGATTCATACTGATCTCCTCGTAGGAGGTTGACTGTGAGGACAGTTAACCCACTTACAAATTAAATTTACCTGAGTGAACTAGAGTGCCCAGCTCTGATGTTGAAAAATTCTCTACGTGATCTACTTTATTTAAAAATTCAGCCTGAACAAGCACCTGAAGAGAACATTTCCTACACCTTGTCCCCAATTCTTATGTGACACTGATGAGTGAATGATGTGAAGAGCTTTTTGAGTATGAGTTGAAAATTTTTTGAGCATTTATGTCTGTCTTAAGGGTAAATGAGAGTGGAGGGTTTTTTTCTGAAATTCAACAATGTATCTAATCAGTAAACATTGCCCTCTTCATAAAAAGTACTTTTCTTCCCTTAGGAATTTACTTTTAAGGGCATCCAATTTTTTATATGTGTATCACCTCATTTATTAGATTTGTCTGTATCTTGGAAAAGAACAGGAAAGAAACACTATCTAAATTATCTGCAACTTCTTATTTGTTGACCCAATAAGGATTAACTTAGTATAGTTACGCTATGTTAAATTAATCTTACTGCTATATCGCAAAATTATATATTCAGTTGTTGGGGTGGACTTTTGTTGGTTTTGTTTTTGTTTTCTTCTAAAAGAACTGTAGCTGTTCAAAAATGTGATAAAGCATAAAATGCTGTTTTGGTAACTTAAGTTTTTAAGGCTTTAAAAGGGAAAATGAATCAATATTTTTCATCCAAAGATTCATAGAAAAATGTTAGGCTGATCAAAGACTACTTGTGAAGATGTGTTTTTTTATTTAAACATAGCTTCGAAAGAAAATATACTTTGTTCACTGAAAAAACATTAGAAATGAAAAATTTGACTGCTTATTTATTTATTTATGGCTACGTTGTGTCTTCGTTGCAGTACGCGGGCCTCTCACCACGGTGGCTTCTCTTGTTGCGGAGCACGGGCTCCAGGCGCGCGGGCTTCAGTAGTTGTGGTACGTGGGCTCAGTAGTTTTTGATCACGGGCTCCAGAGCGCAGGCTCCATATTTGTGGCGCACGGGCTTAGTTACTCCCCGGCATGTGGGATCTTCCAGGACCAAGGCTTGAACCCGTGTCCCCTGCATTGGCAGGCGGATCATCAACCACTGTGCCACCAGGGAAGCCCTGACTGCATATATTTTTCATAGCAGAGCTGCCTCATTATTCCTCAACCTTCGTTTCCCTTGTAAGTTAAGGGAAAAGAAGGGCAAATTGTCCGTATGGGTGTTGCTGTGAAAGGAGACGGGTTTTTCTGTGTGATTACGTAATTTATATCTGTACTTTCGTCCTCAAACCCCATATATGCATAGGATGCTGGACTGTAAAATAATTTATTCATAAACTGCCTGAAAAAAATTTTAAGCCTCTTGTAAAATACAGATATTATACATTTTAAAATGAATGTTGAAGCAATTTGTTTTATTTTACCAAAATGCAAGTAGACAACACTCTAATGATTCCATTCTACTGAATTTGTACCAAAAGAAACATCAAAATGGGGGCCATATGTTCATGGCACGGGATAATCAGATAAGAATAAAATAGTAGGAGGCTCTGGTTTGTCACAACCTAATTATACATCCTTATGAGTACAGAAATTAAGAATTTGCAGACCTGCTTTTTATAATATTTTTAAATTAGCTGTAACAAATCAAATTACTGAAATTTTTGGTTATATTAAATTCAATCATGAGCCTATAGACACAGCACGAGAAATGTAGTTATGAACAGACATGTCCACCAGTTGCTAGTAGTAACAATTACTATTTACACGTATTTTCTCTTGCAATATGTTAAACATTCCGTCTTTGGTTTCTACTTTTAACACAATTTTAAATTAGCACACTAAAATAATAGTGAAAACTTTACATTTATGAGTGATATAAATTCTCTGAAATTTAATGTCTCATCTGCTGAAATATAGTTACACTACCTTAGAAGTTTTTGAGAATTCAATGAGATAATGTATTGATATATGAAAACACCTCTCACTTTGCTTCGTACATAATAGAAGTTTGTTTTATTTTTTAGCTACAGTATATGGTAATATTTTACCTTTATTGTCTTCTGATAATTTCAGCAGATCCAAATTCACATTCATTATAACAGCCTGGAATATCTTTGACCTTTATCATTCAGACTAATTTTTTTTCTATTTATTAGAGAGCTCCACAAACTATTCTTTGCAAATCATTATTTCTGAAACCATTCTCTGAGGTGTGAGCATCTGCTAGCTGCTAACAGAGGGTGCAGCTGTTGTTCAGGAGACCGGCTGTGTTGTGTTGCCAAGCAACTGCTGCAAACCAAATCCCTGGGCAGGTTGCTTGCCCAGGCGCACCTGCCTGCCGACCCAGCTATTTATTTAATTAAAAATCTGTTCCTGCACAACAGCCTGGCCAGAAAGGCAACAGCAGCCATAGATTACAACTATATTAAATGATCTACCCATATTGTTTCACTGACTATTCATTGCGAACCAAAGGTGTCTCAGACCACCCCCACTTACTCTTAATGACTTTTCATAAAGTGTGTAAAAGCAAAGTAGAGATGGATTCTATGTGCATGTCAGAGAAACTGAAACCAATTTGTCAGGCACATCACTTCCTGTAAACAAATGTGCAAAATGTTTCATCAATAAGAGAGCTTCTAACAAGGCATTATTGCATTTTTATGTGCAATGGGGAAGAAAAGGATGTAAAATATGTATTTACTGTTAATTGGGAATTTGGAAAGTCAGTGTTTTCATAGACCAAGTTGTTTTTTCCTTTCAATTAAAAAAAAAAACCCAAACACTTCAGGTGCCTTAGAGTTCACTCTTAGATTACACTGGTTTTCTCTTCTCATTCTGCTCTCCTCATTTTCAAAATTTACAGTGGCTCTTTTATGTCAACCAGATGACATTAGAAATGAAACTGTCAAGAATTAATACCAGCCATTGCAGTTTCTTTTAAAAACCACAGGGAATCTTGGCAATACTTATATACATGTCAACTGTGCTCTGTCCTTTGAAGCTCATTCCAGCTCCTCTTAGGAACAACTGGCTCTTATAAGGATTTCAAGAGAAAAACATAAAGGTTTTGGTTGTGATTGCCTTACAGATTTATTTTTATTTTTTTTTTATAATTTTTTTTTTTTTTTTCGGTACATGGGCCTCTCACTGTTGTGGCCTCTCCCGTTGCGGAGCACAGGCTCCGGACGCGCAGGCTTAGCGGCCGTGGCTCACGGGCCTAGCCGCTCCGCGGCATGTGGGATCTTCCCAGACCGGGGCACGAACCTGTGTCCTCTGCATCGGCAGGCGGACTCTCAACCACTGCGCCACCAGGGAAGCCCTGAGATTTATTTTTGATACCTGTGAAGGAAAGACTTAAAAGTGGGACTCCAGTAACTGAAGTATTCCTAATTTTTATGGCAACTATTAAAGTCAAGAAAGGTCTTTATTAAGAATTCAATGTTTGCTATATCACCAAGAGCAGCAGAAATTATTATTAAAAAGCCTAGAATTCTCTTTGAGTGATGTATAAATTACATGTGCAAAGGAAGCTTGTTCTCAGAAAAGGTACTACATAAAATATAAGTAATGATAATTTGATATTAACTGAAGCTCACATTTAGAGACTATAAGAAAGTGATTTTTAATAATGTATGTGTGTGTCTTAATTTTTTATTTGTGTCTTATTTTATTTTGTTTTTTATTTTTTTACGGTACGCGGGCCTCTCACTGTTGTGGCCTCTCCCGTTGCGGAGCACAGGCTCCGGACGCGCAGGCTCAGCGGCCATGGCTCACGGGCCCAGTCGCTCCGAGGCATGTGGGATCTTCCCAGACCTGGGCACGAACCCGTGTCCCCTGCATCAGTAGGCAGACTCTCAACCACTGCGCCACCAGGGAAGCCCTTGTGTCTTATTTTAAAATGAGAGTGTTTTAAAGTTGGGATAAAAGTATAAAAAGTCCTGCCAACAAACATATCAGTGATCTCCCTTGTTTAATGCATTTTATATTTTTACTCAGATATACAACTCATAGGCTTCTGTTTTCACTATCTGCTGCTTTTCTATGCCATATTTATATTTTCATTGTTGACATAGAAGTTATGTCTATTGATTGTATAGAGAATGCTTAATCTTATTAAGTGTCTTACACCCATAAGGCACTGAAATTTCACAATACCTACTTCCAACCAAATGTCAAAGGAGGATCTTCTATGAATTTATCTGGTTCAATCTTCTTTTTATTCTACACAGAGTTTCACCAATGAAATGTCTACTTTTGTAGACACTAGCATCTACCAGTCATACAATTCTCCATACTATGCCTACTTACAGTATTTTTTGCTTTTTTTCCTTATTCCTTTTCCTTCTAATGAAATAACACATACACTGAATCTTCTATTGGATGTAATTTGGGAGCCCAAAAGTCATTTTAAATCTAAAACAGATACAATGTTTTCAGTCCAGACTGATGACTCCTAGCCATACAGAAAAACAATATTTAATCAGATATTTCTTTTTTAAACCTGAAGGCTATTAACTGGACCATCACTGAGTTTGAGATAATAAATGCATGTGAAAATGTTGCTCTCATATCAAGTTCCCAAGCTTTAGTATTTTTTCTGCTTCAGCATACTCATTCAGAACCTACCTATTCTTCAAAGCCTGGCTAAATATCATCTCCTGTGTGAAGGCTTATCTTTTCTAGTGTGTCGTGATTTCCCCTTTTCATCTGGTATTTAACATTTATGTCTGTATGTCTTGATTCCTTGAACTATTGATTGAAAATTATAGTGTACATTCATGCATTCAACCATTTGTAAGCCAGGGATTGTGCTGAAAATGAAAAGGTAAATTACTTCACAACATCAAAGATTTCAGAACTATAACTGAAATTATTTACTAATTTGATTAGTAAATTGCTAGATTATTGATAGAGAACAGAGATCACAAGAAAAGCTATAAGGAGATTACATTTTGGTGTCTGGAAGTGGTACTGTACTAACGACTCTGTTTCCAAAATCTATATACCTAGCAGACAGATCCTCTTAAAATTCCCAAACCTGAACATGAAATTGCTCTCTAAATTTGCTCCTCCATGCTCAGTGTCAATGTCATCATCATCACCGAGTTGCTCCTTCCAGAAAATCTAGAAATCATTCTTACCATTCTTTTGTTAGCTCACAGATTGCATTTGTGGAAAAAAAAAAAAAAAGACTGCCTTTCATTAACATCTGCTGTCCATGCTTATTACGACCAAATAATTTTAATAGTCTCCTAACAGTCTCTCTGTTTCCAGTCTTGATTCTCTTTATGGACTCTGCGTGTCGCTAGACAAATCTTTCTGAAATACACATCTTGTTAAATTACCTGCTTAATCTTTCAAAAGCTACTTATTGTCTACATATCAAATCTGAAGTCGCTACTCTAGCATTCATGACCTTCCAAGAACTGGTCTTCATTTTAAACATCCAACTCAAAATTACTGCCTTCGTCAGGCTCTGCCTAATCCCTCCAGCTATAATTTAACACCCCATCCTGTGTGTATCCCACAAACCGCAATTATACTCCTGTCATAGCACTTACCACGATTTAATAGTCTTACTGAGACTCAGTAAATACTTGTTGACTGATTATAATCTCTTCAACATTCCAAGACTGTGACAGCTTCATCCTCTTCAGTTCTTCTTTTGTCACCTGAAATTGTATCCTTATTACCGACATAATGCAAGAGACGTGGAGTCTTGTAATAAATAATGGAATGAGTATGTTTTAATATAGAGGGATAGAAGAGGTTAACACTGATAAGAATAATTTGGTCACTCTTAGGATTTATGATAATACTTCCCAAACCTATAAAATTACCAGAATATTGGGAAGCTTTATTTAAAAAATAAATTTTTCATAACACCAATATATACCTTCTGAATTAGAATTAAGAAGGCTTCTCAGGTGATTCTAATGATTAGCCAGCTTTGGCAATCTTTAGAGGAGGAGACCTAGTAGAATAAGTATTAATATTTTGTGAGGGTGTAGGGATTTGATTTCTTATCTCCTATCCCCACATTCTGGAACCTGGCATACATAAATTCTAATACAAAAGGCAATCCTGTATAAGATCTTGGCTAGATATGGGCACCCTTTTAACATAATTTACAAAACTTATGTTAGCAGGATGGTAACGTGTGAGCGGTATAATTTTATTTTTGATATGGCATCTGGAGCCCTGATCACCATGGAGGTTCCTGTTCCTTCAGGCCTCATCCTCAGGACCTGAAGCCCCATGAGTACTGCTCCCCTGTCACTCTTTCCAGAGCAGAACAGGATCAAGTAGTGACTTACTGCCAACCCAAGATGAAGTCAGGGTCTTAGGAGATTTATAGGGTAAGAAGTTGCAGAAGAAGCAAAAGAGAGAGAAAGCAGTTAGGGCATGGAGCTCCGTGCCCTTTGAAGGCCCTCTTTCCAACAGGGACCAGTTTGATATCTTAGAAAAACTGCTCTCAAATCTCTACCACACTGTAGATTCAGTAAGGGTTGAATTACATTGTTTGCACCTAAAATTTTCAAAACAGAAAAGGAAAAGAAAAGAAGAAACAAAAAGAGCACATTTAACATTTGCAAGATCTATTATGTGCTCAATGAGCAACAAGAAGCTATTTTGCTTACCGAGTATAGCAGACATTTTTTACACAGTAGAGTTTAGTGTCAGAGAGATACATAATGATGCAGTGTTCTTGTGAGTGTTTATTCTGTGTTCCTTTTCTAGAGCTAAGTAAGCTCTGTGATAGAGTGCAGGATCAAAGATATATATGATCTCTATTCTCAAGGAACTCACAGGCCGAGGAAAATCCTATTAGAAAACAAGCAATTACAGTTCCCTATGTTAAGTATCAGGGTGGAGACTGGAGGCTTGATCTGTGACTTCAGTGGAAGCATGTACAGGAATTTTTCTGATGGAAAAGAATAAGGACATTTCCAGCAATGGACGTTGAGGACATAAAGACATGAGGGTATTAAATAGCGTGGTGGTTTATGAGAAGTGAGTAGCAGGCTGTATATATAGCACCGAGTAGAAGAGCATAGGCTTGGGATCATGTGGCGATAGGAATCCTCTCATTTGCTACTGACAGTGATACTACAGCCTTGCCTGACTTTGTCTAAGTTACCGTTTCTTCTCCAGTGAGATGAGGGTTATTTAACAATACATCTGTCATAGAGTTGTTAAGTTTCCTATTATGTATGTAAGGTGCTTAACACAGTCCCTAGCAGTGCTTAGCGAAGTATGACAAATAATAACTTAATAGTAGTTCAGTATGGTTGGACCAAGGAGTACACAGAAATGAGTGATGGAATTTGAGTCTGAATTTATACATGACTAGATCAAAAGTGGCCTTACACCACACTAAAGAAAATCACTGCATCCTCAAATCATACTAAAATATCTTTTGTCCTTTTATATCTTGCAATGGAATATAATTGATTTTGAGTATTTCCCCTGATATTTACAACCAGCAAATACCTCAAAGAAAAGAAGCCTCAAAGAAAAACCTGAAATGGATGCGCTTTTTACAGTGTTGTGAAGTATATTTATACAAACAGCTCAGAGAAATGTATCTATAAAGAAAATCTGTACTGGTAATAGACCTCAGGGTAAGTAAACAAGAAAATGGTAATATAACCTCCCTCTTATAACATACATTATTAGTAAACAAGAAAATGGTAATATAACCCCCCTTTCACCATATGTTATTGTATGCCTAACATAAAAATCAATAAACAAAGAACACATGCAATTATATAGGCTTCATGTGATTTACTATTGATGCTGTTCTTTTTTTTTTAACATCTTTATTGGAGTATAATTGCTTTACAATGGTGTGTTAGTTTCTGCTTTATAACAAAGTGAATCACTTATACATATACATATGTCCCCATATCTCTTCCCTCTTGCGTCGTCCTCCCTCCCACCCTCCCTATCCCACCCCTCTAGGTGGTCACAAAGCACCGAGCTGATCTCCCTGTGCTATGCGGCTGCTTCCCACTAGCTGTCTATTTTACATTTGGTAGTGTATATATGTCCATGCCACTCTCTCGCTTTGTCACAGCTTACCCTTCCCTCTCCCCGTATCCTCAAGTCCATTCTCTAGTAGGTCTGTGTCTTTATTCCCGTCTTACCCCTAGGTGCATCATGACATTTTTTTTTTCCTTAGATTCCATATATATGTGTTAGCATACGGTATTTGTCTTTCTGACTTACTTCACTCTGTATGACAGACTCTAGGTCTATCCACCTCATTACAAATAGCTCAATTTTGTTTCTTTTTATGGCTGAGTAATATTCCATTGTATATATGTGCCACATCTTCTTTATCCATTCATCTGATGATGGACACTTAGGTTGCTTCCGTCTCCTGGCTATTGTAAATAGAGCTGCAATGAACATTTTGGTACATGACTCTTTTTGAATTATGGTTTTCTCAGGGTATATGCCCAGTGGTGGGATTGCTGGGTCATATGGTAGTTCTATTTGTAGTTTTTTAAGGAACCTCCATACTGTTCTCCATAGTGGCGGTATCAATTTACATTCCCACCAGCAAGGCAAGAGTGTTCCCCTTTCTCCACACCCTCTCCAGCATTTATTGTTTCTAGATTTTTTGATGGTGGCCATTCTGACTGGTGTGAGATGATATCTCATTGTGGTTTTGATTTGCATTTCTCTAATGATTAATGATGTTGAGCATTCTTTCATGTGTTTGTTGGCAATCAGTATATCTTCTTTGGAGAAATGTCTATTTAGGTCTTCTGCCCATTTTTGGATTGGGTTGTTTGTTTTTTGTTATTGAGCTGCACGAGCTGCTTATATATTTTGGAGATTAATCCTTTGTCAGTTGCTTCATTTGAAAATATTTTCTCCCATTCTGAGGGTTGTCTTTTGATCTTGTTTATGGTTTCCTTTGCTGTGCAAAGGCTTTTTTTTTTTTTTTTTTTTTTTTTGTGGTACGCGGGCCTCTCACTGTTGTGGCCTCTCCCGTTGTGGAGCACAGGCTCCGGATGCGAAGGCTCAGCGGCCATGGATCACGGGCCCAGCTGCTCCGCAGCATGTGGGATCTTCCCGGACCGGGGCACGAACCCGTGTCCCCTGCATCGGCAGACAGACTCTCAACCACTGCGCCACCAGGGAAGCCCTGTGCAAAAGCTTTTAATCTTCATTAGGTCCCATTTGTTTATTTTTGTTTTTATTTACATTTCTCTAGGAGATGGGTCAAAAAGGATCTTGCTGTGATTTATGTCATACAGTGTTCTGCTTATGTTTTCCTCTAAGAGTTTGATAGTTTCTGGCCTTACATTTAGGTCTTTAATCCATTTTGACCTTCTTTTTGTGTACGGTGTTAGGGAGTGTTCTAATCTCATACTTTTACATGTACCTGTCCAGTTTTCCCAGCACCACTTATTGAGGAGGCTGTCCTTTCTCCACTGTACATTCCTGCCTCCTTTATCAAAGATAAGGTGGCAATAAGTGCGTGGGTTTATCTCTGGGCTTTCTATCCTGTTCCATTGATCTATATTTCTGTTTTTGTGCCAGTACCATACTGTCTTGATTACTGTAGCTTTGTAGTATAGTCAGGGAGCCTGATTCCTCCAGCTCCGTTTTTCGTTCTCAAGATTGCTTCGGCTATTCGGGGTCTTTTGTGTTTCCATACAAATTGTGAAATTTTTTGTTCTAGTTCTGTGAAAAATGCCAGTGATAGTTTGATAGGGATTGCAATGAATCTGTAGATTGCTTTGGGTAGTAGAGTCATTTTCACAATGTTGATTCTTCCAATCCAAGAACATGGTATATCTCTCCATCTATTTGTATCATCTTTAATTTCTTTCATCAGTGTCTTATAATTTTCTGCATACAGGTCTTTTGTCTCCTTAGGTAGGTTTATTCCTAGATATTTTATTCTTTTTGTTGCAGTGGTAAATGGGAGTGTTTTCTTAATTTCACTTTCAGATTTTGCATCATTAGTGTATAGGAATGCCAGAGATTTCTGTGCATTAATTTTGTATCCTGCTACTTTACCAAATTCATTGATTAGCTCTAGTAGTTTTCTGGTAGCACCTTTAGGATTCTCTATGTATAGTATCATGTCATCTGCAAACAGTGACAGCTTTACTTCTTCATTTCTGATTTGCATTCCTTTTATTTCCTTTTCTTCTCTGATTGCTGAGGCTAAAACTTCCCAAACTATGTTGAATAAGAGTGGTGAGAGTGGGCAACCTTGTCTTGTTCCCGATCTTGGTGGAAATGCTTTCAGTTTTTCACCATTGAGGGCAATGTTGGCTGTTGGTTTGTCATATATAGCCTTTATTATGTTGAGGAAAGTTCCCTCTATGCCTACTTTCTGCAGGGTTTTTATCATAAATGGTGTTGAATTATGTCAAAAGCTTTTTCTGCATCTATTGAGATGATCGTATGGTTTTTCTCCTTCAGTTTGTTAATATGGTGTATCACGTTGATTGATTTGCGTGTATTGAAGAATCGTTGTATTCCTGGAATAAACCCCACTTGATCATGGTGAATGATCCTTTTAATGTGCTGTTGGATTCTGTTTGCTAGTATTTTGTTGAGGATTTCTGCCTCTGTGTTCATCAATGATATTGGCCTGTAGTTTTCTTTCTTTGTGACATCTTTGTCTGGTTTTGGTATCAGGGTGATGGTGGCCTCATAGAATGAGTTTGGGAGTGTTCCTCCCTCTGCTATCTTTTGGAAGAGTTTGAGAAGGATAGGTGTTAGCTCTTCTCTAAATGTTTGGTAGAATTCGCCTGTGAAGCCATCTGGTCCTGGGCTTTTGTTTGTTGAAAGATTTTTAATCACAGTTTCAATTTCATTACTTTTGATTGGTCTGCTCATATTTTCTATTTCTTCCTGATTCAGTCTTGGCAGGTTGTGCATTTCTAAGAATTTGTCCATTTCTTCCAGGTTGTCCATTTTATTGGCATAGAGTTGCTTGTAGTAATCTCTCATGATCGTTTGTATTTCTGCAGTGTCAGTTGTTACTTCTCCTTTTTCATTTCTAATTCTATTGATTTGAGTCTTCTCCCTTTTTTTTTTTTTTTGGCAGTATGCGGGCCTCTCACTGTTGTGGCCTCTCCCGCTGCGGAGCACAGGCTCCAGACGCGCAGGCTCAGTTGCCATGGCTCATGGGCCTAGCTGCTCTGCAGCATGTGGGATCTTCCCGGAGTCGGACATGAACCCATGTACCCTCCATCAGCAGGTGGACTGTCACCACTGTATCACCAGGGAAGCCCTCCCTTTTTTTCTTGATGACTTTGGCTAATGGTTTCTCAATTTTGTTTATCTTCTTAAAGAACCAGCTTTTAGTTTTCTTTATCTTTGCTATAGTTTCCTTCATTTCTTTTTCATTTATTTCTGATCTGATCTTTATGATTTCTTTCCTTCTGCTAACTTTGGGGTTTTTTTGTTCTTCTTTCTCTAATTGCTTTCGGTGCAAGGTTAGGTTTTTTATTCAAGATGTTTCCTGTTTCTTAAGGTATGATTGTATTGCTATAAACTTCCCTCTTAGAACTGCTTTTGCTGCATCCCATAGGTTTTGGGTCGTTGTGTCTCCATTGTCATTTGTTTCTAGGTATTTTTTGATTTCCTCTTTGATTTCTTCAGTGATAACTTCATTATTAAGTAGTATATTGTTTAGCCTCCATGTGTTTGTATTTTTTACAGATCTTTTCCTGTAATTGATATCTAGTCTCATAGCGTTGTGGTCGGAAAAGATACTTGTTACAATTTCAATTTTCTTAAATTTACCAAGGCTTGATTTGTGACCCAAGATATGATCTATCCTGGAGAATGTTCCATGAGCACTTGAGAAGAATGTGTATTCTGTTGTTTTTGGATGGAATGTCATATAAATATCAATTAAGTCCATCTTGTTAAATATATCATTTAAAGCTTGTGTTTCCTTATTTATTTTCATTTTGCATGATCTGTCCATTGGTGAAAGTGGGGTGTTAAAGTCCTCTACTATGAATGTGTTACTGTCAATTTCCTCTTTTATGGCTGTTAGTATTTGCCTTATGTGCTGAGGTGCTCCTGTGTTAGGTGCATAAATATTTACAATTGTTATATCTTCTTGGATTGATCCCTTGATCATTATGTAATGTCCTTCTTTGTCTCTTGTAATAGTCTTTATTTTAAAAGTCTATTTTGTCTGATATAAGAATTGCTACTCCAGCTTTTTTTTTTTTTTTTTTTTTTTGCGTTACGCGAGCCTCTCACTGTTGTGGCCTCTCCCGTTGCGGAGCACAGGCTCTGGATGCACAGTCTCAGCGGCCAGGGCTCATGGGCCCAGCCGCTCCGCGGCATGTGGGATCCTCCCAGACCGGGGCACGAACCCGCCTCTCCTGCATCGGCAGGCAGACTCTCAACCACTGTGCTACCAGGGAAGCCCTCCAGCTTTCTTTTGATTTCCATTTGCATGGAATGTCTTCCATCCCCTCACTTTCAGTCTGTATGTGTCCCTAGGTCTGAAGTGGGTCTCTTGTAGACAGCATGTATATGGGTCTTGTTTTTTTATTCATTCAGCCAGTCTGTGTCTTTTGGTGGGACCATTTAATCCATTTACATTTAAGGTAATTATCAATATGTATGTTCCTATTCCCATTTTCTTAATTGCTTTGGGTTTGTTATTGTAGGTCTTTTCCTTCTCTTGTGTTTCTTGCCTAGAGAAGTTCCTTTAGCATTTGTTGTAAAGCTGGTTTGGTGGTGCTGAACTCTCTCAGCTTTTCCTTGTCTGTAAAGGTTTTAATTTCTCCATCAAATCTGAATGAGATCCTTGCTGGGTAGAGTAATCTTGGTTGCAGGTTTTTCTCCTTCATCACTTTAAATATGTCCTGCCAGTCCCTTCTGGCTTGCAGAGTTTCTGCTGAAAGATCAGCTGTTAACCTTATGGGGATTCCCTTGTGTGTTATTTGTTGCTTTTCCCTTGCTGCTTTTAATATGTTTCCTTTGTATTTAATTTTTGATAGTTTGATTAATATCTGTCTTGGCATGTTTCTCCTTGGTTTTATCCTGTATGGGACTCTCTGTGCTTCCTGGACTTGATTAACTATTTCCTTTCCCATATTAGGGAAGTTTTCAACTATAATCTCTTCAAATATTTTCTCAGTCCCTTTCTTTTTCTCTTCTTCTTCTGGAACCCCTATAATTCGAATGTTGTTGCATTTAGTGTTGTCTCAGAGGTCTCTGAGACTGTCCTCTGTTCTTGTCATTCTTCTTTCTTTATTCTGCTCTGCAGTAGTTATTTCCACTATTTTATCTATCAGGTCACTTATCTCTTCTTCTGCCTCAGTTATTCTGCTATTGATCCCTTCTAGAGTATTTTTAGTTTCATTTATTGTGTTGTTCATCATTGCTTGTTTCCTCTTTAGTTCTTCTAGGTCCTTATTAAATGTTTCTTGCATTTTCTCTATTCTATTTCCAAGATTTTGGATCATCTTTACTATCATTATTCTGAATTCTTTTTCAGGTAGACTGCCTATTTCCTCTTCATTTGTTAGGTCTGGTGGGTTTTTATCTTGCTCCTTCGACTGCTGTGTGTTTTACTGTCTTCTCATTTTGCTTATCTTACTGTGTTTGGGGTCTCTTTTTTGCCGGCTGCAGGTTCGTGGTTCCCATTGTTTTTGGTGTCTGTCCCCAATGTCTAAGGTTGGTTCAGTGGGTTGTGTAGGCTTCCTGGTGGAGGGAACTAGTGCCTGTGTTCTGGTGGATGAGGCTGGATCTTGTCTTTCTGGTGGGCAGGTCCACATCTGGTGGTGTGTTTTGGGGTGTCTGTGGCCTTATTATGATTTTAGGCAGCCTCTCTGCTAATGGGTGGGGCTGTGTTCCTGTCTTGCTAGTTGTTTGGCATAGGGTGTCCAGCACTGTAGCTTGCTGGTCATTGAGTGAAGCTGGGTGTTGGTGTTGAGATGTAGATCTCTGGGAGATTTTCGCCATTTGATTTTATGTAGAGCTGGGTGGTCTCTTGTGGACCAGTGTCCTGAAGTTGGCTCTCCCATGTCAGAGGCACAGCACTGACCCCTGGCTGCAGCACCAAGAGCCTTTCATCCACACGGTTTTTAATGGGTGATCAACCAAATATTTCCAAAACATGCTGTGGCATCAGGCCTTCCAACCTCGGCTTCAGGTTAGTTTCTTTCCAGCCTTTTCATGACAGAGTGACTATGCAGTGGTTTCCTGGCTGAAGAATTTTGTATCGACATCTAGTCAACGCTGTCCACAGATGAGAGAACAGAGTTTCCCCCTGTGTAGCTGAGAAGTCAGCAGGACCCTCGCCTCCCAGGGCGAGGAGCTTTCAGGTGGCCGCAGCACGACGGGGAGTGAAGGATGAGGCTGTGATCCCACCTTCACTTAGAAGCACACACATGCCTGATGCTGTTCTTAAAATTCAGAGCCACACATGACCCACAGTTTCACTTACTTAAATGTCATTTGTATTACCATCAGGACAGGAAATACATGAGCCTCTGTCGTTTGAGGACGTGACCCTCTCGCTCTTGTGACATGTAGTTCACTTTAAAATTTCAAACACTGGACCTTTTGTTAGACTCATGCAAGGGCTTCCCTTTCCTTCCACTTCCTGCTGCTTTGTTTTATGTGTCTTTAATCTATTCCCATCCTCCACCTCAAGATGCATGAATATTATGAATTAACATATATAAATTTAGCAAAAGAAAAAAATTTAACCAGAAATCTGTATGAGAATTGTCACCTGTTCAGAGATTATGGAAGTGTACTACAATAGGAAAAGAAAATGTGTTTTACTCCTATTTTGCCCATTAAATGAAATTAAGCAACTATTTAGCCTATATGGGTTTGAGTTACTATACCTAGAAAAGAGGTCACTTAAATAGTTGTACTCTAAAATCTATCTCAGAACTAAGGCTTTTTGACTGCCATAATTTTATTTATAAGTCAAGTGTGTTCTAGTGAAACATAAAAATACCATTGAAAAACCAACAAAATGTGTATGACTTAACAGCACTGAAAAACTAATGAAAGTATCAGTATTCTTTAAAAGGGGTATCAGTAATAAAGTAAAGGTAATAATTAAGTCAAGGTTACTTACTATAGAAGTAATGGAATAAACAAAACACAGGACAGTAATTTCCTTGGGGGATACATTTTAATTACTCTGAGTGACACTGAAAGGCAAAACAAGTTCTCGCTTATTAGGAGGTTTCTAAATCCTTCTTTTGAAAAGAAGCAAAGAGGTCAAGTGATTTAGAGTCACTCGGAATGAACATTAATAGTTTTTCAGCTACTCGTTATATGTCTCCTATCTTTAGTAACTGTATCCTGATTTTTCTCTGGGAAACACTTTGAAATAGTTCAAATGTTTCTCGAAGGAGTGAACTCTACTTCTCTGTCCTAAACACCATCATATTCCACTTGTCCTTGAGATTAATTAGGTTGGGTATCTGGCCTACATAGTCAAACCACAATAAATCCCAGGACTTTTATTGAAACACAGAAAAAACACCATATCTTGTTCATAGCAGAGGGACATTGAATAACGGGGAGCAGAAGCTGCCAAAGGCCACCACCCATGTCTTTTTGAGTAAAGTACCATGAAAAGAAAGCATTTAGGCATTTATTTCACAGAACCACAGACAAGTCAATCTTACGTCAAAAAACTCCTCAATTATGCAAGATAAATGAACTATAGATGGTAAATATAATTTATTCATATATTTTGTTTATTTTACATTTTCAGATATACGCAAAGAGTTTAATGTTGAGGTCAATTTAGTATAAAATGCCATTGCTTAGAACAGTACGTGCGATACAGTAGATATGCTTCCATATCTTGGCTGTTGTAAATACTGCTGCACTGAACATAGGGCTGCATATATCTTTTCCAATTAGTGTTTTCATTTTCATGAGATAAATTCCAAGGAGTGGCATTGCTGGATTATATGATAGTTTTATTTTTAATTTTTTGAAGACTCTCCATACTGTTTTCCACAATGGCTGCACCAATTCACATTCCCACCAACGGTGCACGAGGGTTCCCTTTTCTTCCCAACACTTGTTATTTGTTGTCTTTTGATAATAGCCATTCTGACAGGTGTGAGGAAATGTCTAATTATGACTGTGCATTTCTCTGGTGATTAGCGATGTTGAGCATATTTTCATCTTTCTGTTGGCCACACACATATGACCATATGGCATATAGTTGTTCATAGTAATCTGTTTGATCCTTTGTATTTATTTGGTGTCAGTTGTAACTTCTTTTTTACTTCTGAGTTGATTTGAGGCCTCTTTTTTTTTCTTGATGAGTTTGGCTAAAGGTTTATCAATTTAAAAAATATATATTTTGAAAGAACCAGCTCTTAGTTTACCTGACATTTTCTTGCTCTCTCTCTTTTTTTTTTTTTTTGTGGTACGCAGGCCTCTCACTGTTCTGGCCTCTCCTGTTGCGGAGCACAGGCTCTGGACGCGCAGCCTCAACGGCCATGGCTCACGGGCCCAGCCGCTCTGCGGCATGTGGGATCTTCCCGGACCGGGGCACGAACTTGTGTCCTCTGCATCGGCAGGCAGACTCCCAACCACTGCACCACCAGCGAAGCCCTCTCTCTTTTTTTTTTTTAAAGCTTCTATTTCATTTAGTTCTGGTCTACGCTTTATGATTTCCTTCCTTCTAGTCACTTTGGGTTTTGTTTGTTCTTCTCTTTCTAGTACCTTTAGCTGTAAGGTTCAGTTGTTTGAGATTTTTCTTGTTTCCTGAGTTAGGCGTATATTGTTTTAAACTTCCCTCTTAGAACTGATTTTGCTGCATCCCATAGATTTTGCATTATTGTGTTTCCATTTCCATTTGTCACTAGGTATGTTTAAATTTCTTTGATTTCTTCAGTTATCCATTGGTTGTTTAGTAGCATATTGTTGAGCCTACACATGTTTGTGGGTTTTGCAGTTTTTTTCTTGTAGTTGATTTCTTGTCTCCTAGCATTGTGGTTAGAACAGATGCTTGGTATGATTTCCATCTTCTTAAATTTTCTGAGATTTGTTTTGTGGCCTAGCATGTGACCAATCCTGAAGAATATTCCATGTGCCCTTGAAATGAGTGTATGTTCTGCTGCTTTTGAATGGAATGTTCTATATATGTGTATTAAGTCAATTTACTCTAATGTTTCATTTAAGGTCAGTGTTTCTTTATTGATTTTCTGTCCAGATGATATGCGCATTGATGTAAGTGGGGTGTTAAAGTCCCCTACTGCTATTGTGTTACTGTCAGTTTCTCCCTTTGTGCTGTTAATATTTGCTTTATGTATTTAGGGGCTCCTATGGTGGGTACATAAATATTTACAGTTGTTATATCTCCTTGGGTTGATCCCTTGATCATTTTGTACTGTCCTTCTTTATCTCTTACTACAGTCTTTGTTTAGAGTCTATTTTGTCTCATATAGGTATTGCTGCCTTGGCTTTCTTTTCATTTCCATTTGCATGGAATATGTTTTTCCATCCCGTCACTCTTGGTCTAGGTTTCTCTTTAAATCTGAAGTGAGTCTCTTGTAGGCAGCATATATATGGGTCTTGTTTTTGTATCCACTCAGGCACTCTATGTCTTTTGACTGGAGTGTTTAGTCCATTTACATTTAAAGTAATTATTGATAGATATGTACTTATTGCCATTTTCTTCATTGTTTGGGGGTTGTTTTTGTGGTTCCTTTCTTCCTATTTTGCTCTCTTCCCTTGCATTTTGATGACTATCTTTGGTGTTATGTTTGAATTTTTTTCTCTTTTTTGTGTGCATATCCATTACAGATTTTTTATTTGTGGTTACTGTGTGATTCATGTATGTGTGTGTGATTATTTTAAGTTGCTGCTCTCTTAAGTTTAAACACATTTTAACAACCCTGCATTTTTACCCACTCACCATGTTTACTGTTTTTGACATATTTTACATCTTTTTGTTTTGTTTGTCCCTTAACTACTTATTATGGATATAGATGGTTTTATTACTTTTGTGTTTTAACCTTCCTACTAGCTTTGTATGTGGTTGATTTTTTTCCTATTAAAAATAATCAAAGTATAATTATTCTACATTGATACAGTAAGGTTTACATTTTGCATTTTACATAGAGCAGCTTTACATTTTAAAGCCCTCAGATCCTTGGACTTCCAGAGTCCTTGGTCTGAATTTACAGGTTATATATTATGTACACCTTATGTAATCACTATATCTTTTTCAGCTTTACATAATGGTGTAGATATATCTGTATTTATTTCAAGGAATAGAATTTAATAGCATATTCAACTATATCATTTACTGTGGAATAATAATAATTTGCCCGATTGTGAAGTAACTGATCCAAAAATTTATCTTAATTTTGAACCCATTTAATAAAAATTCAGTAGAAAGTGCTGCCAGATAACAATCAGATATTTTGTTAATTTATGCACAAATTCAGCAGAATTGATGTTACCATATATCATAAATAATAGTTATCTTGACTTTTAACCAAATTTTCTATGATAACTACCAGGTAATATTAAATAATTAGACTTTTCTCTAGTATCAGTGTATTATCATGTGTGATGTCATGTTATGCATTACATAAAATCTAGACAGTAACATCTACTTTGACTATAGAGGTAAATTTCCTGTACTGCTATGGAGCTGAAACCAAAGTGGTCATCCAAAAAACTTAACAAGGATGATAAATCATTGTCAAAAATCCAATTGAAATTGTGTTAGTTCTTGATATTGGTACTATTTCTTTAGAGTACATTTATTAAAAAAAAGAAATCATTATTGAAAAGTTTTGTTCAGTAATTTTTTAAATAAATTAATGAATTTGACTAGAAAATATTCTCCTTACAAAGGAGAATAAGGATGCCGTAATATATATAGTAGAATTATTGGAATTTAACTAATTATTATAATTTAAAAATGATTTGTCTAACAAGACCTTTCTAGCCCTGGTATTCATTATTATAATCCACTTTTAATTAATTCCTTGGGGCTCACGTTTTTTTTATACCGTTTTATCAACTGCAAAAACATTCCTTAATGGTAGTCAGGAATTCTATTTCCAAACTCCATTCACCATTCTAATTAGCTTGCTTTTACAGAAGGAAAATGTGAAGTCTTGTATGCCCTGAATAAAATAAAATAAGAAGAGTATAATTCTTTTAAAACTGACTCTCCTCCTAGTTAGTTAAATATGTGATTAAAACTCTATGAAGTAAATGGGCATTAGGAATTAGTGAGCGTTCTTTATAGCAGTGGTTGAAATTATAAAAGATAGAGGCAGAACAAGTCTTGGACATATGATCACACCATATTCCAGAAGTATCAATTTATTGAATAGATCCCCTGTGGTCCCTGTGTCCCACCAAGAGAAATGGCAGTTAGTAAAATCATCCATTTTAGGGTGGCTCCTAAGTAGCTGAGAGTGCTGGATTTTATTTGCTGCCTTTCTAGATATGTCAAGATCACCGTAGCTTTTAACAAAATAGAGACAGTTTTCAAGAAAAGAGTCATGGGCTTCCCTGGTGGCACAGTGGTTAGGAATCCGCCTGCCAATGCAGGGGACATGGGTTTGAGCCCTAGTCTGGGAAGATCCCACATGTTGCGCAACTAAGCCTGTGCACCACAACTACTGAGCCTGTGCTCTAGAGCCCGCAAGCCACAACTACTGAAGCCCACACACCTAGAGCCCGTGCTCTGCAACAAGAGAAGCCACCACAGGGAGAAGCCCACTCACCACAACGAAGAGCAGCCCCCGCTTGCCCAACTAGAGAAAGCCTGCGCACAGCAACAAAGATCCATTGCAGCCAAAAGTAAAATAAATAAATTAAATAAATTTTTAAAAATTCGCTTAAAAAAATGATCAAGGCAGTCAAATATTTCTAGACACTAAATCAACATAAGAACTAAGAAATGGTCATCTGATTTAGTGATGTGGAAATTGTTGATTTCCTTGGCAACTGCAATTTCAATGAAATTGTTGATGGGAAAAAACCAGATTGCAACGGGTTGAGAAGTGGGTGGGAGATAAGAAAGAATTCATTATGAGTGTAGAAAATTCCTTCAAAGTGTTTTGTTATGAATCAGGACGAAAGAGATAGCCAGAGAGGATTAGGGGACTAAAAGAGAGTTCTTTCTTTATTTTTTAAATGGAAGTATTTTTAAATGCTAATGGAATACAAGCAGAAAAAAGAAGTTGAACTAGGAGAGGTCAATGTAGCAATTTCCCTGAGAAGGGGCAGAAGACTCTCAGGTAGGAAAAATGACATCACTTCCAACTTTAACAGAAACAAATGCCCAGGTGTTTATATGGGCATGTTTACTAATCCACTGGCAGAAGGTTGAGGGCTTTTCCTTCTAACAGCTTTCAATCTGAAATAGCAGAGAGGTTACCTGTTGAACATGATGTAGGAGATGGGGGAAGTGGCACCGTTAAAAGCTCAAAAAATAAATGTTATAAAAGTGGAGAACTGGAGAAAAAAAACTGACTTTATTTTTTGAGGTGGGCATTGTTACCAGCACAGCCAATATTAACACTTCAACAACAACAACAACAAAAATCAAACCTTAATCTAATTAAATCTCTATGTTATCTCACAGGAACTATGAGGGATACAAGGATATGTTTAGTGATATCAAGAAAATGTAATTAGCCAAGTCCATGTTATATGTGATCCAATTGCTTCAACAAAAAACAGCAGTTTTGAAGGGTAAAGGAACACTTTTTGAATACAACTAGGAAAAATTGAGCATTAATGGGGTACTAGATCATTTAGGATTACTATTATTTTGTTAGGTGTAGCATTAATAGTGTATTTATTTAGAAATGATTTTATCTCAGAGGTATGGGAAAGTATTTATGAGCAAAAAGATATGATGTCTGAGATTTGTTTTGAAATTTGTCAGCAAAAAAAAAAAAAGCAGAAATAGAAGAAGCAAGAAGGGTAAAAATGCCAATAATAAATGTTGATAAATAATGTGGAGACAGAAATCCCGACCATCTCTTTCAAGATGTTTTGTTGTGAAGAGAGAAACTGTAAGGTAGCTGGAAAGGATGTGGGACAAAGGGGATTATTTATTTTAAGTTGTACTCAAGCATGTTTGCATGCTGGTAGAAATATCCAGTAGATAGGAAGAAACCAATTATATAAGGAGGAGAGTAATAATGGGCACGAGGTTGCTGAGGTGAGAAGCGATGGCATCCAGAGCTCAAGCAGAGAAGTTAAAAGTTCATCTTTGATAAAGGGAGGGAGCCTTCATCCACAGCAACAGAGAAGATAGTGTGTCTGGGTACAGATGTAGGTAGGTTCTTACTTGTGGGAGGAATTCAGAGTTCCTCAGTGACTGCTTCTTATTTCACAAGTCTAAGGCGAGATAGTAAGATTAAGGAAGCAGTGAGGAAGACGTCTGAAAAGAAAAGAGAAATATGAAATAGTACTGGAAACCCAGAAAGTGCTTTTCAGTGGGATCTTTCTTCTAACGAGTCTCGATAAAAGCGTCTGTTTATATATTAATGAAGGCTGTGATGTGGTTATAAAGAGAATGAGTACCATGTTTCTTAGATTATTTTCCTATGAAATCACTTTACTTGACTTTTGAGAGAATCTGGGTAGTGAACAATTCTCAGTCATAGACTCTGATAAGGCTACTTACTTGCAGATAATCAAGCAAATGAAGAAAGAAAGGTATTTGCGACACTCATGCCACCAGGCGCTTGTGCCTCTCATTAGCCTTCAAAACTGTATCAGCTGTTCAGACAATGAGGTTCCACGTGGCTTTATGTAGGAAATGCTACTGTGGATGCAGTGTCTTTCTTTACCTTCTTTGAAGATGTATCCTTTTAAAATCTCTGTAGAAGGAGAGGAGAGTGATTAAAGGGAATACACAAATGACACAATGGAACTTCGTTAGCATATCTGAAACCAGACTGTGTTCACTCTGTGCCAGGTAGCACATACCATGTGAAATAATAATAGATTAACACAACATCCTGGTGGAAGTGGGAGTTTGAAGGCCAATTAGACAAAACACTTTTTTTCGTAATGTGTCAAAACAGTGTAAGCGACTGTGCTAAATAAATTCATGCTGGTGCACTGCTGTGAAAATTGAATGATTAATAACCTTCAGTATTATCCCTGCTTCGTTTAAGACAGAGTAGACTAATGATTAGATATCGTGCAGTGATACCCTTCTATATGGATATTGCAAATTCCATGTTAATTCTCTGCTTTCTATGTGTCATATATTCCCCCCGATTTGCTTTTGTCCATTCTGAAAATTAATATAAAACCTCAGGCCCTAGACTTGAAAGAAAGTAAGCTTTGAAACTATAACCTAAAATGATTTTGCTGTGCGGAAGCGTGTTACTAATGAATTCAGTGTGCCCGAAATGCTCCCAAAATTTGGGGCCAAATTCATGTAGGAATATATATATTTATTTGTTTCTACCTGTAATGCGTGCTCCATTTTGACTTGATATAAAGAGTCATTTTAAGGAAAAAATGAATTAAAAAATACTTTATCTGCATCAAAAAGGTAGTGCTTTATCATGGCTCTTTATGATTTAAAGTTTTTATAAAAATATTCGTGCTATTTGAGGCTTTCAATTTTACAGTGACTTTCATTAACTAATTGACTGTTTCCTTTATGTGGATTCAATAAATTATGAAGAAATAAAGGATAAATATTAACCCTTGAGGTACCTTCGTCATCTGGTCACACTTTGTTTTCTTTGAGAAGGTTTTCTTGATATGGGATACAACTAATTTTTAAAAATTATGTGGCAAATTTTATAAAATGCTGTATGTCATGTTTCTTAAATTGAATGTGCATATAAATTTTAGTTTTTTCATCATCCACTCATTGCAAGAAAATAATGTGAAACAAACAAAACTAGATATAATCTTTGCTAATCTCCCTACAGGAGAAATCTGCAGTGACTAAACCAGCATATAGATTAATAGTCTCATTTCAAAGTTATTACATGGACAATTGGAGTTTTGACATGCTGAATAAATATTTAAAAACTGAAGTTAATAAATGGCATTTTATTTAGCATTTTTAATGAAGTGATATAATCAACAATAGGTAATCACTTAGACACTTAGAGTTAGAAGGATTATAAAGTCCCAGAAGCCGAATCAGTTCATTCAGAGCATTGCTAGATGGGACTGCTCTCATTTGCATACTGATATACTCTTCTTTCCTTCATAATTTTAGTTTACAAAAGCATATATTAAGTAAACAGATTGTATCAAAGTTAAATTTCTTGAATTAAATAATTGTATTGTGGTAATAAGAGAGAACAGCCCAATTCTTAGGAGACATTTGCCAAAGTACTGAGAGATGATGTGTAGTGCCATGATGTCTGAAAATTAGTCTTACTGTATAAATGTGTGTGTGCGTGTGTGCATGTGCACTTGTGAGTGTATGGGGGAGGGGAGAGAGAAAGAGACTGACTGCTGTATCAAAAAGCACTGAACATGTGGCATTGACTTTGGGAATGAGTGGTCAAAGTTGGGAGAGCCTAGAGGAGACGGTTAGTAAGGGTTTGAAAATATTAGTGTGAGATGGAGAGAAAGGAATCCTTGTTGTAGAGTAAAGGAAAGTTTGATAACACTGGCACCTGCAATTAAAAAAAAAAATAGAAAGTGTACCTAATTGAGTTTGTCAATATGGCTGCGAAGGTTTCCAGGAGGAATTGAGAAAGTGGCAACTGGCTGTTTCTAGCTGCCTGCTATAGGTTGAAGAGCATCCCACCCCCAAAAGATATTTAAAGTGCTAACCCCAAGTTAGTGAATTTGACCTTATCTGGAAATAAGATATTTGCAAGTGTAATCAAGTTAAGTGAGGTAATTAGGGTGGGCCCTAGTCCAATGTGACTGGTATCCTTATAAGAAGAGAAGAGACATAAACACATGGACACACAGATAAAATCCCATGTTAAAATAGAGGCCAGTATTGGGTTGATGTGTTTATAGGCTAAGGAACACCATGGATTGCTGGCAACAGCAGTAGCAAAGAGAAAGGAATGCAACAGGTTCTCCTCTAGAATCTTCTGAGTGAGCATGGCCCCCTACCAACACTTGATTTTGTACTCGCAGCCTCCAGAACTGTGAAAGAATAAATTCCTGTTATTTTAAGCCACCTGGTTGGTGGCAATTTGTTATGCAGTTCAAGGAAACTAATATACTGTCTATGGTAAAATAAAAGAAGAAAGAGATGAACTAACAAAGAGTCTGTTTGGTTTTGGGGATTTATAAAATAATATAAAGGAGCTAGGACTTCCTGGATTTAAAAAATAAAGTTGTTTCATATCCCCAGGCTTTCCCAGAAAGAATTCACAACATAAGACATGACTTCAGGGCAAAGATCAATCCAGGGTACCCCTGGAGGACCTTCTGTTTCTGTAACACAGAAAGAGCTAATTAACTTTCAGTTAAGCAAAAAACTTTCTAAGGTTCTGAAAAAGTTTCCTTGCAGTCTTTCTCAGTTAAACAATAGACTTCGGGAACCTTAAAGGCACTGTCACACGGAAGCTTCACTTTGGGTATGAAATAGAGGCTTTCCTGAAGAGATCTGTGGGTGTGACTTTTAGATAATAGAGTGAATCCCATTATGATTCATAGGAAAGTATGAGACAAAGACAGCACGAAGTGAAAGGAGGCCTTAGGTTGCTGAACCTTCCAAAGGCAAGTAGAAAACCCAGAAATCTATTCAGTTGCAAGTACAGGCTATTTCTTATCAAAATGGCAAGATGACTCAGCCAGTAGAACCAGGAGTCTAGATGATGGATCCAGGGGTTTCATAGAATCATTCCCAGGGAATAGGACTAGATCGTAATCAATTGAGACAGGTGCTCAGCTGGCTTTCAGGATTGCTGTGGATGAGTAACTACTATGACTCTGTTTCCTGCTCTCCCTTCCCTTTCAGTGGTAATGTCAATTGTGATTATTGTATCTCAGCTTCACCGTTTTAGGTTGGGTCTGTGGACAGCGGGTAAATTCTCTCTTTAGTTTACAGGTCTTCATATTGAAAGCCATCATGCTCACTAAATATCATCCATGTAGCTTCACCTGCACCTGGAGCTGAATTAGAAGACAAGATTCTAGGCTAATGCTGTAATTGTTGTTACATTTTGGGTTCTTGGGATGGTGAAGGTGCTAAGTACATTTTACATATGAAAGAGATGTAAATAATTTATAGACACAGATGGACTACGGCAGACTAATGATGGCCACAAACTCTTTGATGTTCATTCCAGTAAGGGGTCAGGTTCAGGTACCCTCTCCTTGAGCGTAGGCAGACTCTGTCACTGTTCTGGCCAATAGAATATGGCAGGAGTGGTACAGTGCCAGTTTCTGGGCCCTAGCATTAAGAGACTAGTGGAGTTTACATCCTATGGACACTCACCATGCTATGGGAAACCTAAGAGATGTTTTTAAATGTAGGTTTGGTTAATTTTCAGCTATGGTGAGACAAACAGTTGAAGAGACAACTACTCTTGAAAGGATTGTTTGTTGCTCACAATTGTCAAGAGGAAAGGACACATAGTACGACACAGGGCCCTGCAGGGATCCACTAGGGTGGGTCAGGAGGCAGGAGGAGTGGGCAAAGTATGGAGTAGGATCTTCATTGTGGTGTCCCTAGGAAACGCAAGGCCAACAAGGTAAGAAGTTTTAGGATTGGCTAGTGGGAATAATTTCAGCAGGCTCTGGGAGGTAGGGGCTGTCTTTACTGGTCTGGTACCTGGTGCTGGGATAACTAGACCAGAGGGAAGATTGCCCCCTAGAGTGTAAGAGCCAGACAGAGGAGGTAGTAAAGAATATGGGCTTTTGATCGGTTAGTTGCATACAAAGGGCATGCTCCCTTGCATGTCATTTGCTATCTCTGAGAAATAGCCAGCGCTGGGAGTGGCAGTCTCTCTCTAGGCAACAAGGCCTCAGAGGCCAGCATATCAAGAATACAGAAAATGGTCTATTTTTCCATCAGTCTGGAAGGACATTGTTGTTGAGGAGAGTAAGTACCACGGCTTCCAATTCTTTGATGAAACCTCAGATGCGTGGCCTTCTGGCCACGCATCTGAGATTTCATATTGTTGGAGCATTCGTTGTAACCCTGGGGGTTGCAGCTTTCTATAAGTTTGCTGTGGCTGAACCAAGAAAGAAGGCATATGCAGATTTCTACAGAAATTATGATTCCATAAAGATTCTGAGGAGATGAGGAAGGCAGGTATCTTTCAGAGTACAAAGCGATTCTGAATGTAAAGAATTTCTTTGGGTTGTGTTCCATGGAAGTTTGTCACTGACCTGTGTTCCTGAACCTTGAAGCTATGAACTGTGAGTATCTGGGCTAAGGAACACTTTCTCTTGATAAATTAACAATACTGTGGGAGGGAAAAGAATACAGAGAAAAAGAAAATATAGTTCATACAGGAGACCGCTTTAGTCAATGCATGGTAGTCGTGTGAATGGACGGTCTTGAGGGTTCAGTTAACTGAAACCGTCAACTGACGTCAGCCACATGAAAGACCCCAAACAAAAATCACCCAGCTGAGCCCAGTCAACCCACAGAACCATGAAAGGTAATAGTCAGCTGTGTTTTAAGCTCTAAGTTTTGGGGTGTACAATCCCAGCATTTGATAACCAAAACAAAATCTGTGTGTGCCTATGGATATACGTGTATCTGTACACAAACACACGTGCACACACACATACAAACATACACAAACATACACAAGGGGAGAAGAGAAAGCGAAAACATGGCAAAATAATGCCAACTGATCAATCATCTAGGTAAAGTATTTAGGGATGTTCTCTGTAATATCCTTTTGACATTTCTGAGGACTTGAAAATCTTTTTAATTAAAAGTTTGAGGAGGAAAAAAGCACATAGAATACCAAAAAACCATCTTATGTGCAACATGGACACAAATTCAAATTGTATTATGAAAGCCAGAAGAAAGGACTAAATTTTTTGTTAGGTTGATGATCATATGAAAAGTATCCCCATTGTGAGTGAAGCCTGCATAATTAGAGGCCTAACTTCTCTGCTAAACTATTAGAGTGAAAGAAGCTCTGTAAATAAAGGAAATGTGAAAATACTGCCAGATTTAAAAATACTCTCACATTAGGCCTCTTCCAGAGATCTGGGAATTATTATTGTTGCCTCCCAGCAAATCTTTGAGGAAAAAAAAAGTATTCTTACATTCTGATAATTGCAAAATAAAAATGTCTCTAGCATTCAAAAAATAAAATACACTTTATTAGCTCATATAACTGAGAAGTCTAGAGGTAGGTGAGGCTTCATATAAAGCTGACCATAATTTTTCAAATATATTAACAAGGGTCAAGTTTTTCCCTGTCTCTTCCCTCTGCCTTTCTCAGTGCCAGCTTGATCCTGAGCCTGATTCCAATATGGCAGCCAATGCGTCCCAAGGCTACCTGCCTTCTCATTCCTTCAGAAAAGAGCAAGTGTCTTTAAATATCTGAGATTCCTTAAGACCAAATGCTCACTCTGCTCACAAGTTTCCAGGCCATCGTCATGTCTAGAAGATGGAATGTGATGATCAGCCCTGCCTGGGTTTTGTGGTTTGCTCCACAAGACAGGAGTGATAGGAGCATCTTTCATACCACCTACAGGAGACATAGATGTGCTGATAATTTAAAAAGAGAAAATAGATTTTCCATGGGCAACCAATCAATAACCACCACAGGATGTATTCTCTCTCCAGTTCTCATCGGTTTCTCTTTGTACAGAGCTTCATTTTTCTGTTACGCTGCAAAATGACTGCTGGCTACTATATCTGAGTTTAGAATACCTCTTTTCAAGAAGATAGCCAGGTTTACATTGGGAACTTCTTGTCCCAAGGCAAATTTACAGGAAGCAGATACTGCCTGGCCTAGTCTGAGTCATGTGACCAAATAAATGTGGTCATGGCCTTGAGTCATTGCTGGTAAGCAGGAGGTATCTGGTGCACCATTCCATTTGGGGATCATGGATGTCACTGAAAAAAGAGGTTCACGGGAGGACCATATAGTCAACCAAAAGTGGTCCACTCTAGGTTTCATCATAGATGAGGTATTGATTATTGGTTTAAGATAGTGTGATAGCCAGGCTCCAAGATGGCTTCCAGTCCTTCGTTCTTGGTATTCACATCCTTGTGTAATCCTTTCCCACCATGAATGGTCTGTTCTATGTGAATACTGTGAACATGATGGAATGACATCTAAGGCTAGTTAATAAAAGACATTGTAGCTTTAGCTTTGTTCTCTTGGATTGCTCACTCAAAGGAAAGCCAGGTACCATGTCATGAGGTCTCTCAAACAGCCCTAAAGAGAGGCTCACATAGACAAAACTATGGCTTTCTCCAGCAGCTAGTCTCATCTGGCTAGCCATGACGTTTTGGCAACACGGGAGACAGAAATTTGAACCCCGCTTAAGCTTTCAGATGACTACAACCTCAACCAGTATCTTGACTACCATATCATAAGAGACTCTGAGGCCGAACTGCCCACTCTTGTCTCTTCTGAATTCTGAATCCACAGAAATTGAGAGATATATAAAAGTTTATTGTTGTCTTAAGCCGTTAAACTTTGAGGTAATTTACTATGTAGCAATAGGTGGCTAATATAGATTTATATTCTTTATTTTATTAAAGAAAAAGTATTTTATTGCTAGACGGTATCTGTGTGTGTGTGTGTGTGTGTGTGTGTGTGTATGTGTGTGTATGTGTATGTGTGTATTCTGTCCTGGAGTAGTTATATTAGGTATTATTCTTTATTAAATGTTTTCTTAGAAGCAAAGGAAGCTACTCTTAATTTTTTCTTTTAAGATTTATTTATTATTTATTTATTTTATTTATTTTTGGCTGCATCGGGTCTTACTTGCGGCACACGGGATCTTTGTTGAGGCATGCAAGATCTTTTGTTGTGGCACACAGACTTTTCCTTGTGGTGCGTGGGCTTCTCTCTAGTTGTGGCGTGAGGGTTTTTCTCTTCTCTAGTTGTGGTACACAGGCTACAGGGCGTGTGGGCTCTGTAGCTGTGGCATGTGGGCTCTCTAGGTGAGGTACGTGAGCTCAGTAGTTGTGGCACACAGGCTTAGTTGCCCCGCGGCATGTGGGATCTTAGTTACCTGACCAGGGATCAAACCTGCATCCCCGGCATTGTAAGGTGGATTCTTTACCACTGGACCACCAAGGAAGTCCCTTAATTTTTTCTGATTAGGTAGTTACTGATGTATCTTCTACTTTTAATAATAATTAGCTAGTGTGTGTATATATATATATTTTTTATATATATATATATATATATATATGCATATTTCAATTATTTCCCACCACAGTATGAACTAGGTTATTAAGGAAGAAACTGAGGCTTAAAGAGGTTTGGGAACCTATCCAAGTTCACCCAGGTAGTAAGCGGCAGCCCAAGGATTCAGGCCATGTTATTTTACCTCAGTGCCTATATTTTTCATCATTACATATTATACAGACCTTCTATTCCTAGTCTTCACCCTAATTGCTCATGATTTAGTCTGGAATTTGGAATGGTGATATTTTACCTAGGATTTTGTATTACGTAGAGACTGCTGTCTAGTCCTATATACTATATTTTGGCATTTGAGTGTCAGAATGATGTTAACTTCATAAACCAAATTGAACTGTTCTTCCTCTTTTCCTAGATTCTGCACCAGTTAATAGTGTAAAGATTATATTATATATTCCAATAAAATATGAAATAACAAAATAATATATTTTGAAAGTTTGGAATCAAACTCCGTGGTTTCAGAATCATTTCAATAATTTTTTGAGTCGATGTATTTTTTCTGTTTTTAATATCTTTGTTGTGAGATAATCACAAAATTTACAGAACAGTAGATTTTTCTGTTAAGTATAGTTGATTTACAATGTTGTGTTAGTTTCTGGTGTACAACAAAGTGATTCAGTTTTTTATATATATATTCTTTTTCATATTCCTTTCGATTACAGGTTATTACAGAATATTGAATATAGTTCCCTGTGCTACATAATTGGTCCTTGTTATTTATTTTTTATATAGTAGTGTGTATCTGTTAATCCCAAACTCCTAATTTATCCCCCCCACTCCTTTAGTAACCATAAATTTGTATTCTATGTCTGTGAGTCTGTTTCATAAATAAGTGCATTTGTATTTTTTTTATTTTTTATTTTTTTGCCATACGCGGGCCTCCTACTGCTGTGGCCTCTCCCGCTGCAGAGCGCAGGCTCCGGACGTGCAGGCCCAGCGGCCATGGCCCATAGGCCCAGCCGCCCCGCGGCATGCGGGATCATCCTGAACCAGGGCACGAACCTGCGTCCCCTCCATCGGCAGGTGGACCCCCAACCACTGCGCCACCAGGGAAGCCCTGTATCATATTTTAAATTCCACATATAAGTGATATCATAAGATATTTGTCTTTCTCTCTCTGACTAGAAGAGTAAGATTTTTTAAATGAATGGTTTAGTTTGCCAAACTGATAGCATATCACCGTCAGATGCCATATTGTGTAATTCCCATAAATAAAGACTTCCCCCTATACAAATTAACACTGATACGTTTTTCCATCTAATTCTCAGATACCGTTCAAGTCTCACTACTTGTTTCAAAAATGTCTTTCTTGCAAAATGATTCAGTTTATAACTACTGACTGCACTTAGCTTTCATATCTCTTTCGTCTTCTTCAGTCTGGAAGAATTACTCAATCTCTACTTGACTTTGGTGACCTTGGCATTGCTATAGTTTGCAGTTATTTTGTGGAATGCCTCTCAATCCGGATTTGTCTGATGGTTCCTCATGATTGAATTCATGTATGAATCTTTGGCAGGACTGTGACAGAAGTGGCTGCATCATCCTCTTTGCATCCTTTCAGGTGACACATGATTTCAATTATTCCCATCACTTTTGGTGGTTCACTTTGACCCCTTGATAAGCTGATATCTACTGGGATTGTCCACCGTCAGGTTATTCTTCTCTTTTTGAAATTAGTAGGTATTTTGTGTGGAGGTAATTTAAGGCTATGTTAATATGTTTTCTATGTATTTATTAATTTAATTTTTTTATATGGATTCATTGTTTCTCATTTTATTCAATGGGTTATAATCCATTACTATTACTATTGAGTTGTTCGTGTTCTTTCTGATGAGACGAGTGGGAGCCATTTCAAGCCAGCTCTTGTGTCCTCTTCACATGTCCCCATTATTCTTTGAGCAATGCCCAGTCTCTGGCATAAGATATTCCAGATTCATCATGTAATTTCCTTGCTCCAGGCATGATATTACCATTTCTTTCAGGAGACCTGGTTACTTTTAGTGGAGATGGTTTTGGGAAGCCAGTGTCTGAGCTCTATGTTTGCTTATGTTACTGAAATATCACTGATTACAGACAGAGAACAGAGCTAGGGAGTATATGCATGTATGTGTGTATAGATGCATGCGTACATACACACACAAAGTGCTCTGTATTTATTGCTTTATGTCTATATCTCTACATTGGAAACTCTTAGTTCACACTAGCACGTGCAATTTCAATTCAACACCACAAGCTTCATTTCTGTTTTCTCCCTGTCCATACCCCTAACTCCCTTCTATGATATTGAGGAATCCGGCTCTCACGCTGCTTGACATATTTACTTATTTGATGAACCCCCTGTTTGTGACCTATCTCAAACTTTCCGTCACCCCTCTTTCACACAGAAGCGTCCATCTTCCTTTTTTGATCTAACTCTTCACAGTGGCCTCCCCATTTCCCCAGAGTGAATGCCAGCACAACATGTTGGAGCCCAGTGTGTCACTGTCCTCCATACCTAGCTTGGGTTGTGACACCGTACTTTCTATTAGGCCACCCTCCTATGCAGTTGCTGTCCTTATTTTGCTCAAGATCTGACACTTCAGGCCACAGTCCCATGAAGTATTATCCTTCTCCCCCTGCTTGGGTTCTGACTTGAGTGACGCCTACAACTGCTTGTGTTGATACCCCACTTCAGGCTCATTCCCCTCCCAGTACACTATAGACACCTACTTTTCTCCGCCACATCTCATAGACTTGGGATCCAGTTATCTGGGAAGGGTAGGGAAGGGAGTGGAAAAGAAAGGAAAAGAAAAGGGTGGATAATTTTTCAATAACTGTTTTCAATTTCCTCTATTAGTCTTTTTTTCCAATAATTTCAGGTTTGAACTTATTTAAATATATATATTTTTTTCAGATAGATTTAGTCATTTCAAAAATTTCAAAGCACAGAATAAAGAGGACAAAATTCTAAATCACACCAGTTACAAATTTTGAAAAATAATTCTCTGTTGATCTCACGTTTGGGCACATCTTGTGAGAAGAGGCATTAACTGCCAATTCTTAACAATGTTTCTACATGTGTTGTGAGATTTTCTTTTTCTTAGACTTAGCAAACAGCTTTGGAAGATAGAGGTCATTTTAGAGCAGAGGACAGATTTTTTTTTTTTTCTTCCCAGTATAATAAAGATATCTCTGGGCAAAAGTTGAGCAGGTTTGCTTGCAGCCTGTTATAGAAGACTGAGGTTTTCTCTCTTGTAACACAACCCCCTGTATGGTGAGACCGTTATCCTAACACTTGTGGGAGTTGCAGCTTGGGAGATAAACATAAGAAAATGATGATACTCCAGCTTCTGATGTTGCTGTGAGTAACAACTATCCTTTGTCTTTAACTCAGGTGTCTTGTGTCTCCTGCCAGCTTCTAGGAAACTGTGTCAGCATAACTTGTGAGCTTGCAAAAATGGCAACATATCAGATACTTCATAGTTATTACAAGAAATGCATTTGGCTGCAAATAACAGAAAATCTAAATACCACTGGCTTAAAGATTTGGTTTTATAAAATATACAAATAGATAAATAAAAATCTTGAGGTGAGGCGTGCAGTAATGATGCAGTTGCTAAAGAATGTCATTAAGGATCTGGATTCTTTCTGTTTTCCTGCTCTTCCATTTTTGTCAAGCATGGTTTATTCTCATGGTAGAGGCGTTATCCATTTACCAGGCAGGAAAATGAGAGAAGAGAAAAAACAATGGATGGGACCATCAGTTTTGCCAGAAAAAATTTTTCCTGGGAGCCCTAGCCCTAGCCTTCCCTGGCCCTAGGGTCTAAGAGCAAAAGTTTGAGAATATGTCTTAGGTCAGCCAAGAAATGATATCTGCCGTAAGTATTATCCTATAATACTTAATATTCTTTTATTATCCTATAATACTTAGTCTTCTTTGAACATGTTACAAAGCTTTCTCATTTCTAATTTTCTGGATTTGTGTTTTCTCTGACTTATCTTGAATATATTTGCCAAGTATCTCTTTATTATTATTAGTTTTTGTTTGAAAAAATCATCATAGGGAACTTCTGCTTCTGACTACTGTGAAATAACAGGAACTGGATTTACTTTCACACCTGAAAGAATTGAAAATCAGTGCAAAATATATTAAACAATGATTTTCAGACTTTTGACATCAGACAGTATAGGAAGGTGACACCTGAGAGAGGAGATGTCACATAGTCAAGCAGTTCCTAAGCAGTGGCATGGCGGTAGCTGCTAGGTGGATTTGCCCCAGAAAGGAAGACAGTGAGCCCAAAATGGATCTGGACAGTTTGATTCTTGCAGCAACGGTAACAACTTAGAGCTGATTTTCCAAAGTTCAATTCCCACAAGTGTTACCTGTATACCCACTGGGGGTGCATTACAGGAAAAGTACCTTGAGCTAGCAAGCCTGGCCAACCCATGCCCTAGAGGAAGACATTGTATTTATTATCTTGGTAAAATCTCTCTCCTCTGCCCCAGAGGGAAAACTATCTCTTGATGTTATACAAACATGTTTGAAAAGATAGTCCAGGACAAAAACTGTCACAAAACATGTAGAAATGCCATGGAGGATTGGCAACAGGGAAAACAAACAAGGTGAGCTCTACAATAGCCTCAGTTTACTGCCTGGAGAGGGTTACCAGGGTGCAGGGCAGGGATGGGCAACCGAGGCAGAGCTTGGTCCTCTGTCTGCCTTGAGGAACCTTCTGTCCAATATTAGTTAGAAGCGGTGAGTGTAGGGGTTTTTCCTCCTTGAAAAGCTCTGCCTTGCCTCGATAAATCACATCCAAATGTCTGTCTCATGTTCTGCTTCTGGAGATTTCAAACTATGATACAATTTTATAGTCAATTTTTTTATAGTCAATTTTTGCAAGTGCTTCATAGATACTTTAACAAGAATGTGTATGTAAGATCTACATTTATACACATATACCTATATTTATACATACAGGTTTTATGATCATATTTTGAAATAGTACTAGGGGTTTCTTTCCCCAAGTATGCTTATTTCCATTTCTCCCCTCAACAGTGAAGCAGCAGGACTAACCTTCTATATGCATGATCGTGAGGAACAAGATGGATACAGCTTAGACTTATGAGTCAAAATCATTTTTATGCTTTTCCAAGTGTACTCTGGAAATCAATAGCAGGGCAAATGATGTTGACAGCAAAGGTATGCAGTTGCAAGACCTACCCCATTCTTCCTCATCTCAATAAATGCCGGCACCATTTACTAAATGGTTAAAGTGAGATTTTTGGAGCTATTCTTGACCCTGCTCTTCCTATCACATTGCACATCCAATATTCAAGTAAATATTATCAGCTCTACCTTCAAAATATAACCCCAGTCTAATCTCTTTGCAACACCTCTACTACCATACCCATCTCTCATCTGGATTACTGCCATTACTTCCTAATTTGTCTCCTCCATCTGCTCATGCCACCATCTCATAATCTTCTCCCCATCACAACCGGACTCATTTTTTTAAACGTACGTGAGATCATAGCACTCCCCTGTCTGGAACTCTCCATGAACTTCTCACCTAATTTAGAAAATAGTTTTTCCTCCAGTCTTTTGTCTTTTCACACTTCCTCTCATTCACTAGATTCCAACCATCTTTGTTGCCTTCATAGTAGTACATGGTCCTGCATCAGGACCTTGGCACTTTCTGAAACGACTTTTTCCCTACAGATCTAGGCTACTGTCTCCCTACTTAACTCATGTTTCTGCTTAAATGTTACTTCCTCAAGGAAGCCTTTCTTGACCATCATTTTAAAAATTATATTCTTTATCACTCTCTCTGTTCCAATCATGTATTAGATTTCTGCAAGGGACCTTTAACTAACATACTATCTGTGTCTTATTAGTTTATTGTCTACCTCCTCCATTTAATAAAAGCTTAGAAGAGACATATCAGTTTTGTTTACTGTTGTTTTCTTCCAGGTATCTAACAGTGCCTGATACATATTAACAACTCATTGTTAAGGAATGGATAAATGAATGAATTATTCAAACTAATGCCACATTATGTTTAGCTTTATGTTTGGGTCATGAATATAGTATACCGTTTTGTTGTTAGTTTCTTTTTTCTTGGAGCTTCTGACTTATTGGGGGAGGAAGAGGAAGAAGCATTTGCTTATCTCACTTAATCCCTAGTATCTTTAATCTCAATCACTCCATTTATTTCCTCATTTTATTCTTCTTGAAGTTACAGATTTTTGGCTCTAAGTTGCATTTATGTCCACATATTTAGACCACACCTTTTTGTACAGATTTAATTGACTGTTAAGTTTTAAAGGACCACTTTTATTCCCTCAGGATCTTAAAGTAAAGGATTTTTGGACTTACACTTGACCCTCTTCTTTCTTTCACATAGAACATGTGTCTTCCACCAAATCCTATCAACTCTACCTTTCAAATATAGCCAAAATGTAATATTTTCTCATTTCCTCTACTACCATGCTTATTTCTCACGTGGAACATTGCCATTGCCCTCTTTTTTTTAATATATAAATTTATTTATTTATTTATTTTTGGCTGCATTTGTTGGGTCTTTGTTGCTGAGCGTGGGCTTTCTCTAGTTGCAGTGAGTGGGAACTACTCTTCGTTGCGGTGCGTGGGCTTCTCATTGCAGTGGCTTCTCTTGTTGCAGAGCGTGGGCTCTAAGAGTGCAGGCTTCGGTAGTTGTGGCACACAGGCTCAGTAGGTGTGGCTCACAGGCTCTAGAGCACAGGCTCAGTAGTTGTGGCACACGGGCTTAGTTGCTCCATGGCATGTGGGATCTTCCCAAACCAAGGCTCCAACCCGTGTCCCGTGCATTGGCAGGAGGATTCTTAACCACTGCGCCACGAGGGAAGTCCCTGCCATTGCCTTTTCATATCCTTAATTTATTTTAAATTTGTATTTAAATTTATATTTGTATTTATTTTAAATTTATTTTAAATTTGTATTATTTTAAATTTGTAGTCACATTGTCTTTGTTTTCTTTTTTTTTTTTTCCCCCTGGAAATATCCTCCAAGAGCCTTCCTTCCTTCTGTTCCAATTTGGACAGATTGCTCTTGTTGACCTAAAACAAATAGGCTGCCAATTATTTCTCCAGCAAAATGGGTTTAGCAGAGAATTGTAATTTGTGGTGTGCAAGCGTGGTGAATCACGTGCAAGTCCCCAGAAAAAATGGAGAACTCTTTTATAGAGGGGGAAAGGAAGTTGGGAGGGCTGTCTGTAAACAAAGAGTCGAGGGATTTTCATTGGCTGAGTTGTTGCCAGGAAAGGAGTCTTTCTTCTTCCTATTGGGCTCTGCTATTGTAGCCAGGTGTGAGAGCTCACACTTCTGGTCTCCCTACTCTATTTAGTTAAGGTTTCTGTTTATTAATTTTTTACACTCTCTAGACATGCTGTATGGCTATCGCCTTAGGACTTGCCTTTATTTCTAGTAACACTTTTCTAGAACCAGTTTCTTAACATTCTTCATGAAACCATTATTTTGCCAAAGTATATCCTCAAATTGATCTCTCTCATTCTTGCTCTCTCTCCACACAAACACACACACACACACACACACACACAGACCTCTAATATCTTTCCATTATTCTTAGATCTTTTTTGATTCATCTGCATCAGCTCTCCATGGGAATATTCGATCTGAACATTTGTCCCTGGTGTATGTTTTTTCTTTCATAATTTCCTCTATTCCCACCACATTTGTTTTCTCTAATTTAGACTCAATCTGAACTACATTTAGTCAGATGTTGGGACATTTAGATTAATCATTTATATCTTAGATTTTTCTTTTATAACTTTTTTACTCTACACTCTTTTGATCTACATTCAGGGAGATTTTATTTACTTAGTTTTCCAGATTTAATATTGGATTTATGTTCATCAGTTGTACATTTTATTTCCAGTAGTTTTTCTATTTTTTAATTGTTGCTTTCACACACATATGATTATTTTTCATGGATGCGATATTTTAGTGAATGTCTTTAAGGACAGCAAACAATTTTTTAATGTTCTCTTAAGTTGTGGAAATTACCTTAGTTTCCTTTATTGTAGTCTTTTTATTTTGGTCTTGTACTTTTAAATACCTGATTATCAGTTCATAATATGACTGAGATCTTGGTTATTAATTCATAATTAAGAGGAAAGAGGAAGGGGCGCATTTTATATATGCATAGACTATGTTGACTGATTCTTTTAAGGGTAGAGTCAGGGACCTGGCTTTTATGCTATGTGTGCCTTAAATTCCAGGATTAGAAGAGATTTGTGCGGGATGCCAATAAACATACTTGCTCTTTTACTTCTCAGTAGAATCTGTTAAGTTATTTAGAGCACTATACTCTGTTGGAGGTTTTATTGCATACTTGCTAGCAGCAGGCTGTTCTCCATGCAGAAGTCTGGGAAGGGGGTGTCAAGTGCCTAATGCTCATTAATTCATGACATTTCCATGTTCAAATCTGGACTCCCTCCTCTTCACTTCCTCTGTCAGAATTGTACAGTGGATTTCCACTGCCTGCTCTGTCTGTTGGCATGCTTCAATCCACTTACTGTCTTCCAGATATTTGATTAAACCTTTTGTCTGCTATACTTTCATGTAGTAGAATACAGTTTTAGAAATTCTGTTGTTATCAATGAAATGTGATTTGGGGAGAGAGAGGAGATAAGTGTAAATTTTCAGTCTACCCTGTTGACCCAGAATCATTTAGATATTGTTGCTGCTTTTTAAAAATGTAACAAAATATTTTATTCAAGAGTTTTTTCCCCCCTCTAATAAGAAATAAAAGTTCAACCAAAGATCTCAGTCCTAGTGTCATTTCTGACCCTCACAGGAGATCTTGGCCAGTGAACTTCTGTGGACCTCAGACTCAATACTTGTAAAATTGAGCAGCTAGATAGAGAGATTTCTAAATTTCTTTCATCTCTAAATTATAATTCTAAGTGCTCTGTAAAATATTTATTAATTAATTTAAAAATATTCTTCTGGTTATCATAGAATGCTTTCTGACTGTATATTCTGGAAAGACAAAGCAAGATTAGAGACTTAGTGTCATTAAACAAGGAAAAAAGTCTCATTCTTCAAGAAAAGAATCTTTTTTCTATTATAAATTGTATTCTGAGGGGGGAAACCAGCTGGCATTAAAACAGTAAAGTTTTATTTATAGAAAAAAAGAAAGACAGCCCAATTCACTTTAAAGTGAAGCCACACCAACAGCTCATAAGAAGAGATTCTCTCCTTTGCAAATGTTCATATTGCTCTCTGAATCTTTCCAATTATGAAAACCAGAGAGCATCTCATGTGCAGTGATAGATTTGCTTTTGTTTACAGCATGTTCACAACAATGTTACAGATTTTGGGTCAGTAGGCTGCAAATGAGATTTTAGATTCATATTCTTAAAAGATTTATTTTTTTAGTTCTAGGGAGATGGACAGAGAAAGACAGTTGTAAGTTTTTTTTAAGAACAAAATTGTACCATCATTTGAGACTGTTTCCTTTCATTGGTTCTTGCTTTGAGGCCCCTCACTTAATCTGAGTTAGTGCCTGCTTTTTAACATGTCATAAATGTGATATTATTTGAAAAGCTAGTGAAATACATCTTAGTTCTCATTTCCCCCTTGGAGCTAAAGTGCTCTTCATTGGTGAAGCAATATATGGAATCCATGTTAGTAAATTCCAACACATACAAGTGGAAAGTTTTACTTGATGGGCATAGAGAAGAATTGGAAGGAGGCATGAATGCATCACAAAACATAATTGGCTGTGTTTTAACTAGGTCTCAGAAAAAACCTGTGCTTTCAGCTTGAGGTTTTTCTTCTGGGAATAGGAAAACCATGGCTCCTTTCTTACCAGTTTTATTCTTATACATCTTTAGCATCAATTTAAACTGCAGAGATAATGGTACTAAAATATTTATTAGAAAAAAATTAAGTAAACTTCATGGAAATAACAGCTTCATAAATCTGATCCTATGTCATAAGCTGCGCTTTTTTCAGCAAACTTGTTTTCATTGTATTGAGTGATTTAACCTATGTTTGTATTATGTATATTTTAAAAGCAATTGTAAGCCTATGGGAAGAGAAACAAACTAATTTCCAATTATAAAAATTATATAGGGCTTCCCTGGTGGCGCAGTGGTTGAGAGTCCGCCTGCCGATGCAGGGAACACTGGTTCGTGCCCCAGTCCGGGAAGATCCCACGTGCCGCGGAACGGCTGGGCCCGTGAGCTATGGCCGCTGGGCCTGCGCGTCCGGAGCCTGTGCTCCGCAACGGGAGAGGCCACAATAGTGAGAGGCCCACGTGCCGCAAAAATTATATAAATTAAGATTATTTGCAGAACTAGGCAAGTTAAAGTAGAACCACAGGATTAAAATCTTCCATAAAGGATTTGTTGCTTTCTTTGGGTGACGGAATGTTTCTAGTTTTGTTATTACTAAAGTAGGATATTTGGAAAATTTTAAATATCAATTCTCACATTCATTACAGGAATAATAAAAAAGCTTGTGTCCTAGTTTTGTTTTGAATACTCTGTGTTGACAAACTTAGCCTCTTTTTTTTTTTTTTTTTTTTTGCTTTACGCGGGCCTCTCACTGCTGTGGCCTCTCCCGTTGCGGAGCACAGGCTCCGGACGCGCAGGCTCAGAGGCCATGGCGCACGGGCTCAGCTGCTCCGCGACATGTGAGATCTTCCCAGACCGGGGCACGAACCCCTGTGCCCTACAGTGGCAGGCAGACTCTCAACCACTGCGCCACCAGGGAAGCCAAACTTAGTCTCTTTTTAATTGCTCTTTTTACTCCAGTCCCAAATCCCTTTGTTCCTCAACCTCATGGGCCTCATTATGTTTATCTGCTTTTTTTCTGCATGTGGCATTTTTCTCAGTCTTGTGAGATTCCCAATGTCAGAGATCATATTTTATTAGTTGTGTTGTTCCAGTACTTAAATTGGTACTTGCAAGGGCTAGATAGACATTTGTTGAATTTATTATTGAGTTATCTAGATTTAAAAAAAAACAAACTAGTTCTTTTAAATCTTTTTCTCTTTCCTCTAAATTCATAGAGGACTGTAAATGTAATAAGAGAATATTGTACTTTGACCAAGCTGCTGAAAAGTAAGAAACAAAATGAACCAAGTAAATTGTTACAAATAACAAGTCAGACTAGATTTTTGAGGAATCTAATCAAATAACTAAGACTTAATAACTACAAGTTGACCCTTGAACAATACGGGTTTGAATTGTTAGGGTCCGTTTATACATGGATATATTTCAATAGTAAATACTACAGTACCACACCATCCAATATTGTTTGAATCCACGGATGCAGAGGAACTGTGGATATGGGGATCAACTATAAATTATAGGCATATTAACCCCTGTGTTGTTCAAGGGTCAACTGTATTTTTTTCTTTTTTTTGGGTCAACTGTATTGAAAGAAATTTTATTTTTCAGGAGAAGATTCAGAAACAATAAATTATCATTCAAAGTGCTTTAAACACAAAAATTGCTAAATATTCTAGGTGTGAATGTATTGTTTGTAAGCTGGATTACTGTTTCAATAATTTAAAAATGCCTGAAGTAAGAGGACCATGTCTTGTCCTAATGAAAACATTCATCATTTTCTTAAAAAAATTCTGTAACTTTAAAAGCTTATATTTTCACTCGCACCTACTTTAACTGTGTGTTTGAGTGTGTGTGTGTGTGTGTGTGTGTGCGCGCGTGTGGCCACTTCCCTAAAGAAAGCGATTTCTGAGATACAGCCATTTGAAATGAATAATTATTAGATCATGACTAGAGAAAAGAATTATTTAGCCAATACCTTATTTTAAGTCAGCTGAATACTGGTCTGTCACACTTCCTTTTTCCTTTCTCCACCTTCCTCTCTTTGGCCATAATCTTTGGTTTCTGTTAAAGAGCCTATTCTTACACTGTTTGAACCTTGTCTTTCACCCGCATGCATCCTGCTGCTTTTCAGGTAACCATGACAATATTTCACAGTATTGAGGTTATGTGCCATATAAAATGCAGCCATGCTGTCTTAAATTTATTAGCAAACACACCTTTCCCAAAATACGCACATGCAAACAAATATCATATTAAAGCTGCGTGACATTTGGAAACTCTTAAAAGACCAAGTGTGCCATCAAATGATTTAATGGGTGGGAAGAGATCATGATTCTTTTGTTAGGAATAAATAAAAGCATATGAATCCTTGCTAATACAGAAATAGTATCTTATTTTTTTGTAAATTATTTTAAATACTTTCACTTCTTCAGTATCTGCCTTCTAATATTTGCATTATAAGAAACATTTGCTAATTAATAATCACAATAAGTTTGGAAGTATATACATTTTCTGGTAAAAAAGAAGTATTAATAATTATTAGTTGCTTAATATCTCTAATCAGACAACTGTAGTACAGCATAAAGACACTGGTCAAGAAGTGAGAAGGTCAAGATTTAGATTCTGGGCAGCCATAGAAATCACTGGATCAATTCACAGCTTTTCAGCATACAGACTATATCCTAAGGTTTTGTTAACCCACTCTTAAGGATTTGGTTATCACCTCTTCAAAAATAGATCTTTTTTGAGCTTTGGTGGAAACACCTACCTCGACCCTGAGAATAAAAGAAAGATGTTAGATGTTAAACCAGAACTTGGAGGATTTACAATTAAGTTGGAGACATGTCATGTTTTAGTGAGCCTTTTTTCTAAATGTTTTTTCCCTTGTTAAACTAGTACATATTCAGTGATCGATATGGTTGTACCCTCTCTTAGATGTGCACAGGAAAGAAAGACACAGTGCCAGCCCTCAGGGAGCTCATACTCTCCATCCCAGTCTTTCTCCTTCCACTTGCTCCCTTGGTTCATGCTCCTATCTCCATACTAGAGTCAGTCTCCTTTTCTTGAACTTCCTCTGCTGTCAATTAATTACATAACAGATTAAACTCTTAAAAACAAACTTCCCAACATACCAACAAATGTGAAAGTTTCTAACAGGATGAAGTTTGTTATTGAAGGGCCTCCAAAACCTAGCACTTAGTAAACCTTGTGTTATTCCATTGTCATATTTTTGCCAACATTTTTCCTTCTACGTATCATTTCCTTTTGTTTATAGCTTATCAATATTTCAAGACCAATTCAGGCTACAACTGCTCTTTGAAGCTTTCTCAGACATTCAGAATGACATCATTAATGATAAATAATAAAAGCAATAATACTATCTAATAATTAGGAAATAGGTCTGTGCTTCAGATAAGCACTATGATCAGTGCCTTCCACACATCATCTCACTTAATCTCAGTATGAGTTTTTATTACTGTTGTAACAAATTGCCACAAATTTCCTGCCTTAAAAACAACACAGGACTTCCCTGGTGGCACAGTGGTTAAGAATCCACCTGCCAAGTCAGGGGACACGGGTTCGAGCCCTGGTCCAGGAAGATCCCACATGCCGCGGAGCAACTAAGCCCGTGCACCACAACTACTGAACCTGTGCACCTACAGCCCATGCTCTGCAACAAGAGAAGCCACGGCAATGAGAATCCCGCGCACCGCAATGGAGAGCAGCCCCTGCTTGTCGCAATTAGAGAAAGCCCACACACAGCAACGAAGACCCAACACAGCCAAAAATAAATAAATAAAATAAATAAATTTTACAACACACACACACACAAATTTATTATCCACAGTTCTGTAGTTTAGAAGTCTAGTGGCTATTACTGGCTAAAGCCCATGGTGTGGACAGGGCTGTATTTCTTTCTACAGGCTCTTGGGAGAATGTTTCCTTGCCTTTTCCATCTTCTGGAGGAACTGTTGTATCACCCCAGCTATCTTAGAGTATATGGGTTGTAGGAGAGTGATGGTTAAAAATATGAGCTCTATATTCAGAAAGCCTGGGTTTGAATCCTAAGACTTCTGTTAATTCTCTGGCCTTGAGAAGTTGCCTTTACTAATAAACGGTGCTTCAGTTTCCTTTTCTTTAAAATAGGGGTAATAGTGGTCTTTATCTCATGGGGCAGTTATGAGGATTAAATGAGTTAATCCCTGTAGGACTTGAAGCAATAAAAAATACATATCATAAAAAAAATAAAATAAAATAAATACACATCAGTGGGACTTCCCTAGCTGTCCAGTGGCTAAGACTCCGTGCTTCCACTGTAGAGGCCATGGGTTCAATCCCTGGTCATGGAACAGATCCCACATGCCGTGCGGCATGGGCAAAAAAAAAAAAAGTTTTAAAATTAAAAAGTATGCATCATTGCCTAAGAAGAATCCTTGCCAAAAATTATCTAACTTGAATCTTATCATGTGAAAAGCACCCAGACAAATCCAGAATGAGGGATATTCTACATGGCAACTGACCTGGAATCTTCAGTAAAATAGTTCGTGTTACGAGAAACAAAGGCAAGGCTCTTGTTCTAGATTAACAGAGACCAGAGAGACAAAACAATATTGTAATATGTAAACTTTCATTGAATCCTGGATCTGAAAGAAAAAAAAAAAAGCTCTGAGAGACATTTTGGAGACAATTAGAGAATTTTTTCATGTGAACTGTATATTGATTATATGGAATTGTTAATTTTCTTACAGATGAAAATGGTTGTGTTTTTTTTTATTGCTACTGTACCAATTTGCCCAAAACTTGGTTAAAAACAAGAAGTACTTATTATTTTAAGGATTTGTTGGTTAGAAGTCCCGTATTGGTCTAACTGAGCTAAAATCAAAGTATTGACAGAGCAGCCTTCCTTTCTGGAGGCTCTGAGATTTTAGAGGCCACCAACATTCATTGGTTAGGGGGCTGTCTTCTTCCATCTTGTAAGTTAGCAATGTTGCATCACTCTAACCATTCTTTCATAGTCACACCTGCCTCAGACCACAACAGGAAAAGGTTTTCTACTTTCAAGGATCCATGTAATTAGACTGGGCCCACTCAGATTATCCAGAATAACTTCCCCATCTCAAGGTCCTTAATTTAATCACATCCGCAAAGTCCCTTTTGCCCTGTCAGTTAACTATTCATAGATTCTGAGAGTGGAATTTGGGGGAGATGCGGTGGGAGGGGAACATTATTCTGCCTAACTCAACGGTATTGTGGTTATTTAGGAAATTATTTTTATTCTTAGGAAGCATAGTTAACTAGGAATAAATCAGCAGCTTAAATATTATATATATGTATAAAATACATATATATACACACACATACACACAACCACAAACACACACAGATAACCAAACAGCAAAATGTTAACAGTTGAATCTAGATGGAGGGTTTATGGTTATTTTTCTTCTGTTCTTTCAACCCTTCGGTAGGCTTAAAATTTTTCAAAAGATAAAAGAGAGGTTCTGTTGAACACCTTCATTCCCCTGACAATCCAGGAAGTAAATTAGAAGTGATTTTAGAAAAAGGAAAGTGGGGGTAATTCCCTGGCGGGCCAGCGGTTAGGACACTGTGCTTTCACTGTCAAGGGTGCAGTTTGATCCCTAGTCAGGAACTAAGGTCCCACAGGCTGTGTAGAGCAGCCAAAAAAAAAAAAGAAAACAAAAGTGGGGACAATTTTAAAATGAGATATCTCAATAAATATCTATAGAGAGAGCCAGCTAGAATAAAGATAAAACAGTAACTGGTTAAAAAAAAGTCACTCATATTTCTTGGGAAAGGGAGGTGTGTAGTAGTTTGTAGGTGACACAGTGACCTTGTTTGGTATGTTTAAATAAAATCACCAAGTGACCTTGTTTTGTCTCAAAGTGATCTTGTCTGATGTTGATGTTCTATAAGAATGTTTAATATTCATCAGGATAGCATGGTCTAGCTGTGAGCACCAGGCCAGTTTCTGACAATACTAAGTCCTAGCTGTCTATGTCAGACCAGTTTTAAGCTGGGTAGGACTGCTTTTTTCTTCCTCATTTTTTTTTTTTTGGTATCAAAGCTCAAAACATAGCAATGAGTGAGTTAATTTTAATTCCAATGGCAAATTTGCAGAATACAATCCTTAAAAAGGGTAACTAAACCTAGGATAAATATTTCAAGGAAAATGAATATTATTCACACACGTGCATTCATTTGACAAATATATTAAATATCAAGTAGGTGGAGAGTACTCTCAGTAGCCCAGAGGGGAATCTATAGATTCATAAGAGACAATAATTGTCTTTAAAAACTGTACACTTGGGCTTCCCTGGTGGCGCAATGGTTGAAAGTCCGCCTGTCGATGCAGGGGACGCAGGTTCGTGCCCCTGTCCGGGAAGATCCTACATGCCGCGGAGCGGCTGGGCCCGTGAGCCATGGCCGCTGAGCTTGCGCGTCCGGAGCCTGTGCTCCGCAACAGGAAAGGCCACAACAATGAGAGGCCCAAGTACCGCAAAAAAACAAAACAACAAAAAAAGTACACTTTGGTCATATTTATGATAGATATTTCTAACTTAGACCATTTATTATAAATAAGGAAAAACTATCTGCATATTTATTAACTAAATCTTGGTTTAAAGCTGAATTCTAAATAATCATATGTGATAACTTTAAGAATATTGTCAGGGAATCCTTTTGGAATTATTTAGCTTGATATGTTTGTGAACATATTTGTGAAATTCAAATACTTATCTCCCATAGACTTTTATCAAGGCTGCTATACACTGAGTTGTCAGTAGAAATAAATACATGACTGAACTTAACCAAAGAATTCAGTGTTAAATAATATATGACAAATAGCTGCTACCCATAAGGATTGCCCAGCCACGCAGTCTCTAGCAATGCTGTGCATTCACACTGATACGATAGATGGATGATATAAAACCAGAATTGTGTCATGCAGTCTTGGATATTCACGTATAAAATAAGTATTTCTTAGTAATTTTTTCCCATTAAGTCACAGCAGAATGTGATGCTAGGAACCATTGTTCTTTTTGCTATTGTCATCAGCCTTTTATATTCAATAACTACAATCCTCTGAAAGGAAACAGTGCCCAGGGGAAAGCACCTGCTTTAAAGGTGTTATTAACAAAGGTAATTGACATGCAGAAAGAGAGCCCTTTAAGTCCTGCCCACACTCCCTTACTAGTTGCTCTACAGAGGTCTGTTTGAGTGAGTACAGTTTCTATGAGCTTAAAAAACTCCAAGTTACCCAAAATGAATGAAGCAGTTCCTCTTTTTGTTTTACCGTCACTCGAACATCCAGCTGGATTGGGATATTAAACTGAGATTTACCTTAATTTAGCTCTCATGTCTTCTGTTCATTTTCTAATTGTTATTTAGTTTGCTACTATTGAGTTTTGAGCGTTCCTTATTATTCTAGATACTACTTTTCAGTCATAACGTCTCAGTACTTTTTCAGTCCTGCCCTCTCTCTACTTTCCTTCCAGGACTCTTGGAATGATAGAAATGTTAGATCTTTTGTTATTGTCCTACAAGGCCCTGAGGTTATGTTGATGCTCCCCCCCTCCCCCCATCTATTTTCTCTCTGTTGTTCCAATGGGTAATATAGGTCGTTCTGTCTTACAATTCACTGATTCTTTCCTCAGTCCTCTCTATTCTGCTGTTGAATCTAACCACTAAGGGTTTTTTTATGGCAGCTATTGCATACTTTAGCTCTAAAATTCTTTTTTCTTCTATTTCTTTGCTGAGACTTTGTTTTTGGAAACTTTCCATTTTTTTCATTTATTTCCAGCATGTTTATAGTGCTTGTTAAAGCATTTTCAAAATTTCTGCTTTAAAAATCTCTGTCAGATATTTCTAACATGTCATCTCAGTGTTTATTGTCTTTTTTTTTTTTTTTTTGTGGTACGCGGGCCTCTCACTGTCGTGGCCTCTCCCATTGCAGAGCACAGGCTCTGGACGCGCAGGCTCAGCGACCATGGCTCACGGGCCTAGCCGCTCCACGGCACGTGGGATCTTCCCAGACCGGGGCACGAACCCGTGTCCCCTGCATCGGCAGGCGGACTCTCAACCATTGCGTCCAGTTTCCTACTCAGCCTCCAGTGAGACTGGGGAGGGTCTTTTTTTGCTAGACAGGGGTGGAATTCCAGTTCCCCTCTAGGTCTCTGCTGATACCGCCCTGCCTGGGAGAGTTAGGAGTGCTTCCTTTCTACTGAGTGGGGATAGGAGTTCTGGCCTCCAGTGACATCAGGGCATAAGGAGTGATCTCATTATCACTGGGTTTTGGGGAAACTCCTGATTCTTCACTCATCCTCATCTGCCCTCACCTTCGTGGGGAAGGGAAGGGATGCCCAGTCACTGCAGGTGGTAGCAGAAGACTGTGCTCCCCACATGGGCTCCATGGCTACTGTGGGAAGAGTGCTCTCTTTACTGCTCAATGGGGATGAAAGTCTTAAGTTCCCAACTTGGCCTTCTCTTGTACCACCTGGGAAGGTGGTTATGGAATATTGTTAAAACATTTCCTCAACCTTGGCTGATGTGGGAGGCACATTTGGAGCCCTAGTTTTTTTCTCTGATGTTTGGCTGGAGTAGAGCAGTTATTTATTGTTTAAAATGTTTCTCTCTGGCTAAGCTGCACATTTCCTGGTCTTGGGGCTGGAGAGAACAGGCTTTTGTTGGAGTTATTTTTGTCTGTCCCTATTTGTATTTCCAGGTTGCCACTTTTCCAGCACACAGTCTGGGATATATGAGGCTGAAAGAAAATCCTTGCTTTTTTTTTTTAAAATCCATGCTTTAATATCACGCTTTTTTTCTGGTCCCAAGATCTCTAGCTGGTCTGCCTCTTCTCTTCACCTTTGAGAATTGCTATTTGTGTTTTATATATAATGTCCAGGTTTTCAGTTGTAATTAGTGGGAGGTATGTGGAAAAAAAAAAATCTACTCTACCTTCCCGGAAGTGGAAATCCCAAAATAAATTTATTTTATATATCTAAATTTATAACTTTTATTTATTATAAATTTTATTAGTGAGGACAGTGAGACTATTTGATGGAAGTCTCAGATGACCTTCAGCAATTGATTTATTTTGGTAGTTTTTTTAGCCTTATAATGAGAAAATACTGCTTGACACAAATAAGTAGTCACCACAATATCCCTTTTTATTTCTCCTATGACTCATAGACCACATCTCACCCACTGCCTGCTTTGGTAAGCAAAGTCATATTGGATCATAGTCACACTGATTTATTAACATGTTGTATGTGGCTACTTTTGCAGTACAGCGGCAGAGTTGATTAGTTGTGACAGAAACATTATGGCGCACAACACTGAAAATATTTACTATGTGTACCTTTAGAGAAAAGTGTGCCAACCCCTACTTTAAATGTTTCACTTTACCTTCTCATAACACTAGTGTGTTAATCCAACACAGAAGTTGGAATGAGGAAGAGTGGAATATTTTTGTCTCAAAGATGAATTGCTAATTATCCTCAATAATTCACTATTTTAGTTAATAAAGGAGTCCTTAGCCATTTAAATATTCATTTATTGGTGCAAAATATTTTTAGATTAATTTTTGTTAATGTGGCACATTCAGTATTGTCAATTAAAGAAAATAATAGATGTCTCAGTTGGAAAGCCCAAGTTTTTATAAGCCCATTTATTAAAACATGTTGAATCTAAAATTTTAAACTTATTGAATTGTTTATACTTTTTAGTCTCAGTGGAAGCACTGTAGTATTTAGACTCTGCATTACCCAGGGGAGTTTTTCTGAGCAACATGCAGATGAGTGCCACTGCACCACAAGTGAGCCACAGGTGAAGGTGAAATAAGGAAAAAATCCACGGGAATAAGTGCAAAAGTTTTTTCTAAGACTGTATTGAAAATTTGAGAAGTAGTTAGGAAACTGTCATGGGTATAAAGAGTGAAGGAGGTGGAGATTGATCGAAGATGAGTTCAGAGACATGGCCATGGACCAGTTTATGTAGGACCTCATTTACCATGTAAAACCTTAGCTTGTATAATGAGTGAACTAAGCAGCCATTGGAGGCTTTGGGGAACTAAGCAGCCATTGGAGGCTTTGAAGAAATACTTCAGCTGATGTATGGGAGAATGGGCTGAAAGAAAGTAGAAGAATAAGAGGAGTAACATTTTGGGAGCCATTGCAATAGTCCAGGCAAGAGATAATGGTAATTTGGGCTTGGGGGGGGGGTGGTGTATAATAAAATTTTGACTAGCCTTGGTCTCTGGTTTCTGTGAGGTAGCCTCTCAGTCCTTGGAATTTCCTGAGTGATAGGAATGTCTTTGTTTTCATGTTGGGCCCTGATAATTTAAGCTAACCAAGTGACTTGTAGTAGGTCCCAGCATATTTCAAGCTGGTAAGATGACTCAGCATGGTGGTAATTCAGGCCAGAGAGACCAACCATGTGATTGGAGGATTGAGGCTTTGAGCCACATACCATCAGCCTGACCCCTAGGGAAGAGAAGGCTCTGGAGAATCAGTTCAATCATGTGCCCAGTGATTCAATCAATTGTGCCTATAATGAAACCCCAATAAACAAAACTGGACACCAATGCTCAAATATAGAGATGTGTGCAGAGAAATTTTATGAAAAGAGAGTAAGTGTCACTTGGGCACCCTTTGGGTGGGTTAGTATGAAGCTGTCATGTTTGGAGAGTCATATCTATTTTTGATACTATGACACTTTTTCCCTTAGAAGTAAGACATTGTATTTGACAAGTTGTTGGTCATGAAAATAAAATAAACATAGCGCTTACAATACTTTTGTAGCTAGAGGAATTTTCCACAACATGGTACATCAATATTTGCACTTAGTAAATACTGGGGTAGTTACAGTGTGATCCTGGCCACATTTCTGCACAGTATGGTACCTTGGACTTTTAAAGCATGTGTTTGCTTTGATAGAAGATTAAACGAATACTATACTTGCCAATAACTACATTGTAGCTTACATTTAGAGAATTGGGGACACTCCTGACCTGACAGTGCTACAGCTTTAAACAGTTTCATGTGTATATGTCAAATCACAAAGACTAATATGAAGTGACTGGCTAGATGGGATGTTCAAATAAGTGCATACAGCTTCAAAGGATCTGTAGATCTCAATTTAGACAGAAACTTAGACTTCATTTAGGCTTCAGAACTTTAACTGAAAAATTCTTGAAGGCATGGGAATAGCATTGGATAAAGAAACACTAAGAATTGGTGATAAAAAAAATTATAGGGCTTCCCTGGTGGCACAGTGCTTGAGAGTCCGCCTGCCGATGCAGGGGACACGGTTTTGTGCCCCGGTCCGGGAAGATCCCACATGCCGCGGGGCGGCTAGGCCCGTGAGCCATGGCCGCTGAGCCTGCGCGTCCGGAGCCTGTGCTCCACAATGGGAGAGGCCACAACAGTGAGAGACCCGTGTACCGCAAAAACAAACAAACAAACAAACAAAAAAAAGCCAAAACTTTGATGATTTGTCAGCAGCTCTATATTGTTGGAAATTTAGCAGCAGTATACAGAGCTCCTCTGATATAAAGGAACTGAAGGAATGTGTTCTTTTGCATTATGTTTAATACAAACAGTGAAATTAACTGAATGATTCAAATGCCTGGATTCACAGGGCTAGTCATTTTTTAAATTATCATCACTCTGTTTTTAGGTCATAAAAGGATATTGAATTACATCAACTAGACTCATGCAGGTGGTTTGTACTCACTCTGAATCTGTAAGCAGATATGAGCTAATTGGCCCAACTGGCTTAGATCCCAGTGTTATTTTAAAGGCATGGAGACTGTCTCAAATAAACTTATTAAAGATGGTAGGAAATTTATTTTGAACATGTGTATTTAAATAGCAGGGAGCAAAGCAATTATTTAGCTTTATCTGTAGACATTGATTATTGCTACTTGAAACCTAGACTAGTATTTAATCAACAAGTGTCAAGGCCCAGTGCTGTGGATAAAAATATATATATATGAGAAATAATTTCTGCCTTAAAGAAATTTATGATACTGTGGAAGGTATAAGATATGTTCACATGAAATAGAATTTATACAAGATAACGCAATTACCAGGCAGTTAGGGCATAAGATAAATATCTCTGGCCTAAGACAGCAAGATAAAGTTGTTCACAGTAAGTATATGTTTACATATAAGGATATGTCACAGCTGAATATCATAAGGAGAAGGGTGGTTTCGACAGAGGCAAAGGATGAAGCAAATGCTCTGCATGTTTAGAATTGGCAAGTTGATATATTTCCCAGGATATTTGAATATATGTGAGAGAGCAGCAAAAGTAAGATTGGGTTTGTTTGTAGAGGATATTAAATTCCAGATTGAGAGGTATGGATCTCAAACACTGTACTAATACTTTCATCTGGATCCTGAGTCACTACATCCATAAATCAAAACATAAGCTTAAGGTCTGGATCAGTTAAAAAGTGATGAACTTGTTTAGCTGAAAACAGCAGTTGTTCATTCCATGCCTCTTTTCTTTGACCTGAGAGGAGATTTTGCAAAAGGAAACTGATGTAAAAATTTTAAACATTTGGCTGAAACAATGCTATGAATATCTTTATTAATCTTAAGAACGAATTCAGGTCTCTGAAAGAGGATTTCTCACTGCTGAAACATCCACTGAGATGATTCCTCAGTGCTATCCAACAGTACATGGTGGGCTTTTGTGGTTTTCCTGCCCGGCACCCTTTCCTTTGACTTCGCTTCTACAGTAGAGAAAGCAAAACTTCACTGAAAGTTCTGCTTTCTCTGTTGTGGACGATTTGCCAGTGAAAATGCCCTGACCTTCCCTAACCTTGAGAGGGACACACGACCCATATGAATCAGATTCCCTGTGTCCTTGGCACTGAAACCTTGGCAGAGTGCCACCAAATCTGAAACTCCGAGGCAAAATATCCCAGTTTGTAGCAGCACCCTAACAAAACTGTTAGTTAGTTTCTGTGACCTAGCCTCCAGGAGCTGTTCTGCTTCCTGGGCACTGGGACACTGGCTCTTCAGTTTTCTCTTTATATGCTTCCAAGAAATTCATTGTTTGCTTCAGTTTTCCCACAGAGTTTCTATGGCTTGCAACTCATAATACTGACTGGTAGCAGGCAACTTCTCATTATAGTTAGGGGGTTTCAGTGTGACATGCTATTGTTGATGGACCCATTAATGTCTTATAGGTAAACTAACTATAATTTATGATCTTAACCTGGGACACTTTTGGGAATCGAAGTGCGGGCATCACGCAAAATTAAGCTGTAACCACAGATGTAAAACAAAACCAGGACATAGGTCTTGCTCTTACTTTTAGTGTATCTTGTGTAAAAAACTTCAGATAATAAGCTCCTTTGTTAATAGTAATGGTTTGCATTTTGGCTCCTTTGTTTTAAGAAGTAAGGAGGAGTGGGCTCATCATTGAACAATCATCTCTTTCTATGAAATTTTGAGTATGCCCCCCCTAAGATGCCGGGATAGTGGTTTGCTATCTCGGGAATTTATCTGACCTTATAGTCAAGTCTTATGGTTTAAAAAATCATTGCTGAGGTTGTTACTGTAGCGGAAGTAATAGAGGAACAACAAACAAAACCAGCAACAAAGACAAAAAGTCCAGTTAATGCTCTCCAAAAAATGTCACCTGTATGAAGTAGCCTACTTCTCAGATTCTTCTGAAGATGTTGCGTTCCAAACAGGCCAGTAGCGTTCTTTGTTTTTTTAAGGAATAGAAAATTTGAAAAAATCCTTTTACTAGTAACTAAGCCATGCCTACTATATGTATATATCTATCTATATACACACACACATACATACATGTATATGTACATATACATAGATAAATACTGATCATAATTTTCACCTACTGAGATACGCAACACAGATACTGTGAATGAATTATGTGATAATGTAGGAATGTCCATATACCAAAAAAATACCAAAGAGAAAATGAAGAGAATATAAGTATAGTTTTGTAGTGTAAACATAAATGTAACTTGGTAGTTCACTTTTTAGCTATTTTCCACTTTAGAGCTTTTTTTTTTTAACCTAGGGAAGATTTTTTTTTAAATGAACTATAGTTGATTTATAATGTTGTGTTAATTTCTGCTGTACATCAAAGTGGTTCAGTTATATATATACATACATTTCTTTTTTTTATATTCTTTCCCATTACGGTTTATCATAGGATACTGAATATAGTTCTCTGTGCTATAGAGTAGGACCTTGTTGTTATCCATTCCTTATATAAAAGCTTACATGTGCTAACCCCAAATTCCCACTCCATCCCTCCCCCAACCCCCTCCTCCTTGCCAACCACAAGTCTGTTCTCTATGTCAGTGAGTCTGTTTCTGTTTCGTAGATAGGTTCAATTATGTCATATTTTAGATTCCACATATAAGTTATATCATATGGTGTTTGTCTTTCTCTTTCTGACTTACTTCACTTAGTATGATGTCTAGGTGCATCCATGTTGCTGCAAATGGCATTATCTTGCTCTATTTTATGGCTGAGTCATATTCCATCGTATATACGTACCAGGTCTTCCTTATCCATTCATCTGTCGATGGACATTTAGGTTGTTTCCAGGCCTTGGTTACTGTGAATAGTGCTGCTATGAACACATGGGTGCATGTTTCTTTTCAGATTATAGTTTGTCTGGATATATGCCCAGGAGCTGGATTGCAGGATCATATGGTGATTCTAATTTTAGTTTTCTGAGGAACCTCCTTACTGTTTTCCATAGTGGTTGTACCAACTTACATTTCCACCAACAGTGTAGGAGGGTTCCCTACCTTAGGGCTTTTAAGCATACAGTTCTGCTGCCTGGAAAACTTGTTCCTCACTTTTTTCCTGGCTGATTCTTACTTATCTTTCAGGTTTCAGCTTAAATATTATTTCCCCAGCAAAGTCTTACCTACCTGCCCAAATCTAAATCACATACTTCTGATCTTCATTATATTCTTAATTTTACTTCATTGCAGAATTTGTAATCATTTATTTATTTATATTATTGTTTTATACCTTCTTAGAAGAATAGAAGATACCTGAAGCCAAAGGTCTTATCTGTTTTGACTCTTATTAGATGTTCATCCAAATTAATGAAAATCCAGCTAATTTCCAAAACTGCTTATTTTTCTCTTGGTCATATCTTGATTCTGTGCCAGGATCACATAAGCAAAGAGGAAATAATGCACAGTCTTCTGTATGATTAAATTTGCTTCAAAAAATATATATGTAGTTACCAAGTATTATCATCAGTGGGGTAACCATAAATTTTGTAGGCAATATTTAATTTCCTTTCAGTCAGAACAGCAAACAGATGATGGAAAAATCATAAAAATTCAAACCTATTCCTTATTATGTAATAATTAAAGGTAGGGCAAACTTTAGTGTTATTGGAATAATTAAAAACATGAAGAATATAATGTGACCTGAGAATGTTATCAGTGCTGCTATCAAACAATAAAATGCTTGAATTCTGAATCCTCCCATAAAATTATTGGGAGAAAAAGAAAAGAAGAGTGCTATTTACAGAATTTAGAAATCACTCACGGACTGTGATTTTCTCCTTAATGGGTCTTAATGAAAAGTTTCTTGCATGGCTGTTTACAAACAATCATTTTTTACATATAGTCAACGTCATTGAGGGAATCCATGTAATTCTAATAAGACTTTTTCACGCTTGCTTACTTCACATTTTGGTCAAAAGCAAACAAAAAAAACATTGTATCATAACAACATAAATGGTTAAACTTAAAGACAGAAACCAAAATAGCATAGTTTTTCATCTGTTAGCCATTATGTAGAAACTGGAATATATTTCATACTTCCAAATTAGACTAGGAAAAGGTGTGCATTGATCCTTCCTTTGTCAAGTTAATGATCTTTTACCACCTTGTTATGATTTTAAAATTGATTTAAAGATGAGGAACATTCGGGGGGCTTCCCTGGTGGTGCAGTGGTTAAGAATCGCCTGCCAATGCAGGGGACACAGTTTCGAGCCCTGGTCCGGGAAGATCCCACATGCCACAGAGCAACTAAGCCCATGTGCCACAACCACTGAGTCTGTGCTCTAGAGCCCATGAGCCACAACTACCGAGCCCTTGTGCCACAACTACTGAAGCCTGTGTGCTTAGAGCCTGTGCTCCGCAACAAGTGAAGCCACCGCAGTGAGAAGCCCGGGCGCTGCAACGAAGAGTAGCCCCTGCTCACTGCAACTAGAGAAAGCCTGTGCGCAGCAACGAAGACCCAACACGGCCAAAAATTTAAAAAAATAAGTAAAATGAATTTATTTAAAAAGTAAATAAAAATAAAGATGAGGAACATTCGGAAGAATGTCAATTACTTTTTCCCTCCATGAGGATCTTTAGAGCATGTTTTGGAGGTATGACATACTCAACAAAATATTTAATTAGAAAAGCATGGGTAGATGGCACAACTCAAGACTTGAGTCCTTAGTCTATAAACATCATTAAAACAAAATAAATCCATTTTCTTTCTATGGCTTTAAGAGTAGAATTTTCGTATAGACTAAAAAACTGTTATGCATGAATTTAGAGATGTGATTAAATCATTTAACACTGAACTATAAAACAATGGTTAACCAAAGAGAGTAGAGACTACTATGAATTGATCAAAAGGGATAATGCAGTTTTAGAATAAGGCCACTAGGGGGTGAAATGAAAAACACAGCCACCATTCCATATGAAAACATTTTTGCAAAACAACACTTTATTTAATCAATATATGACCATTTATTACATTTTAAAGTATTATTTACCTTCATAGAATTTTATTATAGGAAAATATCCAGCTTATACTTTGAGATCATTTATAAACACAGATGATTTGAGCCACTTGACTAGACAAATAGCTCTCCTTTGCTTTTACTGTGACAAACATTTTGCTCCTTATTTTTAAAGGGATTTATTTGAAAACAAACCAAAAGCTATTTTCAGTTATTATGATTATTTATTACTTAGATAAATCCAATAGACTCAATTTAATAAGATAAACCAATAATTACTTTAAATGATAAAGCCTGTTATTCAAGGATAACCACACACTCAGTGGTAGAAGAGAAATCTGGCAATACACTTACGAAAAATGTTTAGATTGGTTAGAATTCATGATAAATCCTAAATTTACTTTTTAAGTATCAAAAAGGCTCACAAACTTCTTCAGAGTGTCTCCATTTTACCCATAAATTAGAGGTATTTAAATCGACTTGATTAAGCCTTTGTAGCTAGGTATCATTTAGTTCTTTTATTTTTAACCTGAAACTGCTATTGGAAAATGTGTAATCTTCTGGGTATATGCTTCCTTTTCAAATTTTACAAGTATTAATTCCATAGACTTCTTATTACTGTTTTTGATGATGAACCTGATGACAATGTTGATGGTTGGCATTACTGAACCAGGCAGAGTCCATAACAACCTCGTTAAATGTGCCAGAAACTATCTTGAGCATGTAACATGAATTAACTCATCAAATCTTCAAAACAAACCTATGAGGTAGGTACTGTCATTGTCTTGGTTCTATAGACAAAGAAACTAAGAAACAGAGAGGTTTAGTAACTCGCTCAAAATCTCACACCAGTATGTGGTAAGGTCAATATTTCAACCCAGGGAGTTTAGCATCTTATACATTGATAGATTTTTGGCTTCAGTTACTTAGAAGCAATTAAGTTCTGCTATGTGGAAACAACATATTGTTAAAAGTTACCAAGTTCTCATCTCTTACCATACAGTCTTGAAGTTTATTCACATTTTTTGTTATTTATTACTCCTTTCTGTGTCTTAAAATTTCCCAATGATATGACATATCTTAAAATCCTGTTTTCTGAATTATCAAACCACATAGATTTTCAATTTCACGCCACGTCTGAATAGTGTGCATAATATTGCTCCAGGTGTCAAAAGAACTGACTGATTTATTTTTAATCTCTTTTCACATGTGTTCTTGCTATTCTGTTAAAGCTATATTAGTAGATATTTAATTATGTAAGTATTACTTAATAATATTATTTGCCTGTCTTTTTTATGTAGTACTAATGTTGTTGATGCTAAAAAGGGTTCATATGATAACTGATGCGGTTTCTTAGTGTGAAAAAAACAAACATTGGATTAAGTATCAAAGATATAGATTCTGTTTCTGACTCTGCTGCTTAAGTGATACCAAGCAAATGACAACTTTTTGAGCTTCAGTTTCTTGACAAGAAAACTGAAGATAATTCCAACTGTGGTAGTCCCATCACAGAGTTTTCCAAAATAAAACAAGACTATGTATTAGATGACATTTTTGCAAACTGGAAAAAATGCAATGGTGTGTTCATTATCATTGCTTTGGGTAGTGTTATCTCAAAGTCAGTGATCAAAAAATATGTAACAAAAGATGACAAAGGAGCATGTGACAGCTTATAATAAGTGCATAGCATAATCAAAGAACTTAAAAGTTACTATTTAAATAAGATAAATTCTAATTAAAATGCTTCAATTTATTTTTGACCAGAAAAAAAAAAACCCCACCTAAATAAATGGTTTATGGTTTAGTTGTGCAAGCTATTACAATCCATGAAAGAGTGTAGAAGGGAATAAGTTTTGAAAAAGGTTGGGGACTTCCTTGGTGGCACAGTGGTTAAGAAGCCGCCTGCCAATGCAGGGGGTCGATCCCTGGTCCAGGAAGATCCCACATGCCGCGGAGCAACTAAGCCCGTGCGCCACAGCTACTGAGCCTGCATTCCAGAGACTGTGAGCCACAACTACTGAGCCCACACGCCGCAACTACTGAAGCCCACGCGCCTAAAGCCTGTGCTCCGCAACAAGAGAAGCCACCGCGATGAGAAGCCCACGCACCTCAACGAAGAGTAGCCCCCAGTTGCCACAACTAGAGAAAGCCCGTGTGCAGCAACAAAGACACAAAACAGCCAAAACAAAACAAAAAAAAGGTTAGATTCAGATTATGGAGGGTTTTGAATGTCTAAGTCATTTGCCCTCCATCTAAGAAAAAATTGTACTCAATGTTTTCCAAAGGAATAATGATACAATACCTGTAATTTAAGAAAATTAGTTTTACCGCAATGTTTAGGACAGACTGTTAGCTAACAACTAGTTGAGAAGAAAAAAGCCAATTATAAAAGGGTAGGTAACAGATATAGAATGCTCGCATGTTTTGCAATGACAGTTTAACTTTTAATAATTTGCTTCAAACTTGAAAATAAATTAATGATGGTAGGTAAGTTTAAATAAAATCAGTAACTTTGAACTGCCTATATTCTAGTTTATTGCAAATAATTTAGGCTCAGTTTAAAAACAAATTGTCTAGAGCAGTTAAATTATTTATTGATAATAAGATCCTACTAATTGTAAATAGGTTTGCTAAGATAACTTCCTAATCCCCATTTTAGTGAATTCCTTTGATCATTTAATTTCGAAAGAGCACATATATATTTCTGTGAGTAACAATGTTTTGATTAAGTGCTATATACTTATCCATTTATCAATATTTTAGAAATTTGGCTAACCATAATTTAACAATATAATAGAGATTAATCCATATTGACTTCAATATAACAATGGCCCATATTATCAAAAAAGATTAAAATATGAATATGAATACACACACGTACAATCACTTAGTGGTAATGCTGTGGATGGTTTTGTTTATTGGTAGTATAATGGCATAAAACCAACATGAGTGAATCACAGCAGCTAAGAAGGGAGTGAGTATAAAAACAGAAGTACTGGGTCAAGATTTCCCTAGAGAAAGCTAGAAAAACAATATTAAGGTATTTTCACTTGTGTTTGGCAATGAAGAAATGACAGGCTGGCAAGATTATCTTGGAGTGAGGCACCAAACTACAATCAAGAAAGCAGGAGACTTTAAAAGAGAGAATGAGCAAGCCTTTGAATTAAGTATAAAATGACCACAAGACAGAACACTGTGCATTTTGTCACAGCTTTTAAGATGTGAGGATAATGTATGATTATCTTACAGAGACTCACTTTAACTGGCTAACACTTCATGAGAAATCCATTTTGGTTTGTCTCTCCATGAATAATGAAATCTCATCTAAGTTTAGCTGTGCTGTGAAACTGAATCTCACTTATTAAATAATAAGTGGCATCTGTTGGCAAGTTAAGGAATAAGCATGTTCTATGGTAACTCAACCTCTGTTAGGTGCAATGTGAGAATTTATTCTGCATATTTCTTTTTAGAAGTTCAGCTGATTGAACAAATCACAACGAGTTCAAGTATATGTTGGTTTAGATAAGGAAATCTTTGTTCACTCATGGTTTCCTAACTATACAAATTCAAGTACGTTTAAAAGTCTTATGAACCTAGGAAACACAAGAAGTGGTCTTAAGTAACAATAGGATCTAATGCTACTGCTAATTTAAGGAAAAACTGTCTCTGTCGTAACAGCTGTTAACAGCTGTGCTCAGACTCTTCACACTGTTGCTTCTCATTTAAACATAGAAATGACTGATGTCTGTAAAAATAGTTCTCACTGTTTAGCTGGCAGTGGATACACTTCCTAGTTACCAGCCAAATATCAAGAACTTGCTAGATAATATTATTTCTGTTGCTGATTAGACGGGGTAGCTTTACAGCTCTGAGGTAAGAGTAAAATTAGAAGCTCATTGGAGTTGATTTAAAATAAAATTCTCAAGGTTGGTTAGAGATAGAAATCAATCATTCTTAAAGTCAAGCTGCTCCACAGAGTCGTAAATAAGATTACACATAAAAGGAAAAAATGATATATGGAAGCTTCTTGGTGGATTCAAAAGAGGAATCATAATCAACTTTGGAACATGAAATAAAATACTGTTATTGCACTTAAGAGAAAAATACAAATTTTAAATTTGTATCTTCTCCACAAAAAATATAGACAAATTAGACCCAACCTAAATTGGTTTAGTCTGTTAAAATGTCTTGTGGTGTTTCTAGTTGCAAAAGGATTCTTATTCTATGTCTATGTATGCCTAAAAACATGTTGTTAAGGAAAATTTTTGTGTGTGTGTCAAGCACCTAAATTTTTATCCCAAATAATCATGGATTTGCTTTATTCTCTCAACTGACCAGTCCAGGGAACTAATTAAAGGAATAAATGGATGTTGCGATGCTGGTAACATGCCCAACATCCCTTCTGTGTTGATGATTTGCTCATAATTTCTCTGAATTCCTAGCCAATAGGACTTTTGTTTTTGAAAGTAAGCAGAATTATGAAATTCCAGATTGGATGGGTTGTTTTTTAAATAGAATTTGCTGGCAGTAGCAGACCATAGGAGACTGGGGAGCCTCAGCTGTAAACTTTACCCTTTGCTTTTACCTCCCTTCTGTGTTATTTCCCTCTTCAAAATACATTGTTTTTCAAAACATCCCTACTTCTTGACACTAAGGGATTAACAGGGAAGAGAGAACAGAGGAAACAAGTGTATAAAGCACTGTGGAAGGGGAAATTACCTGACAGTCAGAAGTCTGAATTCATTCCTGTATTATAACGAACAAAAGCAAGTTCCTTAGCATGTGTGAGTTTTTGTTTCTTCATATGCAAAAGTAGGAGTTAGAAATTTTGTTCTCTGAGGTTCTTCTAGCTCTATAATGTATTATTCTGAATATGTGAGAATGGATAAAATAAATCATCATATATTATTGAAGCAATATTTGTGACAACAGAATGGCAGTATTTTCTTCACAGAAGCAAATGTGTCCATTTCAAAACATCATAATTTCATTCCTAGTTCAAGAAAAAGGTAGAATATAAACTTCAAGTGTTGGTAGAATCTGTGGAGAGTTTTAGAAATCCTATTATAATATACACCCTATGTCTGTTCAAGATACCTCATTTTACCAAATGTTTGCAACTAACAGCTCTTTTTCTAGTGGAAATAGCAGTCAAAATCATTTACTTAAGGCTCGAAAGTGCACAGTTTCTATACGTTTTCAGAGAGCAAAAACTTTATGTAATGGGAGAATTATTGGGGGCTAAATATTAAAAACTAGAAAGAAATCATTGTTTTCATGATCTTAAGCTTACATCACTGAGGTACATAATATATATCAAGTACGTTGGAAATTTTATCATACTTGCAAGCTAATGAGTTGGCCTGCCACAGTTTCACAGTTGCTGACAAAAGATATGAGACTTCTGAGTCAAAGACAGAGGACTTTATTCCTTGTGGTATGAGTTGATATTAGAGTATCAGCATTTATGTCTGTGCCCCACTTCCTACAGGGAGATTTGAAGAGGGACGAATGTTACCCATACACACAGTGGGTTACATTACTGGAGAGGAGTCCTGAGCTTAGGGAACAAGTCCTTTAAAATGGATATTAAGTCTGACTGACCTTTGCCGCAGTAGGAGACACATTTACACACAACAGTAAGCAAACCAGCTTTTTGCTCCAGAGGGAGACACTATCTTCAATTTCAAAGATTATTCCCTATATGTACTACAAACATCCTTGGGAAGACAGTCCAGAACAAAGGCTATCAGTTCCACTGCTAGCAGCATGTACAGAAATCCAAGAGATCTATGGAGAATTACCCCCAACAATATGTTAAGCTGTATAAGAGTGGCTAATCATTAAGGCCACATACAGTAAAAATATGTATTGGTCATCAAAAACCCCCATTTTGCTGAAGCCATTGGTCAATCCAAAGTCCTTCTCTCACTCCACCACTCTGCAGCACTGACAAAGTTGACTACCTCTCAGCCCTGAAGCACTTCTGTGATTTCCAAGATGCCACAATATCTTGATTTTCATCTCACCTTATTGGTAGCTCCTCTTTGGGTTACTTTGCTTAACTTTACTCATCTGATAAAACTCTACATTTTAGTATGCCTGTCGACTGAAAAAACAATGCACAACCTAAAAGTTGAGAGTTATGTTTTATTTGGCAGACATTCTGAGGACCTCTAGCCCGGGAGACAGGACTCTCAGATCACTCTGAGGGACTGCTCCAAAGAGTCAAGGTCGGGGAGCCAGGATATATAGGAGCTTTTGCAAAAAAGACAAGGTAGCTGGAACATCAAAAGATTACCGTTAATTAAAGAAACCCAGATAACTGAAGTTAAGGAATTTAGCACTCTTCTATTTATGGGAAGATACAAGAGTCTGGGCTCACTGAAATCATTCCTTTGATATGCACCTCAGTTATCTGGGGCCAATATTCAGTGTTTTCTCATCCTGAGTTCCCTCAGGGCTCACCATCAGGACAGCGGTAATGTGATGACTCCGTGGCTGCAACATCCTTTGTTTACTGATATAGTAGGCAATATTTTTCATTTACATGACTTTGGATATAGTTGTTAACCCTCTTCTCCATCTAACTTTTTTCTAGGTGATCTTACCCAGTCCCCCAAATTAAAATCCCCATCTGAGAACTCTGTCCAGATCTCTAGGCTCACATATCCAACTCTCTATTCATATATCTACTAGGGTGTAATCAGCATGTCAAACTCAAAATGTCCAAAAAAGAACTTTTGATTAGCCCCAGGTCAACAAGATCAGTTTCTCCTCAAGAATTCCCCACAAATATCAACTCATTTGCTCAAGCATCAAACTCAGAAGTTATGTTCAGTTTTTCTCTTTTCCTTGACAGATGATCCCTTGACAGATATCCTTGACAGATGATCCCTTAGTAGGTCATGTCAGCATCATCCCAACATACACCTGGCATCTGACTCCTGCTCACCATCTTTAACACACTACTGTCATCCTAGCTATTATCTTTTCTTGCTTGTTCTACTACATTAGCTTCTTAAATGCTTTTACTCTTGGCTCAGTGTAGTTCGTCCCTATACAGCAACCAGATTGACCATTTTAAAATGGCTTAAAACTTTCCCAGGCTTAAAAATCTTACAATGACTCCCAGTTACCAGTAGAAATAAATCCAACTCTTCCAGTGGCCTACAAGATATTGGAGCTTTAGTTAGTGCTTATTTCTTGGTCCTCTTCTCATGCATTCTCCCCGATATTCTCTGACCGTCACACTGTCTTTCGTATGTTCCTCAAGCACATCAAACTTTTCCCCATCTTGGGTCCATTTCTCTTGCTCTTCACTTTACCTGCAGTACTGTTCCCCCAGACTTCTACGTGGCTGTGTCTTTCTCATCGATCACATCTTAGTTCAGTTTTATCTCAGAGAGATTTCTTGGAGCTCCCACTCCTTCCAAACCAGCCTTTCACTGCAGCAGACACTCTTATTTGCTTATTATACAGTTATTCTTCTTTGGTAACAGAATCTTGACATCCACTATAAGAACAGAGTCTTCAAGGGAGACTGGACTCTTCCCAGCCCCAAGGCATGGCTCGGTTAATGTAAGGCCATCAGGACGATCTCAGACTATTGCCAATCAGTTTAGGCATAAGCATATCAAACAATTCACAGGAAGCTCTGGGTGGGGACAAGGCATTGCACTTCTGGAAAACTGTATCTCTTAAAGAGAATGCCCACTTTACTACCCCAGGATATCTGACATCTGAGACTCTCTCAGCTCTTTTGGAATCCTGAGATATCTAGGCAAAAATGATGGGCCAACATGCTGAAAATGGCAAAGAAGAAAGAATTTCTATAACTGATGAGATGACCGAGCTCTTGAATTAATCATCCTGGAACTTTTCTAGCCCTTGACTTCATATCACGTGAGGTAATAAATGTCCTTACTGACAAAAAATATTTTTTTTTCCAGTAACTTGAAACAGGAAGCATCCTGAGTGCTATATTAGTTAATCCCATTGTCCTATGTTTTTTTTCCTAGCACTTTTCTCAGTGAGGCTAGGGACCTTTTCTATCTCATTCATCCCTATTTATATAGCACCCAGGGTAGTGCTTGGACCACAGTAGGTACTCAGTAAATGTTTTTAAATTAAAGGAAAAAAGGGAAACAAAATCAGTGTCCAATGAGGCTTATAATATATTAAAAGGAATTTAAAATTTTTCATACATACTCATCTGTGTGGTAGATGTAATAATCCTTTAAGATATGTTAAGGTTCTTTTGTCTCATCTTTCTGTGCTATGTAATCTTCTCCTAATCAGCTATCTTTGTGTGTGTTTGTGTGGGGGTTGTTGGTGGTGGGAGGGGAAGAATGGGGCTGTTAAAGAAAGAGAAAGAAGTAACTGTTCAGTTTTTAAGAACAAAAGTAGTTTTTTTTGGGGGGGGGTGTGTCTTGCAAGACAACTGTCTAAACTCCGGGTGATTTTGACAAAGAAAAGAATTTTCTAAATTCTTTAGACATCTGTAGCATACTAAGATTTCAGCCTTCTGAGCTGGAGTGTTAGATCTCTTGTGAGAGAGAAACATCAAGAAAGTGAGTCTTGCCACCTGCGGAAGAAAATGTCTTAAAGAGGTTTCTAAGGTTGGGAGCAAGGAGAAATTACAGGAGAGAAAAAGGAAAAATATTTTCCCTTTTTCCATGAGATTTGTGAGTTTGAAAAACACTGTAGAAATATCAAGACAAGTATCAGAGGAAACTAAAAATATTTGGAGTTAGTACCTCATTTTCCTGGGCAGATCATGGAAGAGGCTGCAAGATTGTTGGAGAATTCGTCTTTGTGATCCATCCCAAGGAAGGAAGGAGGTGTCTAGATGGAGGTGCCCTGGGGGAATGGGAAGGTTGGTGTAAAAGGTAAAGCCTTAGAGGTTTTCCACAAAGCAAGTACAAATGCCTGGAATGAAGAGCTTTAGAGAGTGTCAATAGGGTGCAACAAAGGGTCAGAGCCCACCTCACTAGAAACATGGTGAGAGCAACCGTCCCACAGCGGAAGCCAGTAAGGTTCCCCAGGACAGTGTATAAATCTGAATATATGCTACCTCTTTGCCACAAGTGTCTGTGTGTAGTCTAAACCTCGCAAATGTCTATCTACCGTCCAAGCCTCACTTTTGAGCTCTAACAAACATACCCAATGGCCTACTCAACATTTCCACTTGCATGACAAACTGAAGTCTTAAAACAAACATGCCCCCTCAAAACTGGCATACCTAAAATGGAAATCACATTCCTTACCCCAAGGCTATTCCTCCTCCTGCCTTTTCTCTCTCCATAAATGTTCACCTTACCCACTTGTTCAGCTGGAAATCTTCAACATCAGTCTTGACTCCACTCTTAAACTAATACTTAATTTCAAATCCATCAGCAGGTTTGACCATCTGTAAATTCAAAGTACACTCAATATCTGGTTGCTTTCCACCCATTTCCTCTACCACCACTGAATCTAAGCCACTATCATCTTTTGCCTGATAATCTCTTAACTGGTTTCCCTGTTACTAGTTTTGCCCACTCTAAATCTATTCTGCACACACACACCTGTCAATATGATGTTTTTAAGATAAGTCATATTATGTGTCTCTGTGGTTAAGCCCTGCAGTGGTTTCACAGTGTACTCACAATAATATCCCTATCTCTCACTGTGGTCTAGGAGGCTCCTCTTCATCTGGTCCTTAGGTACCTTTCTGATGCACTCACCAACTACTGCTCACTCTGCTACAGGCTCACTGGCCTCATGATTATTCCTTTGCCGAGGCAAGGAGCACCTGCATTAGGGTCTAAGAACCCACTCCTTGGACCCCTTTGTCCTTCAGTGGTCCCATAGGTTGCTCCTTCACTTCATTCAGGTCTTTGATCAAGTGTCCCTTTGTCAGCAAACTCCTTTATGACCACTATCAAAGGGGGGCAAACATATACCTTTACTATCCTAATGCCAAAACTTTTTCTTTACAATTCTTTTCACTGTCAACCAGACTGTAGTGTGTCAAACGCAAGCTGCAATCCTGTTACAAAAAATATAAGACAAAACTTAGAAGATGAAAGCTTATTATTTAAAATATACCAATAAATCATATAGACTATGCTCAAATGAAAGAGAAGCCATTTCCAATGAATGAAATGAGAAAAATCTTTATTTAGTAGGTGGCATATAAGATAGACCTTGAAGAATGCATATGGTTTATCAAGACCCAGTCAGAGGGAGTTCCCTGGACTGCAATGGATAAGACTGCACGCTCCCAGTGCAGGGGGCCGGGTTCAATCCCTTGTCAGGGAACTAGAGCCCACCTGCATGCTGCAACTAAGAGTTTGCATGCCACAACTAAGGAGCTGGTGAGCCGCAACTAAGGAGCCCTGGAGCTGCAACTAAGGAGCTCACTTGCTGCAACTAAGACCCGGTGCAACTAACTAACTAAATAAATAAACATTTTTTTTTTTTAAAAAAAGGACCCCATCAGAACCTGAAAACCAATCAGATCCAAGCAATGACTTGCAAACATGCTTAGAAGGTACCATGTGTGTCCAGCTTCTAGGATACTGGATTCTATGATCAAAAGAATGGTTTTCATTGGAATTGCAAGATGAGAAAAGGCAAAGTGACAAAGGCTAAAGTCGTAAAGTACCAGGTTGCAAGGCAACAATATAGGGATCAAGAAGCAAGAATTTTCTTTGTTTTGCAAGACTCTGGTACCTAAAATATGATTAATTGGTATATAAGAAAATGTAATAATCCACTTCATAGGTTTATTCAGGAAAATAATAGATATTTGAGGCTGGTTTGAGGTTGACATGCTCAGATTTTGGACTTTTCCTGTTACCCCTGCCAGAAAACAGGGTGGTATCTAGGACCCAAAGTGGTCTGTACCTAAAGATCAAGGCTAAGTGTTTTGGTCTGCTCGGGCTATGCTATAGACTGAATTCTGTCTTCCCGAAATTCGTATGTTGAAGCCTTAACTCCCTGTGTGACTGTATTGGAGATAGAGTCTGTAAGGAAGTGACTAAGGTCAAATGAGCTCATAAGGGGCTTCCCTGGTGGCACAGTGGTTGGGAGTCCGCCTGCCCATGCAGGGCACAGGGGTTCGAGCCCTGGTCCGAGAAGATCCCACATGCTGCGGAGCAGCTGAGCCCGTGCGCCACAACTACTGAGCCTGCACTCTAGAGCCCACAAGCCACAACTACTGAACCCACATGCCACAACTGCTGAAGTCCACACACCTAGAGCCTGTGCTCGGCAACAAGAGAAGCCACTGCAACGAGAAGCCCAAAGAGTAGTCCCTGCTCATTGCAACTAGAGAAAGCCCGTGCGCAGCAGCGAAGACCCAATGCAGCCAAAAATAAAGAAATAAATTTTAAAAAAAAAAGAGCTCATAAGGGTAGAGCCCTAATCCAGTAGGACTTGTATCCTGATATGAAGAGGAAGAGACAACAGATCTCTCTCCCCTCCACGTGAGGTCATAGCAAGAAGATAGCCATCTGCAAGCCAGGAGGAGAGTTTTTACCAGAACCAACCCTGCTGGCACCCTGATCTTGGACTTCCAGCCTCCAGAACTGTGAGAAAGTAAATTCCTGTTGTTGAAGCCACCCAATCTATGGTATTTTGTTATGGCAGCCCAACCTGACTAACACGTGGAAACAATCAGAAGTCTTCAATTTCATGATTATCCACATGCCAAAATGACCAGACAACAGTCAAATAAGAATTCTAATATTACTGCATAAAAAATGCTTCAGATAACAGAAATAAGGCAGTTCTGAGAGATTGAGGGCCTCCTAAATGACATTTCCCTGTAATCTTCCTGCCCTCTGATAGGACCTGTACAATGCAGAAGGATGGTTCTACTGTGCCAACCCGATCAGGACCTTGGCTTGCTCTTCGATAGCAGCTCATCTATGGCACTAAATTCACACTGATCCTGGCAAACAGAGCCCTTTGTGATCTGGCGCCAGTGTTGCTCTTTTGATTCATTTCCTGCCATTTCCAACAACACCCTAATTATCAGCCTGAAGGAACTACCTCAAGTTTCCCATGTTGCCATGCTGTTTTTACAGCTTTAAGCTTTATACTCTGCCTGGGAAACTGCCTCTCCTTCCTAAACCTCATCCATTTTTAAAACAGCAACACATTCTTCAAGTTCTGGCTAAAATTTTGCCCTCATTCCTAACCCCAGAATCACTCCATGCTACATTGCATCTTGAACATTCATCCACTATACGTAATCAATTGCCGTATCTAGTGCATGTCCTTCTCTTTACTGGACTTATTTCAGAGCCTCAGTGTGTCACATGTTATTCTCTTCGTCTGGAGATCTCTCTCTCTCCCCACTCCCCTCCCCCCCACCATGCTTCTCTGTTTTGCTGGTAAAACTCCTGTTCATCAGCCAGTCCTTGGCTTAAAATAGTTTTAGAAAACCTTCCCAGCCTCTTAAGATTAACTGGTTTCTTTGTAAATACCCCTCATCATTTGCATCACACCTTGATTGCACTATATTTATTTATTTGCTATTTTCCTCACCCTGGAATAATGAATGAATAACATCTATCTGCTAACTATACTGTCCAGTTCAGTAGCCACTAACCACATGTGACTAACGAACGCTTGAAATATGGGTAGTCCAAGCTGAATTATGCTGTAAATGTAACATATGCACTGCATTTTGAAAATAGTACCAGAAAGAGAGTACAGAGTATCACAATAAAATTTTTTATTTTGATTACATGTTGAAATTGTAACATCTCAAATATATTGAGATAAAGTATATTATTAGAATTAATTTCACTTTTTTGTGTTACTCCCTTTAACCTGGCTACTAGAAAATTTACAGTGTTCATATATGCCACACATTATATCTCTATTAGATCGCACTAGCCTAGATCATGGTCTTCAGGAGTAGAGAAAACGTTTTATTGATCTACATATCATCATATGGCCCAACCTATGTATTGAAGGAATCAATTAATAAATGGCAAGTTATCAGTGGAAAATACCTGCATTATTTAATTACCAACAAGTAAAGAAATTTGCACAGGTTTTATGTTACTCATCCTGCAAAATGATTTTAGATCCATCATGGTTAACACTCTCTTTTTTGGTATGCTTATGAAATGGAAGGAATCAGGGAAAAAGAAACCAGCTTGAAAGCCTTATGATGGTAAAGTTCTGACTTTAAAAGAAATATACATCGTGACTTTTCTTTAATATATTTTTTAAATTTTTCATTTGAATCTGTGTTTGGGGGGCAATTCTGAATGTGCCTGTCATAGGCAGATGCTTCTGTTCTCCAAGACTAGAGACATAGGAATCAGTAGGTGGTGGTGCAGATGGCAAAGAGAGGGTGGGGTGACATTTCAAACTGTGGGTGGGACTAATGCAAATTTGGCAGCCCAAATGGAATTTTTGTGGGCCTGATAATTTTTGTAAGACTCTTGCTTCCCAAGCAGTCTTCGCCCAACCCCACCCCCCAGCATATACATATATATATATATTTTGCTAATGATACCAAACTTTATACTTCTCTAACATTGGACACCACAGTAATTTCTATTATAAAGAATATTAAATATAGAGAAATAGATTTTTTTAAGCATTAATTATTGGAAACATATGCAGACAGTTTCAACAGAAAGTGCAAATTATTTCATCTGATTTTTTTAGCCATTGTCATTGGACTTAAAAGAGCCATAGAATGCAAATGGTTTGAGACAAGTCGGCCTTCACACCAAGCTTAGCTGGCATGACTCAATACTATTTCCAAAAAGTCATGGCAGAGGAATTTCATCTCTGTATCCTTGATCCCTAACCTTTCTATAGAGAATGCCCTTCAGCTTGTCAACATCCTCATATAGCAATGTTATGTTTCCAGCTGTCTAACCATATAACCCTCTGTGTTACATCCTTTTTTTTTCTTTTATGTGCTTGATCACAGGAGGGCCAATTATGTTACTGAAAAATTTTTACAAACTATTATTTCCAATATTCTCATCTACCAAAGTTGTAAGAATATTAGAAGTTTCAAAGATGAAACTGCTAACTATGATAAGACAATACATGTCTTTAGGCCTAGCAAAATACTGTAGATTCTTAGGCTCTGAATTCCAGGTAAATTTCATTTTAAGTTCTTGCTGTAGCAGGAAAAAAAAATACTATCAAGTGTAAGTGAGGCTCTGGAATAGCCCATATTCTTATATATTGTTAGTTAGGATGTGAAGCATGATAGCTATTGAAAAATAAATTGGCATTATCTAGTAAAGTTGTGCATGGCCAACTACTCAACAATTCATTCTTAGGATTGTATGCTAAAGAAATTCTCAAATATGTGAGCCAAGAAACAGGTGCAAAAATGTTCACAGAAACACTGTTGGTGAGAATAAAGAATTAGGAACTACGTAAGGATCTATCAGCAATAAAATGGTTCAAAGAATTGTGGTAAATTTATACAATGGAATGTTAACCAGCAACAACAATGAATGGTCTTTAGCTAAACTCAGCATGAATCTACCTTGGAGTCATGAGATTAAGCAGGGAAATAAGATATGGAAGAGTATATACAGTAAAATCCCATTTATATAAAATTTTAAAACATGTACCATAAAACAGTACACTGATTGATTGGAAATACAGACATAGGAGATAAAAATACTTAGAGATTAGGAATTCCCTGGTGGTCCAGCGGATAGGTCTAGGCGCTTTCACTACCGAGGCCTGGGTTTGATCCTGGTTGGGGAACTAAGATCCCACAAGCCACGGTGTAGCCAAATTAAAAAAAAAAAGCAAAAAAATACTTAGGGATAAAGTTATGGGAAAGAAAAAGTTCGATATTAGTGAATTCATGGTAAATGAGAAGGGTTGATGGAACCAGGGCGGGGCAAGCAGGGGCTTTCAAGGTGTCCTGGTAATGCTCTATTTCCTAACCTGAGTGGTAGGTATGGAAGTGTTCAGTTTATGATTATTCATTTCAGTTTACAATCTGTAAGAAATATTTTATTATTTTGTGCATGTCAAATATTAAATTTAAAATAATTTAAAACATGGAGTTATAAAGGAAGGGAAGGAAGTGAGGAAGAAAGGGAATGAGGGAGAGAGAAAGGAAAAAGCATGGAAAAATAAAGATGGAAAATAATGACTAAGAAAGAGGAGTAAAATAGTTAAGCAGTCTGAGAAAATAACACTTTTCCCAAAGGGAAAGTTGGAAAGAACAGAGAAATACTGGTCATGTGACATGTTAACAATAACATTAAAATGATGATGATGATGATGATGTAGTATTTAATATTTATGGAGTATTTTCCAGACAGTGTTGTCAGTTTATATACATTAACTCATTTAACCACTTCAATAACTCCATGGGATATAGGTCCTACTACTATTTCTATTTTTCACATTAGTAAACTAAGCAAATAAAATCTCAGTAAACTTGAAAAGGTTTCACACTGGTAAGTGGCAGAATGGGGATATTAATCTCATTCCAGATGGGTTCGTTCCTTCTGTTTTTGTTATTTTAATTGAGATATAATTGACATTTAACATATCAGTTTCAGGTATACAACATAATGATCCAATGATCATCACAATAAGTCTAGTTAACATCCATCCACCATATACACAGTTATACATTTCTTAACACCATAAAGTCTCCTAGAATCATGGTCCCCAGATGAGTGATTGATTTTTCTTAGTCAATCTGGCAAAGCTTCCATGAACCTCCCTCAGTCTGGCCTAGACTATAACTAGGTCATTTATGGGGATTTTGTTTCATCTCATGGAAATTAGGCAGACTGTGTCAGGGGCTATAAGATTAAAAGTCTGTCCGAGCCTCTACGTTCACCTTTTAAGAAATTCAACAGTTTCCTGACTCTTCTCAAGACTAGTCATCTTTCTTAAGATACTGAGTTTGGAATCCGTAGCAAAGGTATTAGGTCACTTTTATTAAAGGCATTCTTATGCATCACTGTATCTCTCTCTATTTCAAGTCCCTCTTCCCAAACAATGTCTTATGCGATGTATAGGATTTTCCATGTGTCACATAATCTTTCATTAAAGATTAAAATTGGATAATACTATTTCCCATAATTTCAGCTCAGTCTTAACTGAAAACTGACTAAGGGTGGTGCCACGTTTAGAGGTTTATACACAAACAGTCACAAACTGTTAGAAACAAAGAAAAATGATTAGATTCTATATATTTTTTCTAAAATGTCACTGTATGTTGTAGTTGTCTCTTGTTTTATTTCTTCTATCATTGTGATGACCTTATTCTGTGGAATTATGTATGCTTATTAATATTTTACCATTCTTGTTAGCAGACATCATCATAAAACAAAATTATATGTGACTCACCAAGTTGGGCAAAAAACGATCATAATAATCAGTGAAACTGAGTCACCTTCTCTTTATTACCCTACCCTGTGGTCCTGCAACCTGAGACAGCAATGATGGTACCTTTACCAGCCTAACTTTCTGTAGAACCCAAATTCCTCCTTCACTTCAGTCTTTCCTGAAAACTGTGAACAAGGTTGTGAAGTTCTAAAGGGCAGGATAGAGTAAAAATACTACACAGGCTTTAAAGTCCATGACCTCTGTTTATTTCCAGTGCTGCTATTTGGCAGTGTGCCTTCCTAAACGAGTTTGATAATCCCTGTTTCCCTCAACAAATCATTTAAATTTAGCCTCAATTTTCTCACCTGTATAAGGGATATAAGACCTCCTTCACATGGTGGTTGTGAAAATTCAGTGAGATGATATATATATAAAACATATAACACAGTGTCTGACATGAATAAGTGCTTAACACTTGTTATTTTCCTTAACTTCCATTAATCCAATTAGATTTTTTATCTGCATTGTGACTATATGTAGCCTCAACATCTTTAAAATTATATAGATAAAAACAAAATAATGGGCAAAGTATCTTTTCAGGATCTATGAGCAGTATCCCATTGCTAGATCCTCACCTTGGCAGCCTTTAATTCCCCACAGACTTGATCACTGATCATTGGACCCTGTCCAGTCATTTCAGTCTTGACAGTATCCCAACAGCCACTGGTTAGAGGCATCTTTACAAGATCTCACTCACCACATGGAGACCTTGATGGTAGTTGTTCTCTTAACTTGTGCATAGTCATTCCAAATGTGCCTCCATCTTTAATATTTTTTGCTCCTAATTCTGGTAACCAGATTCCTATCTCCACTATTTATGCTTCCTGCCCAATCCATTCTCTTCAAAACTGCAAAGGTAAACTTTTAATTGTGCATATTTGATCATGCAGTTCCCAAATTCAGTCCTTCAATGACTTCAATGACTTTTTATTACCCTAAGATAAAATCTAAAATCCTTCAAGATTCTCTGTAACTTTACCTGTTTCTTCCTTTTGCAGCCTCATATTGAATCACTCCTCCTTTATTTATTTATTTTTTTTAACTGAAGTTCAAGTTTGACTTTTAAATTTTTCTCCTCAAATGTGGCAAACTCTTCCTGCCTCTGTTTCATTAAACTGCTTTCAAAAATTTCTCATTGTTTTTGATTTTCAGCAGTTTGTTATGTGCCTAAATGTGATTTCCTTTTTATGTATACTGATTGAGTTTCACAGTCCTTCCAAAATCTCTGAGCTGATATCTTTCCTCAGTTAAAAAAATTCTCAACCATTCTCTCTGCTTCTGCTCCATTCTCTCTCCTTTCCTTGTGAGACTCCAATTACATGTTTAGGCCCTTTTCACTGTCTTGCAGGTCTGTACATACTTTTCTTTTCCTTTCTTTTCTTTTTTATCTGGATAGTTTCCATAAATCTGTGTTCCAGTTCCCTAGTTTTGTCTTTTGCATGTCCAACATGCTGTTAAATGCAGCTATTTTTCAGTTCTAAAATTTCCATTTGATTCTTTTTTTTTTTTTTTTTTTTAGTTTTTGATTTTCTGGCAGAAATTTTCAGAATTTTATTTATTTCTGCATGTTTTTCTCTCTTTTCTTGAATACGTTAATCATAATTATTTGAATGTCCTTGTCTGCTATCTCCACTATTTAGATCACTGTAAATCTATTTTCTTAAGTTTTCTAAATGTTTAATCACGTGGTTTGATCTTTTAGCATCTCTAGAATGTCTGACTAAATGCTGGACATTAAGCATTTAAAAAAAATAGAGATTCCAAATTATGTTATTCTCTCCTTTCTTCTTCTAAGAAAATATAGAGACTGATCTCCTTAATATAATCAACTTCTGGGTTGTGATTTTGATGATATTTTGTCTGCTTCTGCATTTCTCCTGCTCCTAGGGCATACTCCTCTAGGGCTTTAAAATGAATGAGCTCTTTTCCTGGAAGTCTAGAACTCTAATTCTTGTCCCCTAGGCACAATGAAACTATTGAAAACTCTTATGCTTTTCAGAAGCTTTCTTCTTAGCTAGTTAAACTGGCCATGCGTCAGACATAATTCTCCAAACCTCTCTTCTCATCAAGAACTTGGATCTTGGCCCTGCAGATCTTTTTTTTTCTTTCAGCCTTACAAGACTGCTGAGATCTCTCGTCATTTCCCTGTCCTCCAGCAGTGAGTGATCTTCTGCCCAAGAAAAGCCCATATTCTCAGGCATTTGCTGAGGAATATTAGCTTCCCTCTCCACAGTTCCCACTTCTCCAGACTTCTGGCATCTTTACCATGGTTGACTTTGAAGATCTTTGGTGCTTTCTAAATGTTTTATGTGACTTTTCTAGTTGCTCTTGAAAGAGACTTTGGTTTGCTACCAGCTACCTCATTCTAGCAGAATGGAAACATGCCTCCATGTCTTCACACAGTTTTCCTCTCCCTGGGGTGTCTCAGCCCCACTCTTTACCTTCCTAACCATCATTCCTCTTCTATCTTTCTTTCTCTGAGAAATGACTTACTAATTCATCAACTGGTGTTAAGTCTTACTGTTGAACTCTCTTATAGTACTTTAGACTTTTCATCTATAGCACTTCTCAGCTTTTGTAATTATATGTGTGATTTATTTAATGCTTTTCCTTGACAAAATTGTAAGGTCCAAAAGGGCAGGGATCGTTGTACTTCTTCTTCTTCTTTTTTTTTTTTTAATTAGTTTTTTTCCCCAGAGCCTATTACAGTCCCTGTGTTTTCCTGACCTTTATCTCGGTACCTATTCAAATATTCATTCTCCAAAGAATCAACATTCTTATGCTTGCTACTCCTCCTCCCAGGATGTAGCATAATATCTCTAAAGCAGTGGTTTTCCATCCTGGCTAGGGACATCGTCCTAGTTAGCAAAACCTTTATATATAAGAAAAATTTAAAAATACTCTGTTTCGAGTATGATGAATATGTATTAGTAGCAAAAACAGCTCACTGTCTAACAAAATGTGTAGCCCTCCTTCCATAGTATAAAACTATACCATAGCCCATGCTATGAAAAAAGACTATATATTCCCAGCATCTTTGCACCTAGACAGGACCGTGTAATTAGTTCTTTCCATTGAAATGTGAGCAGAAATTCTGTGAGTTATTCTTATATCAAATGTTTTAAAAAGAAAGGCTGCCTTCTCCTCTCTATCTCCTGCAGGTGACTGTGAGTTTCAGGGAGGCTGGGGACACAACCTGATAACATCTAGGTGAATCCCCATGTTGTGCTGTAAACAGAGTGAGGAAAAAAATGCCCATTTTGGTGGGCCACTGAAACATATGGGGTTATTGGTAAAACAGTTAACATTCTCAAACTAATGCAGTGGTTGATTCCTTGAACTGGGGTGATACCAGAACAAAAACCTAAAATATGCAGCATTGGTTCAATGGTCAGGAGGTGGTCAGCAAAGAAACTGATCTAACAGGCTAGTAAAAGAGACCCATGTTACGCTGATTTCATCAGTGTCACCAGCAGAACTTAGTAAGGAAATTACATAACTACCAGACCTATAGTTCTTTCTAAAAAGGAGATAGAAAAAAAAAAAAAAACCCATAATGAAGATAATGGATGTTTCTTGTGTGACTTAAAGGAATTTTACAAGAAGGGCTCATGAAAGAACAGAATGAAAAGTTCAGCCCTATGGCAAAGATTAAGAGTATTTCAATCCAAAGAAGTTTATAATCTCACATCGTCCTAATGCAACGATATTAAGGGGAGAGAGTGAGAAATATAGAGATAGGTAGAGGGAAGGAGGAAAAGAAAAGAACTAAAGCTGACAAGTAGGATGTCTAAGAAAGAACTTTTGAGTATGGTAATTGTAACTTGGTACTGATGGAATTAGATCAGAAGCCTCTATATTTTTAGATAATTTTATTGTTAATAACAAAACAAAACAAAACATGAGCCTGGCCTAAAAAAAAATTTTTTTTTCTAAAGCCTCTGTTCCCCCCTAATTTATAATAACAGGAATTGTGATCTAATATCTATTGCTGCTATTATAAATTACCACAAATATAGTGGCTTAAAACAACACAAATTTATCATCTTACAGTTCTGCAGGCCAGAAATCCAAAATGAGTCTCACTAGACTAACTAAAATCAAAATGTTGGCAGGCCTGCACTACTTCTTCTAGGAGACAATCTGCTTTTTGCCTTTTCCAGCATTTAGAGACCATTGCATTCCTCAGCTGAAGTTCTTCTTCCATTTTAAAAGCCAGCAATAGATGGTCAAATCTTTCTCACTCAGCATTATTCTGACATTAGCTCTCCTGCCTGTGGCAGAGACAGCTAACAGTTCACCAAAATTTGTGCTCCAGCTTCCATAGTATTTATGGGAAGTTACTGCTCTGAAAGGGACCTCATCTGTCAACCTCCACTTGCATCCAGGCAGGACCATTTGACTAGTTACCACAAGGGAATGAGAGAAGAAGCTATTAAGAAGTGGAGATTCCTTGCCCTGTCTCCCTTTCTTCTTTTGTTCGGATGCAAAGACTCCAGGGCCCTAGGAAGCAGAGGAGCTATGAGAAGGAAAGAACCTGTTTCTTTTAATTACCACTTGGAGCAACCTGCCTGGTGACAAGCGAGCCTGCATTGGATTACCAAATGAGCAAAAACAAAACCAGAACAAAAAACCTTCTATGTTAAGTCCTTAAATGCAAAGTTTTATTTCTCACATAAATCAATGTTAACCTAATATCGAAACTACCAATATAACTAGTAAAAATAAAACAAACAAAAACAGCTTAATCTTATAAGACAAAAAATTAACTTTAGAGTTGGTTCATTTTTCCACCATTGAAACACCAAAATTTATGAAAACCGCAGCATGATTGTGCAGATAGTTCTGCGACTATTTTAGTCAGTGTTAAATTTATAATTCTTTAGGTACAAAAATGCGTATTCTGTTGAATATTCCATTAAAAGTAAGAATAAGATGAAACACATTGGTATAATCTAGCATGATGCTCAATTTTTATTTTTAAGGGTCTTGGTTATTTTAAGGTATGTGTGAATATAATCTTGTCCCATCGACTCCAAGGTTAGAAAAAATTTTGTATTAAAGAGAAACATATGTATATATATATATGACTATTAACAGCAGTATTATTATTGTATATAAAAGAAGTATAAATAGAACCACATTTTATAGGTGGTAACACTTGGAAATGAGTATATCATAATAATAATTAGCCTATTTAGTTTTTTTTTTTTTTCGGCGGTACGCGGGCCTCTCACTGTTGTGGTGTCTCCCGTTGCGGAGCACAGGCTCCGGATGCGCAGGCCCAGCGGCCATGGCTCACGGGCCCAGTAGCTCCGCGGCACGTGGTACCCTCCCGGACCAGGGCACGAACCTGCGTCCCCTGCATTGGCAGGCAAACTCTCAACCACTGCGCCACCAGGAAAGCCCTAGTTTTTTTTTTTTTAAACCCAAGATTTTATTTATTTATTTTTAATTAATTAATTTATTTTCGGCTGTGTTGGGTCTTTGTTGTTGCACGCAGGCTCTCTCTAGCTGCCACAAGCGGGGCTACTCTTCGTTGCAGTGCGCAGGCTTCTTATTGCGGTGGCTTCTCTTGCTGTGGAGCACAGGCGAGCGGGCTTCAGTAGTTGTGGCACGTGGGCTCAGTAGTCGTGGCTCACGGGCTCTAGAGCGCAGGCTCAGTAGTTGTGGCGCCCGGGCCTAGTTGCTCCGCGGCACGTGGGATCTTCCCGGACCAGGGCTCGAACCCGTGTGTCCTGCATTGGCAGGCGGATTCTTAACCACTGCAGCACCAGGGAAGCCCGAACCTATTTAGTTTTATATATTATTGCTAAAGTTGCCCTAACATTTCAGGAGTTTAATTTTTTTTTTTTTTATGGTATCAAGGTATTTAATTATGTCACTTATGCTTTAAACCCAAGAATTAGCTTGCTGAGTCACATAACATACACTAAATGTAATAGTGAATTACCAAATAGTTACAATTACAATGCAGTATTTCTTATCAATTAAAACATTACATATGTATTTTTTGGCTTTGCAAATGGTTGTCAAAAGTCACTGTGCTCACAAAATTCTAAATTAAACTTCCAAATCTTACGGTAACCCAGTCCATGTATTTACCAGTGTCAATCTCTATACTAGTGTGCCTATCTGTTTATTCATATTGACAAAATACAAATAAAGAACAAGCATCTATCTCCAGATGATACACATTTCTTTGGTAAACCTGGGGAACTGAAGAAAAAGTAAGACTGGATTACATTTTACATTTCTGTACTTTCTCTACTGAATTCTTTTGGTTTTCATAATCCTATTTTCTTTGTAGCATCTAGATCACTTTTCTGCCCAAGGCACTTAAGGCCAGTTCCTATCCAATAAGGAATTTTGTTTATTTTTTGCTTTTGTTCTCTGAAAGGATTCTGTGACCTATATGAGGCTCTAAGTCTTATTAAAAAGAGTGAAAGTGAATGAAATTGTCCTTCAATGTCACACAAAGTAGTTTTGAGAAACAGCTAAGACTGTGTTTAAAGTACTCTTCGTTAATAATGCTTTTTTGTAGATTATGGTTCTTGCTAATTTATTTTCACGGTAAATTAAGTAAAATATCTTAATCATTTTATTTCAGAATGAAATTCTTGGAATGAATCCAGTCCATACTGACTTTTCTTACCAAAACCAAAGTAACTTCTAATAGAGCCTGGAAATCTCCTTTCAAGGTGATAGCTAGTTCATCTGATAAACTAATTTTTGATAACGACAAATGGATATTTATGTCTCAGTGGGAGGGGTGCTTCCACCCTAATGGCTCATGCATTTGAATGTATTTCTTAACTAACCTAATGTAATAAATTTGATAGTGGAGTTTGCAGCTAAGTAGGAGAGGGATATGGCCTTGAGAGGTACATGTTTCAGGAAGAATAAGGTCTTTGATACATTCGAACTCTTATAATGAAGAGTGGACTTCCAACTTGACCTCACATGTTGCTAGAACTATTTTAGGGGCATGCCGGTATCAGTGAATTTGAAACATGAAAGGTGGCAGGAGATCTGACAAGCAGTTTAACTCAGGAATTGGTATTAAGGGTATCACCTGACAGTAAAGCTCACTCACTGAATCACCCCTCTCACCCGGTACCAAGATTATCTACCAGTGCTGGCAGCTTTGCTCTAAGTTAGTTTAGCGACTTACAAAATTTGTATTCAGTGTGTCATTTCCTCTACTTTTCCCTAGCTCACCTCACATCATCTCCCACTTACAAACATTTAATTTATGAATAAGCAGCAGAATTCCCTTAACCAGCAGGATCAATATCACTTGTGAATTTTTTTAGACATGCAAATTCTCAGGCTCCATCCAGGCCTATGGAATCAGAAATTCAGGGCTTGGGACCAGTAATCTGTGTTTTAACAGGTCTTCCAGGTGTTTATGTTACCTGGTCAAATTTGAGAACCACTGATATGTATGAATGGTAAGGTAGCTTCAGAGTTACAGCTATAGCTTTCTCCTGTCATTAGGATTTTCTACCCTCAACACCTCTGTCCAGCCTCTATCTCAGTTTCCTGGTGCTAAATATGTCCTTTGAAACTGCTTAGGAGGGATAAATCCTCATCTCTACAAATTCACCCCTCCCAGGAATTGATCTTGGCTCTTAGGAGGATAATTAAAACAAATTTCAGCTATGCTGGATTTACTTTAAACAGACAGAATACCAAATTTTGCTTAATTTTTCTTGCAAGTAATGCTTTTGGCTTGTTTACCTTCTGTCTTGTTTCTTTCATGATATAGTTGGAGAGTGCCTTCCACAGCCCAGATACTTGACTAAAGGCAGTATTGTCTACAAAATTTGCAACGTAGTAAATTGTACCATATATATCTATGGTATATATCTGAACTATAATCGAGGTAGAGTTGATATGCCATTCACCCATGTAAAATATACGATTCAATGGTTTTTAATGTATTTACAAAGTCAGCAACCATCATCACCACAATCAATCTTAGGATATTTCCTCACCCCAAAAAGAAACCTGATGCCAATTAGCAGTCACTCCCCATTTCCCCCAACAACCCACCATAGTCCTAAGAAACACTAATGTACTGTCTGTCCCTATGGATTTGCCTATTTTGGACATGTCATATACATAGAATTACATAATGTGTAGTCTTTTGTGACTGGCTTCTTTCACTTAACATATTTTCAAGGTTCATCCATGTTTAGTATGATCAGTACTTCAGTAATTTTTATTGCCAAATAATATTTCATTGAATGGATATACCATATTTTATTTATCTATTAGTTGATAGACAGTTGGCTTGTTTCTACTTTTTGGCTATTGTAAATATTGCTGCTATGAACATTTCATGTACATGTTTTTGTGTACACCTAAGTTTTCATCTCTGTTGGGTAAATACCTGGGAGTGGAATTGCTGGGTCATATGGTAACTCTGCTTCACCTTTTCCAAAGCAGCTGCCTTATTTACATTCCCACCTGTGGTGTAATTTACAAGGGTGTTTGACCTGGTATTCTGGATATAAATTTCAAGTTCTGAAACTTTTTTTTTTAGTAACAAAGGATATCATGCATCCTAAGACTAGAAAATAAGTGGGTGTCTCATCTAAACATTTACATATAACATACAAACACACACATTTCAACCAACTTCTGGGTGGTGAGTAGAAACATATATAAATTTATGATTTATATATGATAAATACATGATTTATCATGATTCCTATCAGAATATTTAGCTCTTAGCAAGTTCTAATGACAAGTGAATAGATTACTGGCTGAAAGAATAAATACGTGAACAAATTAATAAAGACTCGGCTAAATTTCTAGTTTGCATCAAACAATTTGGTGAGTTTTTAGAGTTCTGTTATGTACTCCTGCATATATGCAACATGTGTGAAAGAGAAGATGTGTCTTTTTTTCTTAATGGAGTATAATAAATTACTCTTAATGCTATTAATGAGATTAAGTGATGACCATAAATCCACATTCATCAATTGGTACTTCGAAGGTTATTTATTTAAATGTTATTTGAAGTCTGTTAGACTTTATGACTAGAAATGGTAATTCTATACACAGCATTTGAAGCTAAGTAGAAACCTGAATGCATACTCAGGTTGCCAACTAAAATCTACATGTTCTCTCTATGAGAAAATGCAGCCTTATAAACATAGGCTGATATAAAAACAATTGTTTGGAACATATGTTTATAATTTGGGGATTAACTGTATTTTTGGATTACTATTACTATTATGGTGTTCAGAAAGTGTTTTTACTTAAGTTTTTAAAAACACTTCTAAGACAATGTGCTCAATTCAGTTTGTTGTCTTACTATTTCACTGAGAAATAAAATGACAAATACTCCACATATGCTACATTTGAGGATCTAACAGAGGTTATCAAAATAAAATGCATTTAGTTATGGATTTTATTGATCTAATTTTTCTGGTACTTTCATATTCAGTTTTTAAAGCTTCTTATATACTTGATCACGGTGAGACTATTTCATCTCTATAAAATGTTTCTGTCTTTCTCATCTCCATTGAAAGGCTCAAAAATCAGAACTATGAAGGTGTCCTACTGAGACATTGCTGTATATGGAAGAACAGTACATGAAGCAATAAACAGCTCTAGCCAGTGTTTAAATGTTGAAGCAGAGTTGATGCATCTCATGAATGCAAATGCCATTTTTAGCCTCATATCCTTCAGTATCATAAATACTATTCTCGTTGTAAAGATGGCAACACAAAATAAACTCCAGAGCATACACTCAAATGATACAAATGAAGAAGTAGGTGCATATGACAATCTGAATTATAATTTTTTTTTTTTTATGCGGTACGTGGGCCTCTCGCTGTTGTGGCCTCTCCCGTTGCGGAGCACAGGCTCCGGACACGCAGGCCCAGTGGCCATGGCTCACGGGCCCAGCAGCTCCGCGGCATGTGGGATCTTCCCGGACCGGGGCACGAACCCGTGTCCCCTGCATCGGCAGGCGGACTCTCAACCACTGTGCCACCAGGGAAGCCCCTGAATTATAATTTTTATATGTTTTTATATGAATCTATCAGAGTGAGCTCCAAATGATTATTTTTTTCATATAACTTTAAATATAAAAATTTATAGTGATTAGTTGCTTGAGGTGGATTATGTGGAGAATATAGGCTAAGGTTTTATGTTTGGAAATACCCTAGTCATCAGTAATTTGTATAATTTAAGTATCAGGGTCATTAAAATTTGTTTAACATTAATGTTAAGTTGAATTAATATTTGTTACGTCTGCATAGCTAATACTTGCAGGTCTCATCAAGTACTCTCCTAGTTTCAATATGTAATGATTGATTTTTTAAAATAGAAACGGTAGTGAAAATCTTTCTATAATACTAAAAGGCATTGGAACATACCCTTTAAATGGGTGAATTATATGATTTGTGAATTGTATATCAATAAAGCTGTTAAAAATAACAAATTGGGGGAAAAAAAACCCTATCATATATTTCCAACATCTATTTTTTCCCAGTCAAATTTGCCTACCTAAATTGAGCCTTGAAAATGGTTTTGTTCTGAGACAATTTTTTTCTTTATTACATGCTTTTTTTTCTAATTCAATAGTCTCTATCTTTATTGATCATTAGTATACTAATATATAATGTACATTTTAAGGCATGCACACATACAAATTGCAGAATGAGAAAAATAACAGTACTTCCTTAGAGCATGTGTGTACCGTACAAGTCATTAAGTGTATACTACCTGCCAGTCACTTGTTCTTACATGTAATTGTTTAGTTTTCTTTAAAATGACTTGTTATAACTATAGAGTTTTTTTCAACTCTTAAGTCCATAGAGATGGAGAAGTTTTTCCACCTTGCATGGCTAAGTGTTTTACCTGTTGTCTTGTAGCATCCCTGACTTTGGGTGTGACTAAGGATGCATGAAGGAACTATGCTGTATCCTTTAATCCTCACAGGATTACTCCAATACTTAAAAATTGAAAAGCGAGGCTCAGAAAAGCAAAGATATTTGGCCTACATCTCTGAACTACGATATTTGGTTTTGTAGTTAGGTAGGTCTGTGCCATTTCTAGTACACCACTGCATGTGATCATACTTTTGTGTAGTTACGGAGGAGTTTCTAATGATTTTAAGAGTCAGCCAAACATCTGGGGTCAAGAATTTGAGTATTTGATGGAGGTCATAGAGGTTGATGAGTTGAAGTTTTCTCACTAATTAAGAACAAATTAATGTAAGACCTGGAATGAAACCTTGGACATTCGACACTTAGGCTTCCTGAATATTATCTAAATGTGAACAGTTTTTAGGGTGAGAACAAAGGCATTGAAGCAGTTAAGTCACTGTTGACCTTTCCTCCTAATCTCATTTACACATTCTTATTGTTCATGAATTTTTCTGGGGGGAAAAAAAAGGGTATTGGGAGAAAGAAGTGGTTCTGGAAGTTGAATATGGAAAGAATGTAGGCTCATTAACGTTCCAAAGTGATTTACTATAAAAGTATTTGTTACATACAAATCAATGTTCCATGTGAAATGGAACAGAGTTCATATAAAAATCCTACATGTCAAGTGATGATATTTTCTGTCCCTATCAAATGCATAGGGAATTTGTAAACATACACAGTAGTTGTACCTTGTATAATGCTTTAATATCATTTACATTTTTTATTTAAAAAAGTGGTTAAACATTAGCATCACATAACCTGGCTAGAGAAAGAATCTTGAAAAATGATTCATGTTTTCTGTAAATAGGGAGGTATTGAAGATTATGTATCATATTTGTTTAGCAATAAAATTTTAGGTGATTAAATATTGAAATCAGTGATCTGCCCGACTCTTTTGCCTCACATATGCTACTAGTTTCATTCCCAGTTTTGGCCTTCATGTTTCTGGCTCTGTTCTACCTCTTTCTCATTTGTATTGTGTTCATCTGTGTTACAGGAACAAACTCATTCTTTGCTTCGCATTGTTCTTCCTTCATGTTTCCATTTTCTTTTTTATGGATAATTTCTCTTTGCATTCCCTGATTTTTTCACTTCCTTTTCTCCTTATTACTTTAAAGAAAGAAAGAAAAAAAAGAGTCCCTCTTGTGGTATTGTTTTAAAGACAGTCAACTATTGTATGTGAGGGAAGAAAAAGGTAAAAAGAAGGGGTGGAGAAGGGGTGGAGTGGGGCTGGTTGGTTGACTTGGGGAAGAAAAGAGGAAAGAACAGAACTGGGCTCTGTTCCTGGACACTGATGAATCATGGACATGTGTTAAGACTTGAATTGAAGTTTTGTCACCGAGTTGTAACTAAGTTTATGATGACAGTTCATCTTTGATAAGTATTTTGTTGTTGTTGAAAGGGAAAAGTGTTACACACTTTGAGGAAAAAAGAAGTTTAAAGGAAATGTATAGTCAGTCCAATATATAGGAAATCCAAAAGTACTCTCATAATATTCTGAGAAACATCAGGTCTTGCATAGAAAGAATTTTCAGGTACTAACAGAGAAAGAGACAGAGATGTGTGAATATACACAGTCCTCCCAACAAAAAACATGCTTCTTCTTATTACAAACAATGACTACTAACCACTTGAGTGATGTAATTAAATAAATTATATCATTATCAATGGCAACTAGATTATGAAATGTTACTAGAATATTATAAAGACAAAGATCTTCATTTTGAAGTTATTCATTTGATATTTTAAAGTTATGCATTTGGTTTAAACTTAGGCAAATTAATCTGCAAGTATCCTGACAAGTATAAATTCTATCCACAAGATGAATGACATCTTGGCAAAAGACAGATTGATCTCTATGTAGCAGAAAGACTGGCAGTAACATCCAGGTAATAAATAGGCTTAGCTTGAAACTCAGGATTCAGTTCACCGTTTTACTTTGGACTATCGTCACCTAGGTTGGCAAATTTATGAAATCAATTCTTTTCTTCTAGGTAGCTTGGACATTAAGAGCATCATATTCGTAAAGAACAAGTTACCTTATAGTAAAGTTTAAGGAATTTGAATAAGAAAGAGAAAAATCAATTTATATAAATTGAAATTGTACACAATGCAAGCTATCTTTAGTATTGTTCAAATCTCTGTTCTTAGTTTTAAAGGTATAAAATGTTGAAATATTACTGATTCAATTATGAAAAAAACAATAGAATATTTGATAGCATATGACAATATCCTTCAGCCAATTAGGCATTACAGTATTTCTTCCCCAAATTATCAGGAACCCTTAGAAATTATATCCCACCACCTTATATATCTTGAAGAAAATACTGTTATTATATAAAAATGTTTGCTCTATTGATTTTCCAGTGTTTCCAGATACAAAAATTAGAAGTTTTTATCTCCCATTTGTTATAGACGAGTAAAAAGGAGACTGTATCATTGTCATCTGTTAGTGGAATATGGGATTTTAACTCTAAGTTTACTGACCAGATCGTCATGTCTTCTTTGTAATAACAGTAGGCATTTTAATCACCTAAGTCTAAAATATGTGGCTCCAAAATCAAATGACTGCTCTTTCATTTTCTCTCCCATGCTCATTACTGCAGAAGGAGAAGTTCCTAGGAACAGCCTTTTGTGGTGCTTCAGTGGACACTCATCTAATTAATTAATTATATGTATCTGTACTGAAGGTGAATTTAATTCCTAACATATCCAAATGCTTATAGAAATATGCTAGGTTATAATGGTGTTTTATTGTGTGTAAAGCATATTAAAAACCTAGTCTCAGGAGAATCATATCAAAAAATGATCTTTTCCTTTCTCTCTCATAGATATCTGCACCCATGAAATTAAAAAAACAAAAAACAAAAAACAACTGAAAAGAGTGCCAACAGTTATTAGTTTTTGTTATTTCAAATGTTGCTGTCTGTCTCTTATTAACTACTTCCCATTGCATTTTTGTTGCTAGTGAATACTTAAATAACTGAATTCTCCACTTCCCTGTGTCAGTGTAGGCCTAAGGAAATGAATTCCATATACTTTGTTCTATAACTTACAATTCAAACAGCAACAACAAAACTCCACATCTATTTATGGAGAAGGATCTTACTATGAAATCTAGATTTTAGAGTCTAATAGAGTTTTTTTGTTTGTTTTTAATGGAAAGTCATGCTGTAGGTGCTGATTGTTTTCTGAGATATGCTTGAGTTTAATGGCTGAGGGAGGAGAGGAAGAGCAAAAATAAAAGAAAAATGAATGAAACATACTATGATTAGCAGAGATTGAAAAATAGAATAGCATAAAAACTACTGCTTGTTGCAGATATGGTATTTTAAACATAAGAGCTAATTTCTCTACATACTTAAGTTAGCATAAGTTTGCCAATACGAGACTCTGATAGGGCAAATGATAAACTTCCAATAAATACTTTTTCGTGTTACTTTGTGTCCATTTAGAAAAGGCATTTCTTTCCTCAAAAGCTTAATGCGGTATCTGTCAATAGCTGTATTATTCAGGCCAAGCAAAAATGTCTTCTAAATATTTGTCTTGTTTTTGGGAAATATTTGACCATATTTGTTATCTAAGATAGTGTCTTTTCTGTGTTGTTTTCTATCATGGCCTCAACGTGCTGATTTAGTATAAAAGTACTGAATGTGAATGCTGACTTAAAAACCACTACACACTTTCTTAACAATTCTCCTGGGAATTGAAGCTTCTGAGTTGCTTTCTTTCGTATTCCCACGTCCTGAAAATATTCCCCAAGGACACAGATAACTGAAGCTTTCTGTCCATTTGTCTTTAACTTTGACCTTCTTCGGCACACATCTGTGTGTGTGCAGAAGCATGATAGGGCCTCAAATCACAAGTATTTCTGATTGTGGCTCTTCAGTATACATTTATCTCAGAGACAGGTCATTTACTCTATTTGCATATAAAAAAAATAAGGTTTGTTGTCACAGTTGTTCCCTTACTTTTCTTAAGATATGCTAAAAAGCTAGAAAATTCATCATTTCCTTTAAAACTTTTCTAGCCAAGGAGAATTATTTTCCATTCTAGTGTCTGTCTGTGTTTGTACATGAGAGGGAAAAAAAAAAAAAAAAGGAAAAAGAAAGAGAGGCCATTTTTAGAGTTTCTTTGTCCTATTCTTTAATCCAAAATATTGAAGAAATTAATTTGATGTACTGCAAAATAAATAATAAAAAGCATGCTTATGCATACATACATACAAAAATGTATGTATTCTTATACATGCATACTTACAGAAAAATACAACAGAAATATCAATAGAATTTTATGCTACCAATATACATAGTATAACCTAAAACAAAAAGGGAGTAATAGGGAACATTTTGTGGCTATTATGTTCATATTTTTCTTAGTTCATTTTTAATTAATAAAAATGAAATGTATATGAACAAATTAAATATTTACATATAATAGAAATTGATAGACAAAAGTTAGACATCATGAATATGTCATAAATAAAAGTCAGTGCTCTGCATGAGATCTTTAAACTTTATTAAAGAAATGATTAAATACAAACATCTGTAACTCTTAACTAATCTTTATCAGAATATTTCCTCTTAAATGAATAGTAGATACTGATTTTTCACTTCTTGCTCACAGCCCATAATTCCAGCTTTGTCATCAATCTTTATGATTTATAAACATTTTATCTTGAATGGCAAATTTTGGTGACTTAATAAAATTTTATTAAAATTAATGGGATAGGATCTGATTTTCATGGAATTTTCCAAAATAACTGAACAGAAACAGTGCATTATGGAAGGCTATGGTTAATCCGGTAGACACATAATGCTATGTTGTGAAAATGGTCTTGGTTTACCTTTCATACACTAGAAACAAAGCCACATTTTGAATATCCTCATTAAAAAAAGCTTTAGGTTGATAAAAAGCAATTAAAGGCAAACTTCAAAACAGAGCATTAAGCAATGATTTAGGCTTATAGTTGACAACCAACCCTTTCAGAAAGAACTGCAGGAGCAATATCTTTCTTCAACAGCTTCAGATATTAGAGAACACAGTGCTTCATCAGAGTGATCCAAAGAAATTGCGATTTGGCTCAAAGGCCAACAAAGTTAATAATGAAGCCTGTCTTACCTTCTCTAGAACTTTATTACATTCTCTTATTCCTTAAGCTCTTTCTCTTAAACATATAAAATTGGAAATGGTGTACCTTAGTAGGAAGTCTGAAGTCATTATTGAAATAATTGACAGAATATAATAGTTTTCTGCAGTGTGGCTATTATGATACCAACATATCATGTAGACAGTAATGGGCATCTAATTCTGCCATTCCTAATCCCCATGCTGGGGAAGAAAATCTGCTTTTGAATCATTTAAAAAAAAAAAAAGCTGGACTTGACTATTTAGTTCTCTAATTTTGGAGTGGAAAGCTACCTTCAGTTATTTAAAATATCCATCTGAGCTCAAGTTCTCAATCTCATTCCATCCCACTTCATCTCTCATATGCTACTCAAGTCACAGTGGGGTGCCTTTTATGAGGCCACTCAGAGTAAGAAGAAACAGAGCAAGATAGAGATGTAGAGAATTTAAAGAAAACAAGGCACACACACACAAAAAAGAGAGGTAAGGGGGAAGGAAAAATCACTGGGTCAAGAATCATAAAATCGCATCACCTTTTAAAACGTTGCTAGTAAGTACTATCAGTCTTCCCTATTTGGGGAGGTTGCCTTTAGAGAGATGGAAAATCAATTACGAATTAATAAATGTCCTTCTGTTTTCATAAGCTCTACTGAAACTAAAGAAAGGCTAATTAAAAATCTGACGGCCTCCCCATAATGACACCTTTTACGCATATGCAAGATGGTCTTTTTTTTTTTTCATCAGGAATGGTGTCAAAAGTGCTCTAATATACTACTACAAGGGGCTTAAGAATTTAAGATGTTCAAGGAAACCTTTCCACCTGGTACATCAGCGCCTTCCTGAAGGAGGCCTGTGTGGTCGGGAAAAGAGGCCTAACCCAAGACCCTTCTGTTTTTTCCTACGAGAAGGCCCGGGCACGCCTGCCACTGCTTCTCCTGGGGATGGAGGTGAAACTGGTCCGCAGACTTCTACTCTCTAGCTCTCTCTCCCTCTCTTAATTCCTCCTCCATATTTCAGGGGCATTTTGCAAATTGCCACCTGTTCCTGTTGCTTACCCTTTTAATGCCCTCACCGGGACAAAGTGAACTCATCCTGTAGCAACATTGTCAAGGCAGGGCAGCCCACCGGCCAGACCAGGGCATTCGGGACTTTTTGGAGGTAGTTACAAAGCCTTTGTCACGGCACTATGCTCCCTGGGTGTAGAATTCGTCCCTTCACCCCTGTCCTACCACACGGCAGGGCTAGGAGGATTTTACTGCATCAGGTCCTTCTCTGACTGTCCTCAGCCCGGATCCCGAGGCTCTGTCTTGCCAGGTGAGCGGTACCTGGGCGTGGGGCCGCCGCCACAACTGGCACTCAGCCACGCCGAGGCTCTAGCCTTTGGCACTCCCGGGCAAATAAACAGTGCCACCTGGTAGGGAGTCAAAAGTGGTGCTTTAAAATGCAAATACAAACCCCTCCTACATTTGTTGTCAAATCACTTCTCCATGATTCCTAGGCAGGCGGTGGATTCTGCGTCTGGGAGAAGGGCCGGGGGAACGCTGCCTGCCTGGGCAAAAATAACCCCCAAAGCCACGAGCCAAGTGCTCGGCCGGAGCCCCTGCAGCCTGTGGATACCCTGCGGGCAGCTGGCGGTCCCCGGGGAGCCCCGCTGGGCCGGCTCCGCTCCGCCTCCGCGCGCCGGGCGGCTGGGGCAAGCCGGCGCCGACTTTGGGAGTTCCTGTCTCCCTTGTATGGAGGGCTGCTCCGGCCCGTCTCCGCCCGACTGCTCTGACGCCCAGCCCTCCCGCTGCCCACCCCCAGCCGCCTCCCTCCGACTTGCCCAGAGAAGCCAGACGGAGCCTTTCTCTCTCTCTCTCTGCCACAAGTCTCTCCGCCTGCCATTCCCCCATTCCTGCAGCCACCCCACCCCTCCCCAGTGCCGTCACCCCTTCTCCGCCCCCGCCTCCGCCCCCGCCTTCTCCACGGCAATCGCGGGAATAAATCAAGGAGGAAACCGAGAGGGAGCGAGAGCGCGAGCGCCGGCGGGCTTGCCCAGGTCTGTTTCCAAAGTCGCCCTTGATGGCGGCGGCGGCGAGGCAGCCGCGGCGCAGAGCAGCCGACGCGCGCTAGTGGGTCCGCCCGCCGCCGCCCCTTCCCCCGCGCCGGGCTTCGCCCCTGCAGCCCCCGGCGCGAGCCCGCGTCCGGGTCCCGGCCCTGGGCGCGCCGGCCCTCAGACGCCCGTGGTTTGGGCTGACCGTGCTCCTTCTCCTCCCGTGGTTTCCAGCACCGGTCCTTCTCCAGGCTGGGAAGGGAGGCGAGATTGATCTTCGATAGCGAAGATGGCTGCTGGCTGCCTGCTGGCCTTGACTCTGACACTTTTCCAATCTTTGCTGATCGGCCCCTCATCTGAGGAGCCGTTTCCTTCGGCCGTCACGTAAGTGCCCGGGCAGGGCGGGGAGTGCGGGCCGAGGGGTGCAGCGGAAGCCCGGCGTGGGCTCCATTCCCGAGTTGAGGGGCTTCTCTGCCCGTGGGGGTGGGCAGTGAGCCGGACTTGGTTCTGGAGAGGCCGAGCGGGAGGTGCGCGCTGCTCGCCGCCGGAATGCGCACCGAGCCCGCGTCTTGGGAGCCTCGGCGGGGCCGGGCTGTCCTGGGGAACGTCCGCCAACGACTCGCGGCGCCTCAGCCCATCTCTAAAAGGATTCCTTGGACTTAAAAGAGTTTAGGTGTACTGTGGGAAAAGTTTCCAGCCAGATACCCGCTCTCATCAAACCCAGTCCTATAAAAAGTTGTGTTTGGGTTGGGTATTTTGCACATAGGTAATTGCAGGCTGGCCAGGGTAGCGTGGACTTTTCCCGCACTTTCCCCGCACTTGGCCTCTGGGATGCTCACTAATTGCTGTGGTATCCAAACTCGTTTGGATCCCAAATCACTGGGCGCGCTCGACAGCCTTCCTGATGAGAGGAGTGCTCGCTTCACGCGGTAGAGGTGCTGTCCACCCCAGGGACTCGCAGGTACCGGGACCGTGCCACCCAACCTCCCTCACCCTCTATTTGAGACATTTAAGTGCCGTAGGACAAGCGGTTCCTGTTCTTAGAATGAATAGAACCTATTCTTTGGGGGAGGGACTGAGTGTTTCCAGTCTCCTGCAATTTTCTCTTATTTATACCATTTCTAAAATAGCTTAAAAAAACCTCGCTGCTGTTCTGGAAATAGAGTGTTTGAAGGTAGCTGTATAGTTACAGGGCAGGAAGGGAATGAAAAATAATAATTCTCTTTTAGGCTGGAAAAAAGACAAAGTCAGTGGCACATATAAATATACACATATTTTTAAATGCGCGGAATAGCCTATCAGGCATTCTGGGAAAGAATTTTTTTTTTGGTTCTTGAAGCTACTTTAAAGCCTCTAAGAGTAGGTAATCGGAAGTGGATGAGTCACTTTAATGAATTTTACATAACAAAAACAAAGCCCAAGGTAGCCTTCCCGGTATTTTTGCTATTGGGAATTATTTGCTGTCCTTTGTTGGCCAAGTGCTGAATACTGGAGTTTGTGGTGGATACTAACCGTGAATCTTTACCAGTTGAAATCCTGCAGCTATTATTTAAGGTTCAGCTTAAAGTATTTATTACATTAGGTGTCAGTGCAAGAATCTGAAGGATGCACGTTCTAACCCGGCTAAGGGGAATGTCTAATATTTTTGTCATTGATTTACAGTCATGTACATTTTAGATAATCTTCCATAAAAATGAGTGCAGATCCTTTTTGTTATGAAGCACGAGGCTAAATGCCATCTGTAGATCTTCCTGTAATTGGCAGGATGTTCCAAGCGGATATTTTGAAACATGAAAAGAGTAAGAATTACACCGAAGATGCTTCAAAATTATTCACTCTTATTAAGAAATTACACTTCTATATATTTATTTCTTTAGTCTCTTTGTAGCTTGGCCTGTAAAGCTAGAACTCAAGTGAGTCGCTTGCATTTTGTGTCAAAGAAGTGGCTCTTTAAAGCAGTCAGTGTGTTCAGTTTACACATTTTTAAAGTGTTATTTTTAACTGACAATTTACCAATGTTTCTCTCATTTGGAGGGAATGCTTCATCACACCACTGGGGAAAACTATGACTTTTTAAGGTACTACGAAATACAACCTTTTATTCCTGAACAGACCATGCTAAAATATTAATAAAAGAATCCTTGTTGTAAGAAGGACATCTGCAATAAATGTGTTCCTAAAATTAAAATAGCTCAATTTTCATGGTCAGAAATTCACTAAAGACAAGAAAGAAAATAAATAGTGGGCAAAAATAGGACTTAGGAAGCCACAGTTTCTTTTCTTTGAAAAGATTTGAAATTTATTTTTTAACAATGAAAATTTAAGATATTTTCAAATAATATGAAACAGTAATTATTTTGTAAAAAAGAGCTTAATAAAAGATTTTGTAGAGCTAAGTCAGTCTCTTTTAGGAAATATTGGCAATGTTTTTGTAAGGCTCTTGCATCTTTATTTTTTTGAAAAGTTAGTAACCTGAGGAAAGGAGAAATGAGAGTTGACATTTGTACTTCATGTTGTATTTCTGAGTAAACTTTATGAAATTAAAAAAAATACAGCACTAATTTTATTAAGATGTGGTGCTGTTTACTTTTCTTGCAAGAAAAGAGTTGATGCAGAGAATTTATCAGGATAAATCTCAAATCTTTGGGAAAAATTCCAAGTTCATTAAAAACTCAGTACAAAGATTATAGTGTCACTAAAGGCAAATTATTGTGCTTCTATATATACATTTCTCTGGAAATCATTAGTAAATTCTTTTGGTTTTTTGATCATTTTATTTTTTCCAGAAAAAGTAATATAAGAAGTTTTTATCATCAGAAGAGGAAGAATATGCCATCAACACAGTATAAAATTCATTATGCACTCATGGGAGTGGGACCTGAATTAGAATTAGTAATACGAAGGTTTTTGTTTTTTAGAATGTTTACAATAATATTAAGGGGTTAAGTATTATTGTAATAAAACATAAATACCATTCTAAATATTTTCTTTAATTTTCTCTGGTTTAACATACATTCTCATGTAGCATATTCTGAATTAAAATAGTAGTTAAACTGTTCTAAGAGATAACACTAAAAAAACTGGGTTTTTTTTTTCGAAGGAAGGAATTTTGATACAATTCTTTTGCTAGGTTAGGTTTTTCTTTTGGCAGTGATTGTTTCAATAAGGTGTGAAACGTAAATATGCCATCTGGTAGCAGCCACCTAGTGCATATTGGTTTGTATATGAGTGGAAAGTACATCATTTTCATGTTATAGTATGCACATGTTATATTGATAGTTTAAAATGTAGTTTTCTAAAGGGAATTCTCCCTTGCTTTAGAAATAATTTTTTGGCACATATGTGAAAACACTTCTATTTTAAATCTCAGGATAATAAGTATGGTAGCCAGTATTGTAATGTTAATTTAAATCGGTCGCTCCTAATTTTAGAATCTATTTACAAATCCAGTTTTTAAAAAAAGCACATAGTTATAACTACTATTCATGTTAAACTTTTATCTCAGTCGTATCAAAATGCCAATCAGTCCAGAATAATTGGCTGTGAGCCCTTCGGTATATGGGAATTTTAATATGTTTAAACTATATAATGGGATAAATATATTAGTAAGAATTACTGGTATCTGTAGGAAATAAGCATAAAATCTCATAAAAGAATAGTACTTTGGGGTTTGACTGCTTAGGATATAAATATTTTTCTATTATTAGACAAATTTACATGTAAAGTCTACAGAAAATAAATTCTGTGTCATAACTTTGGAATGGATATCTTTTTCATATGTTAGAAGTGATATAATTATTCTCATTCACGTACAACATAGAGAAGGAAATGTGCCTTATGATAAAATATGAGATACAGTATTAAATGTGAAATAATACCTAAAAACAATGAACATTAATAAATCCTTTTCTCAGATCTTTGATTAGTTTTCATCAGCTTAACCAGATGACAACATTTATTGTTCCACAGGTGTACATTTAAAATATGCAACAGTAGATATATTCTTCCAGACAAGTAATAACATGATATTAAATTTAGTAATGTTTATACATGGTTATATGGGTAGCTGTTTGGATAGGCATTTGAATGAGCATTAGGCAGACTGAAATGGATACAATCTAAAAAAACATTTTTGGGAAGGTACAAGAATCTAAGCTTATTATGGTTTATAAAAGGAAATAAAATGTGCCTTTTTTATTTTCCTATGGCTTTCACCAATTTAATTTTAATTTAATAAATACATATAAAATCAGATTCTATCGCAAGTTGTTCATTTTGAAAATAGGTAAAAACTTTACCACTCTCTTTCTTCAAAGAGACCTTGCTTTGTAGACGCCTTTCCAATACTTCTCCAACATTGATAAAAATAACATAAAATCCTCTTCCTTCTAGGGTTTACACATGGTGATGTTTTGCAGAAACATAAATAACACGTGGAAATTATGTATTCAAATTGACTGATTACATTTAGAAGTATATAGTCATAAGAAATGACAATGCATTTAGGAATTTAAAAAATAATACCAAAACACATGCCCATAACAAACTGTATTATTTAAATTAATGTGTTCTCTGGAGTATTTCTATATTCAACACATGCACAGAAATTTCTGTTCTTCTTATTTTTCAATACAGATGCAAATATTCAAGAAAGTAATCTGTTCTTCTGAATTCACATCTTGTACCTAATATGTGTCGTCAAACTACTTATAACCTAGAAAGTAGGGATTTAAATGGTTAAAGTGAAATATTTTAGGCATATTGTCCAGTTTGTTGATTTCTTTCAGTGTCTTCCATGTGTGGACATAATCAACTCTGATATGAGCATACTTAGATAGAAGTTTGGAAAAAAAAATCAGAATTTGTTTCAGTATTTCTGAAGAGTAACATTTTATTGTTATTAAAGTGACAGCCTTCCATCATTTGTAATAAAAGAGATGTCTATCCAAGTACTTCAAAAAGCATGTAAGCTGCTTACCATGGGGAATGACCTCTGTTCTGTTACACTTATTGCACACTTACCTAAGGCATATGGTATGTATCAGGCACTGTGTCACACTGTGTGAGCGAGTCTTTCTTTTCCTGGACTATTTATGCATAGTACCACAACTGTTCCCTAAGCTTTCATATGGTTGCTTTCCAATAAACTTGGAACTGCACCGAGATAGTCAACCATGTAGCTTACACATGGTTCATGTTTTCTTCTGTGTGCACAAAACCTGGAAATTATTGTGTCATATTGTTTACAGAGTTTAAGGAAAAATAGTGATTGACTTCAGTGTTAATTGAGATGAAATTGGTAGCACTTTGTGAAAAATATTGTACTTACCACCTTTTCCTTGAGGGTCCAAAATATGTTAACATTGCATCATTATATAATTTGTCTAGTTTATCTTACTGTAGTATTCTATTTAATAGATAATATTTTATGTGTCTATGTCTTTCTCTATGTATATATATGTGTACACACACGTATTTATTTTTAAACTTCTTCAGGTGTTTTGCTAGGGTAGAAGAACCTGAGTAAGGTAAGGTTGTTAACAAAGGTGCATGCTGAAAGCTCTCTGCCAATCCACAACTGTTTATGGGGAGTAAATCTCATTCAGAATATTTTTATAACACCAGCATTTAAGAATAATTTTTTTAAGAGAATCAGATGAGCTATTGAAACTGTTCAGGTCCTGTTGGACAAGTTATTAACATAATTGATGAGTAACAACAGAAACGTGGTTCTAAAGATAGGCTTGCAGTCTGTTAAGCAAAACAAATATGAGGAAGGGACTATTGTACTTGAAGTGTTGGGCTCTTATTAAAAGGTCTTTGCATACTAAGCAATTTTATTTCTGCCATTTAATTATGGGATACTTTGAAATTTTTAAGAATTAAACATTTGACGCACCGTGTTTTAGGATTCAGGGATAGAACTTGCACAGGTTTTAAAATTTTGTTTGTAAAACCTGAACTTTTAGGTTTTTCTTATAGGCTTTATCTTATTTGTGGTAGTTCAATTCCACTGCTCCTTTAAAATTTGCCATTTATATAGATTCTAACAAGATTATAAACAAGGAAAAGATTGACATTGTGGCCTCAACAAACTGGCACACTTTTATAGTTAATTTCAATAATACAGAATCAGGCTGTTATATATGAAGCAATATTTAAAGTTCTCTTTGAATATGAATGTGGGATATTTCTGGCTAAATGTTATTTTAACATTTGCTTCTGCTGGTTTTTTCTTTTTTTTTAACCATATGCTTCTGCTGGATTAAAAAAATTCAGATACATTTTAAATTCTATATCATAAATGGAAGAACAACTTAAACTAGAAATGATGGCAGTGGAAAATAATGGTGTTGCCCATTTAAAATGATTCAGATTTGGGGATAATCCTACTGTTTATCTGAAGTTCTTGAGTAATTAAAAATTTATTACAGTAGTCTCCTGGCAAATTTTGAAAAATAATTCCTGAATTCTTTTATTCAAATAATTAATTACTAATTCTTCTCTTTCTCTTTCTTACACACACACACACACACACACACACACACACACAGACACAATTACTATTCGTCATAGTTTATTATTATTTGTACATAATATCATGGCAAATGGAGAAAAAGTTTTGGTTTGTTTTCCATCAGGTTACCTGTGACCAGACCTCAATTTTGGGTCCTGTGCACTTGAATCTTCACTCACTGTGTCGGGGATCTGTTACTACTAGATTTTTCTCTCTATAGGGAAATCGTTGAGGGATTTTGATGCATAGATAAATCTGTAATACATTATCAACACTTTCACCAAAATTGTTAAACGGCCTAGACTGTTGTTCCTTTGACATTTGCCCACATACTGTGGGGATAATTGGGGAAAGAGTGAAGCGAGCTGTTGAGGTTGTCCTCTGTCAGGCTATATAAAGGGATGGTTAGACATTAATGATGTTTCATTTTGAGGATCAGAGGAGGAATGGCTCAGTAAAATAAATGAGCTTATGCACACTGGGAAAATCTGTTTTAAAAAAATAATCAAGAGGTGTTGTGGTGGTGGGACTTCCCTGGTGGCGCAGTGGTTAAGAATCCACCTGGCAGTGCAGGGGACACGGGTTCGAGCCCTGGTCGGGGAAGATCCCACATGCTGCGGAGCAACTAAGCCCGTGCACCACAACTACTGAGCCTGCGCTCTAGAGCCCAAGTGCCACAGCTACGGAAGCCCGCACGCCTAGAGCTCGTGCTCTGCAACAAGAGAAGCCACCGCAATGACGAGCCTGCACACCGCAACAAAGACCCAACGTAGCCAAAAATAAACAAATAAATTTATTAAAAAAAAAAAAGAGGCGTTATGGTGGAGATGCTGTGAGGAATGATGCGTGTGTAAGTGGAGCAGAGGAGCCCTCAGATTTGCGAGGTGCAAAGTTACATTAAAGATGCTAAAGGTTGGCAGTTAGTTATTTTATTTTGTTTTGCTTTACTTTATTTTCTTCTTTTTTCCCATTTTCCATGTGAGCTCGATCATCCTGGAAATATTGTTTACTGCACATTGTTTTTAGAGACCTAAATATTCATATATGGAAATTCACCTTAGAAACCAAAGACAGTAAAATGGTCTAGAGCTCAAAAAATAGAAACAAGCGTTCTTATTTTTTATATAACTCTGGGAAAATGGTTCATTGGATAAGAAATATTAGTACCTGGTAAAATGGTTCATTAGATAAGAAATATTAGTATAGCACTTTATTAAAACCTTAAATGCTAATAATAAGAAAGAAATTCCATTAGTAAATTCCATCCCTTAGATTATAAGAAATGAAATAGCTTGCAGGTTCTAGGCTTCTAGGTAGTACACTGAAGACTATTTAGACCTCTAAGTACATAGTACGTCTTACTTTTTAAAAATAGTTTTGATTTATGCTCTTTTAATGTCTCCTGTTTCAAAGATTTTTAGCATCAAATGTAATTTAATTCAATGATTAATGCAATTACTATTATTCAGAGCAAATTATGTAGTGCACTGAACTACATGCTGAGAATCCACATTGAGGAAGAGAGTCCCCAAGGAAGACATTCCCAACTCCAGGCTGATTGTGAAGCAGTGGAATCTGACAAAGCGTGATCAAGAAAAAGCACATAACGTGGTGAAGAAATACGCCCGGGCTGTTTCATGTCAGGCATAGGACTCCTGGGTGGGAAGAGATGTTGATGGGACCGAATCGTGAGTCTGAGTCTAGGTGATACAATTTTTGCATCAGAACTCTCTTCCTACGTGACCCAAAGGGGAGTCGGGCATTGTTCACAGCACACAGACATTTGTGGTAGCCCAGCTCTGTGTACTCAAATTTGGCTTTCATCCTAAGACTTTTATTTAATTAAAAATAAAATTAATAGGTTTTGAATCATAGTATGTAGAAAATGGATTAAAGAGACAATATTCTAAGCAGGGACAATGGGAGCAGTTAGTAGACTCTTGCAGCATCCCAGAGTGAGAGATGCCCATTGTCTAAAGAGAATAGTGGCAGTGGGAAAGCAAAGCAGGGATGAAACATATTGTAGAGGTAAATATTCAGGTGCTATTGGTTATGGGATTGGGGGAATCAGGAAGAGAGAAGTGTTGGAGATGGCTCCAGGCTCTTTAACAGGTAGATCATGTTATACTGAACTTCCTAGACTAGACACAGAGGAGTAATAGCAAGTTGGTGGTGGGGTGAAAGTAACATGCTCGCTGTTGGACATTTTGAGTTTGTGGTGTCTCTATAGATGACTATTGGGCCATTGGAAATATGTATCTGAAGCAGATTTGGAGGCGAATTGAGTAACTTTGAAGCCAGAAAATGGGTCCATTCATTCATTTAGCGAATATCTATTTGGTATCTATTATGATAGGCACTGTGAGTTTCAAAAGAAGAGTCTTGATCCTTCATATTGCAGAGAGATTTGGATAAGATGAGCCCTTTAAGGAGATCACCAGGTCGTTGCTGATGTGACAGCAGTTTCAGTAGAATGTTTTGGATGCAAGCATGGTTTCCTTGCCTTGAAGAGTTGGTAGCAGGTGAGAATATGAAGGCAGCAAGTGCAGATTGTTCTTTAAAGGAACTTGACAATGTGAGGAAAGGGAGAGAGTAGCAAGTTCAGAGAAAGATAGTGTAAGGGATTTGGCGTTCTTTTGTTTTGCTTAGAGAATAGGAGTTATAATAGGCCATTTGGGATCGCAGGTAGTAGAAAACCATAGGACTGTCTTGAACCAAAAAGTGAAATATTTTTCAGTGATAGTTGGAGCTGGATGGTCGGTCATGGGAGTCAAGGTGAAGGATGTGCCAACACTTACAGAAAGGGGTGGAGCTTTTATTAGGATCGTCTCTTGCTCTAGCCTCTGGTTTTCTTTGTTTGACTCCTTATTCTTCTCTGTCCTCGCAAATGGACTTTATCTGCTTCCTGACCCTCATGTTGTTGAATGCCTGTGAGGGTTTACATTTTCCCTGTTGAAGCTTTCAAACAGTTTGAGACCAGAATCCTAGTCCAAAACACAGCCTCCTAAAGAAAGATATGTTGGTAATTTGAATATGGACCAGATGATCATCTGTAGCTCATTCATTTGAGACCAGGAGTTGGGATTTGGAAAAAGGATTTTGGTTGCCTGAGCTTGGGTCACTTCTCATACCCTGGTCCAATCTCATTAAGAGGTATTGCACTACAACAGGCCAGTTGCTAGTACCATGGATAGAGGAAGAAGCAATTCTTAGAAAAAGGTTCCTGGGGGGCAGGGGAGGTTGTAGAGGCAACTAAATAACTGTTAACAGAGGGGAGATTTGAGCATATCAGAGAGAGAAGCCCAAATGGCAGAGAGATGAAAGGGATGAAAGAGGCCATGATTGATGGGTGAACCGAGGCAGCTGAGGAAGGGATCAAGACGAAAAACAGTGTCTTATAAAGTAACTTTTGAAATATGAAACAGCCTTGAGCATTAAAGCAGATGGTTGGAATATAGGATAGATACACTTTTAATTTACTGGGAGATGTTTTTGGAGGAATGTTCCAAGTTATATATTCCATGCTCAAGAAGGAATGGCATGATTCAGAAATGTAATAAATGCACATTAGTAATGTTCACATTTTGAGATGTACAGACCAGAGTTTTTCTTTATTTGGTAGGAAGTAACAAGACTCTAGTACATCACTGTATTTCCTTTGGACACAGCAACGTTTGGTTCTCTTTTGTCTTTATTTCTCTTTTCTTTCCTTTTTTTAAATAGAGATTGTCATCTTGAAGACCCATGTAGTTTTGCAAAATGTCATTAGATTTAATAAGTGTATGTGCTGATGATAGAAAGATGTTACAGGAGTATCAAGCAAAAGAAAACAAAAAAAGAACAAATAGTTCTTGATTTTGGCAATTTAGCCTGAATCACTTATTAATTTTTTGGCAGATAGGGGTGACTTGTGGCCCTACTTTGTCCATGCTTCTCCCCGCCGCCCCCCACCTGCCCAAACCCCATGTCCGTTCTTTAGCAGAGGGCAGAAATTTGAATTGAAACAGATCCTTGTAAAAAAACCCAAACAGTATAATGAATTTGATAAGACAACAAACCACTGACAAATATTCCTGCAAAGCATGTCCCTGGTCAACCCTTACAGAGGCATCTCAGGTCTCCTGAAGGTCTGAAAATCACTGGCAGCTGCCATCACAGCAGTTCCCTGAGTTTCCAAGATGACTGAATGAACAGTTAGGATTGCAAATGCCAGCGGATCTAAGAATCAGTCTTGATCTCATTGGTCCCAGTACAGTGTGGAAAAACCACCCTTGTGGTCTGTAACAAGAGTTGAGGAGAGTTAGGGTGGATATTTATTTCCATTTTGTGACTGCTCTTTTTTCTCTTCCATAGCTATTCACAGTTTGCTTGAGCTAATTTTGATGTCTCTACCCACAGAAAGTCTGGACGCTAATAATTACAGCTATCTTTCAATTATTGTTACATTGCTTTCTAACATATTTGAGCTCCTGAATGTGAGGCACTGTGAATTACTCTGCATGTTTTTTAATCCATCCAACCTTTAAGTCAGTCCCTTAAGATAAGTATTATCCCTGTTTTATAGATGAGGAAGGTAAAGTTTTGAGTATGAAGGACTTTTCTGAGTTTTTTTTAGGAAAAAATTGGACCCCAAGCAGCTTGATTCTAGACTCCTACACTTAGCTGCTGTACTTTGCTGCCCTTACATGGCAGGAGCCTGGATTTCTTTGCACCCATTATCTTACCTGCTCCAGTTGTGGCTGGCTGCATATTCTAGCAACGCGGCCAAGAGGGTAAAGGAGTCAGTGTAAAGTAGAGCAGACTTAACACTAAGTCCAACTTCTCCATCTGCAGAACAAGGGTAATATTGACCTAATCCTGAATCACAGTATTATATCATGGGGATCAAGTGAGCGGATGCATGGGGAATCTTGAAGGACTGTTTAATGGCCAGGCTTTATTATTTGTACCACGTGTGATTTTTCTGTCTTCAAGGGATCATGAATTGATGACTAAGGGTTAGTGAGCTAGATTACTGTGCTAACATATCATTTGGTCTGTTGTTTTCTTTCAGAAAAAGCTGAAATGAATGGGAAAAGGGATGCTTATTAGCAGGCCTTAAAAATGTTTCTTCTTAAAAAGTTGTGTAGCCTTTAATCATAAAGAGGAAATGAAAAGAGATGCAGTGGACTAGAGTGAGTGAAGTGTTCTGTCTCTAGGTTCAGGACGCAACCTATATCTTAAAAGGGACCACGAAGAAAACAGGACCACAAAGGATTTGATGTGCTTCGTCTTGACATTTCAGCCAGCACCTGTTGTATGAGATCTGTGCCACAGGAGATTGAGTCTATTTTTAAAAGTCATAACTTTGCCACTGATAACCTCTCATTGTCAAAGATGGAAGTTTTCAGCTTCAAGACAGAATATTTGAAAGTGAATAAAGTAAGCTATCCATGATGTTTATAGAAATGATTGCAGACAACCCTGCAAATTGAGCGAGCACAGAATAGTAAAATTGAGACCAGTTGCATTTTTAGTAACGAACACAGAAGTCAGAAAAAAAACTGCCAAGAGCATACTGAAAAAGGCCAATTTTCGTTTGACTCGTCCAATTGATGATTAGTTACACTCATTGAACCCCACTCCTTCACTTTATAATATAAATGGAGTTTAGCCTTTCACAAACACTGTTCTCTTATTGGTAGAAATAAAACGGTTAAATGAAATTTCTGCTGCACATTTTTAATTGATTCATGGAGGGAAGAGATGTTTTAGATGAAACTTTACATTAATACCAATGATTAATGAGTACAACTTGATGATAACCATTGAAGCAGCAAGTTTTCAAGTGCCAGGAACCTGCCTTTTTATGGCAGTCATTTTGACATTTGTCACAGAAAGGAATGTAAAATTCTTATGACGTCTGTCACTTTAAAAATACCAACACTTCTTTGCCATAACATTTCATTAGAATTGACTTAAACTTGCATCTGTGAAAATGTTAGGAGAGACAAACAAATGGGCCATGTGAAGCCTCAGGAGGATGGGCACAATGGGGTGTGTGCAGATTGCTCTAAATTAAACATGTAGAATGCTTGGTTGTCTCTCAAAACACCTGATTTTCCTGTCGATATAAATGTAGAAAACCGAATTAATTTTCATGAGGTGAAATTTTATTGTGCATGTGTAGCTCAGTTCCCAGGGGGTTTGATACATGGTATTAAGGTCGGCTGGTGAGTAATTGTTTAAAATTTATATTAATACTCGATGGTGATAAATAAACATAGGGGAATGGCAACTCATCACAGTGCAAACTGTGCCTGATCATTAGATGAGGTCATTCATCTCCTTAAATTATCAGAGGTGACACAACCTGTCTGTGTGGTGTCTAAAAGCCAGCTGAGTCCCTGGGTGTAAATGACCGTGACAGAGGGGCAGTTTGAGGGTTGCAAGCTTTGGATTTGGTCCTACCCCTTCTGTTGTTTTCCGTAAGTGAAGTAGATTTGCCCCTGAGAGTCTGCTTTTATAATATACACAGGGATCTAAAACCTGAGTTTAATAGGCTGCTCAGTATTTGTTTTTCAATTTTATTTTTGTGTTTCTGTACCCCTGCCTTAATTACAAGCAAACACATTATATATATATATATATATATATATAACTGTATAACTATAACTAAATATATGTGTGTGTATGTATGTATATACACATATACACAGACACGTAATGTATGAATATTAGATGTTGGTTCCATGCTGAGTATCAGTGAAGCTGCGTTCCTGTAGGTGACTATCGAGTACTTCTAAATTCTAAAAAGGGACTGTTTATGGTGTGGTTGCAGCCTTTCCAAGTTTTGGCATCTGAACCACAGAACACAGATAATGGTTTGAGTGACGATTTTTTCAGTTCTCTGAAAAACGGTTCATGGCTAGTACCATTCTAGAGGCATAGAGGTGAACTTAATAATGGATGGTTTTGAACATTAGGGCTTAATTCCCTCTTGGAGTTTGCCTGGTTGGTTAATAATGTGGGTTCAAAGCTCAGTTCTACCATTTATTAACTGGGTAACTTGAACAAGTTAACTCTTTCATTGCTAAAACTTCATCAGGTTGTTGTGAGAATTAAGAATGTTAATTCATATGAAGCACGGCACATAGAAAATACTGGATAAATATAATTTGATTAGAAGCAGGAGAATTTGGTGGAGTCAGGTGACTTGAGTTCCGGTTTGCCTCCACCACTAACTAGGTGTGGGACCTACCTAGGTAACATCTTGTGAGGAACAGTTCCTGGCTTTAGCACCTTCTATAATTGCTCACCACTCAACTGTTTCCTAACAACTAGGTCTTAGTTGTCACGTGTCTGTTGAGCATAAACGAGATGGTTCTTGGTACCCCAGTACTCCACTGCCTTTGAGGATGCCTCTGAAAAGGTCCCACCCCCAGCCCTCACATTTTAGTCTTTTCTCTCGCAATCTTTCTGAAAGCAAAAGTGCTAAAGTTTGATGTTTTCCTACCTTTTTAATACTCTGTGCTCTCCCCAATTGTACTCAAGCATGGTATGGTACCAGACTCCTTTCTTTGTCTGTTTGAAGGGCCCGTTAAGAAATATATAAGGAAGTCAGTGACCTTGCATTCTTGTGTGCAGAGAAATAATGTTAGTGGCCTGTTGTCATGTGAGATCTTGATTCTGTGAAATAGGCACTAGATGTTCTCATCTGACAGTATGTTTCTAGTACTTGTTGCAAACTGTCTGAAAATGGTAACTTTTAAATATCAGCAATAATAGTGATACTTGTGTAACATAGAATGGTGCTTTCTTTTTCTTTTAAGATGAGCAAAAAACACATAATCCTGTCTTACACAAGGAATAAATGAATATTATGAAGTGTTTTTAGAAGAGTATAAATCAATTATATTGTACCGTTTAAAATACTTTTTAAAGGAGAATTAATATTAGGGCTCATTATGCATCTTTTTTTAAAATTTATTTATTTTATTTATTTATTGTTGGCTGCATTGGGTCTTTTTTGCTGTGTGTGGGCTTTCTCTAGTTGCGGCAGGCGGGTGCTACTCTTCATTGTGGTGCTCTGGCTTCTCGTTGCGGTGGCTTCTCTTGTTGCGGAGCTCAGGCTCTAGGTGCACGGGCTTCAGTAGTTGTGGCACACAGGCTCAGTAGTTGTGGCTCATGGGCTCTAGAGCGCAGGCTCAGTAGCTGTGGTGCACGGGCTTAGTTGCTCCACAGCATGTGGGATCTTCCCGGACCAGGGCTTGAACCCGTGACCCCTGCATTGGCAGGCAGATTCTTAACCACTGCGCCACCAGGGAAGCCCTCATTATGCATCTTAAAGTTTGGAAGAGGTGTGTGTGCAGAATCACATTAAGTATGGCCTTTCCTTCTGCCCAGTTAATTAGCTTTCCTCCTAGTAAGGTAATTCCTAAATGAGAGAAGTTAGAGAAACAGCTAAATCCTTAAGATTTATGCAAAAAAGATGTGGATCAGACTAAACGAAAGAGATTGAAGACTGACCGTGATCACTGGTTTAAAGTACAGTGAATGAAACAAATCAGACAGAATCTTCATAAGTGCATCTTTTATGAAGACTGAGAGAGAAAATGAATTTAGAATTCAGTAATCTAGACTCACTTATTTATTTTAGTTTGGTGTTTTCTACACTGTGTAATGTATTGCCACAAACTCAGTTGTTACAAACAATGGACATTTCTTTTCTCACAGTTTCCACAGTCTGATCCACATCTTTTTTGCATAAATCTTAAGGATTTAGCTGTTTCCACAGAGTCCAGCCAGGGCTTCACTGGTTCCTTTCCTCAAAGTCTCATAAGGTTGCAGTGAGGTGTTGACTGGCCTGTGTTCCTCTCCAGGGCTACTTTTCTGCTCCTCTTTCAAGCTTTGGTGGTTGTGGACACTTACTTGTGGTTGTAGGACTACCTCCCCTTTCCTGTTTGTTCTCAGCTCCTAAAGGCCCCTCACTCCCTTCCCACATGGCCCTCTCAAAGGTCTTCTCACAACATGGCAGTTTACTCTTTCAAGGCCAGCGGGAAGATCTCTCTTTTCAGAAAGGGGGTCCAGTTCCTCTTTTAAGGACCTTCAATTAGTTAAGTTAGACCATCTGTGATAATCTTTCTTTTGATTAACTCAGAATCAAGTGATTTGGGATCTTACTTACATCTACAGAATCCCTTCACCTTAGTCGTATAACAGAACAGTCATGGGAGTGACAACTCTTCCTGACCCCAGGTCCCACCCCCCCTCCAGTGGAGTAGATGATGCATGGGAGCCATCTTAGAATTCTTCCTCCCTTGGGTTTTATTATTAGACAACCATCCTAAAGACACCAAAAACTAGAAAATGGGAATACTCCTTTTGACTTTAGATGTTCACAAACTTTGGAGATTCTTGGAAGCAGTCAGATGACTATCTTCCTTTTTGCCTCAGGCAAAGTGTGATTTGCCACATTGGTGCCAATCCATCCCGTCAGGAGTCAGGAAAGTAAATCCCAAAAGTTCATTAACTACTCATTACTAGTGTTGTCATAATTAGTTAGCTGAACGTTCCCCCCTCTACAAAGAAAAGAATTCTCTGTGGTATGGTTTAAGCCAGTTTACACAATTGTTGTTAATAAATATATAGAAAAATTGTCCGACAGTTCTTTTGAAATGTAAAGGATTAAGTTAACTCTAAATTAAGGTGTATACTTCGTGAAATCTTGGGTCTCTCCTTAAATTGTGTACATTTCCCTGCCTGTATAAACTAGTGATTCTGTAAAATCCTAACCAGCATCTGTTTTTGCTTATATGTATCTTTCTGGACTGGTCATGTTCTCTAGCTAATGCCCCAGTTATAAAGTATTAATGCAGGAATGTTCATATGTAACTGAAAGCATCCATATGTGATTTCTCCTCTTCACTGACTGGATTTTGGTGAATAGTTATGATATGACTTCAGCTTTTCAAAGCAGATGCTTTGAAAGATGCTTCTTCACGATACCTAAGTACTGGCTACTCAGTAAGTTTACCTAAAAAAGGCCCCTCTTTTCTTGCATACAGGTGCTCCCTTGCTCTGCACTATGCGTACCTAGTCATTTCATTTTGGAAGTACAGCTGATGGTCTGATTTGTTCAGGATTTATTTGTTATACCTCTAGCACTAATTAATTTGCTAACACCAGGGGATTCTGGCCAGAGTAATTGTCTATCTAATTCAGTGCTTTTCACACTAACTGTCCTAAAGGAACAGAGTTTACTTTTTGTAAATTTCACATTCATTGCAAATGTATATTTTTGTAGAATACTACAATGAAAATCAGTTAGTAGAAAAATGAAATTAAAAAAGATATGAACCTTTGTTTTTAAATAATTAGATTCAATAGTCATAACATTACTTCTTCAAACTGTTAGAATGTGTCTAAACACCCTCCATTTCTGTGCTTTCCTTGAGCTAGATTTGCAGAGCATAATCTGAGTATCTCTAGTTTAATTGATTTGGCTGTTTAAGGTAACTAAATGACTGTTTTCAGTTTAAAGTGGCATGTAAAAAAACCTAAAATTGAAGATTTTCACATTGAATGATTTTTTTAAATGATGTGTCCCACTTTAATGCTTGCCTTTTATTTTGGCTATTAGATAGCTATGACTTTTTTCATCAAAGTAATCATAATAATTTGGCTCGAAAGGAGCTGCCGATTTCACATCATTAGATGCTGTAGTTCCTTACTGGAATTTTATGTTCTTCACAAGCAGATTTATTTGACTTTTAATGTACTCTCTTTAGAACATTTACTATTTGCAATGGGTCCAAGCATTTGCTGTCAGCAAAGGAAATATTTTGGTACTGTAATAAAGTTAAGGGCTGCATACCCTATTTAGGACCAGTTCAATAAATCAGGACTCATGTGAAGGTAGCTATTATTCCCTTTTGATGGATTATGGGATTCCTTGGATGTATTCAAGAAACAGATGGATACAAAATTTTTACTCCACAAAAATTTTATGTCCCAGTATCAAGATGAAAACACCATAAAACATTCCTGGGGCAGGTTGAGGTTTTTGTTTTTGTTTTTTTCCCCCACTTCGTTTTTTAAAAAATTATCTGTATAAGACGTACTTGGTCTACGAGGCTGAGGCTTTGTAAAAATCTCCACCTATATCTCAGATCTCAGAGTGTCTGCCAAAGTATAGAAGTATAAACTCTCTCACTGAATTGAAACACATCCAGAATCAAACATAACGATTCTTGCAAAAGGCAATTAAAAGATTTTTTCAAAGAACGGAATGTGCCATTTACCTTCGGTTCAAATGTTCACTTAGTAAGTAGTGTGAATTGCAGAACTTTTTCATTTTGTAGAGTCCACTTTCTCCTTCAGCATCTGTGCACTTTGAAGTTGAAATGTATTAAAAAAAACTTGACTTTTTTGGACGAAGAATATTTTTATTTCCTGTTGGTTCGACGAGAGATTTTTCTGACCGTCTGTTGCCAAAGATGTTCTTAAGTTGCATGTAGGATTTTACCTAACAAAACTGAGGCATATTAAATTATATCAATAGACTGGTACAACAAGATTATCTGCTCTTTATTTTATGCTTTTCCCATGCAGTACTTCTGAGTAATATCTGTGTATATACACTTATTCCTGAACGATTGTCTCATGGATTTTTATAGAGTTTTTCCAGACTGTTGAGATAAACTAGTTTCCTAAAAAATCAGAATTATATGTTTTAAGAATCTCTTGAAGGGTTCTAACTCTGTTCTTTAGCGGGTCACTTAAAACAAACCAAATTAAATAGATCTTTTTATAAAGATGCTGCATCTTCCAGCTAATAGGATGTCAGGTCAAGAACAATACCCATATTAACAGTGCTAGACACACTCTTGCTAAACTTCTCAGAACAGCTATCCCTTTTAAGTGACTTTCAGGATAAGCGCACAAAAAAATACCTTGTTGACAAATTTTCTTCTAACTTCATGGATTGTACATAGTAAAAATTATAGCTGTTTCTATGTTGTTTGAAGAAAGATTTCTTTAAGAAAGAGAATGTTCAGTTTAGCACATTACAAAGGCCATGATTCTAAGAAATCAGCTGAAATCTTACCAATGGAAATTATCCAACACCCTGGTACCCATTATAGTTAATTATTGCAATAAAATATTATTACATTTTATGTGCATATCATTTAAAATATCTTGGCAAGATGACCCTCATACATGAATATTTTAATGTAATTTAATATATTTGCAATTTGGCCAAAATTAGGGTGAGAATTTAGAGCCAGATGTCATTGTCTTATAAATGTCACATCTGAAAATAAAGTATTATCTTTTTTGTGAACAACTTTGGTTAGGGGTTAGTTAGGCCTGTTTCTTAGAGCTACAAGGAAAAACAGGAAGGGAAAATAAGGTTAAAGACTGTATGAAGTAAAATAGATAACTAATGAGAGCCTACTGTTGAGCACAGGGAACCCTGCGCAGTGATCTGTGGTGACCTAAATGGGAAGGAAATCTAGAAAAGAGTGGATATATGTATACGTATAACTGATTCACTTTACACAGCAGAAACTAACACAGCATTGTAAAGCAACTATACTCCAATAAAAATTAATTAAAAAGATCTCAGAGAGGAAAAAAAAGACTATATGAAAAAGGCAACCAAAACCTTGCTGCTTCGTGGAATTTTTTTTTTTTTAATCTGTGAGGTTATTCTATTGACCTTAGGTGGTCTGGAAATGCAAGTCTCTGCATGGTTCTTCCTCTTCCCTGAGCATCCCCAGTTTTTAATTAGATTGCGAATTAAGGCACACCCATGCATACACGATCTGATTAAATCTGAGCCAGCCCTATCTCCAGGTGAGCATCCTAGAATTGACATGGCATCATATTTAGTGGTATTAGAGGCAGTCACCAACTGTGGCTTTGTGTGCATCTCCCTCTCTTTCCCTATCCCTCTACCACTGTATTTACTCCCTTCCTGATGGAACAGGTATACACAAGCTCTTCCTTGGTTTTATGCTCCATCCATGATTTGAGACCCCTCCCCACTTAAAAAAAAAATTCAAAGGACCTCTTATTTCCCAAACCCTTAGATAAACAGAATCTTCCTAGAAATGTCATTTTAAAGAGAGTTTATTAGCACTGATAAATCCTGAATACGTAGACCATATAAATGCAAACCATAGTTTTCGAGAGGATTTTTCTGTAGTTCTGTTTAGACTTTGTGGTTGCAGCTGCCAAACAGAACATTTGGGCTTTCTTCTACTGAAAGTGTGCTCGCCAGTGTCTTGCCATAGAGTCCTGGAAAAAGTTGTGAAAGCATGATTTCTTGGGGTTTTCTATCTAACTTCAGATACTACCCCTTAGAACTCCTGATACTATTCTGAAGTCATCATTGAAGATAGTTATCAGTGGCACATAATAAAGTGGTGATAAGAAGCAGGACTTAGCCAGTATAGAACTATTCTGGATATATGTGGTATTTTATGATAATAAAGCAAGAGTGCTATTTTATAAAATTATGGATAGTGGGACACCAGTGTGGTAGATTAAGAGGGGAAGACGGTTGGATAAAAAAGACAAAGATGTTTTGAAGGACATGCACTTGAAGAAGTATAAAGGATAATTGAATTACCATACTTCAAGAACTAAGTGATACAACCAATGTTAAATTGTGGCCTGATGTGGTTTTTTTTTTTTTCCTGTTCTGATTTTTCTGTTTTATGTCATTCTGAATTGAAGGTTGAAAATCTGCTCCACGTAAAACATAATACAAATTTATCAAAGACAAGTACTCTGCAAAATTGTTGTTGTTGTTTAAAATTTGGAAACAAGAACCTCAAAACACTTAAAGCATTTATTCTGTAAAGTATATCAGAGAGAAGATATTCTGGCATTTTTTAAGAGAGAGCACTAGATTTCCTCTTTATATTCATTTAGGTACATTTCTGGAACCGTTTCTCATGCTTTTATCTTTCAGTGAGCATGGTTCTGTTTCTGGCCTTCATGATGTGGTGGGTTAAAAGCAGTGTTTTATAAAGAAAACAAAATCACGAGTTGGTTATGGGGTGAAAACTGGAAATTAAGAGGTTTTGGAATCCTCAATTAATACTACATGCAGTTCAGTTTTAATTCATTTATATTTCTTACCAATCTTGGTTTCTCCTAAATTCAGACACAGCACGATAAAGGCTAGACTGCTCAATTTTAATTTTATAGTATTTTTTTAGCATTTCATAATAATTTTATAGTATTTGGGAGCAATTCAGAATTATAATTTTGACAAGTTAGAAAAATCAGAGAAACTTCACTGAAAATAACTGTTAAAGTCTATTAAAATGCACCTAGGAAAGATAATATTACCACATGGAATTTATAAAATAAAACCACTAATTTTCCCACACAATCTAAGGCTGGGTTTCGCAAGCTGGCAGTATTGGCATTTTGGACCAGACAGTTATTTGTGATTGGGGGTCTGTCCTGCAGTTTGGTCTTTACCCTGTTAGAGGCCAGTAGCAGCTCCTTCCCAAGTCATGATGATAAAAAATATATCCAGACATCGTTAGATGTCTGCTGGGGTACAAAATCGCTCCTGGTTGAGAACCACTGACCTAGATGGAATCAACACAATAAATTGGCCCCTGATATGTGTTCCTTTTGCCAGTGACGTGTATTTCCGGTTCTCTCCCACAATGCTTACGTGGTGTTTGCATTTTGCTAACGTTTTGTCGCATCAGTGAGTTTTATTCATTAATCCCTGATAATAAGTGTGCTATTAAAAAGGGTAAGTTAGCTAGTTCAAAATATTTTCTAAATTAAGCTGTTAAATTTAGTGCTTGGTGAAGCAGGAAGTATAATTATTTAACATATAGTCAAATGTGCAGGGGTAAAATTCTCCTGTTCCTGGAGATCTCTGAATTTCCTGAAGGAAAATTTTGTAGTGAAACATGTCTTTAGCAGAAGCATACTGGTGTCTGCTCTTTCCTGCTGGGTCTGGAGCGGAAATGAGACAATCTCTCCTGTCCTTGTGCACACTGGATAAAATGCTTTGTAGATAACAGAAATGCTGGATAGCTGCCAGGGTGGCCTGTGGGCAAACTAATTAACAAGGACACACACTCTAAATTCATTAGAACTAATGAATTTAATGATAGGGGTATTTGTTTCACCTGGGAAAGCTGCATAGCAAACTAATGAAGATTTTTCTTGGTTGAAAGTGCTCCATTTTTTTCAGGGGAGAACAATTAACAGAGACTGCAAAAGAATACCAGCACTTTTGCAACAAAGTCACCGTACTACTGAGCTTTATTTGTAAGTGTATTAGATAGTGCTCTGCCTTATATGGAGCTTTGAAATTTTATAGGGCTGGTGTGAACTGATCACACACCAAAAATATCTTGATGAGTAAGGAAAAGAATACCACGTGTTTCTGCTCATCTACTTTTTCTGTAAATGGAGAACAGCTACATGCTGTTTGTTCTCTTTTAGGACAGTGCACTTACAAGAATGGCAACACAAAGTGGTGTAGTATAGAAACAGTTATCCTAGGGATCACTGTCTACATTGGTTACAAGGGAATGCTATTTCTCAAGGGAAAATGGAAACCCAGAATCTCTGGTCCAAGATACTCTGTTTTTCTGTTGTTCAGTCAAAAGTAATTTCTCTGCTTCTTTTTCTTCTGTCTGTTAAAAAAAAAATAATATGAATAGTTGACCTCTTTAGTTGATTGGACTTAAATGGGGCTCTTGAAGTACTTCAGATCCATTCTACTCTGATCAATTTAGGGGAGGCTAGAAAGATCCCCTTTTATGCGATTAGTATCTCCTTTTTATATTGTCCACTTTCATACTTTTCTCATGCATATCATTTTATTAACAAAACATAAATATATTACACTCTCAAACTATACAAAATCTAGTGCATTTCCACATACTTTCTCCCTTCTTTTAGGTATTCATACTGGAGCAGAATAATCACTGCCTTTCCCTTTCTCAACTACACACAAATGGAGGAAAAGGTATCCTATGCCTTCCAGCATTTTATTTCAGCCCAGCTCTTTTGCTTATCCTCGTGTTGGGTTTGACCAGGATGCTTTTGGTTTCTGCCTGTTACCCAGCGTAGCTGTTAATAATGCCCCTTCACTCTCACAAATGTCCAGGTTCAGACACCAAATTATATGATCACCCTGAGCTCAGGGTGTATCACCAGTATGCCATACTGTGTATTCCAGTTTATGGTGTCACTGTTATGAAATTTAGATGATATATTATTAATATGTATATGTAACAGTAGAAATATTTGAGTATTTATACACTTCCATACATATGTCTGGGTGGTGGATATCTTAACTCTAAAAAAACGCAATGATTGAGACATACTTGTTCTAGCTTCTTCAATATCTTGGATATACTCTTTCCTTTAAATGCATTAAGAAATGGAGTATTTATTATATATTACACAGTATTAGTTTAGACTTTTTAAACAGTTGTGAATTACCAAGTTATGCAAACTATTAATGTGAAGAACAATCCTAATTTATGCATTACTTTTGAGACTGCTTTTGAGTCCCAGCACAGGACACGTGTTCTCTTAGGTTGACTTGTGTTCTCCCAAAATTCATATGTTGAAATTCTAACCACCCTTGCCTCAGAATATGACCTTATTTGAAAATGGGGTCTTTGCAGATGTAATTAATTTGAATTAGGTCATACTGGAGTAGGGTGGGCCGTAATCCAATATGACAAATATCAATATAGATGGGGAAAATTTGGACCCTAACACACACACACACACACACACACACACACGCAGGGACGGCACTATGTGACGATTGGAGTTACGCTTCCGCAAGCCAAGGACCTATCAGAAACTAGGAGAGAGGCATAGGGCAGATCTTCCCTAGTGCCTCCAGAGGAAGCATGGCTCTGCTGACACCTTGATCTAGGACTTTGAGCCCTCAGAGCTGTGAGACGATATATTTCTGTTCTGTGCCACCCAGTTTGTGGGCTTTGTTAGGGCAGCCCCAGCATGCTGGAACGGACCCCATGTCTGAGCTGCTCTGCTGGTATGCTCAGGACATCACATTCAGTCATTTAAGACCTGGTGGGTCAGATTGTCATAAGGTACCATAATTATTAATGTGGTTGCATTTTAAATGAGACATCATTAAAAATAATTCATTTAGAACATTTAGCTATGAATACTTTGTATATTTATATTCCCAATGGTCTTTTGCACGTACTAACCCTGCACACACACTGACCCTGCTATCTTGCTTGTCTTCTGGATATTTTTTTCTCGAAAAGAATTTAGATTGAACTAATGAACCTGATTTTTCCAAAGATAAGGTGCAGTACATTTAAGCTAAAGAAAAATATTCAAAGACTGCTGTTGCATATTCCTACACAGCCTGTGCAGTGGATAAGACTCGTGCATAACCTACCTGACTAGAATCAAGATTTATGCAACGTAGCTTATCTTTGAGGTCTTAGGGGCAAAAATTGTAGGGAGTTTGACGCACCTCCTAGTCTTCACGTCCAGGGCATTTCTCTTACAAAGAGAGACTTTTATCTGATATTATTATGTCCTGTACTCCTCTCTGGCACAGCACCAATTGGCCTGCTCCAGGTTTGGAAAAATATGTGATGGATGAATAGGATGATTCTTGCCAGGCAGACTTCCCAAGAAATAAAGAGGCTTTTAAAGATTAGTTTAATTAAAAAAAAAAAAAAAAAGAGGCCAAATTGGAAACCTTTTATTTCTTCTTATAAAATAAGATAATGTAATAATAGTACCTTCTACTTCGGGACATTTTAAGTTAGAAAAGTATGAATTTGTTACTGTGTACATTTGTAGAATGTTGATGATGTGATTATAAACATAAATGGATGGCTAGAGCCAGAACGTTAAACACACAGTTTCACAGAGGTGTATGCTCCCAGGGTGTACAGTCTCATAGAATCAGAGGTCATGCCACTATGAGCTATCAGTGCTGGTACTATGTTCACCTTCTTGAAAAAAACATTTTTACAATAAACATTCTGGACACATGCACCTCCCTAGAATGGATCAAAATCCCTCGTACGCTGAATCAATACTGTGTGTATCCTCTTTCAGGACTTGATGTTATTTGCACCCTGGCCTCCCTGGATGGATGCTTGATATGTGCTTCTGACACTCATTGCTACTCTTGCTTCCCACAAATTAATACTCAGTATTTCATTGTTGTAGTTATGTTTAGTAGTTCTTTCCGCTAGTAATTTTTCCTGGCTTGTTTGATGCTTCCAATAACCAGCTGTATAATATGTGTGTAGGTGTCAGTTGTGACTTTGGCTTTCGTGCTAGCTGTGGGCCCATGGGTACAGTGCTTGATACCTCAGTTTCCGTTTCCTCATCAGTAAAATGCATTCAAATGCTCTGTCTTACTGAGTTCATTGTGTTATCGTGACATTCAAATGTGGCAGTATTTTGGAATAATTTGAACAAACTCTAGAGCACAATTTTTTTTTAAATTTATTTATTTTTGGCTGCGTTGGGACTTCGTTGCAGTGCATGGGCTTCTCATTCCAGTGGCTTCTCTTGTTGCAGAGCACAGGCTCTAGGCATGCAGGGTTCAGTAGCTATGGCACTCGGGCTCAATAGTTGTGGCTCGCAGTCTCTAGAGCATGGCTCAGTAGTTGTGGCACACAGGCTTAGCTGCTCCGTGGCATGTGGGATTTTCCCGGACCAGGGCTAGAACCTGTGTCCCTTGCATTGGCAGGTGGATTCTTAACCACTGAGCCACCAGGGAAGCCCTAGAGCACAATATTGACATGTGATCTTAGACTGTTCATTTCCCTCATTTAAACCAGTGTGGTGGATTTGTATAACATTAAATGCACCATTAAGGTTGGTAGTGGGGCTCCGTTTCAGAACCTTGCTTTTTCTGCGCCCGTCTTATGTTTGAAATGCAGTATAGACACCATGTTGTTTAGACACCAGCATTTGTATGCTATAATTTTAAAATTATGACTGTGTTACAGTTATATCTTGGTTTATTATTCTCATATTTCATTGGTTAAAATTCTGGCATATAGATTAAGTTATAAATGTTATCCATGATAATATATCCTCATTAGTAAACTATTCAGTGTATATGTATCTGTAAATATACATTGTATCTATAGATGCACATGCACATCATGTATCTCATATGTATATGCATCTATATAATATAGGCATATATGTATATATATTTGTATATATAATATATATACTAATTAGATTAGTAGAATAATTTAATTAAGCATTGCCAATTATGGGCTAGGCAGTATGTTAGTCCGTGAAGAAACAAAGGCATTGAACAAGTTCATACCTTAGGTAATTCATAAGATAGTTATAACAATATTTAATACTTACTAAACATTAACATCTACTATTTTAAAGCTTTATTTTAATTTTACTTTTTCTAGATTATTTTGGGTTAACAAGTGTTTTGATTGTAATGAAGAATTTAAAAAAAACTCAGCTTTTCCATATGCATCCAGTAGAATAAACTCCATTTATTTTTCTAAGGAACAGTGGGGCTGTAGAGCCAAACCCAGTGTCAGCCATTGTCCTCAGGGAGTTGTTGGTCATAAGAATGAGACACGTGCAGCCAGGCAGAGATGGGAAGACTTCTGAAGAAACAGTCTCAGCCCAGGTCTGAAAATGCAGACACATCGCTTCTTTGGCTGAGAAATCAGGGCACGAATAGAAATAAACTTGCTGATGACCCATTTTTCTTTGGGCAAACGTTAGATATTATAGAGGGAAAATTAATAAATCAATACAATGTTTCTTTTGAACAGACAGAAAAGTGGTTCCTCAGTCAAAAAGAAAAAAAAAGTGATTGAGAAATATCCAGTTAAGAACTGCTCAGAGAAGTTATCCAAGAAATACTAGTGTAGTCTATAAATCTGTTTAGTTTATATAACAAATACAAATAGATATGAGAACTAGTTCAAATAGACACAATGATTATAGTTAAAATAATTTAGCAAGCTAAATACCTTACTTTCATCAAACTGTTAATACTTATTTCACTAGTTCATAAGCAATTCAGAGCTTTTTTCCTCATCATTTTATATCTGAAACAACTTGGGAGATACTTAAATTAATTCTGAGTTTAACATAATGTTTTCTTAATCTCAAGGGAGGTATATGATGTTTACTCTAAATGGACCTTCTAAATTTCAAGTATTCTTTTTAACATAGGTTTCTGCATAATTTTCTTCATTTATAGCAAGAATCGATGATTTCTGGTCTAAAGAGTAAGGTAAGAAGGAACTTAGTACATATTTCAAAAATAAAATGAGTACTCACAATATTAACAACTGGTTTCTATCTTCTTTGAGAACCAGACCAGTGGAAATGGTTTAAACAGGGCACAGATAGCTTCAAACACAAATACAAATGTGTAACTGAAGCCCTGAATAGTCTCTGGGAAGACTAATCAAGAGTCCAGGGGTGATGCCTGTGAGATGAGGCCAGACTTTTGATCAAAGTTTACTTTTTAAAATGACTTCTCATGGGTTCAGTGACACCTTGGTGGGCGGCAACTCAATGACATTGTTTGAGATTTAGGTAAAGTGATAATGATTTACCATGCATCAGGATTTTTCTGGGATCTGCAAATATAGATAATTGTGTTTGTGTGTGTGTGTGTGTGTGTGTGTGTGTGTATGTAGTTTTAGTTTGGGCTTGAGGTTAGGAGTTGAGCATCTTGAGGCACTCTCAATTTCTATGAAATAATTTCAACTTTTCTTCAAATGTAGACATCTGTAGTACATGTCTGTTGTGACAAATGTACCAAAATGCAGAATTTCCTCCAGCAAAGTTTACTACTCAGGAGAAAAAATTCCCCGAGGTATTTTCTACCCCTATTATATTATGCTGTATGTGCCAGGAAAACGGGAAGAGGCAAGCCTGTCTAGAAAAAAGGCTTTGAGATTTTGGATTGTTAGATAAAAATATTGATAGTATTTGCCTATTTAAAAACATCAACAACATTTTAAATAACATTGCTTCTTGATGGTTGGATCGTCAGCTGCTTATGGAATAGTAATTTATTGTTAGCAGTAACCATTATTGGTAGTATTTATTGAGTGCTGGGGGCCAGGCAGTAAGCTAGTGTTCTACTTATATTGTCTTATTTAATTCTGACCTCAACCCTGTAAAACAGGGATAAACATTATTTTCCTCTTTTATAAGTGAAGAAGAAGCTGAGGTTTTGAGCAGGTGAATAACCTGTTCCAGAACACATAGGTAGTAACAGTGGGACAGGGGATAAAACTCTGATCTGATTCCAAACTTGCTCTCGGCCTCAGCATTGTGTTACCTTCTCATACAGAACTGCCCTAGACCAAGCATTTAAAATAGCATTGAAAATAAGGATGACCTTATTTGGGTCACTGAATATGTTATTAGAAAGTCTATAGTTTTCCTTTCTCTAGACCAGTGATTTTTTGAATGGAGGACATTTAAACTGCTATTTCTCTGGGTACGTTAATGACTCTTTTAACTCTGGCTTCTTAAACATGAGTCCCAAAAAGAATATATAAAATATTAATGGATAAACATTTTTTCCTGAGAATAATACATGTGAAAGAAATCTTCAAAGTAAAATAGGCAAATGAATATCAAAGAAGCTTATTTTAGAGTGTAATCCTGAGAGAGAACAGTCTTGAAAGATTAAAAAAGATTCTCTTTATGATTATGAACTTGAAATAGTTGGAATGAATTCAGTCATGACAACATAACTGAGGATCATTTCTGAAAGTGAGGGATATAGAAAGTTAAAAGACTCGCTTGGTTCCGAAGTCACCTGCTTCGTAAGGGACTAAAATAGAAGAGAGCAAGTGTTAAGAATTCATTCTGCCTTCCCAGTGCTTTTGTAGTTTTATTTTTAGAGCTCTGCCAACAGCAGTTGGAGCACTGTTTGCTCTTATGAGCCTGCTCCGTCTGACTCGCCCTCTCTCTTGCAGTGTTTGCTTCCCTTGACAGGTGTGAGGGACTTCCTCAGGGTCGCAGCCAGTCACCTGTCATCAGCCACCCTGATGTAGTTTGCTTCTTCACCCACTGAGCTCATAAGAGAGGTAATTTTTCTGACTGTTAACATGCATTACTTTCTTCTTAAGGCTGAGGTAATCAGAATGAAAGGGTGTTGGGTAGATTGTGGTGCAGGAGTGGTAGGACAATACTTAATAAAGAATATCTGTTTCAAATACTTAAATATTTAAAGCCCAGGAAGCAATAGAAGGCAGAAGAGATCTTGGACAATGACTTTCTCAGGAACTGTCAGCAATTCGTGTTGTTCATTGGAATTAAGAGAGATACAGTGGTTTTAAGCACAGATGCATATTTGAATCACCTGGGAAGTTTTCAAAAATTACCAGTGCTTAAGTCCTACCCTAGAGACGATAATAATTGGCTTGGCATTGGTATCTAAAAAAAAAAATCTCTCCAGATGATTTTATTTTGTACCCAGTGTTGAGAACCACTGACTTAGAGAATGCAACAGCAATTAGTTCTGCTTTTGCCAATATCTACATCATTTTGGGTACCATACTTCACTTTGTATGTCAGTGTCCTGTATTAAGAACTATTAGAAGAAATAACGTATTTTAAAAACTGGAGACCTGTGTAAGGTGCTTTCAGAATTATATACAACCAGTTATATTTGGCTTGCATGATTTGTAGGAAATAACATTTTAAAATGCACTAGCATTAATTAAAAAAAAAAACCCCACAAGTCTTTCATTGCTTGATAATCTACACATGATAGTCATTTCAGATATTTGTTGAATACCTACTATGTAGAAGACACTGATAGAAAGACTAAAGGATCTGGCATTTTGTTTGTTCTGAAGGAATTTGGGAGCTGGGGAACTAATAGATACAACTTAAGAAGTAATTAACATTCCAAAGCTATGTGTGCCTCACAGCAATGTACAATAGTGCTATAGTGAATGCAGAAAGAGTAACAACTCTGAGCTCATGTGGTCATGGAGAGTTCATAGAAAGTATGACAGTTGTAAAGTTTACCAAGTTGTTGGTTTGCAGTCCTCCCCATCACAGATTTTCTTTTAAAGCCTCAGTTAGAGACTGATAGTGAACATTTGTTGGTGCCTTCAGATCGCTAATTTAGACCTATCTGGTCTTCCCCTGTAGATAATTTCTTCTCATTGAATAACATTATGTTGGGACCACGCTTACTTAGCTGATTACCCCTTGTGTTTACAACTGCTTGGTACTTGAATATGATGTTTATCTAAGATAGAGTAGCTTTTGAGTTGGCCTTACAGAATGAACGGGATTTAGGTGCAAGTATAGTAGGTTGAATTTCCCTGTTTCAGATTAGCACGAGGAATATACTAAACTAAGGTTAAGAGTATACAGTCTGGGCTTCCCTGGTGGCGCAGTGATAGAGAGTCCGCCTGCCCATGCAGGGGACATGGGTTCGTGCCCCGGTCCGGGAAGATCCCACATGCCGCGGAGCGGCTGGGCCCGTGAGCCATGGCCGCTGAGCCTGCGCGTCCGGAGCCTGTGCTCCGCAACGGGAGAGGCCACAGCAGTGAGAGGCCCGCAAAAAGAGTATACAGTCTGATCGAAAAAGGACTGTTATTGTAATGGGAGCAGAGTTCATACAATTTTTCCTTTGTGTGCCGTCTGCTAGGTGCATTTTGATTATTATGTTTACAACTTCTGCCAGGTATTAATTACTTTTATTTAGTAAAATGTGAGGTTCAAAGAGTTTGTAATATCATACATTAGTAAGTCATCAAGTCAAGATTCATACATAATTCAGTAGCTATTCTGATATCAAAAGCAGTGGCCTTTCAACTCTGCCGTATTGCCTTCTATAAAGGAATAATGAGAAGAGACAAAAGGAAGGTGCAAGGGAGAGGCTGGGTGGTGGAATGCCTTGAATGGATTTCAGCCTGATGGAAGTGGGCAGCCATTGAAGATTTTTGAAGAGGGAACATATTTTACGTATTTAGAAGGCTAATCTAGCAAAGATATGTAGGTTATATTAGTTCAGTAAAAATGCTTATTCATTCAAAAACTATTTATTGAATACATATTGTGTTCCGCACAGTATTTAGTCCCTGGGAGTGGAGTTGCATTAATGAGTGCTTTTAATCTAGAACTCTCTTTGTGTAATACACTGTGCTACACCTTGGAGATAAAGAGAAATAAGACACAGCATCTGCCCTTTACATATCTTATTGTTGAACCAGCCTATTGTATAATTGGGTCCGTATTGGTGTTTTTGTGTGCCCAGTTGCAACAATGATGGGTTCCAGGGGAAGAAGTCAATACAGGGATCACCAAGGCTTTTGTAGTGGTCCAGGTGATTTCAACTCAAGGGGTCAAAAAAATGGAAGGATGGAAAGAAGAAATAATATAAAGGAAGAGTGGGCAGAATTTAGTTACATGATAAATATGAGAAAAGTAGGAATAGTCAGGACAGAATCAGAAGTATTGGTCTGGGTGACATTTTAAAATTTCCCATCTATTCACTCAGCAAAGATGTGAAATTGCTTAAACATAACTGTTAATTTATTATAATTACTGAAAAAAATTTTAAAACTGGTTAACTGGTAAGATTGATAAGAAAGTGTGGAAAGTCTAAAAATAACAAAGTAGTGAGACAGAGATTGGTTCAAGATGGCAGAGTAGCAGGACGTGTGCTCACTCCCTCTTGAGAGAGCACTGGAATCACAACTAACTGCTGAACAGTCATCAATAGAAAGACACTGGAACTCACCAAAATAGATACCCCACATCCAAAGACAAAGGAGAAGCCACAAAGAGATGGTAGGTGGGGCTCAATCACAATAAAATCAAGTCCCATAACCTCTGGTTGGGTGACTCACACACTGGAGAACACTTATACCACAGAAGTCCACCCACTGGAGTGAAGGTTCTGAGCCCCACATCAGGCTTCCCAACTTGGGAGTCTGGCAATGGGAGGAGGAATTTCGAGAGAATCAGACTTTGAGGCTAGCGGGATTTGATTGCAGGACTTCAACAGGACTGGGAGAAACAGAGACTCCACTCTTGGAGTGCACACACAAAGTAGTGTGTGCATCGAGACCCAGGGCAAGGAGCAGTGACCCCAGGGGAGACTGAACCAGACCTACCTGGTAGTGTTGGAGGGTCTCCTGCAGAGGCGGGGGGTGGCTGTGGCTCACCGCGGGGACAAGGACTCTGGCAGCAGAAGATCTGGGAAGTACTCATTGGTGCGTGAGCCCTCCCAGAGTCTGTCATTAGCCTCACCAAAGAGCCCAGGTAGTCTCCAGTGTTGGGTCGCCTCAGGCCAAACAACCAACAGGGAGGGAACCCAACCCCACCCATCAGCAGACAATTGAATTAAAGTTTTACTGAGCTCTGCCCACAAGAGGAGCACCCAGCCCTACCCACCACCAGTCCCTCCCATCAGGAAGCATGCACAAGCCTCTTAGATAGCCTCATCCACCAGAGGGCAGACAGCAGAAGCAAGAGGAACTACAGTCCTGCAGCCTGTGTGTCGAAAACCACATTCACAGACATAGACAAAATGAAAAGGCAGAGGACTATGTACCAGATGAAGGAAGAAGATAAAACCCCAGAAAAACAACTAAATGAAGTGGAGATAGGCAACCTTCCAGAAAAAGAATTCAGAATAATGATAGTGAAGCTGATCCAGGACCTTGGAAAAAGCATGGAGGCAAAGATCGAGAAGATGCACGAAATGATTAACAAAGACCTAGAAGAATTAAGGACCAAACAAACAGAGATGAGCAATATAATAACTGAAATGAAAACTACACTAGAAGGAATCAATAGCAGAATAACTGAGGCAGAAGAACGGATAAGTGACCTGGAAGACAGAATGGTGGAATTCACTGCTGTGGAACAGAATAAAGAATAAAGAATGAAAAGAAATGAAGACACTCTGAGTGACCTCTGGGACAACATTAAATGCACCAACATTCTCATTATAGGCGTCCCAGGAGGAGAAGAGAGAGAGAAAGGACTTGAGAAAATATTTGAAGAGATTATAGTTGAAAACTTCCCTAACATGGGAAAGGAAATAGCCACCCAAGTCCAGGCAGCGCAGAGAGTCCCAGGCAGGATAAACCCAAGTAGAAACATGCTGAGACACATAGTAATCAAATTGACAAAAATTAAAGACAAAGAAAAATTATTAAAAGCAAGAAGGGAAAAACGAAAATAACATCCAAGGGAACTCCCATAAGGTTAACAGCTGATTTCTCAGCAGAAACTCTACAAGCCAGAATGGAGTGGCATGATATACTTAAAGGGATGAAAGGGAAGAAGCTACAACCAAGATTACTCTACTCAGCAAGGATCTCATTCAGATTCGACAGAGATATCAAAAGCTTTACAGACAAGCAAAAGCTGAGAGAATTTAGCATGACCAAACCTGCTCTACAATAAATGCTAAAAGAACTTCTCTAAGTGGGAAACAGAAGAGAAGAAAAGGACCTACAAAAACAAACCCCAAATAATTAAGAAAATGGTAATTGGAACATACATATCGATAATTACCTTAAATGTGAATGGATTAAATGCTCCAACCAAAAGACACAGGCTCACTGAATGTATATAAAAACAAGACCCATATATATGCTGTCTACAAGAGACCCACTTTAGACCTAGGGACACATACAGACTGAAAGTGAGGGGATGGAAAAGGTATTCCATGCAAATGGAAATCCAAAGAAAGCTCTAGTAGCAATCCTAATATCAGATAAAATAGACTTTAAAATAAAGAATGTTACAAGAGACATGGAAGGACACTACATAATGATCAAGGGATCAATCCAAGAAGAAGATAAAACAATTATAAACATATATGCACCCAACATAGGCGCACCTCAATATGTAAGGCAAATGCTAACAGCTCTAAAAGAGGAAATCGGCAGTAACACAATATTAGTGGCGAAATTTAACACCTCATTTACACCAATGGACAGATCATCCAGACAGAAAATAAATAAGGAAATAGAAGCTTTAAATGACACAATAAACCAGATAGGTTTAATTGATATTTATAGGAGATTCCATCCCAAAACAGCAGATTACACTTTCTTCTCAAGTGCGCATGGAACATTCTCCAGGATAGATCACATCTTGGGTCACAAATCAAGCCTTAGTAAATTTAAGAAAATTGAAATTATATCACGCTTTTTTTCTGACCACAACACTATGAGATTAGATATAAATTACTGGGGAAAAAAACATAAAAAACACATGGAGGCTAAACAATGCGTTAGTAAATAACCAAGAGATCACTGAAGAAATCAAAGAGGAAATCAAAAAATACCTAGAGACAAATGACAATGAAAACACAATGATCCATCATGTATGGGATGCAGCAAAAGCAGTTCTAAGAGGGAAGTTTATAGCTATACAAGCCTACCTCAAGAAACAAGAAAAATCTCAAATAATCTAACGTTACACCTAGAGGAACTAGAGAAAGAAAAACAAAGCCCAAAGTTAGCAGAAGGAAGGAAATCATAAAGATCAGAGCAGAAATAAATGAAATAGAAACAAAGAAAACAATAGCAAAGATCAATAAAACAAAGCTGGTTCTTTGAGAAGATAAACAAAATTGGTAAACCTTTAACCAGACTCATCAAGAAATAGAGAGAGAGGACTCAAATTAAGAAAATTAGAAATGAAAAAGGAGAAGTTACAACAGACACTGCAGAAATACAAAGCATCCTAGCAGACTACTACAAGCAACTCTATGCCAATAAAATGGACAACCTGGAAGAAATGGACAAATTCTTAGAAAGGTGTAGCATTCTAGTACTGAGCCAGGAAGAAATAGAAAATATGAACAGACCAATCACAAGTAATGAAATTGAAGCTGTGATTTAAAATCTTCCAACAAACAAATGTCCAGGACCAGACGGCTTCACAGGTGAATTCTGTCAAACATTTAGAGAAAAACTAATACCCATCCTTCTCAAACTCTTCCAAAAAATTGCAGGGGAAGGAACACTCCCAAACTCATTCTATGAGGCCACCATCACCCTGATACCAAAACCTGACAAAGATACTACAGAAAAAGAAAATTATAGACCAATATCACTGATGCATATAGATGCAAAGATCCTCAACAAAATACTAGCAAACGGAATCCAATAACATATTAAAAGGATCATACACCATGATCAAGTGGATTTATCCCAGGGATGCAAGGATTCTTCAATATATGCAAATCAATCAGTATGATACACCATATTAACAAGTTGAAGAATAATAACCATATGATCATCTCATTAGATGCAGGAAAAGCTTTTGACAAAATTCAACACCCATTCATGATAAAAACTCTCTAGAAAGTGGGCATAGAGGGAACCTACCTCAACATAATAAAGGCCATGTATGACAAACCCACAGCAGACATCATTCTCAGTGGTGAAAAACTGAAAGCATTTACCCTAAGATCAGAAACAAGACAAGGATATCCACTCTTGCCACTGTTATTCAAGATAGTTTTGGAAGCCCTAGGCACAGCAATCAGAGAAGAAAAAGAAAGTAAAGGAATACAAATTGGAAAAGAATAATTAAAACTGTCACTCTTTGCTCATGACATGATACTCTACACAGAGAATCCTAAGGATGCCACCAGAAAACTACTAGAGTTAATCAATGAATTTGGTAAAATTGCATGATACAAAATTAATGCACAGAAATCTCTTGCATTCCTATACACTAACAACAAAAAAGCAGAAAGAGAAATTAAGAAAACAATCCCATTCACCATTGCAACAAAAAGAATAAAATACCTAGGAATAAACCTGCCTAAGAAGGTAAAAATCTGTACTCAGAAAAGTATAGTACACTGATGAAAGAAATCAAAGATGACACAAACAGATGGAGAGATATACCATGTTCTTGGATTGGAAGAATTAATATTGTGAAAATGAGTATACTACCCAAAGCAATCTACAGGTTCAATGCAATCCCTACCAAATTACCAATGGCATTTTTTACAGTACTAGAACAAAAAATTTCACTATTTGTATGGAGACACAAAAGACCACAAAGAGCCGAAGCAATTTTGAGGGAAAAAAACGGAGCTGGAGGAATCAAATTCCCTGACTTCAGACTGTATTACAAAGCTACAGTAATCAAGACAATGTGGTACTGGAAGAAAAACAGAAATATAGATCAGTGGAACAGGATGGAAAGCCCAGAGATAACCCCACTCACCTATGGTCAACTAATCTATGACAAATGAGGCAAGGATATACGATGGAGAAAAGACAGTCTCTTCAATAAGTGGTGCTGGGAGAACTGGACAGTTACATGTAGAAGAATGATATTAGAACACTCCCTAACACCATACACAAAAATAAACTCAAAATGGATTAAAGACCTAAATGTAAGACTGGACACTATAAAACTCTTAGAAGAAAGCATAGGAAGAACACTCTGACATAAATCACAGCAAGATGTTTTTTGACCCACCTCCCAGAGTAATGGAAATAAAACCAAAAATAAACAAATGGGACCTATTGAAACTTAAAAGCTTTTGCATAGCAAAGGAAACTATAAAGACGAAAAGACAACCCTCAGAATGGGAGAAAATATTTGCAAATGAATTAACGGACAAAGGATTAATCTCCTAAATATATAAATAGCTGATACAGCTCAATGTTAAAAAAAAAAAACAACCCAATCCAAAAATGGGCAGAAGACCTAAATAGACATTTCTCCAAAGAAGACATAACAGATGGCCAAGAGGCACATCAAAAGCTTCTCAACATCACTAATTATTAGCGAAATGCAAATCAAGCCCACAGTGAGATATTACCTCACTCCGGTTAGAATGGGCATCATCAGAAAATGTACAAACAGCAAATACTTTAGAGGGTGTGGAGAAAAAAAGGAACCCTCTTGCACTGTTGGTGGGAATGTAAATTGATACAGCCACTATGGAGAACAGTATGGAGGTTCCTTAAAATACTAAAAATAGAATCACCATATGACGCAGCAATCCCACTACTGGGCATATACCCAGGGAAAACCATAATTCAAAAAGAGACATGCACCCCAATGTTCATTGAAGTACTCTTTACAGTAGCCGGGTCATGGAAGGAACCTAAATGCCCATCGACAGATGAATGGATAAAGAAGTTGTGGTATGTATATATATATATATATATATATATATATATATATATATACACACACACACACACACACAATGGAATATTACTCAGCCATAAAAAGGAATGAAATTGGGTCATTTGTAGACATGTGGATGGATCTAGAGACTGTCATACAGAGTGAACTAAGTCAGAAAGAAAAACAAATATTGTATATAAACACATATATGTGGAATCTAGATAACTGGTACAGATGAACTGGTTTGCATGCCAGAAATAGAGACATAGATGGAGAGAACAAATGTACGGACACTAAGGGGGTAAGCGCAGGGGTGGGGATGGTGGGATAAATTGGGAGATTGAGATGGACACGTATACACTAATGTGTATAAAATAGATAACGAATAAGAACCTGATATATAAAAAAATAAATAAAATAAAATTTAAAAAAGAAACTAAAGTAGTGAGATAAAAAAAAAAGATTCCATGATTAAAATATATAAGGATTTACAGAAAAAAAGCAGTGTGATAAACATCAAAGGTATGATTTCTCAGCCAGGTTTTCTCCAAAATTAGAATTTTTTTAAAAAGACTTTATATTTTAGAATAGTTTTATGTTCACAGCAAAATTGAGAGAAAGGTAATACAGAATATTCCCATATCCCTCCTGCCCCCACATGTGCATAGCCTCCCTCATTATCAACATCCTATTCCTTTTACATGTAGCACGAGAATCCCCCAAAGGTGGGAGGAGTTGAGGATGTTACACTCTTTGATGGTAGGTTGGGGAATGTCTTCTGACAAACACCATTCAGATTCTAATCCCCACACTTGAGAAATGGTTCCCATTGTACAGACTTGATAATTTGTGGTGTATAATACATGCTGAGCCATGTTCTTTGGAATCCCCTTATGAATTCCACAGACAACATTGCTACCGGACACTGAACCATACTGTGAATTCCTAGACTTTGTCCTTTATTTTCCTACTGACTGGCTCCTATAGTTCTATCCAGGTTTTGTTTTTCGTTTTGGGTGTTTTTTTTTGGGGGGGGGGCAGGGATGTTGTATTTTCTTTAGTTGTAAATAATTTCCCCAATTTTAGAAATATGATTCTGTTCACATAAATTTAACTTATCTGTATACCTCAATTTATATATTGATTTTAAACCTTAATTCTATGTCTTTTTTAGACCATTCTGCTAAATTTTAATATACAATTTCATATTTAAATTTTATATTTAAATTTTAATACATTTAAATGTAACGCGTGTTAATGGTCTATTATTTTCATGTTACTTTTCCCTATATTAGACATACATCTGCACTTGTATATCGAGAGCACTTGATGTATTTCAACACTGATCATATTTAATGTTCAGAATCCTCATGAACAGTGACATGAAGTGACTAGGCAGATAATTAGAAAGGTGGTAAAGATTAAAATCAATGTTTTTTGCCAACCCTCCCCTTTTACCTCAACAGAATTTATTATAACACCAATAGGGTTTTATTTAACTAGTTTTGAAAAACTCTAGCTCCATGAGAGTAATTCTCAAAAGCAGCTAAGTCAGGACAGGAAAGTATCTTGGATGCTTTGGATTCTTCTCTTTAAATCTCCACTTACTGCCCCATGTAAATATAGATTTAGTATTTGAGTGACAGCAACAAATGCTGAAACCTAACCCTAAATTCTCAGTGATGCGATGGACCATATCTGGCAAATCACTGTTCTCTCTGGACTTCACTGGTCTAGCAAATACCTTTTCTGTTGACACCAGAGAGAGAAACTACGTGAGACATAGGGCAGATAGGTTCATGGGTTTCTTTTCCGAGTGTAAAATTAGTAGTACTGACTGAGAAATAACGAGTTAGTTTTAAGTTATCTCATGGTGCCAACTGTAGAATTAAAGTTTGGCTTTAAGTGAATGTTCTGTGATGCATAAAAAAGCAAGCATGCAGGAGATAAAATGAAATTTATTCACCTATAATTGAACTTTATTTTAAATTTGAGCCTTAAGCATGATAGTAGAGAACTTAAGCTGGTTACTTACAACTAACTTCCATCAATTTGAGGATTGTTCACTAACCCATTTGAACTAGGGGTGGCAGTTTGAGATCTAAGGCAGGCCTAAGTCGTTTCTAGGCTTTGGAAAGGAAGATTTCTTGTAGCATCCTTTGAAATGAAGCGAGTCTGTTTTGGCCTCTGTCCCTACTGCAGATCCTTAGGTACGCATGTTCCTGCACATGTCGCTCTCTGTGCCCCTCACTGCAGCCCTGAGGTTCCTTCAGGTCACTGGCCTCTGTCAGCCACTTACATGTCTCTCTATTGGCCAGGGTTTCAAGAACTTATTTAGAACTCTCATCCAAGAATTTGACTCTTGTATCTGTGTACTTTGGTGTCCTCCTTTGACTACTGACTCAGTGTTAAGTTTTGTGGGTGGAGGGCTGAGAAAGGGGGAGGGAAGTGAATTCTCAGTTTACTGCACTAGATTTTATCCCTTCACACCTACAAAAACTATTCCATATTTACAGTATTAATATATTTTCTCATAGAGCTTGAATATTTCCATTGTCACTACATCTGGCAAGAGAATGTGGTTGGATTTGGGTGATGTTGGAAGCTTAATCAGTCTTAAAAAGTCCATAAATCACAGATAAATATTTTTTTCTTTGATATGGTTTTTAAAAAATAATTTCCTTCAGGGAAATGGAATAATAATAACCACGTCAGTCTTGGAAGGCAATTGAGCAGGACACTGGGATTGCTTCCCCAGCATTCATTCCAGTTTTCCCCCACTATGTGGTCTCCACATAGCTTAGGTGAGCCCTGATTCCATGCTAGTCAGTGCAATCCCATCCCTCATGACGGTGGTGGGAATGACACCCAAGTTGGTTAGAATGATGTCTAAGGCTATTTTTCAGTAAGTAGGGAAGAAAATATTTCTCTTCTGGATTTTGTGGTCAACATATTGAATGAATGAATGAATGGTTTATTTATCTTTTATTTCTAATGCCTAACACATTAGCTGGCATATCTTAGGTATCAAAAAAAGTTGGCTGAATAAATGAATGAGTGATGCTATAAACCTGGAAAATTGGAAGAATGTGGGTTGGTGACTTAAATGCAGAAGGGTCTCTGTGATGGTTTAGGTACATTTAATTTTAGAGACTGTGGGTACGAATTGTAATGATAACTCTCAAGTGCCTCATTTTGGGCTTTTTTGTCTTTTTGAGATGGAGGGTATAAAATGGAAAGAAAAGGTGAGATGGGAGATGCAGCTTCTTAGTTTTCACCCATTTACAAATAGATAGTGAATTAAAACTGTAATATAGAAGTTTCACCAATCAGTTTATAAAAGGGAAATGTAAACCTAAAGTTGTTTTGTTGTTAACAGTATTTTTTTCTAAATTCTTTTACTATCTTGTGAGAACAGTTCAATTCCTACATAGCTATTTAAAACACAAAGCTTTGTTAAATCACAACATAGACAAATAGAATTGAGTAGAAGCAAGAGTGCCTTTTCATGTTGATTGTGACTTTTATGTGACTGAAAACTTTACTCCATTTCACAATAATAGTCCAGCAAGATTTTGGTGACTGACTGTGTTGTTTAGATTTGAATTGGTGAGTTAATTGTAGAAGGTTCTCTGTTCCAATATCAAAATATCTCCCAACTTATAATTCAGAGAAAGCATGAAAGAGCAAAAGGATGAACAAAAGAAGGAAGAAAAGAAAAAAGGACAGATGGAAGGAAGGGAGGATAGGAGAAAAGAAGGAAAGAGGGAAACTACAGTGATTTTCTAGTGAAACCTCACTCAGAAATGAGTAGAGCAATTCTAAAATGTTACTTATTTTATTCATTGTGTCTATTAGCAGCATATTACGTCTCTGGGTATAGTAGTGTGAAGAGATACATACACACGCATATGTACACATGCATATATTTATGTAATAATAAATTGTTCAACACATAATTCATAATACAGAATTAAAACATGCACACAAACTCTGACTTGAAAACTATATTGTTAAAATAAGCTTCTGTAAATGGAATAATGTTTGTACTGGGGCAAAGACAGTTAAACGATAGGAGGGGTAAATAAGCTGATTCTCTGCGATTAAAAATCATGAAGAGGTTATGATCCTTCTCTCTCAGCTCAGTGTTCTTTCTTCTTCACCCTCTGTAAGTCTCTCTGTCCTAACTGTTTATTAGGACCGGAGCTGTAAGGCTACTGAGTCCTTTCTTGTATGTTGATAGTTGTGGTTTAACCTGAGTTTCCTATAGATGTAATGTTTAAGGAATGACTTCACCTATAGATATTTAGGTAAAAAAGCAGTTGGAAGCAGCCTCTGTATGAGGCTTTGTCCTTGGCCACTCTCTCCGTCTGTCCAATCCTGTCCCGCTGGTGCCTCTCACCAGCCTGTTCACATAGTCATGACTATTGGCTGTTAGTCATTTTATTCCCACCACCGGCTTGCTCTTTTCCGCTTTTATCACCTATTGAGAAACATTTCATCTTTCAAGACGCAGTTTAAAGTCTTTTCTTGTAAGTGCTATGCATCTTGACCCACTACTGTGTTACTTTGGTAAGTTATTTAACCTCTCTACTCATCTATGGTATGTAAGCGCCTATCACAGAACATGGCAATGATGATTAAATGACCTCATATGGGCTTAGCACATTCTATAATATGGCAATATACATTCAGTAAATTTGGCCGGCAGAAGAACTTAGTTGCTACCTTCTGTACTAATATTGCTCTTTCATTGTTCAAGTACCTCATTAAAACCCTTATTGCATTATATTGTTATCACTGCTTTGCCTTTGTGTTTCTCCACTAGTTTGTGGGCTCCATCAGCATAGATGTCTACATTTTCAAATGCTCATTTCTAGGCAAAATGAATATTGTTATTAAGAATAATCACAGGGCTTCCCTGGTGGCGCAGTGGTTGAGAGTCTGCCTGCTGATGCAGGGGACATGGGTTCGTGCCCCGGTCTGGGAAGATCCCATATGCCGTGGAGCGGCTAGGCCCGTGAGCCGTGGCCGCTGAACCTGCCCGTCTGGAGCCTGTGCTCCGCAACGGGAGAGGCCACAACAGTGAGAGGCCCGCATACCGCAAAAAAAAAAAAAGAATAATCACAATCTAAGAATATCATCATAAGCACAAATATATAAAGCCTATAAATATATTAAGAAAAGGAAGAAATATTGCGTACCGTTCCCTGTGCTATACAGTAGGTCCTTGTGAGTTATCTACTTTATATATAGTAGTGTGTATGTTAATCCCAAACTCCTATTTTGTCCCTCCCCCCTGCCTTTCCCCTTTGGTAACCATAAGTTTGTTTTCTGTGGCTGTGTGCCTATTTATGTTTTGAAAATGAGTTCATTTGTATCATTTTTTAGATCCCACATATAAGTGATATCATACAATATTTGTCTTTCTCTGCCTGGCTTACTTCATTTAGTATGATAATCTCTAGGTCCATCCATGTTGCTGCAAATGACATTATTTCATTCTTTTTTATGGCCGAGTAATATTCCATTATAAATATATACCACATCTTCTTTATCCATTCCTCTGTCGATGGACATTTAGGTTGCTTCCATGTCTTGGCTATTGTAAATAGTGCTGCAGTGAACACTGGGGTGCATGTATCTTTTCGAATTACGGTTTTCTCTAGATATATGTCCAGGAGTGGGACTGCAGGATCATATGGTAGCTCTATTTTTAGTTTTTTAAGGAACCTCCATAGTATTTTCCATAGTGGCTGCACCAGTTTACCTTCCCACCAACAGGTTTCCCTTTTCTCCACACCCTCTCCATCATTTATTATTTGTAGGCTTTTTGATGATGGCCATTCTGACTGGAGTGAGGTGATACCTCAATGTAGTTTTGATTTGCATTTCTCTAATAATTAGTGATGTTGAGCACCTTTTCATGTGCCTCTTGGCCATCTGTATATCTTTGGAGAAATGTCTGCTTAGATCTTCTGCCCATTTTTTGATTGGATTTTTTGTTGTTTTGATATTGAGCTGCATGAGCTGAGTGGTGGTTTAGATCTCGGTTTCAGCGTAGATCTATTTCCTTCATTATTTGGATACAGAAAGTAGGATTGCTGCCAGGAAAACCAAGCTTCAGAATAATAGTGAGTTTTACATAGAAAGGTTGTACATAGTGAACAGAAATGAAGGGCGATATTCTAAATTGAGGAATAGTTATTCGGAAGTAAAGAAGTAGTAAGTAAGGGCTTCCCTGGTGGCGCAGTGGTTGGGAGTCCGCCTGCCGATGCAGGGGACACGGGTTCGTGCCCTGGTCCGGGAAGATCCCACATGCCGCGGAGTGGCTGAGCCCGTGAGCCATGGCCGCTGAGCCTGTGCGTCCGGAGCCTGTGCTCTGCAACAGGAGAGGCCACAACAGTGAGAGGCCCGCATACCGCCAAAAAAAAAAAAACGAAAAAAGAAGTAGCAAGTACAAGGAATCCCCAGGGCAGAAATATGTTGTATAGCCACTAAGTGGTGAATCAAACATGAGAAATGCTAATATTAGAGAAATGTTAGCTGACTTGAGATTATCCAAATATTCATCTCCATGTTTAAAGACCTAGATTATGGGACTTACCCAGTTATACCTAGAACTCTGCATTGCTTAAAAATTACACAAAACTTGAAAGCGGGGAAGGAGAAACTTGGAGAGTAAAGGACCAATATGGCAGTTCAGAGGTAGTATCAACTCGGAAATAATGGTTACTAAAACTTGAGTTTGGGTTAAAGAGTTAAGGGAAGGGTACATTTATTTTGAATTGTACATAGGCAAAATTCAACTAATAGTTACCAAAGTAATAAAATATACTAGAAAGTCCAAATAATTCTGTAATTTTGTGAAGAGAGAATGATAAAGAACAGTGCATTCTTTAGTTTGCATAGCATTTTTACATTTATCTCACTTAAGCCTATCAAACAAATGTCAGGAATGTGTCTTATGCCGATTTTATTTTTTACATACATGAGTGGAGACTCAGAGTAGTTAGAGGCATCTGCTTGGCTCTAATTACAGTGTTCTTTCTGTTACAGAATATTTCTTTAGGCTGAGAAAATAGGTACTTACTACTAAACATTGATTAAAATGTCAAGTGTTTTATTGTAAGTACAGATAGACATGCATGCTATTCTAACTTCCTTTAGGCTATTAATTGGACTCAAATAAACTATTAATTGTAATCAACTGTTTCTATCAACGAACATTGTAATATTCAGGTTAGTTCCTCAGACACTTTTAGAATCAGCATTTTTACTTTGCATATTTTGAGTTTTGTGCTTAGAGGTTTACTTTTTCAAAAAATATAACTGTATTACATTGAATTGCTACTAATATAATATTTAGTGGAAAAATCTAAAATCTGAAAAGTAGAATGCCATGCCCGAGCCCTGGCAAGTGTGCTCTTACATCCATAACAGCAAAGCACATGGTATGAGCGAATGGGTCCTGGAATCAAATTGCTTGACATTGCACTTGTCACTTACCCGGTGTTCAGTGCCCGGCAAATATCTTTTAAGTTCTCTGTAGCTCAGTTTACTTAGCCAGATTGTGCAGTCCATCGGAGTTGTGGTTTTTTGTCTTTTTTGTTCAATATTGTATTTCAAATGTCTACATGTAATAGACATTCAATAAGTATTTTTTAAATACATCTGCAAAGGGCTGATTATATTATCTACCCATAGGTTGCTTTGAAAGTCGCCCATTTACCGTAATTTTTGGCAATAGGAGAGGCCATCTCCTCTTGCTGCTATCATTATCATTATTAGTGTCTCATATTGTGGCTGAGGGTGAAGAGGTTTAAAAGACAAGGAACTGTGGACTGTTCCAAGTAAGAAAGCTGGTGTTTTGGAGAGGGGCTCTCCATTCTGGTAAAGTATGTTAGTACCTGGTAATTTGTTTCGTTTTAGTCAAACACAGAGAGAGGAGCACAATGGCTTTACGGAAGTCCTGACGAATAAAGATCTGAAGTGGCCTTGAATCTTTTGACTTCTTCTCCTGTTCTCCTTCTCCCTTTCACACATAATCAGCCTTTGATTCTTTTACTTCTGATGGTTAGGTTTATTGTGTATTTGAGGCTGTAACTTAAGCCATTGGTGTTGTGGCTTAGTTTTTCTCTTCCCTGTCACTTCTCTTTCTATTTATGCTTTCATATGCAATAGCTCTAGCTAATTAAATGTAATGACTAGTGTGTAATTTTTCTCTTCCAAATGTAGAACTAATTTGGAAAGTCACAGGTCTAGTACAATATTTTAAGGGTTTAGGGATTTTGTGATATACTAAATGTTAATAGTAGCCTGAAATGCTTGTCATTTTTTGAGAAATCTTTTTTGTTAAATAGAAAGGATTCTAGGAAGACAAACACAAAACAAACCAAATAGCCAACAAACAGAAGCAAAGAAGCCCCTAAAAGCTCCCCCAAATATACCTTATGCATGTGGCTTTTTTGGGAGCTGTCTCTTATTCTTTGTTCTCTATACAGGATACACTGCTCTCAGAAAGGGTCTGTGGGGCAAACTAGCTGGCAAGTGATATTAATTATCGATAACTTGACACTAATGCTCTCTCTTATCTGTCATGATAGATTTCAGTATGGAAAATTTAGTTTTATTTTTTCCTTCCTTTCTTCTCTTCCTTCCTCTCTTCCTTTCTTCTAATTTTCTTTATCCTCCCTTCCCCTCCTTCCTTCCTTCCTTCCTTCCGTTTGTCTTTTTTCTTTTAAGCTATTTAAGATTTATAAAGAGGACTGAAGGTATTAAAGATAAAATCACTAAATTCTGACTTAAATTCAGGTAGATGTATCCAGAAATGTGTTCTCTAGAGCCCACTTTGATTCCTCTCAACTTCCATTTCACCGCAGAGTTAATCACACCGTCCTCTGGGTCATGTTGCACTTGTGCTTGCCTTTATTGATGTACTTAGTATACTTAATTTATTTAATTTTTTTTCTGTATTATCTGAGAATAAGAATTGAGTCTCTTTTATTGCTGTTCCTTGCATTGTATACCAAAGGCTGAGTAAATGTTGATATTTTACCCTTAACCTTTAGCAAATTTTTTTTTTCACTTCTTTTCACTCTAAGTTCCTGTTTCTTTTCAATGCTTATCTCAATAAACTGTCGTTTCTGCCATTTTCTCATTGGTATTGCATTAGTGGTGTGTAAGATAGCCATCTATAAATAAGATAGTGTATATAAATTATATATGTACCTATATCAATAAGTCAAATGTCTATTTTATATTTATTTGATAATTTTACATTTTAGAATATCAGAATAAATATTTCTTTACAATTATTTTTCTTAGTCTTCTTTATATCAGACACAAGTGAAAGCTTTAGTATAAATACAATGCAGCATTTGGTAACTATGCCCAAGAGAGATTAGCTACTAGCAGATATTCTTATAAATGGATTTTATGTGTTGGAAAGTTTTTTACAAGTTTTTATTATGTTAAAATAATTTAAGAATGGACAGCAAGTACATCTTTTTTGTTTGCTTATTACATTGAAATAAAATACTAAAACGATTAAATTTTATTTTTAATTCCATTTCTAATTTAAATGTATATCTTATTAGCTCCTCTTTTCATTTGCATTTTTGTTCACATAGATACAGTACTATTATTTGAGCCATTGCATAACTGGACCACATCCCATATGTCGGTATATAGGTAAAAATTTTACATGCAATTGCCGTTTCAAGGTTATTGCTGTTTTCCTTCTTTTTTTTTTTTTAAAGTATTTTTTATTTTTTTATTTTTGGCTGTGTTGGGTCTTCGTTGCTGCGTGTGGGCTTTTCTCTGGTTGCGGCGAGCGGGGGCTATTCTTCGTTGTGGTGCGCGGGATTCTCATTGACGTGGCTTCTCTTGTTGTGGAGCACGGGCTCTAGGCTCGCAGGCTTCAGTAGTTGTGACACACGGGCTCAGTAGTTGTGGCTCGCAGGCCCTAGAGCGCAGGCTCAGTAGTTACGGTGCACGGGCTTAGTTGCTCCGTGGCATGTGGGATCTTCCCAGACCAGGGCTCGAACCCTGGTCCCCTGCACTGGCAGGTGGATTCTTAACGACTGCACCACCAGGGAAGCCCTCCTTCTTTTTTTTGTAGTCTGTCATTTTATTATATTTGAATCTTTCAGCATTGAGCTGGAAGACTGTTTACCTATAACTTCATATTTACAAAATTCATGGAAATTGTTGATAATACAATCAAATTGATATCACTCCTAGAATATTACCTGGAAAAAGGGAACATTATGTTTCAAAGTGAACGATAATAAATTTATTTCTTATCTTTGCTGTTTCCTAATGACTTACAGAGGCACTTGAACCTTTAAATCTAGGGGGAAACATTTATAATTAGGATTTTTGCATTGACATGGAACAGAACCCGGGGATTGTCTTCTTTTTTTCTCTGAGGTACTTAGTGTTCATATATATTGCTTTATCTATTTTTTCTAAATCATAATAAATTCATTAATTCTTAGCTGATAGTGCTTTAATATGTCAACCCTCACAGGGGTATTTTAAAATAAAAGAACACTTCAGGGAAGGGAGAAAAGTTTATATAAAACAAAGAATGACTAATTACAGATGGGAAGGACGTTAATCTTCCCAGCTCCACTTAAATCCCACCATATGGGACCACCAACTTTACTTCTGCAAACAATTCCTGCCTTCTGTTTGGTTTGAATCTGTGCAAGGGAACAAAACAAAACTTAAGGAAAAAAATCTATTGTGTGAAAATATTTAAGGTATTTAAAGGCCAAATATATTTTTGTGCTGTAGTCTACCTTAGTCTGCCATAATATTAGTACCCCTTTATGACATGGATAATTAAATTTCACTGTACTTTGAATTTAAGCAGATTACTTTGGATAATCTGAGGCTTCAGCGTTAGATGAGGGGGCAAAATGTCAGGTGAGTCAGCAGGAGAAGTGGAGATTACCCTGTATAATTTGCCAGTCCTGTTCAATCTACTGCTAGAAATTATGAGGAATTTTTCCCGGACACATAAAGCATGCAGAGGACATAACTTGTTTTCATCTAATTACATACTTGTGTGGTGAATGTGTTGTCAGATTCTAAAACCATCTTTGAATTAGCCTTTTTTTCACCTTGGTACCCTGTGCTTTCTGAGATTTTGTATGGTCGTATGAACTGTGAGTGTTGCTCAATATTGACAAGTACAGTGCAAACAGCAGATGGTAAGATATTGATAGAGGCATTTGTTAATGGGCCAGTTGTCTTGCTTGGAAGTACAGCTTTTTGGCAGAGTTTCTGGCTTTTTTTCCCCTCTGCTTTTCTACTCTATACCTGAGAAGGAAGAAAGAATCCAAAGGTTCTTTTGTGTTTCTTCATGGGAAAAAAAAGTTGACTATCAGGATAGCATCGACCTTAGATGAAAACACCCTTAGTAAATGGAGTCACTACATCATGAAAAAGAACACTTTTTTTCTAGGTATACTTGGAAGTAAACACCAGCTCTGTCATACACTAGTTGGTAAGCTGGGACAGATTACCTAACCCTTTTGAACTTAAGTTTCTTTTACTCTACATTGAAGATCACAATATCTACTTTATTGTGTTTTCCATATACTAACACAAAGTAATATATGTATAGGGAATGGTACATAGTAATGCTCCTGGATATTATTATTGGATATTATGTAAGGAATGTCATGGGAGATCATGGAGTCTACTAGCTTCAAGTATGGGCTTCAGACCCAGAAAGATCTGGATTTGAACCCCAGTCCTGCAAATTCCTGGCTGTTTGAACATAGACAAGTTACCTACCTGGTTTAAGCATTAGTTTGTTTATTTATAAGATGGAGATACTGGGGCTTCCCTGGTGGTACAGCGGTTGAGAGTCCGCCTGCCGGTGCGGGGCACGCAGGTTTGTGCCCCGGTCTGGGAAGATCCCACATGCCGCGGAGCGGCTGGGCCCGTGAGCCATGGCCGCTGAGCCTGCGCATCCGGAGCCTGTGCTCCGCAACGGGAGAGGCCACAACAGTGAGAGGCCCGCCTACCACAAAAACAAAACAAAACAAAACAAAACAAACAAAAAAGATGGAGATACTATTACCTTTTAGTATTATTGTATAAATAGTGATATTCATACATAAATTAATCCCGAATTAGCCTGAAGTGAGTGCTCTATAGGTGGTAATTACTGTCCCTTTTTTTTCTCCTCACCAGTGACCATGCTGCCGCAGGACAGGTCATTCGTAAAAGAATAACTATTTGAAGGAAATGTGGAAAGTTAAAATTATTTTTGACAGGTAGAAACATTAGCCATAGCTAAAAAGATGAAATTAAATGAGGATGAATGTAAAATCCTACCTTTAGGTTTATGAAAAATGTTTAAAAATGCAAAATGAGAGGATGAACCTTGTAAACATTATGTTAAGTGAAAGGAGCTAGACACAAAAGACTACGTATCGTATGATTCCACCTGTATAGTTATCTGAATAGGCAAGTTAATAGAGACAGAAAGTATTAGGCTGGCCAAAAAGTTCGTTCAGGTTTTTTTCTGTAACAGCTTGCGGAACGAACTTTATGGCCAACCCAATAGATTAGCAGCTGTTCAGGGCTTAGTTGGGGGACAGGTGGAAAAAATGGGAATTGACTACTAATGGGTGCATAGGTTCTTTCATGGAGTACAAAAATGTTCTAAAATTACATAGTAGTAATGGTTGCACCATCCTATGACTTGGCTAAAAAAACATTAAACTTTACATTTTAAGTGGGAAATCGTATGATATGTCAATCTCAGTGAAGCTGTTTAAAATTGAAAAAAAATACTACTTTAAAAATAATTTCTATGATGAACATTAAAAGATTGATTTCACTTTTGGAACTCTGTTAATCCCTTCAGTAACATTTTCTACATTAGAGACATAGTTTTGTATGTGTTATGTACCAATATGTGTGGTAGGTGCTTTCCCATGACCGATTGTAAACAGCTCAAGGGAAAAAAGATGTGGACCAGGCTTCCTCAGTTCTCGGGAACTGTACACACTCACAGTTAATAAATCCCTTTTCTAGAATTGGTGTTTTGCATCTCTTCTGTTATTTCATTGTTAATTGGCTATTTCTTGTTGATGATGTGGTCCTTAAGACCTGCATTCAGGAATCCCTAAAGAGTCTATCAAGCTTCAACTCTATTTCACCTCCAGGTTTGCACATTTACCTGAGACCGGGGAGAATACTCAGTTTTCCCAGCAGGCTCTTCTTATACTCCAAAAAAATAGGAAGGTTAGCACACAGATAAGGGTTAGTGACCCCGCTTTTTGTTAGAGGCAGGTGAAGACCCAAAGAGAGGAATTGCTCTCTCCAGTCTTCTTTCTTCTGATAATATTACTGACTCTGAGTAAATTAAAGTGTTCTACTGATTGTCATTCAGATGAGCCACACCCTCATTGCCCTTTCTGTAAACCTTTGCTGATTCTGGAATGCTATTTCATCCTCATTTTGCTAATTATATATTAACCCCTGAAGATCCCAGGGAAAATCCTGACAGCTCTAATTGTCTTCTCCCCTGTTGCATGTCCATATTTTTAAACCTAACACAAAACAGCATGTGAGATATATTTAACTTATCTGTTTACTTATTTCTACATATGCTAGTTAATATAATTCTCCCAACAACCCAGTAAATTAGGTATTGTTACCTGCATTTTAAAGATGAGGAAACTGAGGCTGACAGTTTCTTTTAGAAATTAAAAAAAATTTTTTTTTATGTCTCGGCTGTGTTGGGTCTTCGTTGCTGTGTGTGGGCTTTCTCTAGTTGTGGCGAGTGGGGGCTGTTCTTCATCACGGTGCACGGGCTTCTTATTGCAGTGACTTCTCTTGTTGAGGAGCATGGGCTGTAGGTGCTCAGGCTTCAGTAGTTGTGGCACGTGGGCTCAGTAGTTGTGGTGCACGGGCTTAGTTGCTCTGTGGCATGTGGGATCTTCCTGGAACAGGGCTCGAACCCGTGTCCCCTGCATTAGCAGGTGGATTCTTAACCACTGTGCCACCAAGGAAGTCCCAGGCTGACAGTTTCTATGGTCACACATGAAGTAAGAATGAGGCATCAAATTCAGGTATTAGCTAAGTGGGCCAGCTTCATTATTAGAAGGCTGCTGGGGCAGGGAGACTAAGATCATCATAGTAGAGGTAACACCTCCATACTAATGTGCACCTACATGTGGCTTTACTAATAGATTGCGTATTTAAGAATGGAGATGGAGCTTCCCTGGTGGCGCAGTGGTTGAGAGTCCGCCTGCCGATGCAGGGGACGCGGGTTCGTGCCCCAGTCCGGGAAGATCCCACATGCCGCGGAGCGGCTGGGCCCGTGAGCCATGGCCGCTGAGCCTGCGCGTCCGGAGCCTCTGCTCCGCAACGGGAGAGGCCACAACAGTGAGAGGCCCGCGTACCGCAAAAAAAAAAAGAATGGAGATGAAGCAAAGAATCCAGGAAATCTTTGAAAAATCAGAGCATATGTTATATATAAATGAAATTTGGAATTCAGTTGTTTGTGAAATACCACCAACGTGAGCATTCAAACCTTATTAACCTCTAGTGTGCGTTAAAATGTTTGGGGTAGAAATGACAGCCAAAATGATAACTTTCTGTGAAAGAACATAGTCTAGGGATTAAAAAAAATCTATCCTTGTTGTCTGATTTATCTTAAATTATTTTCAATTGCACAGTTTCTTTTCTTTTTTTTCTAGAAAACAAAATTTAGAGTATTAAATATTGAGGTGAGTTCCTGAATATCCTACCTTTGAAGTAAATTCATATGGTCTCACCTTGTCTGCAAAAGGTGAACATTATACAGGACTTCACACTAATTTCAAGCATGTCTTTTGCGCTTTTTTTGTGAAGAAAATGCCACTTGACAGAAGCCAGTGAGCCTCAAGTTTGGTGAACTTTGATGCCCCTGAATATTGTTTGACTGTATCCTGCTGCTTATTTCCTCATGTAGCCGCCTAGAGCTGCTCAGGGCAGAGAACCTCTCACCTCGCTGATCATACATGAAATGGAAAATGCTCTGCAAGATAAACAACCCACCTGAATTCATTTTCATAGTTTTGTGAATTTTGCTCTCAGAACAGAGTACAGGTGGTTAGAACATCTGGAATTTATTTTCTAATCTGTTGTTAGCTAGTCACACCTGCACTTAGCCACTAGTAAAGTAAGCCAACACAAAATCAAACCATGACCCACCTCTTTGATTGCCAAGTATAATGAAATTTCTAGAATATTTGCTAATTCATAGACTGAAAGTGAATTTATAAGTAGAAAGTCAGTAATTCTCTGTTTTCCTATAAAAAGAAGACAGCCCTGCCAATGGAAAGTCAGATCTAGAGATGGAGAGATTAGCTCTGATTTGAATTTGAACTGAGGAACCTTCACTGTGAACCTGAACACTTTATGCTATTCTAATATATTTTAATTTCCTTTGCTACTTCTTATTTGCATCTAGCTAAGAAGATAAACTATTCACACTGTGTTCTCAGGTATTTTGAAATGGAAAATGTCTGAAATACTGTAGGAAAGTCAGGTTTTGATTAAAGTTTTTCCTCTTGATCATCTGAGTACCTCAGAGAATTAAGGGTCATTTACAATGTGAAAACTGATATTTTCATTGTTGGATCATCATATCAATACATTATAACTTCGTAAATAAAATTTGCCATCCTTGGCACTTACAAGCATGAGAAAACATTTGTGAATGTGAAGAAACATTATTAAATTTGGCAGTGCAAAACAAGCTAACAATATTGCTAAAAATATGTATTTTTGACTCAGGTCTGATCTTCCTTGATCCAGCGCTGATCTTCAGTTTCACATAGAGAATAATATTCAAGAAAATGCCGTTTAAGGTGGGGAGGGATTGGAGCAATGAATGCTTTAAATTTTGAAGGATAAGAACGCTTCACTTATTTCCAAGAGTTATTTAACAAATATTTCTCTTTGCTAATATTATTTCTTATGGTTGTTTATTAAAAAAAAAAAGAGCCTGAGGAAGGGCTAACTGTGGATTCCTTTACTAGCCATCATAGTAAGGGCATTTAATGATTTATAAAGGACATATGGCCATTGTAAATGATATATTTTTTTCAAAGAAATATCTCAAGTGCAAGTAGTTAATTAAACTGCCACACTATTCTTTAACCACATGATAATTCTTTAAATTGCCACTACCTTATACTATATACATTAAGTGTGTGTGTGTGTGTGTGTGTGTGTGTGTGTGTGTGTGTAGAGGGTGCTAATCTAATTGCCTTATAATAATTTTAATTTCATTGTTAAAAGCTAAATTTTCATAGTATATTTTTTACAGTGAAACAACAATGGACTTGTTACTTTTGCATATAAAGTCTCTGAATGGGTATGGGAGTGTATTTTATTTCATTCTTCATACCTGCATGTGTATTTCTGCTAAGTGCTGGTTCTTAATGGACGCTCCCTTGGCTTTAGAAGGTTATGATTATTATGTTGAAATGTGGTTTGGGGCTTCCCTGGTGGCCAATGGTTAAGAATCCGCCTGCCAGTGCAGGGCACACGGGTTCGAGCCCTGGTCTGGGAACATCCCACAAGCCGCGGAGCAACTAAGCCCGTGCACCACAACTACTGAGCCTGCGCTCTAGAGCCCGCAAGCTGCAACTACTGAAGCGCACGCGCCTAGAGCCTGTGCTCCTCAAGCAAGAGAAAGCACCACAGTGAGAAGCCGGCGCACTGCAACGAAGAGTAGACCCCGCCGCCCCCCCCCCCCCCCCCCCCCCCGTCGCCGCAACTAGAGAAAGCCCGCATGTAGCGACAAAGACCCAACGCAGCCACAAGTAAATAAATTAATTTAAAAAAGACCCTATTAAAAAAAATGTTGTTTGAAACAAGAGCTGATTTCTTCCCGCAGTCTCATGTGCAAATGTATCTCTAACGTAGTCTTATTATTTTTCACTTTCTAATGATGTACAGTTGGATTTGATATAAAAGTTGCCACAGGAGAATAAAGCACAAAATAAGACTTGGGAATCTGGTTGATTAAAACAGAGGGGTATTCAATACTATAGCAGTTTTTTCTCCCCTTGCTGAATGTGCTTATTGCAGTGGTTATTGCCATTTAAGTGAGCAGAATCTGCTGCTTACTTAATGGTAGCGGGTAGTCTCTAGGGTACTTTGCAGAAGATTCCAAGAATGCATGTTCATTCCATGAACCAAAAATATTTTGAAATTACCTGAAAAAAATCCTATGTCAGTTATTTCTAAATGTGTTGACAACTCTAACTATTAATGCCAGGATATAGTTAATGTTATATAGTAAAAAACAAATGAAATGTCAGAAAGTATATCCAGTATAGGTGGTATCTTGCCGTAGTGTTCCAGAAGTGTATTTTTAAGTACATTCGTTGGAAAATGAACAATATATTTTATTACCAAAACAGTAGGTTCCCAGCTCAGTTGGTAAAGCCTGTACATGTCCCAGACAGAAAGTTTAAATAGAGCTATTTCACCACCAGGGTTTCTTGCTCATTTACTCACCATGAACATCAGTGGGAGACATATGTAGGCACTTTGGGTGAAGGATGGAGGTGTGAGGGGCAGAAGAAATATGTATAGAAAAGTCCCTTTCTCTAGAGATTTCTCTGATTACCGTGGCTAGGATTTCCAGGCTATGTTGAATAAAAGTGGTGAGAGTGAACATCATTGTGTTACTCCTGATCTTAGAGGAAATGCTTTCAGCTTTTCACCGTTGAGTGTGATGTTTGCTGTGGGTTTGTCATACATGGCCTTTATTATGTTGAGGTATGTTCCCTTTGTGCCCACTTTCTGGAGAGTTTTTTTTTTATCATAAATGGGTGTTGAATTTTATCTGAAAAGCTTTTTCTGCATCTATCGAGATGATCATATGGTTTTTACTCTTCAATTTGTTGATGTGGTGTATCACACTGTTGACTTTGAGGATATTGAAAAAACTTTTCATCCCTGGGATAAATCCCACTTGATCATGGTGTATGATCCTTCTCATGTATTGTTGGATTCAGTTTTCTAGTATTTTGTTGAGGATTTTTGCATCTAGGTTCATCAGTGATACTGGCCTGTAATTTTCTTTTTTTGTGGTATCTTTGTCTACCTTTCTCTAAAGATTTAATAAATTCCTTCCATGTTAAGTTATGGTCCATTCCAGTTTGACATTCTGAAGTATCTTCTTTCTTCCAGCAGTGGGAGTGAAGACTCACTCTCTAGCTCTTTGGGCAGCAGTAGCAGGGGTGGAAAGGGAAGCACAGCACAGCTCAAGCTGAGGCAAATGTGGTCCTGCTCCTTAGGGGGCTTGTGAGCCGGAGGGAAGGCGGACCATTCTTAGTTTCACTATCTGGTGAAATAGTGAAGTTTTGTAGGAGATGTTGAAACGAGGAGGAAGGTATTAATGCAGACAGAAAAGGATTTGCAAGGCCCAGTGTTTCAGTAGGGGATAAGGGCGCAAGAGCATTTCCATACATCGTGATTTGTGGTTCATCTACATGCATTAATTGATTCTTACATCATACCCCGTTTTCCCTTGTGTCTTGCATCAACATGCAGTTAAAAACAACTCCATCTTTGCTATTTTCAGCAGTGAAATATACTTTCTGTTGATTTCTGCCCCAACTTCTACTGATTTCAAATTATATGAAAAATATCTCTTCCTCAACCAGCCAGGTATTTTTGTCATTTATATACCAGGCAAAACAAATAACTTTACGTTTCTTTTATCTTGAGCATTTTAATGCAGTATTTATTTCATATCATAAAATAGAATTTTTTCTAGGGCAAAAGTGTTTTTTATTTCATTTTTTCTGTTTTCTCATTTGACAGTGATCAATTTTTTTCTTTTTTCAAAATATTTTACAACTAGTTATATTAGTCTGCTTGGGCTGCTATAACAAAATACCATAGACTGGATGACTTAAACGATAGACTTTTTTTTCTCGCAGTTCTAGAGGCTGAGAAGTTCAAGATCAAGGTGTTGGCAGATTCGGTTCTTGGTGAGACCCCTCTTCCCGGTTTGCATACTGCCACCTTTTTGCTATGTCCTCATGCGGCAGAGAGGGAGCATCTCTCTCTTCCTCTTCTTGTAAAGCCTCTAATCCCATATAAACACCCTACCCCCATGACCTCATCTAACATCAGTTATTTCCCAAAGGTCCCATCTCCAGATACAGTTAGTCACGTTAAGGATTAGGGCTTCAACATATTAGTTTTGGGGGGCACACCATTTAGTCCATACCATTGAAATTGAAAACAACAACAACCCTGGATTTTCTTCAATTGCTGCTTTAATTCTCTAGGGTTTTTGTCAAATGAAACTTGGGAAATGAGAGATTTAAGTGTATACTCTAACTGAAAAGGAGCTAGTTTTTCTGTATATTTTATCATGTCATATTTTCAGCACTTACTTGGCTATGCATGGTGGATATTCCCTTCATATAGACTTGCAAATTTTTCCAGAAGCTGCTTTTGGCTTGTTTAGTTTTAAATAAATAATTTGGCTTTTCAAATGTGTAAAAATGATGCATGCAGGGAGAGTAGAGTTCAGGTGAAAAACAGAAGGCAGTGTAAATACTGTGTTTGTTCCTATTCTGAAAGCCTCGGCTCATTCAGCATTTCTTTGAACATTTCATACATATTTGCCACCAATTTAATTTGCGTGTGTGATGACCGAGGATGCTGTTTTTATTAGAATTGCTGAGGACATTCTCCATATTCCTTGTTTCAAATATCATCTTCCTCCTGTGATGCTCCTTTCCCTCATAACTATTAAAAATCCTTTTCCTTCCTTCTCAGTCTACATATTTGCTGCTCTATTTCTCCTTAGTGCTGTCTCTTCCAAACAAGGGCTGAATATGAATAATTGAATGGCAGGTAGTTTTTAGTTCAGAGTGGCAATGGTACAGCTGGCTGTCTTGCCTACAAGCCTCCTTGGGATGGAATAGTTCAGCCTCAGGTCCAATTCTTCTCTTTTGGAATAGATCAGTGCCCAAAAATCTCAGTAAAAGAGGCTGAAGCACAAGTTCTGTAAACTCGTCTAGTGGAGAAAAATACCCAATATGAATTATGATCTATTTTCTGATCAAGACTGTATTCTAAGTGACAAGTGTGTAAATATCCCTAGTGGTTCATTTTACAACCTCTACTGACTTTTAGGTTACTAGAGAAAATATCAGTGTGAGTCTTTCTTCTATGACTCTGCAACTGATGATTTAGAAGAAATCACAGTATCACTTCGATGGAAGCAGTTAAATGATCAAATCCCAAACCTTAGGTAGAGAGACCTAAGTCATCTGCAAATCCCTTGTTACCATTGTATGTTTTCATGCAGAAATGTCTCACATATACTTACCCTTTTGTTTTTAGAACAAACATAGTAAATATTTATGAATACCAGTCATGTGATAGAGTTTGTACTCTTTCTGTGTATCTAAACATGTCACTTGATTAGTCTTAAAAACCAATAATTCATCTAATCTTTTCGGAAGCCCCATTTTAGGCCATGTAACATTTACGGTATAACAAAGCGTATTATAGAGGAGGTGGTCTCCTTACACTACTTAGACAACCAATGACAAATAGAAGGTCATTTTCTGATTTAAGAGGTCAGTCACTTTCCTTTCTTCTCTGGAGGGCCACCATCCCGCCCACTGCCCCTCCCCTAACAGTTCTCTGAATAGTCTCAGTGAATGGGCCAGCATGCCTCTGTTTAGGCCGCAGGCACTCTTGGTGCAAACTTGAAAAGAACAGGTGCAGGTCAGAAGTGAACAGGACAGCCCAGGATCACTGCTGGGAAACACGTGCAAGCAAGTCTCAAACTAATCTGGGAACGACTTCGGACAAAGAAAACAAAAGAACACTTTAGGTTCTAAATCACCCACTTGACAGAGGAGGGCTTCAGAATGAGAAGGCCGGTAAGGACTAGTTGCTCCTGTTTTCCTTTCACTATAATTCTAGTGCATTTCAGAGGTGAAAGACAAAACTCTGACCATCTGAAAATTACCTTAAATTTAAATGAATTCCTATATGAGATTACTCATCATGTATGTCTTCCTTCTCACTAGAACTCTGTACTTCTACAACCCAGATTCAATTCAAACTTCATTGTTGTTACTGTGGGGTTCAAAATATCTTTATTAAGGATGCATTCTTCAAGTCAGTTGATGTCTCTCCCCAATGTATGTGTTTTTTTTAGTAGTCTCTTATGTGATATGGACAAAATTAGTCCATTAGGAAAGAACTGTGTCTATTAACATTTTTGTGTTTACAAACACAAATATAAGAATATAAAAAATATGGTAGAATATGAAAATAATACCAAGTTAAAGATAGGAAAAGGGTGAATATGAATATGAGGCTAGGATAGTTTGAATGCAAATATATAAGCCACAGGATATTATTTAGTTTTTAAAAATTGACCAGCAAGTTTCTCTCCTAAATTTCCTAGAGGCCAAAGCAAGAAGGGAAATAAATCTATTTAATAATTTATATACGGGTATAGTTTTGTAGGGGAACTCAAGTATTTTATTGGTCTGAAAGAAAGTCTTCCCATGAATTTTCAATGCATGAGTTGCTGAAGGATTAATAACTGAAATACTGGATTTTATAAACTGTGTTCCGTTACAGCTGAGGGTATAATTGCAATGCCAAACTTAGTAAAAGTAATTTTACAGGGTTTTAAGATAATGTGGCCCAAGAACAAAGCTTTGATTCACAAATAAAATCTAGACTTCAGAGTAATGTCTTTTAAATTGTTGTCCATAAATATTATGTCTTTTCATCGGGGTAATGGTAAAGGCAATCACAAATAAATTGAGAATATATCCTCAATATTTTCCACAGGACCCTGGAGTCTAGATCGTTGTTGTTTTTTATAAAGAACATATTTATGTACATTAATAGTTAAAGAGTGGTTGGTAGATCATGAAGTATTGTGAAAATTGAATTTACCGTATCAAAATGTTTATTAAATGGATACCCTTCCCTCCCACCTGCCAGTCATGTTTTTGAAAATGTGTTCTAAGAGACTGTCTATAGTTAGAGTGGGCTTTTCTTTATATAATAGTTCTGTATCGCCCCAACACATGCAAAATTGAATGGTCAATTCTGCAAACTTATTCTTGAAACAACCATAACCATGGTGTATTTTTCTCTATGTATGAGCTCTGATACATAGAAAGTGTTGACAGAAAGTTGATATTATGAATTATCTGAAAGCACAAGCTGGAGTTGTTGTAGACTTATTTGACTTACACCTTTCTTTTCTTTTTTTTAAGTGAAAGTGAGTTTATTTAGAGAAACACACATTCCACAGGCAGAATGTGGTCCCTCTCAGAAGGTGAGAGCATCTCCGGGGTGTGGGGTAACTTATACCTTTCTAATCAGTCATAAAACTAATTTTTCTATTTAAATTTTATCACCTTCTCTAGAGGTGAGAAAATTTGAGATTTGAGACGAACCATGCTTTAATGACAAATAGAAACTTTCTGCTTCTTGGGTAATGTAATGGGAGACAATTATAATTAGAGAACAGAATGTAAATGTAATAAATGCTGACAATTTAAAAGTAATGCTATAGTGGAGGGAATCTGGGTTTTGAGTTGGGGGAGGCGGTGGAGAGGGATATGGCAAGGTAGTAATTTTTTCACTTTTCATACTTAGGGAGTAAGTAATATTGCCTAAAGCCTATGGATAGTCCAATAGATTCTATTTTTTAAAAAACGTATTTTATTGAGGTATAGTTGATTTACAATGTTATGTTAATTTCTGCTGTACAGCAAAGTGACTCAGTTATACATAAATATACATTCTTTTTCATATTCTTTTCTATTATGGTTTATCACAGGAAATTGAATATAGTCCCCTGGGCGGTACAATAGGACCTTGTTGTTTATCCATATCTATCTGTCTATCTGTCTATCTATGCATCTGCTAATCCCTAAATCCCATTCCATCCCTCCAATACCAATAATGAAATACCGATTAAGGTATTATTTGTTAAAATGAAAATAATGGAAAAGTTAAAAGTAAAATTATAAGTAGCAAAAGTTGGAAGAAGGGAGAGAAAAAGACAGATGGATATATGGGGGAAGAGAGGAAAGTCATACAGGAGAGTTAAGTTCCATATATTTCATAGAAGGAGTGAGTAAGACTCCTTACAGCTGAAGAATCAAGAAATGGAGGTGAAAACAGATTATTTCAAGTTCTGAACATGGCCAAAACAAGGGATATAAAGAGAAACTGAAAAATATAATTGTACTTCCATGGAATAAAACTGGGTATTCACTTTATAACTTTCCATACCATGTATTAATTTTATATTTTTAAAGAGGTAATGAGTGATTCAGTGGAGATATTAGGTCTGAAATTTTTGGCCATTTTCTGAGTAGTCAATAATATTTTAACATGTCTGAGGGCAGTACAGATACTTAACACACACATTTTCCTAAATGCGATTTTCAGAGAAATTCAGATAAATGTAAATAAATTACATAATCATGATTATTTTTGTAAAATCAGTTCATACAATTGTTATAAAGGTAAATAGGAAAGAGTATGTTTGTTAAAGTGCTTTGCTAATTTTAAATGGTAAAAAATGTTATGTGCTTCTATTATTTATCAAGGTTATCTTTGAAGTGTTTTTCTAGGGAGAAGTAAATATTTAATAACTTTATGAGAAAAAATGGTTTATGAGTTATGTTTCCATGGATTCTTTTGACCCATGCTCTGAAATTCATTATTCAGCAGACATGGGGCTGGACCAGCAAATGTGTAATTTTTTAAAAAAACTTTTATTTTATATTGTAGTGTAGTTGATTAACAATGTTGTGTTAGTTTCAGGTGTACAGCAAAGTGATTAAGTTATACATATACATGTATCTTTTCTGTTTCAAATTATTTTCTCATTTAGGTTAATACAGAGTACTGAGCAGAGTTTGCTGTGCTGTACAGTATGTCCTTGTTGATTATCTATTTTAAATATAGCAGTGTGTACATGTCAATCCCAAACTCCCTAACTAGCCCTCCCCCACCTTCCCATATGGTATTTGTCTTTCTCTGTCTGACTTACTTCATTTAGTATGATCATCTCCAGGTCCATCCATGTTGTTGCAAATGGTATTATTTAATTTTTAATGGCTGAGTAATATTCCATTGTATATATGTAACAAATGTGTAATTTTTAAAAACATCTAATTTATTATAATGCAAGTAGTTGCAGAAACAGATTTGAGAAACTCTGAATAAAAAGTAACTGGTACAGGTCACTAAAAAATAGTTCCACTTTCCCAGTCTCTTCCCGCACTCCCAATTTAAAAAAATACAGTTTCACAAGGAAAATACAAATTCTTAGTTTTGGTTTACAATCTATAGTATGGAGTGGAGAAGAACTGGCTTGGGTACAGCTCCTGAGTTTAACACACACACACACACACACCAGCAGCGGCAGTAGCCAGTTGACCATAAGCAAAACATACCATCCCTACTGAGACACAGAACTGTACCCTGGTCAGATGACAACTTGAATGTTGGCTTCAGGTCTCAGAATCAAAATTTTATTTAATAAGTTTATTGACAAATTAGATTATTTTCAAAGAGACTAGGATGTTAAAGTAGCAAGGAATCATATTCTAGGAAGAATACCAATTAATAATTTGTTATTTTTTTTAGGAAGCCCAGAGAGTTCATGACAGAAGTAGACATGTAAGGAAAGCATCAGAAATTTAGGCTAGTGAGTGAAAATCATAGGGAGGCAGAGAATGGTTCAACTTCAGGAAGTTCCTTTTATAAATTACAAAGTTTAAAACAAACTCTCAAGAAGCTGAGCTTGTCATAAATCATAATGTTTAATATAATTATAATAATTGCTATTTATTGAGCACTTGTATACGAAATATTCTTAAACCCTTTTAATCTGTCATTCTATTTAATCCTCACAACATCCCTAAGAGAAAGGTACTGGTAAATAGCTCTATCTTACAGGTGAGAAAATAAACATTCAAGAAGACTGCGTGTCCTGCCTAGGACCTCACAGGCTGCACACAACAGAGAATCAAATCTCAGCTCTTGTGAACATTGAACTCCCAAAGAAGAAGATAAAGTCGAAGTTTAACATATTCAGATTACATATGTTTGGAAGAGGGTCTGAGTTAGATAACATTAGGGGTTTTGTTTTCTTTTTTGAATGTCAACCACATGTCTTAATGGTTTTCTTTAATCTTACGTAGATCCAGATTGACATGACCTCTTAGTAGTTACAGTTGTTGTATTTAACAGTAGAGGGTAGGAAGGTCAATCTTGTTTCCCAACAAGTGGAGTTTGGATTTTATCACCTTGGGAGTTAGAAGAAAGTGTTTTGGTCTTACTCGATGGTATAACAATACAAAGAAGGGTCTAGAAATGCATGAATTCCTGCCAAACACTGCTCTCCTTTTTTGGAGTTTTCAGAGAAATTGTTTATACAGGCACGTAATTCTGGGAAAAAAGTACTATCGTAGGTGTTCACCAAGTGACTGATAGCCTCATCCTGTGTTTGGAGCTAATGGCTTAGCTGTAAATAATCTCTTGTGAATCTAATATTCGAGCCCAGTATGCTTGAGTGCTTGTGGAAACAGTGAGAGCTAAAGCAAGACAGAAAGAGAAAGTTAGGTCCACAAAGGGCACTTGTGCTTTTTTTTCCATCCAAATTCTTAGGACCAGGAAGAGAACGAGAACACGAATGATATAGTCTGAGGTCAGATAATCATGTGGCAGAGACCAAAAGGTGCAACAGAGAGAGATCTTTTCTCTTGAAGAATCCTTGCCCTTTAAGCCCTGGTAATCCCTGATCGTTAGTGTTCACTGGATAATCAGTGTTTCAAGTGTGAAGCAATACGATTATGAAATCCTTCTTTTGAATTGGGCAAGCTGAGACGGTGAGATCCCATCTAGGAAGATGGAGACAAATGTTTCAAGCAATGGAGAGAAAGCAAAAATATTCCTTCTGTTGGATTTTTCTGCTTTACATTCTTGACAATTTCCCCAAACTTCCTAAGAACCATACTAGCTATACGAACTCTGTAGATAAAATATGGACCAAGACAAGCGAACGTGAAGAGCTGAATCTGACAGATGGCCACAAGTGCATTGATCTAGTATAACAGTCCTGATCTGAATGGAAAGGAGAATCTAATACCTTCCAAAGCAACTCTGAAGCTTTTAATCAATAACTGGAATGTTAGATTTTGGCAAAAGAACAGATGTTAGAATTTTAAAGCTGACTATATGACCCCAATAAAAAAGAATCAGTTTTTATTAGGAATGGAGCCTGGCAGTTTTGCACAATAATCTAGACTTACCTTGACAAAATTTGAGTAATGGATTAGCTCTAGTGGGAATTAGGCAATTTTTTTGTGTGAAATGTGATGCACAAGAAGCTTCAATCAATAATACTTGCTTTGGCGAACAGTTTTTAAGTAGGCAAGCAGCGCGTATAATACTGTGTCATGTGTATATAATTATCTCAGCATGCCAAAGGTGGAAAACAATCTTCAAGTGGCAGAGAATTAATAACACCCCATTTCATTGTTCAGCATTTTCCTCCAAGTTGTGTTGGTTTTGTTTCTGTTTTCCTTCATTGCCTGAGATTTTCTTAAACGTATAAGCCTGACATTGCTCAATACAGCTTTCTTTCATCAACAGTGAGCTCAATGCTGTTTGAAAGCCAAATATTTTACTTATCAGTGTCTGAGAAGGCTAGTCACTAGGAAAAATTTAATCAGGCTAGATACTATATGGAACTTCCGTGAATATATAGATTTAAGAGTCTAACCCACATGAATTCTTCTAAATTAGATGCAGAGGATATATTTGGAAAAGAGGTGTGAAACTGTTCATTTCAGGTGAGAAGAGTTTAACCATTGCTAACACTACTGAATTAAGATACCTGCTGTTTTAGAATATCTATTGTTTACTAACTGTGACAAGAATATACGGTCCACAGTCAGAGATGATATTTTGCCTCTTAGTTCTTTCTCTTTGAAGAGAACATTAGCCTTGTAATAAGGAAGTCAAGCAAGGACAACATCTACTGGAAATCCTGAGTGCTTTGTTGGCATTGCCACGTTCCCAGCTGTTTTATGTTTATAATAACAATAGGGCGAACTGTAAGAGTGGTGCTATGTGCATTAAAGCTTGTTTCATTTCTAGTGTGTGATGACAGGTATTTATTGAGCTGTTCCAGACATATAGCAAGATGGAAAAATATCCATTAAAAGCTCCTAGTCATTTAAAAATATATTTTAAAGAATTCAAAACTAAATTTGGTAGTTTTGGGGATCCAACTACATTTCTTACCAACTTCCCAAGCTGGTGAATTGGACAAAACCAGTCATAGGTTTTTTTGTTTTGAGAAAAGAAACACAGATTTCCTGTATTTCATAAGAGGGTAGGGTGCCCAGTGCCCTGCAGATCTCCTTTGTGACACCTGTTTTCTGTACCCCCAGCTCTAGTTGACGCAGAAATGCGGTGACACGTGGCCTTGTTCCACTGAGGGGCAGCCAGTGTGTTTTCAGTCATTAAGCTTGCTCCTGGAGCCGAGAGAGCCCGAGGCAATCACCCGTAACTGATTTTCACCCAAGACTTTGCAGACATGCTGTGTGGGCTGTAGGCAATTAAGACAGTCTACAATGAAATCAGTCATATCTGGGGGGCATTGAGTATATTTACTAAGCACGGTGGTGCCACATACACACATGTGTGTTTCCTGCCCACAAAAATCTGCATCTTTGTGGAGGAGAAAGTACACACAAACAGCTTGTTAACTCTATAATAAAAAATAACAAATACAAAATTGTAAGAAGTGTTGAAAGCAGTAACTGATAAGTGAATGAATAAGGAAGTGGTGTAGATAACACGGGCTTCGGGAAGAGAGGAGGGAGGCGCCATGAGGCTGGGGCAATTGGGAATGATCTGTAGGGGAAGAGGCTTGAGCAGAGCCCACGCCTCCACACTCCTGGGAATTTATTTGGGCACTTAACAGCTCCAATAGGAGAGATTTTATGATGTGGCCAGGGAATCTCTCCGTCACTGAAAATGCCTAGGAACAATCCTGACAATGACATCTCTAGAATCTGAAATGCAAGCAGTCTTTGAAATAAGTCCTTTATATTCTCTGGTGGCTTGAAATATGACTTAGGGTGATGGGCAACTAGACGATGCTTTTTTGTAATTCTACAGACTCCTTTATGGGTGATGGGGTAGGGCAGATAGAATAGTGGCAGACCTTACTGTTCTGAGTGTGTGTGTGTGTGTGTGTGTGTGTGTGTGTGTGTGTGTGTGTGTGTGTGTTAGGAGCATTCAGTTTGAAAGTTGTGTTTCTACATCTTTTCTGCTCCTCGTTTTTATCTTCTGTATTTCTGACCCCAATCTTTCATTTGAGTTATCCCCGGAAATTCAGATCCAGTGTGATACTCATGGGAATAAATCTGTTATATTCCGTGAATTTAATGCCCTTAGCTTCTTGAGTATAAGAAAACTGGAATCTGTTTTCTAAATTCTAAAATCCAGCTACATCTTTAACCCGTTATGGAAATGCCTTATTTTCTCCTTTTTAGATGCTTTTGGTTAAGAGAGGTTTTCGTAGGGGTAAAGTGAAGCTACCTTGGTCAGCAGATACTATATACAATACATCTCTGAGACGGCTGTTAATCAAAAGGACAGGAAAACATAATTGTGTTAACTTTCTGGATTCTCTGCCTTGCATAATGATGTGAGAATTGCTTGGCATATTTCAGGACTTCTGAGCTCCCCCTGATGATGTCTGTCGGCTGATCTAATCAACAAACCCTGCAACTGTAGTAATTGTGTATCAGGTCCTTGTGATGAAACAAATGTTTCACAGTAAATTGCCAGAAGATTCAATTCTTCTGTATTCTGTGTGTATGTTTTTCTTGATTTGTTTTGGTTTTGCTTTTTTGGATGTTTTGTTTATTGTGCTCTGTTTTTTACTAATTTTTTTAAACAACTATCTTATGAAAAACATTGCTGTGTAAGAAATTTGTAGTAAGGTGTTGCTGAATCTGAATTCTGTTACCTTTCATTTAGCTTTATTTATTTTTCCATCTGTTTATTTGATCTTCTAGTCCTGACTGCAGCCACCATAAATTCTCATTTGCAGAGATGGATGTAACAATGACTAAAGCATGGATCAAAGCTTAGAAGGGGTGTCTGTGTTTGTCTGTGGTGTGTGTGTGTATGCATGTGAGATGTCTTGATCCATTTGTTTATTTCTCTGGGGAATTCTCAAGCAGTTAAGTCAACCTATTGCAAATAGAGCCCTCTCTGTACATTCTGATTTGATAGGAGAATGGGTAATTCCTGTTAATGACTAGTACATCTGTTCAATTATATTGTTTTGTATCGATGCTTAATTAGGTGTCAAGTTGGAAGAGAGGGAGAATGTGAAAGCATGATTCCCTTTTAAATGTCAGAAAGGCTTCCTAAATTACATGTCTTTTTAACGTACACAGAACACTTTGACAGGCATTGTGTTCTTCTGACCTTAAAACATTTATACTGTCTTGGAGAAGTGTAATGTTCCCTAGGAAGTGAGCTGTATGTATTGCAACTGGTTTGCCTTGAATGTCACTCATGTCCAGTTTCTTGTGGAGTGACCCGTGTCAACCTTCAGCTGGCAACAGAAGGAGAGCTTCCCATCGATAATACATTTTTCGGTTAAATAGCTTTCTTTTCTCTGGGAGGGTTTTCTTTAGAAAATATTGTTCCAAATAAAATTGAGGCTATATTGTTTAAAAGTATAACTTGCTTTTTATCTAGATGTATTTAGATATAAGCAAATGAAAGACCAATTGCATATTTTTTTTAAATGATATGATCACACTGAGTCTGTTTCTAGAATACAGATAGACTAATGCGTAGGCTTATTCAGTGAATAACAGCGAGTATTTATAAATATAACTCTTGAAAACAGAATGGGAAAAGATTTGTAGTAGAATGGAGAGTGACTAAGGAGCTAACTACATTATTGGGGAGTTATGAGTGCCACAGTATGGAAGCCTTTTAGCCGGCTTGTAGGTGTAATTTTCATTTTTTATTGATGTCCGTGGGTCAGTTGAGGTCAAAGATTATTACTCTTTACTGACAACTCATGCTGTGTCACAAGGCAATATGATGTGTTCTAATAAAAGTATGTATTATGTATGAGATCCTGTAACAATTAAAAAGGGGGAATTGACAGCACAGAAAATCAAGTTCTTAAAAAGGAATAGTTGAAGCTTGCTTGAGTAGAAGACTGATCTTGTTTAATCATCTAGTCTATCAGCATTTGGAGTGTTTCTTGTGGCTTTCCATAACAAAGGAGAAGGATGTTAATATGATATTCAAAAAATGAATAAAGCGTTGTTGATTGTAGTAACTTCAGTTAGAAGCCTCTTGTCAAAAGAAAAAGAGTTATGTGGGTTAAGGCAGTCTAGTAACAATCTGGCAATTTTCAAGTCTCTTCAGTTCTCTGTTTAATATTGTTCATATTAGTAATCCTTTTTTCTAACTATACCTTAAGATAGTAAAATATAAGAATATGTAAAGGAAACTGTAAGCCATCTCTAGATTCTAGACACAGTGGATAATATTTAATCATCCATTGTTGTAGGTTCTTTGCAAGTCCTCCCTTTCACGCATTTTATCAATATTTAATGTTTTGTAAATAGTGCTCAGGATTCTTCTTTGTAAACTACATTCTAAATTTGGATAAGATTATTTTCTTTCATGTTTTAGGTAAGATTAGAAAATAAAAATCTACTTTCCATTATATATTGCCATAGTTTTATACAGAATGAAATTTTACCTTACTGAATTTATTTCTGTTTTCTTTGTATGAGTTCTGTAAGTTATTGCTTAGAGAACTAATCCATGCATATCTTAAATGCAGTGAGGAATCTCACACTAATTTCCAGAGAACTGGACAAATATTTTGAGGAATGACTGTGCTAAAATTACCCAGTAAGTTTGGAAATGCTATAATGAGATTACATAATATCTTAATCTTTATAGTTTATTTTTGTGTTAATATTTATTTGCTAAAATTTTTATTTTTGACAGTATTGGAGTAGAAGTTATATATAAGTTAATGCTGTAACTGAGCATACTTTTTGTATTATATTGATGCAAAAATATGTATAATGATAATATATAAATCAAATAGCTGCAGTTTTTAAGCTTCTTACTAATTGGTTTAGCATATAAAACTGAAGATCAGTTAATTTCATTTTCTTTTTCTAATAATGGAATGTTTCTTAGACATAGAAAAAATACTGAGGGGGATTTTAATAAAAGCATGAAAATGACAAACAGTTGTATAACATTCTAGGCCTGTACTCTTGTAATGAAATTGCACAGTAAGCATCTCATAGAATTTCATTATAATGAAAGTTATTTTTTAATCTTCTCTAGAACAAGTGATTTTTTAGTGGGGCTCTGTGTAAAGGGCACAGTTATTTCAATGTTGTAACTTAGAGTTACAAGTACTGGATGCAGAGAAAGTTAGAGTCAGATTGACCAGTTAGCGGGCTACTGCAACAGTCCATACACTAGAGGGAAAAGTCCCTAAAAGCAGTGACAGTGAGAATGGAAAGGAGGAAGGGATGGCAAAGAGTTACTCATGTAATAGAATTAACATTAATTCACTAAACATTTAATGAGTTCCTACTGTGTGTCGAGTTCCTACTATAGTCATTTTGATTGTTGCCATGAAGATAAGAGTGAGCTTGGCAAACAAATAATTACTATGAAATTCAATACCATTGTGATATTGCAAGTAAATTGAATGATATCCGGAGAGATCTGCTGAGAGGTAAGCATTTGCATTTGGTCTTTAAAGGATGATTGGAAATTTTCTAGAAGGATTTCAAGGAATAGATGATTCCAGCAGAGAAAGTAGAATGTGAAGAGTTTGTACATTAGGATAAAGAAGAGTACGTGTTGTTGTCAGTAACATGCCACACTGAAATTATTTCAGATTTGTGAATTTTTATACAAAATGATGTTAAGATGAACTCATGTTATTCTGGAGTGAGAATGATATAAGGATCATTGTTTTTTTTTTTTTTTTTTTTTAATTTCATATATTTATTTATTTTTGGCTGTGCTGGGTCTTCTTTTCTGTGCGTGGGCTTTCTCTAGTTGCGGCGAGCGGGGGCCACTCTTCATCGCGGTGCGCGGGCCTCTCACTGCCGCGGCCTCTCTTGTTGCGGAGCACAAGCTCCAGACGCGCAGGCTCAGTAGTTGTGGCTCACGGGCCCAGCTGCTCCACAGCATGTGGGATCTTCCCGGACCGGGGCACGAACCCGTGTCCCCTGCATTGACAGGCAGACTCTCAACCACTGCGCCACCAGGGAAGCCCAAGGATCATTGTTACGTGCAGCAAAAGAAGAGAAAATATTGTTAGAATTTAGGATTGGAAATATAGGAGGTGCCAGTTTATGGAAGCTTCTCATAAAACATTAAAATGTAACTTACTGGGACGTACTTGGAAATTTGTGAACAGGGAGTGAAATGATACGTTCTAGTTATTCTGAGTAACAAATTCATAGGGCTTTAATTTGTTGTTGTTGTTATTGTTGAATAATAGAATGCCAATCCTTAAGCAGCTACCTAGGGAAATGAGGCTGGATTAAAGAATTTGTAGAATATGTAAAATAACACATTCCTTGGAATTAATAGTCTCTAACAGTTTAAAAGAAAATAAAGGGGTATGTTGATTTGTTTAAAGTCTAAAAATGCAGAAATAGAGATATTCTGTTTCCACTTTAATTTCAGATTCTGCTTTTGGCTGTGAATGAGATATCAGCTATGGTGTCATTACTTTCCCACTTCATAGAACTTAATAAGCTTTTAAAAGTAATTTTAGCCATCAGCAAAGCCAGACAATGTTAAATAGTAACCTCAGTGTATTTCTACACAATTTGTGTAGCTGCTTTTCTCTGAAGAATGTAAACATTTACCCTAGTATGTCAGTACTTCAACTTCATAGGGAAAGACCTTTAATAATCCCTTGGGTTGAAGTTTCTGCAGATGATGCGGAATCTTCCCATCATCAAAGCAGTCAAAGTCTAAGTAGCTGGGCAAATTGGCAGTGGTATGAAGTGCTGGATCAAAGCTGGTGGAGGTGGACAGTGCCCCAAAATTGTTAGCTCTGATTGCATTGCCATTGCTGATGCAGTGGCTTCATCCCTGTTGGATTGTCTAATTTTTGCTCTAGGGAAACAATGTTGCCTTTATTTTTCTCATTCCAAAATGACCTGACATAATTTTATAGACATTTTATATGAAAATTCAGACATTTGAAATGTAAATTTTTCCCCACATGACTTTAATAGAAAGTTTATGGTCTCTGTGTCAGCCCAGATTATGCTTACCTATTCTCCATTCCATTAATTAAGAAAAAAAGAGAAGTTACTGGATTTAAGACCATGCTTTCCCAGTTGAGCCTTGTTTACCATGCCTTGTGCGTAAATGTGGATATCCCATTTTGGCCATTCTCCTTGCTTTCCCCCAAAGAGTTGTTCATTTTTTAATTTAGTATTTTATTAATACTTTCTTGGGCAACTATTTTATCCCAGTGCAAAGCTAAGTGCTTTGGATTTCAGATGAGAACGACCTTCTCTTGTGTTGTTTACATTTTACTAGAAGAAAGAGGCTGAAAACAAGTAAGTAGATGAATATCATAATTGCAGAGTTGTGAGTGTCCTGAAGAAACAATAAGGGCCTGATGTGAAGGACAGGAGGCAGGACAAAGAGATGGATTTAGCTAGTGTGGGCAGGAATGTGTCTGTGAGGTGTTGACCTTTGCCCTGGGGTTTAAAGGAATGAGAAGACGTGGAAGGGAAATACGGTAGGCAGAAGAAAGAGTAGGCAAGAACATGCTATTCAGTGATGGTGTCAAATTCTGGAGTGGCAAGTTCAAGATCTACATCTCTGCTGTAGCAATGAGTGGTCTAGGAGAAGGGTTGGCTCAGGAGTTATTTGCCATTTGGGTTCATTTTCCCTTTTGAGGGTCTAAGTGCTAAAGATTCTCCAATTCATTAGCTGAAATGTTAGGGAGCAAAAACCCCCAGCCAGGGTTATAGAGAACAACCAAGACCACCTCCCCATAGTAGCTTGACTACCCAAATCTTACATCACCCACTATGTGCAGTAGAAAATAACATGTATGGTCATACAACTCAAAAAATATGATTTCAGCCCTTCTTTAAACCTTTCCTTATTAGCCACTTAGAACTCCTGAAGAGAATGTGAAAGATGGCGGCCTAAGGTGTAGAAGTAGCAGATGCTACAGCTCTTCAGTATTTAGTGCAATAAAGTTGTGTTTCATGGAAATGTTCAAATATAAGTATAGGTAAAATGTGGAGATGCACAAATATGAGCTACATTTCTCTGCAGGGAGCCAACCTAATGACTGCTGTAAACAGATCACCATTTATTGATGTGTCATTGATCTACACAGTAAAAATCAGTGTTATTCAAATCCATTGTCCACACTGAAAAGATGTGTACTTGAACTGTAAAGATAAGTGAACATTATTTTTCCTAACAATAAATTGAACATAAACAAAAAATTTCATACAAATAAACATAGTCTTAAAAGAGATTTGGTTTCACAATTCCATGTGAAATAGAGCAAAGCAATCATATGTTCCATTATAATTGGATTAAAGGCTGTATCATTTTAGTTTATAGGACTGTTAATTGTATATCTTAAAAGTTTCAATGATTATTTGAATGATAGTAAATAGTGCATTGTTTAAAGTTTTTGGTAATGAGTCAAAAATTTTCAGATGTGCAAAAGTAAATTTTCATCGTTTTAGGAGAAACTCCACATTATTTTTTAGAAATATGCATTTATTTTTAGTCTCCTTTCTTTTTCTATACTCTCCTCCTCACTCCTCCCAACTTCCATGTGTCCCTCTTCCTCGCTCCTTCTCTTGAGTTCTTCTCCTTTGGGGCCATTGAATCTCTTTCAGTTCCTTCTGCTTCATTTTTCTTCATTTAATCTTATATACTACCAGGCAGCTGTGTTATAAATTCAGGGAGAGTTGGTTAATCAGGAACATGTTATTTCCCCTGGGCTTCCCAGCTCTGTGCACTCCTGGATTTTTCTGATGAAGAGGAGAGATATTGTGATGGGCATAATGGAGTCTCTTCCATTAATTCTGTTGCCTGCCCATTCGTCCCGTAAACTTCCCCTTCTGTCAAATCAGAAGAGTGAACATAGAGAACAAGACCAGCTTGGCTGGAAATGAGAACACCTTTACCATAATCCTGAGAGAGGTGTTTGCTTTAGATGGAAAATATATACACTGTTCTTGAATTTATCCAAAGATATTTCCATGGCCTGTCTGAGAAATCCAGCAGGAAGAATCTGATAGAGACAGTCAAGAATAAGGTTCTAATTTGTGCCCTGGCATTAATATAAAGATAAGTATATTTACTTCTTAAACTTTAGTTGTCTAAAAGAAATAGGAAAACCAAATTAACTTCCCATTGTAGTGGCATTTTGCATGATGCACTTTGTGATCTCAGAGTAAAAAATTATATACAGAGTAGAGTTCTTTAAACAAACCTTCATGGCCGTCTCTCTCATGGCCTAGTTGGGGCTTTTAGCAGCTCCCTTTGTATCCACAGGTAGACAAGAACACAGGAATTCTATAGATAGGTCCTTAACCACGTTTTGAAATTGTTGGGCTACTCCTTTGATCCAAAATTATGTGCTGTTTTTGGCTTTTGCTCTATCCTTGTCTCTAGTTGCTCTTCTCTTCCTAGAGCTCTCTACTCTTCTTATCTAGCCTCTTCGAACTGTTATTTCTGTGGGCAACTTCTTTGGTTCTTGGTTCCAGCTTTCCTTTTGGACACTTGTGTTGGAATGTCTATATCCATAGTCCAAAGAACCTGGCTGAAACCAGACCCAGTCCACTTCTAAACCCCAAACCCAGGTTCTAGAACTTACCATTTGGCCAGAAAAAATACTAAACTTACATGGGATATTTATTAATCATTATCACCTGTTTTGCCCTTAGTTGCTGATTGTACCTCTTTTTTTTTTTTTTTTAATAGCAGGGAGAAGACATAAATTCTCACTTTGCCCTTTACATGCATATATTTTTATTCACCCTTTTCATTTTGTTTAAATCTTAGTGTAAGCACAGACAAAAATAGGGCAGTCAGATGGCCACAACTAAGTCAGCTGCATCCATTGTTTTCTGCTAGGCATTAGGAATTGGATGTCGGAGACACTTCTAATTTTTTCTGAAAGTTTTATAATTTTACTTGTAAATTCCACAGTGTTAATGATCATTAAAAAGCAATGTAGAAATGTTATAAAAGGTAGATCTTATTTTAGATAGTTGCCTGATAATTTATAAGATAAATATACCACAATTCCTTTTGCACCAGAAGAACTTTCTAACAGTTTTGCCTCCATGCAAAAAGATTGTTAGTAAGATAATGAACAGCTACCCCAGGAAGTATTCGGAGAATTGGCATGATAATTTTTTATGGGTAATGTATATGGAAAGCTTCCATTAAGTAGGAAAGTGGACTGCAAGCCTGAGGTATATGCAGTTTCTAGGACTAAAATAATGTTTATTACGTGCATTAATTGGATAAATAACTTCAGTTAAAGATTCATTTGCAAGGGGCTTCCCTGGTGGCGCAGTGGTTGAGAGTCCGTCTGCCGATGCAGGGGACACGGGTTCGTACCCCGGTCCGCGAAGAGCTGCGGAGCGGCTGGGCCCGTGAGCCGTGGCCGCTGAGCCTGTGCGTCTGGAGCCTATGCTCCGCAACGGGAGAGGCCACAACAGTGAGAGGCCCGTGTACCACAGAAAAAAAAAAAAAAAAAGATTCATTTGCAGGATGTTCAAAGGTGATGTAAATGCCTGTGAAGCTACTTTTTCCCTGCTGTGATCAAGAGATAGGAGAACATGTTGTGGAACTTGGAGGCAATACACCATGGATAGTTGAAAAGACAGTTCTCCAGATAGCAAGAGATGTAGCATTGGGCTTTTTCTTTTCCTATACTACAGTGACCTAGAACTGATAGCGTGAATTCTAATGGAGTGCCTGCCCTCAAATTCCTTTGTATTTTCTGAGTAGCCATAAGGGAGTCCATTCAGCCTCTCTTTTACAGAAGGAACATTTTGAGGGAAAATATACAGGATGTCAGGCCTGTGGGAGGCTGCTGAGTCACATATGATTCACAGATCTGGCTTCAGAAATCTTTAGATTTTCACATTACTAAACGGGGTGGTCCGTTTTAAAACTGCTTATTGAAATCCACATTGGGGTGTGCTCTAAATGGAGCATGAGGAACGTGACCGAATGACTATTAATGAAAAAAAAATTAGAAGCCTGCAACAGTTCATTCGGAATGTTGATGTTTAATTCATGTTGCTGGCTGCTTTGTGATTCCTTCCTGTTCTGTAAAGACGATGAGTTCTGTGGGCGTGCCATCTTACAGTTGGCCCCTCGAGCCGAAGTCCTGTCTTCTTTTCATCAGGGCTTGTGAAATGCTTCATACCTGTTTCTAAAATGACCGAATGAGATCAGTTTCTAAGCCTTTCCTTCTGACTGCAGAAGAATTATTTCAAATGTGGAAGATACAAATATCAGCACAAATGAGTCTGTGAAGAGATTGACCATTGTATTTTAAAATGCTTATTTCATATTTATAGAAATAGTTTAAATTCCAGTAATCATCTTGTCATTTGTTTCATGGTAAAGGAAAATAACCTAAGACTTTTGATTTTTAATTTTTTTGTTATGAATTGTGAATTATCTGATATTAAAGATTTATTTTAACTAGAAGAATAATGTTTTTAGTTTGTATTTAAAATGGACTTCTAAGTAACTATATGTACATGAATCATGCTTTACAGTGTATTTTTATTAAAAAAATTTTTTTTTGTTTTTTTAAATTTTGGCCGAGCCACGCAGCTAGCGGGATCTCAGTTCCCTGACCAGGGATCGAACCTGGGCCACGGCAGTGACAGCGCTGAATCCTAACCACTAGACCACCAGGGAACTCCCTACAGTGTTTTTTAAATTTACTAAATGCATGACATAGAAGCTTCAATTGGATTTAGCTAAAGTGCAAACTTTTTCTCCCTGATATTTTTTTCTGTTTAATTGCCTAGATTTCGGTCTATTTTTCCACATATAATGCATCAAAGGTCATGATTTTATAATGTTGTTATTTAAACATTAGCAATTATGACATAATTTAGAAAATTAATTCAAATAAAAGTTTGAAATTGTGACCAAAAAATTGAAAATGATTTCTTTTCCTGTAGTACTTCAACATTTATATAAACTTCTCACCAATGGCTGACAGTCTTTGCAAGGAGTTATTTGACAGTGCTAAAAATTGTAATATTTCCACCATTTGGTAAGCATAAACTCATTTTAAAACACAGTTATTGTTAAGTTCACTATGTTAATGGAGAAAAAACTATTTGATTAAAAACAGTGGTTTAGCTTTGTGTTTCTGTTGAGCAGATCAGGAAGGGGAGCTGGCTCTAATTCCTATCCAAGAAGCAATCTTTTGCTTGGATTACTTAGTGCGCTCAGACCATTGGAGGGGAGCACAAGGGCAGTGAACATGCTGCTCAGGCAGAGCGTCAAAGAGAACCACATGTCTGTGTGGACAAAAAGGTTGAAAGCAATTAAATTGTAATGTATTTTATATTTGAAAAGACCTTTCCTATTTTTCTAGAATCCTGTGGTTAATACTAAAAGGAATAAAAATGTTACAGAATGGGTACTTTTAAGATGTTCCTTTCTGACGGTCTTCAGAGAGAGTTACTGTTTTTCTAATTTGCGAGTTAACACGTTCGCATGGATGGCTTTTTGATCGATAAATAAACTCTGTCCTGGAATAGCTATCAGACAAACTATACTATGAGCTATCTTTAAAAGGAGCACCATACAAGTCGGTCTGGGCCCAGACTTTTATATTCTTGCATTTGTTTGTGTATTTGAACCTGCGTTATGAACACAAGGCCAACCGAAAGAGTCATATTTTCCATTCATAGTTGAAGGATTAAATGTTGCTTCCAGAATATTTTATATTTAAAAACACATCAGGGCTGACTCTACATCTGACCTGCTACTCTGTGTCAAATCTGTGTGCCGTGTTGTGTATAGTATGAAAGTCAGTGGCTGTGTACCTAATGCTGGGGATGCCATGATGTTATGTTAATGAAAGCAGCAAATTCATGGTTTTGTAAATACAGCAACTAGTGCTTGTTTATTTGATAATCTGGATGAAAACTTAATTTGAGGAAAAATTGTAGCATTAAATAATCATGTGCATATTTCTTTTAAGGAAGAAAACACCTGGATTTTCTCAGTTGCAGTATTTAAATCCTTATTTTCTAACTATAACTTTCCTCTTGCTGTGTAAAAATAAGACTTCGGTAATTGTCATTTTCTCTATTTACATCAGTGAAACAGACTTATAACCCAGGCCTATGAAAGTGTATAAAATAGAAAACACAAGACATTTGTAAGTTAGGATGAGAGGAGTGTTGGGGGTAATCTGGTGGTTTAATGATGAGAGCAAGCCATGTTTCAGATCATATTGATTAGCATTTATTAAGATGGTAGACTCTATTGGCTTCTAAGGGCAAATGCTCAGCTCTGCCACTTACTAATTCTGTGACCTTCGGCAAGTAATTTAACCTCTCTATGCCTCAGTTCCCTCAGTCTGTAAAGTGAGATTCATAATAGTATCTGCCTCATAGAATTTTTGTGAGAATTAGAGTTTTTTCACATAACATGTTTGGAACAGTTGTTGGCACATAGATGTGAGATAGATGCTATCTCTTGTTTATTGAGCATCTAATATATGTCCAGAAATGTGCTAGATATTCTCAGAATACTGAACTGGAAGCCGTGACCCATCCACTCAAGGAAAGCAAGTATTGTTAGGAAAAAATAATACTAACGTAAGACAGTATATCAACGTGTGTGATGTTTTGTAGGACAGGCTATATCTATTTTAGGAGCTTAGAAAAAAAATTTCTGAGCACTTGAGGACTTGCCCAGAAGAAGGAAGTGAAGTACAGACTTGAAAAATGATTTTCAAGCCCTGAAGAGACTTAAGAGAGGTCATTTCAGGCTAGTGGAAAACGTGATTAAATAACATGACAAAACTGACATGTTTGTGAAACACTTAAACTGGCCTGACTGCAGATACCAATCTATGTAGGGAAGTAGATGGGGCATTTAAGTCAGAATCCAAACATAATAAACATTGAGGATTTTGCAGTATTGGAAATATTATGGATGTACAATTAATAATTCAGAGAAGAAAGGAATGAGGAAAATTTGATCATGACATTAAGTAATATTTACATGCTTGAATTAGACAAAAATATGTTTTGTGAACTATCAGCAATGGCAGAGAAAAAATAAGGTAAACAATGAAAGAGAAGATCCTCAAGAAAATGAATGGAAGTTATGTAATGTGCAATTAGAAATTCAACCCATTTGGTTCATAGAAACACCAGCAGCAGATTGTGTGGCCATTTGGGACACCTCCCTTGGCACCAGGCTGGAGGGACAATGCTGCAGGTTGTAACTAACGGTGATGTGGACTTAAAAAACAAAGCTCTCCAGGCTTCCAGGGAGCAGATCCCTTGTATGAGAACCCTCCCCCAGTCTAGCTAATCCAGGGAACTACATTAACATCAGCCCTAAAGTGTATATTGCTCATTTGTTGTCTTGGAAGCTGGCAGCAAATTGCTGCAGCTGAGACAAAAAAAATTAACTAAATAAAGAAACAACGAAAATGCTGGGATAAAACAAAAATCAATCCGAGATGGTGGGAAAGGTAGATCTCATGAAGAATCTTTGGTCTTTGAGAATTATGACTATGTATATTTGTAAAGCAGATCAGATACACACACACACACACACACACACACACACACACACACGCGCGCGCGCGACAGAGAAAAGCAAACAGAAAATGAAGGCAGAGGAACACGAACAGCATAAGAATCCGATTTTTAGTGATAAAACCTTTTTTCTTCTTCTCTCGAGTACTTTACCTTTCCACCCTGATTAGCATGATCACATCCCTTTCTGCATTTCTTTCAGGACTGACTCTAGACACAAATGGAATACTAAAGCATTTCACAAGTCTAAACAGCTTTCTAAAAACAGCAGCAGTGTTATTGAAAATGGTTTAAATCGAGAATAATTTCAGGAGCTAACGTAACTGGCATGACAGCCATCTCACAAGCAGTTTTAGATTTATTGTAGATACCAAGTGTTCCTTTCACTCACACACACACACACACGCGCACACACACACAGTATTTTTCATGATAGAGTTACCCATGTTATAAGAAATGCATATTTAGCAAAATAGTGTGTCTAGGTTATCTAAATCTTTGGCTTACTTATGTTATTTTTTACCCAACTATAAGAACACTGTGGGTGGTTTATTATATAACAAAAAAGGGAGCAGTTTGGCATTGATGGGATATTTATAGCAAGTGGAACAGTTTTGAAATACATGGTCTTATTACTTCAAATTTATTAATAACTATTTATATATCAACACAATTGAAATGGTCAGTTTGTTAGATCTTGTGATATTTTTATTTTTTCCCAGGTCCACAGGGCAGAACTATGTCTCTGATTTCCTTGGGTTAAAAATAAAATTATTTCTTAAAAATAGTGGCATAGGCAGAGAATTGCTTTAGGACAAGGGCCCCAAAGGGTACAGGCTTCTCACTCTCCCTCTCCTCCTCTCATTCCCATACTATTCCAGCTCTTTTCCATTCCCATTTCTTTTCTGTGTATCTCCTATTATTAAAAAAAAATTGTTTTTAATTAATTTTTATTGGAGTATAGATGATTTACAATGTTATTTACTGCTGTACAGCAAAGTGAATCAGTTATACATATACGTATATCCACTCTTTTTTAGATTCTTTTCCCATATAGGTCATTACAGGGTATTGAGTAGAGTTCCTTGTGCTATACAGTAGGTTCTTATGTAGAAAACAAACTTATGGTTACCAAGGGGGAAAGGGGGAGTGGAATGGATAAATTGGGAGATTGGCATTGGCATATACACACTACTATATTCCTTTTTTGCTCTAGTCTCTATGATAATTGCTAGTGGGATAATTCAAGATGGATGTGGAAGGAACATGTCTGTTTTAATACTCTCTTCTTACTAATAGCAGGAAGTTCACACATTCTTTTTTTTTTTGCGGTACACGGGCCTCTCACTGTTGCGGCCTCTCCCGTTGAGGAGCACAGGCTCCGGACGCGCAGGCTCAGCGGCCATGGCTCACGGGCCCAGGCGTTCCGTGCCATGTGGGATCTTCCCGGACCGGGGCACGAACCCGCGTCCCCTCCATCGGCAGGCGGACGCTCAACCACTGCGCCACCAGGGAAGCCCCACACATTCTTTTTTACAGAGGACTTACTACATGAGATATAGGAAGGAAGGACAGTCTTTGTAGGACTTATTGTAATATTTCTTAGCTATCACTTTGGCTCCATTATGATAACCAGTAAAAAGGCAAATTCTCTCTGTAGCATTTAAAACAATTAAATAGATAACTATGCAGACTTGACATTTTGTACTCAACTGCTGCACTTTACAATAGATGAAACGGTGTAATTTGTGGTTTTCTCAATTTGATGTTCCTCAAATGCATGCAAAATGAAATGGATTACCATCGCTCTTTCTTTCTTCTTCTTCTTTTTAAAATAGTTTCCTGAACTATGCAATACTCTTTTGAAAGCCATCTTACAGGCAAATCTAACCTCAAAAGGAACAATATTGGGCTTCCCTGGTGGCGCAGTGGTTGAGAGTCCGCCTGCCGATGCAGGGGACACGGGTTCGTGCCCCGGTCCAGGAAGATCCCACATGCCGCGGAGCGGCTGGGCCTGTGAGCCATGGCCGCTGAGCCTGCGCGTCCGGAGCCTGTGCTCCATAACGGGAGAGGCCACAACAATGAGAGGCCCGCGTACCGCAGGAAAAAAAAAAAAGGAACAATATTAATTGCATGGCGAGTATTCTTCTCTCAAATTTAGTGAAAACTTGAGTATTTTATATTATTTGCCTTTAGAATTTGGGCTATTTCTGTACAGTAAAGTGAAGTAAAAGATATAAAAGATTATCTCAACTACTCAATAAAATATTTGCATTTGCCTCAATTGTTAGAGATCTCATATAGAATTCTCCAAAGTATACTGAGCCGGCAGACATCATCAAACAGTTGGCAACATATACTGCTATTTGACTCTGTACTGAGTTATTGTAGAGGTAGAGAAGGATTACAAGACTTCATTTTTTTCCTATGAAATTCAGTGTCCACTTGAGAGATTTAGAATTACAAGGTGTGTGTTATACAGATTTTAAAAAATTTCTTTAAAGTATTAAGTCACATTTAAAAGTTCTTCTACTTGTTGAAAAGTGGGTGCTGTTTATAGATGCATGGGTCCAGCAGTTCATTTTTTTCTGATGTGAATTTTGGAGGGAAGAGGAAATTTAGTAAGTAAATTATTTACTCTGCATGCATTAAGTAAAGATAATTGGGCGTTTTAAAAAACAATACTGCAATTACATTTTATTTCAATACATTATTCTATTTATTCAGTAAATATCTGTGTGCCTACTATATGCAAGGCACTGTAATATTGAGGATTCAGTGATGAATGAGAGTAAAAGTATATCCGTCTAATCATGAAAGTCTACAGAAAAATAAACACAAACCACAATTAAAGTGCTTTGGAATTTAGTGGCTAGAAGAGGACATTTTTAGTTTGGGAGCCTGTGAAGGTGACATTAGAGTAGTTTGGAGATTTATTCATAATGGAGGTGGAGGATTAATTTCAGGGAGAGGGGTTATAGAGCCAAAGCAGAATGTGGAAAAGGACAGTCGACACACATGGAGATGTGTGAGGTTGGTGGAAGTAAAATGGCTTAGAAAATTGGAAGCTACAAGGCTGGGCTGTTAAACTTCTCTCAACTTGAAGTTTTCTCATCTATGAAAAGTGAGCACTAGTTTTTCTGATGACTGAATGGGAGAGTGAATGTTAAATACCTTTGGCAAGAAGTTTGGCATGAAATAAGGTCTCAGTGCATTCAGCTCTCAGGTATGTATTGGGAAAAACACTGAGATACTATTATTTTACAAAGGATTGAAGGAGGGATATGATGAAGAAATTGATGGCATGGACCATCATGGATGACTGAGGAGATGGTTTGCCAACAAGAAGAAGGAACACAGAGGGTTAGTGCTATGGGCAGGGAAGATTTTTATAGATATTTTGAAAAAGAAAGCTGGAAAATCAAAAGAGAGTGATCTAGAAAACTGTAGTTAAGGCAGAAATGGAGCTCAAATGTAGGAATTATGTATGTACAGGTGGCAATTGCAGTCATGAGATATTGACGTTTTGGGATTATAGGAGCTTAGAGAAACACAGGGTTTCAAAAGGCAGTGGAAAATTGGGAGACGGGGAGAGCAGAGAGATAGGAAGTAGCTTTGTTGCATGCGTTGCATACCCAGTCTCTGGAGCTTCTCATCATTCTTCTCTATGAATACCATGCATTCTCACTCTCCTGACTATATCATGCTCAAGTCCTAACCTGCTAATCCTCTGTTACCACTTGACACATGAAGTCAGGGAGTTACATTTCTAACAAGCAGAGTAAGTATGTTCCTGACATCACAAGTTGGAAAATCCGAGCATATTCTCATGGAAACAGTGTACCTGTTAGTCCAGTTCTGTTGTATCTATATAACCCGATATACATTGATTCAACTTTTTTTGAGCTGCTCAGATATTGTAATATATATTTATTTCCAAGAGAAAGATTTTCAAACAAACTGTAAACTTTCTGAGAGCAATCCATTTTATTTCAGTGATTTTTAGAATTTTTTCTTTTAGAAATTATATTTTTATTCAAGTGATTTAAATGTGGGATATGTGTTCAGGCCACTTTCTTCATTTAATCTTCCAGAATATTCTTTTATGAGATTATTAGCCTACAAACCCCCAAAATGATGAGAAATTTGAAATTTGGCAATACAGTATTTTCACATTTTCCTAGAAATATTGTAATAGCATTTTTGGTTCCATAAGAAAAATGTTTAGAAAATAAGTGTTGTGTATAAATATAATACTGTAACATTTTAATGAATATTTTTGGTAGTCTTTGTTATTTAGAATTAGTAGAGATCTTAAAGTTTTCAGGCCCTTTCCTTGTCCATCTTTCCCACCTGCTGGTATCTGCCCCATATTCATCTGAATGCCTTTTTTCTCCCATCTCACCCTCTTTAGCCTAGTACTGGTGGAGAAATTCACACAGTCATGCTGATTAGTACTGATGAAAACTGGTGACCCCCAGTATAGGGCTTGTCCTTAAATACTCTCCAGTCATTGTTCTTTTGAAACGTCCAACATTTCTTTTCAACTACCCTACCTTAATACCTCCTGCCTATCTCTGAACCGATGACTCTGTCTACTTTATTACAAAAAAGAAAAAAAATAGAGACGAATAAGTAGAACTGTCTCCAGTTTTTGATCGAGTTGTTGTAGCTATTTTCATTTACTTAAAACCGTTTACGTTTTCCCTTCGATCTCCCTGGAAGAAGTAACCTACTTTCCAGCCATGGATTAGGATTCTCCTGTGTTCTGCTTATTTCTTCACTCATCCTTCACTCGATCATGTTTGGAATATAGAGGGTGAGCAAGAAAAAGCTGAAGGAATCTAGAGTCTTTTGAAGGCCCTTGCCCTGTCAGTAAGTTGCATGTTCTCTCCTGAGATTTCTCTGTGATGTCTCCTCTCCGTGCCTTTCTCCTTTTGCATGGAACCATGCCTATATCTCTCCGATTAAAAAGCAAAAAGGAGCACTCACTCCTTGTTCTCCCTTTTTTCCTAGGTTCCACACTTCTCTCACTGTCCTCACATAAGATAGATAAATTTCTCTCACCTTGTTTGATGACTCTCTCTGGATATTCTTACCTTCCCTGGCTTTTGTGATACCATTGTTCTTGGATTCCCTTCTTTCTTGCCACTACTCAGATTCCCGTCTCTTTTTTCAGTGTTATTTTCCAGAGTTCTAGCTGCTGTGTATTTTCTTTCTCCCTTTATAAACTCTCCTTTGGGAGTCATACACTGATTTACCTTTGTCCTTTGAAACTACCTGATCTTTAAATGCTATGGAAACTTCCGAGAGCTTCAAATCTATGTATATTCAATTGCCTACTGGGTTTCTATACGTGAATCTTTCAAAAACATCTCTACCTGAACCAATAAAAACGAACTCATCAATACCCCTCTAAATCGTTCTTCCTCTTATATTTTCTATAACAGAATGTCCTATCATTATTTAACTGAGGAACTCCATGAGTCATCTGCAAATCCTTTCTCCCATTCACTATTTAAATCTAGTAGTACGTGAAATCCTGTCATCCATCCTTCAGAGTTTTGTTGAGCTGGTTTCTTCTACTTGGTCTCCCTTTTGTTTCCCTCTCTACTCTCGCTACTGCTGAGCTAGTTTGAACCCTCATTTCTTCCATCTTATCTAGCCCCTCCCTCCTCACTCTTTGTTCTCCCTCTAAGCCACCATCCACTTGGCTATCAGAGAAATTATTTTATCATGTTCATATACCCTTAATCTTGTTACTTGCTAACTTCACATTTTCCATTATTTCTCCATTATTTTGAGGATACAATATAAATGCTTCAGAATGTTATTTAAGATCCTGGGTCTGGCCAACTATTTGCCAGAATTTCTTCCTGACCATTCCTGCCCCCATTCCATACATTTGATGAACAACCTTGGACTCTGGCCATACAGACTACTGTGGTTGCTGACAATGCCACTTTTTAAATTCCCCCTGCCTTTGTTGTTTCTTCCTTCCCTTCTCGATTTTCTTAAATTCCACTTGTCCTTCAAATCTCACTTTAAGTAGCTACTAGTTGAAAGCCTCCTCTATCCACCTCCCCATACAACTATCTAATAAACTTTAAGTGACTCTTCTGATTCCTGAAGCATGTCCTAGAGATGGGATTCAGGATGGGCTAAATATGGTTACATAGCCTATTGAATATTTTAAGCTGAAGGCGTTGGGGAAGTGGCATCTGCAGGAAGGACTTTGTGACCTTCCCCTCATGTGAGCGTTGCTTCCCTTTACCTGGGAGAAAGGAGCATCCTTATCTCTGAAGACATGGGGCAGAAAGAGAAATGTGAATGAATGGTCTCTGTTAAGTTTCCCCCAGTTTGCTATACTTAGCTCATATTCTATGTCCCATCATATCTTTCTCTTCTTCATCAAACCTAGCATAAAGACACTCAGGTTTAACCATTTTTTTGGGGGGGGGCAGGTCTTCATTTCCTTATGAAGCCTCCCATGTCATGTAAAACTTGAATCAATTTGTATGCATTTCACTTATTAGTCTGTCTTTTGTTACAGGTTCTCAGTCAAGAATTTAGAAAGGTAGAAGAAAAGATACTTTTTCCTCCCCTACACCACCTTATTCTTGTTCTCTTCTGCCTCTTTCCTGTCAGACCCAGTTTTAAGCCTAACCAAACTGTAACGCATATATCTTTCGTTTCTGCCCTGCCAGCTTTTAGTATCTTCTCCAGCAGATACTAGTTCTTGTTGAGTGGGCTGACAAAGAAGAAACAACAAATTCTTCCTCATGGAGTGCTGTGTTCATTTCTTATTATCTGAAAAGACTATATATCGTCTGTAACTTTCTCCAAAATATTATAGTGCCTTCTGGAGACATTTAATAAAATAGTGCTTAGTGATTATGCATATGTGGTTGACAATTTACCTAGAAAGAGAAAGACTGATAGAGAATTTGCCCATATGAATATTTTCCCTTATGTAATTTTTCACTTTCATGATCAGTGAGATCTTCGCTTATTTCCTAGCCATCATAATCTTCTAATTCCAGGTTTGAAAGGCAGAGTGCTTATGTATTTTAGGAAAACCAGGTAATACCTCATGTCTATAAAAAATAATCTTTGTTCCTATACTATGTGGGTTTTTTTTGTTTTGTTTTGTTTTTGTGGTACGTGGGCCTATCACTGAGACCAGTCTTCTCTGTCCCACTGACAAGCTGTTAAGAACATAGTATAGGGGGCTTCCCTGGTGGCGCAGTGGTTGAGAGTCCGCCTGCCGATGCAGGGGACACGGGTTTGTGTCCCGGTCCGGGAAGATCCCACATGCCGCTGAGTGGCTGGGCCCGTGAGCCATGGCCGCTGGGCCTGCGCGTCCGGAGCCTGTGCTCCGCAACAGGAGAGGCCACAACAGTGAGAGGCCCGCGTACCGCATAGAGCCAGCGCTGTGGTGGGGAAACCGGCTTCAGTCCTTGAATTACAGCTTGCTCTCTTACGACAGAAGAGTTACCTGTTAAAAAAATTTTTTTTATTGAAGTATAGTTGATTTACAATGTTGTGTTAATTTCTGCCGTACAGTGAGGTGACTCAGTTATATATATCCTTTTTCATATTCTTTTACATTATGGTTTATCACAGGACACTGAATATAGTTCCCTGTGCTATACAGTAGGACCTCGCTGTCTATCCATCCTGTATAGTATAATAGTTTGCACCTGCTAATCCCAAACTTCCAATCCTTCTCTCCCTCCACCTCCACTCCCCCTTGGCAGCCACAAGTCTGTTCTCTATGCCTCTGAGTCTGTTTCTATATTGTAGATATGTTCATTTGAGAGTTTATGTTCACTGTCAAATGAACATATCTAAGAGTTACCTTTTAAATGTATAAATTATTTGTATGCTACTGCAGTATACTGAAACTAAATAAATCACAATGTCAATAAAGAAAAAAGAGGGAAAACATTTAGTATTTATAAAATCCAAAGAACAGAATAAATAAGCAATGTTAGATACACATACCATATATATGTAGAGAGAAGTTCAAATTCAAATACAAATCATTTCCTATCGTTCTTATTAGTGCTTTCTTATATTTGCATGGACAGAAAAGAACACACACTTTAGGTCTTTTTGAAACATGAGGATGAATAAATGAAATATATGAAGAGATTGCAAATTAAATTTAATTTATTAGAATGGGGAAAATTGTGTGGTATTTGGTAATCTCTAATGACAGGAAAAATAAGATAGACCATCAGTTTAGAATTTTCTAAAATGTTCTGACATCCATAGCTTGTATTTTAAGATCTCCATTACATTAAAGTATATACAGTTGTCCCTTGAACAACATGGGTTTAAACTTCGTGAGTCTATTTATAGTAGATTGTTTTCCAGTTAATGTACAGTACTACATGATCCATCATTGGTTTAATCTGTGGATGCCAAACCGCGGATGTGGAGGGCTGACTGTAAAGTTCTTTGCGGATTTTCAGCTGCCTGGGGCTTTGCACTCCTAACCCCCCACATTGTTCAAGGCTCACCTTTACATGAAAAGGATTTGAACTGGAACCTTCAATCATAATTTTAATGCTCAAAACCATTTCTTTAAAACTTAAGCCTTGATCCAGTAATTCCAAATCTAAGAGTCTAGCTAAGGAAATGAAATACTTTTAAGCTTAATGTGTACTGAGATATTTGTTGCAGTGAAATTTTTAGCAGTCAAAGCTGATGACATTCTAGTTATCTTTTAAAAAAGGACGATGGTCAAGTATATTATGGGATTTAGAGATAAGGGAATATTAAGTGGCCATTAAAGTACAGTGTTTATAAAATATCTGTAATGACATGGAAGGGTATTTATCATGTGACTGATGGAAAAAAAGATATGTGAATTTTACATAATATGTGCTTGACCTTGTGGAAGAATTTTAAAAGACTTGAAGGGAATACATCAAAATGTTAAGTGATTATCCTTGGGTATTGGAATTATAAGAAATTTAAAAATATTTGTCATTTTCTGGCAGTTTTCAAATAGTCTACATTTAGGACACCCTTAGTATTATATTACGAAGGCTTGTAAACTAAAGGATAAAGTTTAGTTTAGAATATTCCATTCAGTAACTTGTTTTTAATGGAATTTTCGTAAAAATTAAGCAAACGTTTACCCTCATTTGTCATTTTTCTCTTTTTGAGTTGGGGATATTTTAGCATCCTAAGAGGTTGACCCCTAAAGCTTCATTGGTTTTGTCACTTAAAAGTGGGCTGGGGGGGTGGGTAGGTATAGTAGGAGCTAGGAAGGAGGAGAAAGACTTAAAGGTAATTTAATGAATTATCTGCGGATAATCTTTGCATATAGAATGTCAGTCTGTGGCCTTACTTTGTGAGAGATCTGATAGAACATTCTCTTCTCTGATTTCTGCAGCATCAAGTCATGGGTGGATAAGATGCAGGAAGACCTTGTCACCCTGGCGAAAACTGCAAGTGGAGTCAATCAGCTTGTTGATGTGAGTAAAGTCTCCCAAAACTTACTAATCATTTCTTTAATTTGCATGCAGTTCTTTCCTCTAAGAAACTGTCTTTCTGTATTATAAATAGGACAAATTTTCATGTGAATCTGATAGTGAAATTCTGAGAGGGACTTTTGGTGCTGCCAGTTGCTGCCATCCCTAATAATTAGTGAGGTGTTCTCACTGCACTTTACAGTTTATATACAGCCTTCCCTTACGTGAGTTCATATGATGTATAGTCATCCCTAAAATTCAAATTGGGGTGTCCTGTTTCCTCCCATCTTCAGAGGATATTAGGATCTTTTGTATAGTGGTGACTTTAAGCCCTGTGAGGGATTCTTTTGAATATCCTCAGTGGGAACATATCTTCATTCTTTGAGGGTAGATTTTATTTTCAAAAGCGGTTTACAATGTTTATAGCCATGCCTAGAGGCTAGAGTGAATCACTGAGATGGGTCGTACAGACTTTTGTGCAAGGAAAGGAGACACTATAAAAGATTGTTTTTCTTATGATTTATGAAATGACTATGAATGTCACTCTAAAATGATTTTTGATAATAATAGCAACATGTAAATATTTGTGTAACATCTTAAGTAGATCATTTTCCTTGGGTAAGAGCATGTACATGTATAGCTTCCGTAAGATTTATTAAATTTTAAGCATCATTTCTTTAGAGTCTCACTGCTTTCATTTCAGTGTAAGTAATCTAACAATTTGAAAGTACCTTCATCTTGTGTTGTTAGTGATGCAGTGAGGTGTTTTGTTTTCCAAAAATGTGGTGGATCAATGAGGTGAAATGGTATAAAGGTGGTTTCATGTATGATCTGTGAATATTTATTATATGAATATTTATATGTGACTATTCCTCTCTGGGAGAAACTAGAATGAATGGTTACCCTGTGTATTAATAGGAATTCATAAAGAAACCTTACTAAGCATATACTTCAAAATATTATTCCAGAATCTCTTCATAACACAATTATAGGTTTCAAACCGAGTATATGTTGAGTAAATTTCAATATTTATGAGATGACATAAGGAATATATTTTGAAATGAAAAGTGTTCTTTGTGAATAACAATGATCGAATTAATTCTAATGAACAGTTATTGAGCACACAGCATGTCCCAGGCACTGTGCAGGCTACCAGGGGTTGACAGAGACACAGTTCCTCTCCTCAGAGAACTGACATGCTAGTAATCAAAATCTCCATTTTTGAAGGTGCAAAGATGCCTGAAGGCTACAGTTAGCTGATGTTTGGGATCTGCAATGATTCACTGTGTGAAAATAAATTAGAATATGAAAGTGTGTAGGGTAATAAGTAAGCCTCTATGAAAGTGATGGCATTTGTGGAATGAGAAAAAAAGGAAAGAGAATTGACAGATTCTCGTTAAAAGTTATGTAACTCTTTTTATTGACAGATTGAAATTAAAAGTAAACTGCTTTTGGGAGCTCTTCTTTACTCCTCAGTGTTTTATCAGCCTCAAAAACCACTTTCTTGGCTGACCTCTTTTTTTACTTTTGGTGTTAATATGTGAACCCCGTCTTGCCAAATCTGCTTTTTTCAATGAATCCTTAAAAAAAAAGTCTCACCTGATGTCCATTACGCTTTATGAGTTGTAGATGACTAAGAAGAGCGTAAATATTGATGCATGAGTAAATGGCCTTGTGTAAATTAGGATAACAAAATAGAATGGACAGGATGGAAGAAAATCCCCACAATGCTGCTTTTATGAGGCATTGTACCTCATTACAGTGATAGAAAAAATACAAATAAAAGAATTATATGTATGTAACAAGGGAGGGAAAGAGGAATTTACTGTTGGAAGAAGAATTTAAGTATTAGGGGACAAGAAGATAGATAAATGTGTCCATATGCCTCTTTCCTTTTGCCCAGAGAGAAGGTGGTCCATGATGGGGGCAAAAGAGGTGCATTTCTTTTTTTTTTAATTAAAAAAATTTTTTTTGGCTGCATTGGGTCTTCATTGCTGTGCAGGCTTTCTCTAGTTGTGGTGAGCGGGGGCTACTCTTCGTTGTGGTGCGTGGGCTTCTCATTGCGGTGGCTTCTCTTGTTGCAAAGCATGGCCTCTAGGCACGCGGACTTCAGTAGTTGCAGCACACGGGCTCAGTAGTTGTGGCACACGGGCCATAGAGCGCACGGGTTTCAGTAGTTGCAGCATGTGGGTCCAGTAGTTGTGGAGCGCAGACTCAGTAGTTGTGGTGCACGGGCTTAGTAGTTGTGGTGCACGGGCCTAGTTCCTCCACGGCATGCGGGATCTTCCTGGAGCCGGGAACAAACCCATGTCCCCTGCATTGGCAGGAGGATTCTTAACCACTGCACCACCAGGGAAGTTCCAGTGGTGCATTTCTTTTTGGCCACAGGAACTTAAAGCGCAGACTAGCTGAAGGACGCCAGAGTTGAGAGTGAAATTTGTGTTGAGACTAAGGGTGTTAGATGCATGGTGAGGATCAAAAGTTCAAAAAATAGAGGAATTTAGCAGGTTTGGGGTTGAAATTCAATATTTAAAAAATGATGATTCTCAAATTATTGAATGTAGTTTTTACTGGCATCACAGGGCACATCTTGCTTTTTACCTGCGGGCTCAGCTGCAATGAGGGAACATAGCTAAAATTGGACATCTTTGCAATTTTATGAAAATTACTTTGGGCATCATAAAATATTAGCCCAGGGAAGTCTGATAAATCGTATTGAATAAAAGCAGTACCTTAACTTTAAAAATTAGAGATTTTGCCCAGGTACCTGATTAACTTCTGTTAAAGATCAGGAATGAATAGGCTTATGTAGTACTGTTAGCCCTGATACATTCAAGTTTTAAGATATCTTTTATTGGATTTTTCCATTTCTAATCACGTATTGGGAGAATACATGTCCTTCAATTGCATATGATCATCCACAAAGTAGATTAAATAATTGAGGAAAGAGGGGCTTCTCTGGTGGCACAGTGGTTAAGAATCTGCCTGCCAATGCAGGGGACACGGGTTTGAGCCCGGTCCAGGAAGATCCCACATGCCGCGGGGCAGCTAAGCCCGTGCACCACAACTACTGAGCCTGAGCTCTAGAGCCCACGAGCCACAACTACTGAGTCCGCGTGCCACAACTACTGAAGCCCCCACGCCTAGAGCCCAGGCTCTGCAACGAGAGGCCACTGCAATGAGAAACCTGTGCACCGTAACGAAGAGTAGCCCCCGCTCACCCCAACTAAAGAAAGCCCGCTTGCAACAGCGAAGACCCAAGGAGGCCAAAAATAAATAAACGAACAAATAAATAAATTTATTTAAAAAATTGAAAGAAAAAATAAAATTAGGAGAAAGAGATAATGCATTATACTTTTTCTTAGTATAGTACTTAATATATTAGAACCTTTTAAATACAACTGAGGACTACTTTTTTTTTTTTCTAAATTAGTTCAAGTGTTCAAGCACTGTCCTAAGCCCTTTACATCCATTATCTTATTCATCCTCAGGATAACCTTGTGAAGTGAATATCATCATCTTTAACATGCAGGAAGAAATTATTTGCAAGGTTAAATTTTTGTTCTAGGGTGTACAACTACTAAATGGGATATAACTCCAACAATGAAAAGAGTCTTGTTATGCTTTAGAATATATGTTAATATTTTACCTTTTTATATTACCACTTGTATTTTGAGGTGAGCAGATCTTCAGTTCGGTACAAGGTTAATATATCTGGTTATGCTACTGCTCTTTTTATAAAAGATATAATGAAGAAGTGAAAGCTCTGCCACCAAGTATTTACTCACGAACATTTCCATTTGAGTTTGTTTAAAAAAGAAAAATGTAGAAGGAAATTCTAAGATGTAAATTTACATGCAGAATTTAAAAACTTCCATTATTGTTCATGTGCACAGAAATGGTTTTGTGTGTATATCAGTTGAAAGAATTGCTGCGAATTGTACAGGAAGTTTTTCCTGATTTTTGTCTTCATGGTCTTCTAACTGAAGAAAATACACTTATTATTTTTTATAGAATGTTATAGCATATCCTTTTAAAAAATCTTAAAGACGATTATACCTGTAGTTCTTACAGTTGATAGCTTTGTGATCTAGCCAAGATGTTTATTTATTAACCTCATGGTGTTGCTGACATAGTTGACATAATCCATGTAAAATATTTATTGACCTATAATCAGAACTCAACAAATGTCATTCATTTGTTATATTAATTGAGGGTATAGTATTATATTAGTTGGAGGTACAGGCGGAACCAATGTAACAAAGATGTAAGATAACCGTGTATTTTTCTCTCATATGACAATCTAGAGGTGTGCAGTCTAGGGTCAGCAGAATGGCTCTGCCATCCTCAGCATATGGCTTCCTTCCTGGGTCCAAGGTGATCCTTTCAGTTGCCCTTATTTCCCAGCCATCATGCAAAGGGAGAGAGACTAGAAGAGCAGGTACACAGTCCCTGTAAGGGTAAGACATCTTGCGCCCATTCTAGTGGTCAGAACTTATTCTCATGGCCACATCTTAACTGGAAAGGAGTCAGAGAAATGGAGTCTTTAGCTGGGTAATGATACGCCTACTCTCTCACAGTGGAAGAGGGCAGAACAAAGAGTGGAGGACAACTAGTCTTCCACTGATAGGTACTATTTTTTGAAGAGCTATATCTAAAAATGTATTAAAGACACATTAATAGAAAATGCAAGGTATATATATATATTTAAACATAATCAAGAATGAAATCATAGATCAAGAAAAAAAGACCCCCAGATTATGAAACATATATGTATTTTTAAACAATTTGAATTATAGAAATTTTTGGAGACATTGTATTACTTTTGTTTATATTTTATTGAATAAAATTTGACATCATGTAAATTTAAGTTGCACATCATGTTACTTTGATACATTTATATTTTTTAATATGGTGGCCATTGTAATGATATTTATCACATTACATACTTATAGTACAGTATTATCGTCTGTGTTCAGTAAACCATACATTAAATCCGTATCACTATTTTAGTATTTGTTACAAGTTTGTACCCTTAAACGCTATTAGTTTTATCCCACTGTCCCCTCTCCCCTGGTAACCTCTGCTTTACTCTGTTGTTGTTGCTGTTGTTTTTTTACACGTTTGATTTTTTTAGATTCCACACATAAGTGATATCGTACAGTACTTTTCTTTCTCTGTCTGGCTTATCTCACTTAATGTAGTATGCTCAAGGTCCATCCATGTTGTTGAAAATGGCAGAATATTCTTTCTCATGGTTGAATAATATTTTATTGTATATATATATACTACATTTTTTTTTTTTTTTTTTTTTGCGGTACGCGGGCCTCTCACTGTTGTGGCCTCTCCCGTTGCGGAGCACAGGCTCCAGACGCGCAGGCTCAGCGGCCATGGCTCACGGGCCTAGCCACTCCGCGGCATGTGGGATCTTCCCGGACCGGGACACGAACACGTGTCCCCTGCATCGGCAGGCGGACTCTCAAGCACTGCGCCACCAGGGAAGCCCTATACTACATCTTTTTATTCATTCATCCACTGATGGGCATTTGGGTTGTTTTCATTTCTTGGCTATTGTGAATAGTGCTGCAAATAAACATGAAGGTACATATGTCTCATCAGACTCCTATTTTCTTTCCTTTGGGTATATCCCCGGAAGCAGAATTGCTGGATTATATGGTAGGTCTAATTTTAAGTTTTTGAGGAACCTCCATATTATTTTCCATAGTTTTTGGACTAATTTACTTCCCACCAATACTGTGTAAGGATTACTTTTTCACCAGTACGTGCCAGCACTTGTTGTCTCTTGTCTACTTGATGATAGCCATTCTAACAGGTGTGAGGTGATAGCTTGTTGTGATTTTTATTTGCATTTTCCTGATGATTAGTAAGGTTGAGCATCTTATCATGTGCCTGTTGCTCATTCTGATGACCTCTTTGGAAAAAATTTCTATTCTGCCCTTTTCTTCCATTGGATTATTTTTGTTATTCTTGTTATTGTTGTGTTAATATGCAAAATATATTTAAAAACTAACCCCTTTCTGATATTTAGTTTGCCAATTTTTCTCCCATTCTGTAGGCTACCTTTTCATTTTAATTGTTTTTTTTGTGGTTGCTGTGCAGAAGCTTTTGAATTTGATGTGGGCCCATTTGATGATTTTTGCTTTTGTTGTTTGTGCTTTTGGCGCTGTGCCCAAAGAATCATTGCCAAGACCAATATCAGTGAGCCTTTTGCCTATGTTTTCTAGGATTTTTATGGTATCAGGTCTTAGTTTAAGTCTTTGTTCCATTTCGAGTTAATTTTTGTGAATGGTGTGAGATAGAGGTCCAGTTTCACTGTCCTGCGTGTGTTTTTTTCAGTTTTCCCAGCATCATTGATTGAAGAGACTAACCTTTCCCCCTTGGGTGTTCTTGGCTCTCTTGTTGAATATTAGTTGATCGTATGTACTGGGATTTAATTCTGGGCTGTCTATTCTGTTACAGTAGTCTATGTGTTTATTTTTGTGCCAGTACCATACTGTTTTTCATTACCATGGCTTTGTAGTATAGTTTGAAAGCAGCAAGTGTGATACTTCCAGTTTTGTTCTTTGTTCTCAGGATTGGTTTGGCTATTTGGGGTCTTTTGTGGTTCCAAACACATTTTAGGATTATTTCTTCTACTTCTGTAAAGAATGCATTTGGTATTTTGATGGCAATTGTCTTGAATCTAAAGATGGCTTTGGTTAGTGTGGCCATTTTAACAATATTAATTCTCCCATTCCATGAACACAGGATGTTTTTCCATTTGTTTATGTCTTCTCCAATTTCTTTCAGTAAAGTGAAGGCATTTTATTACTTTGAGACACACACACACACAAACACAAACTTTTTTAGCTATTGTGCTGGCAAGTGGAGAGGATGATAATCATATGTTAATAAATAGATGACATTTTAGAAATTAAAGTGGTCTTAATATTCTTGGAAACAAGGTTAAGTTCATAAAACATTCACTAGCAACCATTTTTTCCTTTAATACATTAATAAATTATTTCATGATAAAATTATACCAAAATTTCAACCAGTATCTAAATGACCAGGTATTCTAAATTAATGGTTTCTATAACAATAAGAATTTGCTTTATGCAAAAGGTTTCTAAAAATAAATTGATGAATAGAAACTGCTCTTTATTTTTTCTATAAAATGCCTTGCTGAATCTGCAAAAAGTTATATTAAAAGGAAATAGAACTTTGCAAATATGTCAGAAATTCTCAGTTGCTGCACTTGATTGACTCTGCCCTGGGGAAAGCAAACCACAACTGTGGAAGCAAATTACAATCATCCGGGAGGTTAGTTGTCTCCTTTGTGTGCTATTTTATTCACACTTCCGCCTTTCCCTTTAGGAATCCAAGACTTTCTTGTAGACTCCTTTTTATTACAAAAGGAAGGGACTGATAGTTATCATTTCCACTTGGTTATTTAAGTCTTTGGTTACTCTTTGAGCCCTGGAGCAGAACATATTTGGTATTAGGAAGCAGATGTGAAGACCGTATTTTGGGAAGAGGTAGTTTCTCCTCATTCCAAATAGGTCTCTTATTCCTGGCAGGGGACAGGTGGGGACAGGGAACTAGCAGAACCTGGACTGAGGTGAGGCACATGATACACTGAAGGTGAAGAATTTAAGGAGGTGCACTTGTTCTGAGGGTCATAAACTTGCACGATCCTTAGAGTGAGTTAGGGGCTCCTAAAATTTTGTGCTCTCGCTACCTCACTTGCCTTACCCTCGTCGTAGCCCTGAGGCCCAGAGACAGGAAAGGCCTAACGTGCTCTGTATCTTCTGCTCCCCATGGCTGAATGCAGAGACATTTGCAGCCTTTGGACATCACACAAATTACAGGCTACATTTTCTTTCCTGTGACTTTCCCCCCAATGTATAATGTCAGGTGTTTCTTACAGCCTTGTTTAATGTTTTGTAAGTCTCCCAGATTCCTCTTATGTCCCTGTAAGGTACAATGGCTGTTCTTCCAGTGTTAACAATATATGCATTTTGAAATCTCACCCACGTTATCTGACATTGGTCCATACTTCCCCTTCTATTTCAATTTTAATGTGCTGTGTCTTCTTATAATGAAGGATGTTAGGGAAATCCAAACTTTTTGTTAACAGAGACTATTGTATCCCTCTTGTTACCTAAGAGAGTTGAAATGATGCTTGTCACCTTGTTATTATATGACTTTCATCTTTTTTATTTTAGTTTTTAATTTTTGAATTTTATTTATTTTTTTATACAGCAGGTTCTTATTAGTCATCAATTTTATACACGTCATTGTATACATGTCAGTCCCAATCGCCCAATTCATCACACCACCATCCCCCACCCCCCCGCGGCTTTCCCCCCTTGTTGTCCATACGTTTGTTCTCTACATCTGTGTCTCAACTTCTGCCCTGCAAACCGGTTCATCTGTACCATTTTTCTAGGTTCCACATACATGCGTTAATATACGATATTTGTTTTTCTCTTTCTGACTTACTTCGCTCTGTATGACAGTCTCTAGATTCATCCACGTCTCAACAAATGACTCAATTTCGTTGCTTTTTATGGCTGGGTAGTATTCCACTATATATATGTACCACAACTTCTTTATCCATTCATCTGTCGATGGGCATTTAGGTTGCTTCCATGACCTGGCTACTGTAAATAGTGCTGCAATGAACATAGGGGTGCATGCATCTTTTTGAATTATGGTTTTCTCTGGGTATATGCCCAGTAGTGGAATTGCTGGGTCATACGGTAATCCTATTTTTAGTTTCTTAAGGAACCTCCATACTGTTCTCCGTAGTGGCTGTATCAGTTTACATTCCCAGCAACAGTGCAAGAGGGTTCCCTTTTCTCCACACCCTCTCCAGCATTTGTTGTTTGTAGATTTTCTGATGATGCCCTTTCTAACTGGTGTGAGGTGATACCACATTGTAGTTTTTTTTTTTTGCGGTACGCGGGCCTTTCACCACTGTGGCCTCTCCCGTCAAGGAGCACAGGCTCTGGACGCGCAGGCCCAGCGGCCACGGCCCACAGGCCCAGCCGCTCCGCGGCATGTGGGATCCTCCCTGACCGGGGCACGAACCTGCGTCCCCTGCATCGGCAGGCGGACTCTCAATCACTGCGCTACCAGGGAAGCCCTCACTGTAGTTTTGATTTGCATTTCTCTAATAATTAGTGATGTTGAGCAGCTTTTCATGTGCCTCTTGGCCATCTGTATGTCTTCTTTGGAGAAATGTCTATTTAGGTCTTCTGCCCATTTTTGGATTGGGTTGTTTGTTTCTTTAATATTGAGCTGCATGAGCTGTTTATATATTTTGGAGATTAATTCTTTGTCCGTTGATTCGTTGGCAAATATTTTCTCCCATTCTGAGGGTTGTCTTTTCGTTCTGTTTATGGTTTCCTTTGCTGTGCAAAAGCTTTTACGTTTCATTAGGTCCCATTTGTTTATTATTTTTTTATTTACATTACTCTAGGAGGTGGATCAAAAAAGATCTTGCTGTGATTTATCTCAAAGAGTGTTCTTCCTATGTTTTCCTCTAACAGTTTTATAGTGCCCAGTCGTACATTAGGTCTCTAATCCATTTTGAGTTTATTTTTGTGTATGGTGTTAGGGAGTGTTCTAATTTCATTCTTTTACATGTAGCTGTCCAGTTTTCCCAGCACCACTTATTGAAGGGACTGTCTTTTCTCCATTATATATTTTTGCCTCCTTTGTCATAGATTAGTTTACCATAGGTGCGTGGGTTTATCTCTGGGCTTTCTATCTTGTTCCATTGATCTATGTTTCTGTTTTTGTGCCAGTACCATAGTGTTTTGATTACTGTAGCTTTGCAGTATAGTCTGAAGTCAGGGAGTCTGATTCCTCCAGCTCTGTTTTTTCCCCTTAAGACTGCTTTGGCTATTCTGGGTCTTTTGTGTCTCCATACAAATTTTAAGATGATTTGTTCTAGTTCCGTAAAAAATGCCATTGGTAATTTGATAGGATTGCATTGAATCTGTAAATTGCTTTGGGTAATATGGTCATTTTCACAATGGTGATTCTTCTAATTCAAGAACATGGTATATCTCTCCATCTGTTGGTATCGTCTTTAATTTCTTTCATCAGTGTCTTATAGTTTTCTGCATACAGGTCTTTTGTCTCCCTAGGTAGGTTTATTCCTAGGTATTTTATTCTTTTTGTTGCAATGGTAAATGGGAGTGTTTCCATAATTTCTCTTTCAGATTGTTCATCATTAGTGTATAGGAATGGAAGAGATTTCTGTGCATTAATTTTGTATCCCGCAACTTTACGAAATTCATTGATTAGCTCTAGTAGTTTTCTGTTGGCATTTTTAGGATTCTCTATGTATAGTATCATGTCATCTGCAAACAGTGACAGTTTTACTTCTTCTTTCCAATTTGTCTTCCTTTTATTTCTTTTTATTCTCTGATTAAATTTCAAAACTATGTTGAATAATAGTGGTGAGAGTGGACATCCTTGTCTTGTTCCTGATCTTAGAGGAAATGCTTTCAGTTTTTCACCATTGAGAATGATGTTTGCTCTGGGTTTGTCTTATATGGCCTTTATTATGTTGAGGTAGGTTCCCTCTATGCCTACTTTCTGGAGAGTTTTTATCATAAATGGGTGGTGACTTTTGTCAAAAGCTTTTTCTGCATCTATTGAGATGATCATATGGTTTTTATTCTTCAATTTGTTAATATGGTGTATCACATTGATTGATTTGCGTATATTGAAGAATCCTTGCATCCCTGGGATAAATCCCACTTGATCATGGTGTATGATCCTTTTAATGTGTTGTTGGATTCTGTTTGCTAGTATTTTGTGAGGATTTTTGCATCTATGTTCATCAATGAAATTGGTCTGTAATTTTCTTTTTTTGTAGTATCTTTGTCCTGTTTTGCTATCAGGGTGATGGTGGCCTCATAGAATGAGTTTGGGAGTGTTCCTTTCTCTGCAGTTTTTTGAAAGAGTTTGAGAAGGATGGTTTTTAGCTTTTCTCTAAATGTTTGATAGAATTCACCTGTGAAGCCGTCTGGTCCTGGACTTTTGTTTGTTGGAAGATTTTAAATCACAGTTTCAATATCATTACTTGTGATTGGTTTGTTCATATTTTCTATTTCTTCCTGGTTCAGTCTCGAAAGGTAGTGCTTTGCTAAGAATTTGTCCATTTCTTCCAGGTTGTCCATTTTGTTGGCATAGAGTTTCCTGTAGTAGTCTCTTAGGATGCTTTGTATTTCTGCGGTGTCTGTTGTAACTTCTCCTTTTTCATTTCTAATTTTATGGATTTGAGTCCTCTCCCTCTTTTTCATGATGAGTCTGGCTAATGGTTTATCAATTTTGTTTATCTTCTCAAAGAACCAGCTTTTAGTTGTATTGATCTTTGCTGTTGTTTTCTTTGTTTCTATTTCATTTATTTCTGCTCTGATCTTTATGATTTCTTTCCTTCTGATAACTTTGGGTTTTGTTTGTTCTTCTTTCTCTAGTTCTTTCAGGTGTAAGGTTGGATTGTTTATTTGAGATTTTTCTTGTTTCTTGAGGTAGGCTTGTATAGCTATAAACTTCCCTCTTAGAACGGCTTTTGTTGCGTCCCTTAGGTTTTGGATCGTCGTGTTTTCATTGTCATTTGTCTCTAGGTTTTTTGATTTCCCCTTTGATTTCTTCTGGGATCTCTTTGTTATTTAGTAATGTATTGTTTAGCTTCCATGTGTTTGTGTTTTTTACGTTTTTTCCCCCTGTAATTGATTTCTAATCTCATAGCGCTGTGGTCAGAAAAGACTCTTGTATAATTTCAATTTGCTTAAATTTACTGAGGCTTGATTTGTAACCCAGGATGTGATCTGTCCTGGAGAATGTTTTGTGCGCACTTGAGAAGAAAGTGTAATCTGCTGTTTTTTGATGGAATGTCCTATAAATATCAATTAAATCTATCTGGTCTATTGTGACATTTAAAGCTTCTGTTTCCTTATTTATTTTCATTTTGGATGATCTGTCCATTGGTGCAAGTGAGGTGTTGAAGTTGTCCACTATTATTGTGTTACTGTCGATTTCCTCTTCTAGAGATGTTAGCAGTCGCCTTATGTATTGAGGTGCTCCTATGTTGGGTGCATATATATTTATAATTGTTATATTTCTTCTTGGATTGATCCCAAGATCATTATGTAGTGTCCTTCCTTGTCTCTGGTAACATTCTTTATTTTAAAGTCTATTTTATCTGATGTGAGGATTGCTACTCCAGCTTTCTTTTGATTTTCATTTGCGTGGAATATCTTTTTCCATCCCCTCACTTTCAGTCTGTATGTGTCCCTAGGTCTGAAGTGGGTCTCTTGTAGAACACATATATATGGGTCTTGTTTTTATATCCATTCAGCAAGCTGGTGTCTTTTGGTTGCAGTATTTAATACATTCACGTTTAAGGTTATTATTGATATGTATATTCCTAGGACCATTTTCTTTATTGTTAATGGGTTTGTTCTTGTAGGTCCCTTTCTTCTCTTGTGTTTTGCACTTAGAGAAGTTCCTTTAGAATGTGTTGTAGATCTGGTTTGGTGGTTCTGAATTCTCTTAGCTTTTGCTTGTCTGTAAAGCTTTTGATTTCTCCATGGAATCTGAATAAGATCCTTGCCAGGTAGAGTAATCTTGGTTGTAGTTTCTTCCCTTTCATCACTTTTAAGTATATCATGCCACTCCATTCTGGCTTGTAGAGTTTCTGCTGAAAAATCAGCTGTTAAGCTTATGGGAGTTCCCTTGTATGTTATTTGTCATTTTTCCCTTCCTGCTTTCAATAATTTTCCTTTGTCTTTAATTTTTGCCAAGTTGATTACTATGTGTCTCGGCATGTTTTTCCTTGTGTTTGTCCTGTATGGGAGTCGCTGCGCTTCCTGGACTTGGGTGGCTATTTCCTTTCCCATGTTAGGGAAGTTTTCAACTATAATGTCTTCAAATATTTTCTCTGGTCCTTTCTCTGTCTCTTCTCCTTCTGGGACCCCTATAATCCAAATGTTGTTGTGTTTAATGTTGTACCAGAGGTCTCTTAGGCTGTCTTCATTTCTTTTTTTCTTTTTTCTTTATTCTGTTCCATAGCAGTGAATTCCACCATTCTGTCTTCCAGGTCACTTATCCATTCTTCTGCCTCAGTTATTCTGCTATTGATTCCTTCTAGTGTAGTTTTCTTTTCAGTTACTGTATTGTTCATCTCTGTTAGTTTGTTCTTTAATTCTTCTAGGTCTTTGTTAAACATTTCTTGCATCTTCTCGATCTTTGCCTCCATTGTTTTTCCAAGGTCCTGGATCATCGTCACTACCATTATTCTGAATTTTTTTTCTGGAAGGTTGCCTACCTCCACTTCATTTAGTTGTTTTTTGGGGGGTTTATCTTGTTCCTTCATCTGGTACATAGCCCTCTGCATTTTCATCTTGTCTGTCTTTCTGTGAATGTGGTTTTCGACCCATAGGCTGCAGGATTGTAGTTCTTCTTGCTTCCGCTGTCTGCCCTCTGGTGGATGAGGCTATCTAAGAGGCTTGTGTAAGTTTCCTGATGGGAGGTACTCGTAGTGCGTAGAGCTGACTGTTGCTCTGGTGGGCAGAGCTAAGTAAAACTTTAATCCACTTGACTGCTAATTCGTGGGGCTGTGTTCCCTCTCTGTTAGTTGTTTGGCCTGAGGAAATGCAACACTGGAGCCTACCTGGGCTCTTTGGTGGGGCTAATGACAGACTCTGGGAGGGCTCACGCCAAGGAGTACTTTCCGGAACCTCTGCTGCCAGTGTCCTTGTCCTCATGGTGAGCCACAGCCATCCCCCACCTCTGCAGGAGACCCTCCAACATTAGCACGTAGGTCTGGTTCAGTCTCCCTTGGGGTCACTGCTCCTTCCCCTGGGTCCTGATGCACTCACTACTTTGTGTGTGCCCTCCAAGAGTGGAGTCTCTGTTTTCTCCAGTCCTGTCGAAGTCCTGCATTCAAATCCCACTAGGCTTCAATATCTGATTCTCTAGGAATTCCTCCTCCTGTTGACGGACCCCCAGGTCGGGAAGCCTGACGTGGGGCTCAGAACCTTCACTCCAGTGGGTGGACTTCTGTGGTCTAAGTGTTCTCCAGTCTGTGAGTCACCCACCTTGCAGTTATGGGATTTGATTTTGACTGTGATTGCGCCCCTCTTTCCGTCTCATTGTGGCTTCTCCTTTGTCTTTGGATGTGGGGTGTCTTTTCTGGTGAGTTCCCGTGTCTGCCTGTCGATGATTGTCCAGCAGCTAGTTGTGATTCTGGTGTTCTCACAGGAGGGAGTGAGAGCATTTCCTTGTACTCCGCCATCTTGGTTCCTCCTCCCAAGACTTTCATCTTAAAAGTCAATTGTCTGGATTTCTAACATGTTAGGCTAGAATGTGCAAAAATATTTAAGAAATTTATTGATTAATATTTCCTGGAAGTTTATTTTTGAAGTAGAATCATTCTTCAAAGGTATTTTCATAGAATTTCCTGGATTTTGATTCACTATTATGATTTCATAAGTTAAAGTTATGTTGAAATCAATACCTTCATATTTTAATATACTCTCAAAGATGTAAATATAAAATGTGTCTAAATATTGAGCATTCAGAGCTCTTAATTAAGTTAGTATTTACATAATTAATGGTTTCTATAACGTAATTAATGGTTTCTGTTTTAAGTGAAGAATTGCTTTTCATTAGTAACTCATGGGATTAACAGACTGATGCTTTGACTTTGACATTGTGGTCATGCCATCTTTATGTAAATAGAATATTCATTTTCTAGGTGGTAGATAGTTTAATCTATTAATCTGTTTACAAAAGAAGATACTGTAAAGCAGAATATAATTAATATTGGAGATTGTGATTAGGGAATCAGCAAGATGCAGAGGCAACAACAGGGTTGGGGAATCTTCTTTTCTACTCTAGGGAATTCTGTTAAGTAGCTGGATGATGTTAGATTTCTCTTTACCTGCTAGTCAACTGAGGCAAATGGTAACACTCGCCCTTCATTATAGAAATGTAACAGGGGTAAAAGGGAATGTAACAAGAAATGTGAGAGTAATAATAGATGCTATGCAGAAGTTAAATGCTTAGTACTTAAAAAAATGTAGCTTTATATTTATATTACTTTTGTAAAAGTAATATTACTTTATAAAAGTAATATAACTATTTTATAAAGGTAATATAATTACTTTTCAAATAAAGCTATTTATTTTTATTTCATGTTTTCTGGTTTTATTTAGAGTTGCCTTATTCCCTCCATGATGAAATGTTGTAACTAAATCAGTTACCACAGTTATGTCAGCAACCTGAGATTGTTATTATTTTGGGGGGGAAAAACTCTTTTTTTTTTTCTTAGTAGAAGGAAATCTACTTGACTACAGAATGTACTGTCGGTAGAGACTGTGGACCCCCTTTACCCACCTACTGGAGATTTTAAATAAGAAGCTATTATTTTAAGACAGTGGTTAATTACATTCATTTTTCAAAGATACAGAATAAACTCTAAGGGAATTTCTGATCTTAGGGTGACTTTCAGTATTTTATTAACTGATTTTTAAGTGAAGTACTATTGTTTCCCAAACATGAATGCTGAAAGACTATTAAAAATTTTTTTTACCTTACAAATCTGTTCCATTAGCAATCAAGAATTAACACTTTAAGTTATGCTTGCACTTGAAGGATAAATTATTGGTTATTGTTTCCCCAAATAGAAATCAGATGGTTTGGTAATACTAATTACAGAGAGAGTGATGGGTAGTGGCTATGCTCTTTTCTTGTCTGTTAGCTGCACAGAGGAAAGGGAAGCTAAAAACTCATAAGTGATGTAGCCAAGTGTTGGCTTCTTCTCTAGAACGAAGATGAATGGCATAAAAAACCATTCATTATTTGCTACTGTGCACTCTCAATATGCAACATAGAGCTGCTGCTTTTTTTTCCTGAAGACATCATTAATGTCTTTATGTCTAGAACAGTGGTTCTCAGCTGAGGGCAGTTTTGTCCCCCAGGAGACATTTGTCAATACTTGGGAACATTTGTGATTGTCACAACTGGAGGGAGAGGGGGTGAGTGCTCCTGGCATCTAGTGTCTAGATGCTGAGGATGCTGCTAAACATCTCATAGTGCACAGGATGCCACCCCAGAACAAAGAATTATCTGGTGAAAATGTCCGTAGTGCTGAGGTTGCAAAACTGCTCTAGAAAAACTGAAGAATTTGAGGTAAGAATAAATGTCTGAAATTCTTTAAATGAATACAAAGTTGTAAAAAATTGGATCTCAGCGTTGATAGCTAGCAGTGTTATTTTAGAAAAGCCATTTGTTAATAAGGTATGATGGTTAAGGGCAAATTGCACTGCTGCTTTTTAAAATTCTTTTGTTGGCAGTGAAATGAATTTAGGTCGTTTGGGGTTAAGGACATTAAACAAGCCACTCAGCTTATGGTTAATTATTTTTAAATTTAATTTTAATAAAATCTGGTATGATCTCTTTTACTTTTAATTGCATATGAATTTTCTGGTCAAAATATGTATATAATTCATATACAGCTCCAGATATTCAAAGGGAAACAAGATAGTTTAATAAGTTACTTGTGGAATTAAAGACAAACAAAAAACCAAATAGGTAGCTTTTATACATATCTTAATATTCTTAATATATATATTTTTTAATTCTAAGTATTCTACGAGACTCTTAAAACTTACCATGTGTGTGAGATGTCTCCAACCTAAAAACTGAAGAATTCTTGATGTGAATCTTTTTCATGCTCACCTTAGTCTTTGTTAGAGTTATTTTTCCTATTCCAGCAATGACCCCTAGTATTTCACTTGTAGTTTTGGTTAAAAATAATCATGTTTTCCTATGTGTAATATGGAGAAAGTGAAGAGGCATGTTTATGGTTGTCACTTGTTCTGTTCCTTCTTACATTTTTAATATGTTGCTCAAAAGTGTCACCGTCAAATTCTTGTTACTAGGAACTAAGGCAAGTAGCAGTATATGCTGTGGAAGGGTCGTCAATTCTGACTTAATTCTTCCTAAATAATCCTCAAGATAATGTCCCATTTGAAACATGATGCTGCCCCAGCTAAGAAGCTATATCATATCAAACAGAATGAATAGAAGTAGGGAAAGTGTTATCAAACTCTTGCGTTTGATGTTAGAATGCCTGTTTAATGTAGCTATCACAGGAAAAGCATGCACTGTAAGTCTGAGAACAAGACATATTGTATATGCATGTGTGCATTTATGCGTATTTGCATATATGTAAATAATTACGTGTGTACATGTGTACATATATATGTATGTGTGTGTGTGTGTGTGTATTCGGATCATGTTTGTAGTAAACAAGCCTATGTTATAATTTGAATTCTTCCTATGTACTAATTGCTGTAGTAGGCACTGGAAGTTCTGAGGTAGGAGTCAGTCTAAAACAGCTTGGCGTTGACTCTATAGTAAAATACAAACCAATACCCTGAATTTTATAGCTCTTCATAATAGTATCTCAATTTGCTTTTCTATATATATATATATTTTTAAAGAGATGTTGGGGGTAGGAGTTTAGTAATTTATTTATTTATTTTTTGCTGTGTTCGGTCTTCGTTTCTGTGCGAGGGCTTTCTCTAGTTGTGGCAAGTGGGGGCCACTCTTCCTCGTGGTTCGCGGGCCTCCCACTATCACGGCCTCCCCCGTTGCGGCGCAGAAGCTCCAGGCGCGCAGGCTCAGTAGCCGCAGCACACGGGCCCAGTCGCTCCGCGGCGTGTGGGATCCTCCCAGACCAGGGCTCGAACCCGTGTCCCCCGCATTAGCAGGCAGACCCTCAACCACTGCGCCACCGGGGAAGCCCTGCTTTTCAATATTGTCCAATAATTCCTTGTATCGCACACATTCAGATTTCTTTCTCTCCTTATTAATGCACATTTCATTTGAAGCGTGGCTGTAATACCATCTTTCACCATGTTTTGGACTATCATAACCCATGTGATTTAATTTCCTCTGAATTCTGACAGCACAATTTTCTATACCTCTAATACTCTTCCTCATATTGATCATTACCTTATTTTGTGTATTTATTATTAGAATCTAATTGTCATTTAGGTGTTGTGTTTTTATTTCACTATGTAACTGCATAGGCCCTTACATAGCCTCGTTTGTTTTTGGTTCAGAATAGATATTGATTTTAAAATACAAGGAAGCCCTCGTTAAAGTAAGCATTCACATTCCTAGAAAAGCCTGACATAGTACCAGTGTCACTGTCCATTCAGTCATTCATGCCATCAGTATTTACTGAGTGCTTACTGCATGCCAGGCACTATACTATGTGCTGGACTGTACCAGTGAACGAAATGGGCAAAAGTCTCTGTCCTCTTGACACTAACATTGTGGTTAAGAGAAGTAGGAAATACATAATAAACATGATACTTATATGTTAGATGATCTTTGCATATGTTTAAAGGTAGCAAAATAGAAATCTGAAGCCATAAAAATTTCAAAGGTAGTATGGTGGGGGAGGGAGGTCCAAGAGGGAGGGGATGTATGTGTATGTGTAGCTGATTCACTTCATTGTACAGCAGAAACTAACACAACATTGTAAAGCAAGTATACCCCAATTTTTAAAAAAAAGCAAGAAAAAACCTAGGTTATTGGGAAAAGAAAAAAAAGGAGGGGGGCTGTAATTTACCTAAAATGAAGTTGTAGACTATCAAATTTGATCCTTTTTTTTTTTTTTTTTTTTTGCGGTATGCGGGCCTCTCACTGTTGTGGCCTCCCCCGTTGCGGAGCACAGGCTCCGGATGCGCAGGCTCAGCGGCCATGGCTCATGGGCCCAGCCGCTCCGCGGCATGGGGGATCTTCCCGGACCGGGGCACGAACCCGTGTCCCCTGCATCGGCAGGCGGACTCTCAACCACTGCACCACCAGGGAAGCCCAAATTTGATTCTTTTAATGATATTAATATAATGCTTTTCATCTTATGAGATGAGTGCTTATATCTTCATAAATTTACGCAAACTGTATTGGATTAATATATTTCAGCAGTTGGTGTTGGCATTCCTTTTTTACCCAACTGTGTTAGCTGACGTAACTGACAGTATAATAGAACTAATGCATTTTAAAACTTGACTTTTGTTTAAGAGAGTGCGTTATTCACTTTTTTAATCAAAGGGGAAGAGGAGAGAGTTTGAAGAGCTTAGGGGTTAACTAGGAAATGCTGCATATTTTTTATGGCAAAGTTCACTTTTTAAAATTCAGCTAATTTTCAAAGGAGGAAGGTAGGTGGTTTTTTTTTTTTTTTTTTGGTAAAATATATTCCAATATCAATTCAGATTTAGTGTCACTAGTTACTCTTTACCTTAGATAAAGCAGTCTTCCCATATCTCAACATCTCTCTGTGTTGGCCAGCTTAGATGATGATGAGATTTATGATAAATTAAAAGAAAGACTTTACTTTTGAATCGTAAAATTTCTTAAGGGAACGTTCATCCTTGAAAGTGACCAAGAAAGAAAATTATATCATACTTTTGTGTTAATGCATCTTTTAGAAGCAAGACTTTCTAAGTTGCTAGGGAACATGTATTTCAAAAGCCCATGGAACACTTAATAAAGAAAAAAAAAAAACACCAAACCATCTCACATTGCAAAGTTCAACTAAAAGTAAAATTGATTTTGTGAATATCTAAAGCAGTTGAGGAGACAGTGAATCTCTTTTCCTGCCTGCATTAGTATTGAAGTTATATGAATTTAGCCAATAAAGATAGTGAAGTTAGAATGTTGATGAGGGTTATATTGTAACATTTTCTCTTAATCCCACCTTTCATTACTATGAGGTGGAATCATATTTATTCACCCAATTCATATATATTTTTGTACAGTGTGCCATCTATGCTTTATATTTTTAGCTCTTCTGTCTAAAATTTCTTTTCAGAATCCTATACAATTATGAAGGTTATAATGGGAGTCCTGAGATAATTTCATTATATCATAAAGTCTAACGGAAATTGTACATTTCTCACGATAGAGCTCATTTTTCATTTCAGTGAAGTGAATCTGGTGACTAATGAAATGGACATGCAAAGTAGTAATAAATAATGTTAATCACAACTTACAAAAATGCTTCTTAGCATTTTTAGTTTTTGGAAGAGTGAATCACTTGGGGAGTGTATCATAGAACTACCCGTAAAAGAAAAATAAAGGTAGTACATTTAAGGGAACTCGGGAAGAGCCTGGGTTTCAGCAAGAATTAAAGGCATTTAGAAGATAGTTTGGGCAGTGGGAGGGAAGTCTAGAGCTAAGGCAGCCCCAAAGGCTGAGTATTGTTTGCCTCTCAGCTGGAGGCTCTTCACAGCTAACTCACTGTGTTAGTTTTCTCTTGTTAGTGTGACAAATTACTATATATTTATTGGCATAACACAGATTTATTATGTTACAATGCTATAGATCAGAAGTCCTTTCCTTGACTCATGGCCCCTTTCCTCCCTCTTGAAAGCCAGCAACACGGGCTGATTTCTTCTCACGTTGCCATCTCTCTGGTTTTCTCTTGCATGGTTACATTTTCCTCTTCCATTTTTAGGACCTTTGTGATTACATTGTACTCACCAGGACAATACAGGATAATCTCTTTAAGTGCAGCTGATTAGCAAAACTTCTTCTGCAAACTTAATTCCCCTTTGCCATGTAACAACATAGTCACAGGTTCTAGAGATTAGGATGTGAGTATCTTTGGAAGGTCACTCTTCTACCTACCACAGCCATCACTTATGTCACTCAATAGTATCTGAAGACTGTTTTCCTCCTTTCCTCTTTTCACTTTTGTTGCTGCTTCTGCCCTTGATCCATCCAACTTGTCATCCTATGGTGAGAGAATCTGATTGGTTCAGTATATTATCCTTGTTTATATGGATCCTTTGTACCTGACTCCTCACAGGCCATTAATTCAGAAATTAGCTGCTTCAAGGTCTGATGTGCCCTGATGCAATTAGGTAGGGGCCAAGGGCAAGGTCTTACATTAGAATATTGCTACCCATTTGTAAGGAAACTCCTGTTTCATCAGGGACTGTCCAAGGAGAAATGTCCTTCAGAAAGATGGCAGAGGTCTTGCTGGCTTGTGCAGGACAAGTTCCATTGGAGGAAAGTAAATGTAAAAGCACTGAGGGAAGGGGCTGTCAAAATTTTCATATTTAAAGTTTAATATGCAGAAATTTGACTTTGTTTCTGTTTAGGGAACTTAACTTACCATGGGTTGCCATTCTCTCTCCCAGGAGGGGAAAAAAATTAGTCTCAGCATTTCAAGGTTAGTCTCTTTCAGTTTAAAACAGCCTCTTGTGGTCAATTATGTATTCAATAAATTCTAAGTTGCAACTCTCTTTCAGTATTCTCTGATTTTCTTAACTTTTCTCCTGGGCATCTGGGTGTAAGGGGAAACTTATGTGGCAAGATATCTGGTGTATTTGCTCTCTTCTGTTCTCTCGATATGGTTATTAATGTAATTGCTGCTAAGAGCTCGGGCAGTCTCTCCAGCCTGTGTAGGGTGCCTCAGCTCTGGATGATTGATTGTCACCATCGTCCTTCAGCTGGACCTCTGCTTCCCACTGTCCATCTCTGTCTCTGCATTAGGATCCCCCTGAACCTGCACCGAGACGGTCTCCTAGCAGACATACTGATCCTTAATTCTCAGCTACCTTTCTTGTTCATCCTAAAGGGCTTTCCTATTTCTTTACATCCTGCTGAAGCCAAGGAAGGTCCTGGGCCTACAGTGGCACTGCAGACTCCCTTTACCTAAACATGACACATGATCGTGTGGCCTGCTGCTCTAGGCAGTGGTTTGCTCCTGAATGATGTGAAATGGGATTTAAACTCCCTCCACTCTGGTATTCCAAAACCTGAAACCTACTGTTCTCACTAATACAATTGGTTAATTAAAGATATTTTTTAGATTTCTTAAAGTGAGTAAATGATGTATGTGAAACACCTCAGAGTAGCTGCCTGAATGTGATTGCTAATATAATCGTCTAGGTCATCCAAAACTTGGAAGCCTATCTAGCTTTTAGTAAACACCTCTGGGGTATTGGTATTATTTCATGGCATAATTCCATGGTGTAATACTAAGTATTATGACTTCTGAAACATTTCTTTAGGTATGTTTACTAAGCGATTATATCAATGAGTGATGTCACTGTTTAGATATTACATATGAAGTAATTTTTAAATGTATTATTCTGAAAAACCATGGACTTATTTAGAGCAAAGAGACTTAGAAAGAAGTTTTCAGTGAAAAGGGTAGGGAAACCATAGTCTCTGTTTTCATCACAGCAAAACTTGGCCTGTGACTTTAGTAGTGAAAGAACATTAAAGCCAGTTAATTAAGGTTGTAGGAAAGAAGGAATGTACAAGCAACAGGTATTCTTTTTGTCAAAACTAGTGTCAAGGGTGGCAGTGAGAAGGTTTGAACTATACAAAAAATTAAAGCATATTAATATACAGTCAGGAGGAAAAAGATCCTGTCTTGAATTCTCTTTATGTGCTGCGTTCTTTCTAGTAGAAGAAATGGAAGCCAATGTCACATAGCGTGTGAGGAGTTGACATGTGATTTGAATTGAGCTCTATCTGGTGCCAGAAACTCATATTATTTCCACCATGCTCTTTTTCTTGCAGGAAAAACATAGGGTAAAATGGTAAAGCAGATAATTAATTTTTAAAAAAGGAAAAAAAGCTAGGAAGAGGAAAAGAAAAGATACTTTAGGCTCTTTAAAATATTCATATGTTAACATGTTAAATATTGGAGAAATGTGGTTTATTTTAGTGGTGGAAAGAATTATAAATATCTGTAAATTATGGAAATATATCATCTTAAACATCCACGTGAAACCTTCTACTCTGAAAATTGTTTACTGAACATACACCAGGAGACTTTTTGAGAGCCTTCACAGTATCTTATACAACAAAAAAGAATACTGCATTCTTTGAAACCAGAAGCAAGGTCCAGTTCTTTTGGTGGGGGCAGTTATATGGTTCTAATTCATTTTTATTACAAAGGAAACATTTCAAATGTGGTTTTATACATAAGAAAGTAAACGGTAGGATATTTACATTGGGGATCTAGGCTTAAGCTTCCTTTCCTTTATTTATTATAGTTTATTTGCAACCTAGACCTTATTTTTTATTTTCTACGCATTTAAAAATTACAGTATAAACAGAACTTGTGAGAATATTCTGTATCTACTTGAGAAAAATACATATACTTGAACTAAAATTGTTTCTTCTGATTTATAATTCATTCAGTCTTTATAGCACCTGTAATGTGTCTGGCATATATAGATAATGACTAATAAATGCCATTAACTGTAGTATATAATGCAAAGTAGAGATTGTGTGTCCTGAACTAATCTTTACCAACTCTCAATTCTATTTGAGTTCCTATACCACAGGAAGGAGGTTAGACTTCAGACAGAAATGGACAAGATATTAATGGTACAAAGCACAACTGCCTTTCACACCAATTAGCTATATCCGTTTTGCTGCAAAGAGCTAAATATCCTGGATCAGTTAAAGTGATGTTGAGGTTTATCTGTTTGTACTCCAAAATCAATTAATCTATTCAGGAGTACATGTTCCTGGATGGCATTTTAGGCTGAAATGAAAGAGGCAGCCTTGGGTTGGAGGGAGTACTTCATGGATAACCTGGGTCTTTAAAAATAGGACTCAATAATCTACTCATCAGTAGAAGAAAGCAGAGGCAATCCAGTAATATGCAGAAATCCTGAATGAAACTAAATATAGGAATTTTATATGGCTAAGTTATCGTGCCTTGAATAATTGGAATGAAAACCTACAAGGTCAAAATTCAAACAAATGTGAGAAAAGCCTCACGGTTTGAAAAGGATAATTTTAGCAGTAAGAGTTTGAAATCTTAAACTATTGATTAGTTTATTAATTTAATTATAGTTAATTGTTTTTAATTAAAAGATTGGTATGTTTTAATCACTTAAAAATGTATAACTTCATGGAAAACCAAAATACTTAAAAAAATAAATATTAGCATATGTATTTGTGAACTTTTTTTTTTTTTTTTTTTTTTTTTTTGCGGTACGCGGGTCTCTCACTGTTGTGGCCTCTCCCATTGCGGAGCACAGGCTCCGGACGTGCAGGCTCAGCGGCCATGGCTCACGGGCCCAGACGTTCCGCGGCATGTGGGATCTTCCCGGACCGGGGCACGAACCCGTGTCCTCTGCATCGGCAGGCGGACTCTCAACCACTGCGCCACCAGGGAAGCCCTTTGTGAACTTTTGAAGCCAGTGTTCACCAGCAGCATCCGTGCTCAGCTGGGAACAGGCTGTAGAACCTGTTGGTAGTAACACAGAATGCTGGCGTTATGCCAGTAAAAAGCAGGGTTGAACCGGTTCCTACTTGTGCCTGGTTTCACTTCTCATGAGACGGTAGAAACCTGCCAGTCCCTGGCTTTCAAAGATGGTTTAGTCATGCATGTGCAGCCCATCTGTTGGATGCATAAGGGATTTCCTTCTCAGCTCGGCCCTCCAGTCACAAACACAGTCACTGTTTTTTTTTTTTCTCCCTCCTTTCTTTAATTCTTCCTCTCTTGCTAGGAGAGTACAAGCTCGGTAAACCAGGTGCATCTTATTGCCACTCTGGGGAATTCCTTCCATAAACACTGAAGTGAGCCAGAAACGTAGTTGTTTTCCTATTGCTGTCTAGCTTACTTTCAGTATAGTTTTATTTGGTGAATTAAAAAAAATTTCAATTTCATAATAAAAATGTTTATACTATTACAGCTTTAACCAAACTTTAATGTAGAGCTCAGTGACCTTCCTCTTCTCTGTGAAATGAAGTTCCCTGGGTCACCAGGATGAACCTGAGCAGGGGAGGGGTTTCATTCTCCGTGTCTCTCTTTCTGGTCATAAAGCTTAGCAGCATAGTTTTTAGCCTCAGTGATTGCAGCGAGGGAAAAAGTGCAAGTCTCCCTCATCACAGTATCGTATTCCGCTTCCCCCAACCTTTGTTCACTGCACACATCCTCCAGGTTTGACCTCCTGTGCTTAATTCTTCTGTTTTCTAGAATGGCCTCCCTCTTTCTTTAAAATGCTGAAAGCAGTTAATACCAGGTTTTGAGGTTGGGGGTACAACTTCAGGTCACAAAATTGCATACACAAACCACTGTGGTACAAGATGTTTTACAACCTGTTAACATGACACACTATTTTGGTGAGGTTGTGGTCTTACAGCAAATTGATATTTATATATATATTTCGGACACACCTAAACTCAGAAAAGATCAAGATGAAGAAAGGAAAGGGGTTGCCTTTCAAATCAGTTGTTTATGGTTTTAAATATATTCTAATGAGCATTTAGGAGCCAAATAAGCAATTATTGTTCTTATTAATTTTATTTTCCCTTCATACAGATTTATGAGAAATACCAAGATTTGTATACCGTGGAACCAAATAACGCACGCCAGCTGGTGGAAATTGCAGCCAGGGATATTGAGAAACTTCTGAGCAACAGATCCAAAGCCCTGGTGGTGAGTTTAAATTGTATCTGCTCATTTTATTATTTTCCATTACTCATTTATTATTTATCTTTCATGTTTTATTTGGAGGTTTTCTTTAGTATGCTTTCTTTTCCTGAGAAACTGTGTTCAGTGATATGTTCATAAAAGATGAACTGTGAACACCAAATAATGAGTTAGCCTATATCTAATTATTAGTTTATTTTCTTATATTAGGTGATTTAAATACAGAGAAACCGTAATTTAATTGGTACATACATCTTTTTATACATATGTAAGTTATGATGCATAATAGTCATGTTTAAATAGATCATACAATGTAAAACCCATGAATATGGCCAGCATCCTTAAAGCTGCCTTTGTAGTACTTTCCTGTCTCATCACCCTGCCTCCCTGCCAGGGGTAGCCAATACGCTAGACATTTCATTACTCATTTCTTGGCTCTCTAAAAGTAGCTGTACCTCACGTAGATGTTTTGCTAAACATGTGTTAGCTTGCTTGTTTATCAGCTTTATTAAAATCACATTATGCTGTATGTAGTCATCAGCCCCTTGCATTCTTCTGTCAACATTATGTTTGCATGATTTATCTAGATGTTTGTGCTTAGCTTTAATTCATTTTTATTCATGGTAAAATACTATTTTCTGAGGATCTATCTTAATTTATTCATTTATTCTCTGCTGGTAAATTATTATTTGGATTGTTTCCAAATAGGTGCTACCATGAACAGGGTGGCTACATTTTCTTGGAACAAGTCTCCTGGTGCACATGTGCAAGAATTTCTGTAGGGTCAGTACGTGACAGTAGAATTACCTGACTGTACGATATTCACAAAATCACCTTTATACAAGTATGACAATGATTTTCCCAAATAGTTGCATCAATTTAGACCTCCACTAGCAGTATTTGAGTCCGCATTGGTCCATATTCTGGCCGATAAGTGGCAATATCAGACTTCTTAATTATAGGTAACCAAATGGGTACCAAATGGTACCTCTGCTTATTACTAATGAGGTGGACATCTTGTTTTATATTCACTGACCATTCTTGTTTCCTTATCAGTGACATATCTTTTCATACCTTTTGCACATTTTAATTGTTTAAATTGATTTGTAAGTTATCTGTTCTTGATGGTAATTTATTTAAGTTACATGTGATGCAAATATCTTTTTCCAGTTTGTGACTTGGCTTTTCATTGTCTTTATGGTATATTTTGATAAAGTAAGTTCTCAATTTTTATGCAAAGTCAACTTTAAAAAAATTATTAGTATTTTGGGGTGTGTTTTGTTTAAGAAAGGCTTCCCTACCCTGAGGTTATAAATATTTTTTAAGTATTCTAAAAGGTTCCATTTCTTTCAGATTTATTTAACCCACCTGTAGCTAATATTAGTACATAGTTTTTAAAAATAATTTTATAAATTTATTTATTTATTTTTGGCGGCTTTGTTTCTTCCTTGCTATGCGCGGCTTTCTCTAGTTACGGCAAGTGGGGGCTACTCTGTTGTGGTGTGTGGGCTTCTCATCGTGGTGGCTTCTCTTGTTGCGGAGCATGGGCTCTAGGGTGCATGGGCTTCAGTAGTTGTGGCACACGGGCTCAGTAGTTGTGGCTCACAGGCTCTAGAGTGCAGGCTCAGTAGTTGTGGTGCATGGGTTTAGTTGCTCCAGGGCATGTGAGATCTTCCCGGACCAGGCCTCGAACCCGTGTCCCCTGCATTGGCAGGCAGATTCTTAACCACTGAGCCACCAGGGAAGCCTTAGTGTATATAGTTATAAGTTGCAGTACAAATTAAATTATTTTCTAATCAGTCTTCCTGGGGCCATTTATTAAATAGTTTACCTTCCCCCAGTGAAGCCCATTTATCAAGCTGGTAGACACACCTCACCATGTTCCTCTTCAAAAGGATCTTGAGTGTTCTTGAACCTTCATACTGTACCTAAATTTTAGATTCAGCATGCTATTATGCAAAAAAATCTTTACTGGGATTTTGAATGGTATTGCGTTGACTCAGACCAAATTTGGAAGAATTGATATCATTATGATATTTTGTCTTTCTGTTGATAAATATGATATTCTTTCCACTTAGCTACTTTAATACCATTTAATAAAGTTTAAAAATTTCTTCATAAAGTTCTTATGCATCTTTTGTTAGAGGTAATGCTGGAGCTGAAGTTTAGCTCCTCTTATTCTACAGATCTCAGCACTGTTACAGGTGTTTGTTCCAGGATAACTCTGAATTCCCTGTTTACTTATCACTTACAGCTCAGATTTTTAGATTAATGTATTATATATATATCTTGGCACTCAGAAATTGTCCTTGTGTTTTTTTGGCCCTTATACATTTTTATGTTTCTTAAAGTATCCAGGATCTTGTTGAAATAGGAGGGGCCTTTGGAATATTTGGTATGCCATATTGCCAGAAGTTGAAACACTTAATTTCTTTTTAATTGATGTATAGTTGATTTACAGTGTTGTGCTAATTTCTGCTGTACAGCAAAGTGGCTCAGTTATACACATATATACCCTTTTTTGAGTATTCTTTTCCATTATGGTTTATCCCAGCCAACTGGGTATAGTTCCCTGTGCTCTACAGTAGGACCTTGTTTATCCATTCTAAATGTAATAGTTTGCCTCTACTAACTCCCTTCCCTCCTGCCCCTTGGCAACCACAGGTCTGTTGTCTATGTCTGTGAGTCTGTTTCTGTTTTGTAGATAGGTTCATTTATGCCATATTTTAGATTCCACATGTAAGTGTATGGTATTTGTCTTTCTCTTTCTGACTTTTCTTCACTTAGTATGATAATCTTTAGTTGCATCTTTGTCGCTGCATTTGGCATTATTTTGTTCCTTTTTATGGCTGAGTAGTATTCCATTGTATATGTGTACCTCGTCTTCTTCATCTGTCAGTGGACTTTTAGGTTGTTTCCATGTCTTGGCTATTGTGAATAGTGCTGCTATGAACATAGGGGTGCCTGTATCTTTTTGAATTATAGTTTTGTCTGGGTATATGCCCAGGAGTGGGATTGCTGGATCATATGGTAACTCTGTTTTGAGTTTTCTGATGAACCTCCATACTGTTTTCCATAGTGGCTACACCAACTTACACTCCCACCAACAGTGTAGGAGGGTTCCCTTTTCTCCACACCCTCTCCAGCATTTGTTACTTGCAGACTTTTTAATGGTGGCCATTTTGATTGGTGTGAGATGGTACCTCATTGTAGTTTTGATTTGCATTTCTCTAATAATTAGTGATACTGAGCATTTTTTCATGTGCCTGCTGGCCATCTGTACGTCTTCTTTGGAGAAAAGTCTATTAAGGTCTTCTATGAAACAATTTTTAAGAAATGTATAAATGGTAAGGTAAACTTTCATGACTGGAAGATTCAAAGCATTATTATCTTCAATTATGGATATGTGAATACCCTTTTAAAGCATCATTTATAGATGTAAATATGTTTTGATTAAAAGTTTATCTAATAGGGCTTCCCTGGTGGCGCAGTAGTTGAGAGTCCGCCTGCCGATGCAGGGGACACGGGTTTGTGCCCCGGTCTGGGAAGATCCCACATGCCACGGAGCGGCTGGGCCCGTGCGCCATGGCCGCTGAGCCTGCGCGTCCGGAGCCTGTGCTTCACAACGGGAGAGGCCACAACAGTGAGAGGCCCGCGTACCGCCAAAAAAAAAAAAAAAAAAAAAAAAAAAAGTTTATCTAATAGAAATTAGGTGCTTTCTACTTAAGTGATTAATATTCACTAATGACAACTGAAAATGATTCCATTTATATTGACTTTTATCAGCTTACATTTTTTCTCCAGATGTAGGAAGCAGGTAATCTGGACATCACAGTCCTTTGAAAAAGGTCATAGAATGAAGTAGGATGTATCTTGCCTTAATTGGATTAAAATGGGAGCCTAATGAGACTTTCCTTTTTATCATTTGGAATTGAAGGTCTAGACATCTGGTGCATTATTTGAGTCCTGTGCGATCAGTGACTATCTTAAGCACATGATGGCAGAATACACAATGACTAATTAAATGTAGAATTAGATTATATGTGAGGGAGAAGGTTTCATGTTTGTTTTCAAACTAGATTCTTTATTTAACTTTTTTGATTCTATGAAAATAAAATACATTATTTGGAAGAGGAATATTTTGAGTCTAATTGTAAAACAGGTGCTGCATTGTATTGTAAATGAATGCAAGATGGCATTATTAATTTACTTCTACTTTGTTGGAGGCTTATACTCAGACTTCTGGATTAAAGGAGCTTTAATTTATCTGGGTGGGGTACCAATGTAATTACATAAATAAATATATTGGAAAATATCTTGAATATACAAATTTGAGGTAGATGATAAAATTTAATGCCCGTTAGATCTTACTGAGTGTTTACCAAGTAGCATTATCTGATTATTTCTCACAATAATGCTGTGCTCTAGACACCATTATTAGTCTCATTTTTCAATGAGGAAGCTGGGTCTTTGAGGATTCCTTTAACTTGCCCAAGGAAATGTATTTAACAAGCAAGGTAGGCCAGTGTTTCTCAAACTTTAATGTGCATTTGGTTCACCCCTGGTTCTTGTTAGAATGCAGATTTCTATTCAGTAGATCTGGTCAGAGATACTGCATTTCTAATAAGCTCCCAGGTGATGGTCCTGATACAAAGACTATATTTTGAGTAGTAAGAATGTAAGAGGATTCAAATTCAGGTATGTCCAACTTTAAGTTCTCATTCTTACCTATTACACATATATATCCTTCGGTCTAAAGAAGTGTATAATCATAACTAAGAAGAAACAAAGGCTAAGTAGTATGCTGTAAACTACTGTTCATTCAGACTGATTAAGAATTGGATGTGGCAGCTGATAGAATATTCTGGAAGGCTATGAATTTGTCAGTGAATCCTATATCAATGAAGCACTTTCAAAAAATGATTCAATGAAATAAAATATATGGTATTGAAAAAAATTTCGTTTTTATTTGAATGTGAGGACTTAAAACTGTTACTGTTCTTTAGCATCAAGGTTCTCAAACTAAGATACCTTTGAAAATATATTATAGATATAAAATCTATGAAAGAGAAGTAAATAGAACTGTCTTTTCTTACATATGTACTAAATAAATTACCTAACAGTTTATGTTTAATAATTCAGCTTTTTTAAAAAGAAGATGAACTAGAGATTTTTTTTTTAGTAGAATGATTACTCTTCAGTATCTGCAATAATTTTTTTGTGCATGCATGTACACAGTTTTTATGTATTTGGACATTAAAATTTTAATTCTGTCTTTTATAGCCTGTTGATTAAAAACTAAAATACCACTTATTTCATTGCTTTATGCTTACCTTGTGTTAGTTATATGTTTAGACTACTTTGACCAATATTTTCTTTTTCAGTTTCAGCATTTATTTTGACTTTTTATTCACATTCATTTTGTGCCATGGTCTTTGATCTGCTCCATCAAACCAGCCTTAGGAAGAGCTGAAAGAGAAATTGATTAAAAAAAAAAAATCACTCGCCTTTGCACTAAAACCATGCCTTTGCTAGCAGAACAGAGTTTGCACTCAAATAGTTGTTTATTTGGCTTTGTTTTGTTTTTGTGACTGTACAAAAACGTTATGATTCTGATGATTCATATACATTAGGCTCTTCCAGAAATCTATGACGTAGGCACATTAAAAAAATGTATTTACTCTTGTTTTGTAACTTAGGAAAATTCAGAGGGGACCAAGGTTCTTGCTGAAGACTATAGATAATATCTGAGGTAGTGGTGGAATTCAATTTTAGGACTTCTGTTTCCAAATCTATTTTCTTTTTTTCCCTCTAAGCCAACACTGGTAATTTCAGCTCTTTATTTCAAAGCTAGATCTGTAAATGACTATTTTTCTGACACTTGCTTCTTCTGTGTGTTAGAAACTGGCTCAGTATGATGATTATCCTGCTAATATTGTTGAATTATTTTTAAATGATCTCAAAGCAATGTTTGGAAGCAAAGAAGAAAAAATGATTTAACATTGTTGTTAACATTTATTGTAGCCTGAACTAGGCTGAAAAAGAGTTAATGAACAGTTTACAGGAGAAAGCTTTTCAATAAAACAGTGCAGCCTCCAGTGGTGCCTCCAGAACGATGGAGGTGAATGAAACCAATGGTCTCATTATTCACCAACCAGCCCAGCCAAGGGGACCTGCTGAATAAATGGAGGTCTCTAGACATTTTGCTCAAAGGAAACAGGATCAAGGTTATCATAAACAGCTTTTTCTAGTGATACTTTTTCAATTATGGTATATCCTGTCTCCCTCTGGTTGTCCTGGTAACTTTAATTAAAACTGCTCCCATCTATGATGAAGCTTTAAATATTGTAATGTACTCCATCTCTTAATTCAACCTTGATATTTAGTTTAGGATTAGTTAATGAAAAGGAGATGACAAATGTTTTTAAATAACTATTAAAGTAGGGTTTGTAGATTATTGTTTAATCCAATTGTTTCCTCGTGTTACTTCAGCCCTTATTTCCAGTAGTTCTGTATCTTTTTTGTGTGTCAAAAGTGCCTACAGAATTTGCTAAAAATGTAGACTCCTGACCTTCACCTCTAGAAATCTGAAAATTAGGTCTAAAGAAGTGATGAAGAGATCCAGGAAAAAAAATGTGAAATTCTTCAGAGACGCAAAGAATTAAAACTGTCTTGTATTTGTGTATTAGTAGCCATTGGTTTGCTTTTGTGAGAACAGATTCAGTAGAAGCTGTGTTGGATTGAGTAAAGACTACAGTGTTAAAGAGTGATTAGGAAATGAGAAACTGGCAAGAAACGTGTCTACATTTTTATGAAGTTTGGTACGACAGTGAAAGAGAAGTACGGAATACTACTAAAGGCTTCTTTTTTCTTTTTTGTTTATTTTTGAGAATGAAGGACATATAAGTATGCTTACAGACAGAAGGGAAGGAATCTGTGAAATTTGAAAATAAGAAAAATCTGAATGTTGAAGTTTGATTCTCAAAAAAACACACAAAGAAGATCAGAGTCATGCAGTTTATCTTTGAAAAGATGGTGGTATCTTTCACTTGAGACAAAAGGGATATTAAATATGAATAGAGACAATTCAGTTTGCAGATAGAGAAAGTTTGAGAGTTGCACTAGGTGACCAATTTTCTCTTGGTAAAGTACAAGTTGATATTTATGCAAAGAGTGAAGGCGCCATGGGAGTGATTTGGAGAGCAAAGTAAGAAAAAGTGAAGAGTGTACTTTGGATAACTGAAATGACTGATAAATAAATCAAGAGCCTTCTTAACATTGAGAAAAAACAGAAGATATAAAATACCCTCCTGTTCTAGAAGTGAGGTTGAACAAGCTATCTGAAAATTGTGTGTGTGCGTGTGTGTGTGTATCATTAGCCCAAAATCTCTCTGAGGATATAAACTTATCCATGTTGAAGAAATTCAATATTTGATTAACTGAGACTGTTTTTAGGTATAAAAATTGTATATACAAAGGTGAATGGAAAAGTTATGGGACCTGTAGTCTTGAAGTTGTGTTCAAATATGATTAATACCAGCCAAGTAAAGAGTGATTAAAACAGATTGCCGGTTTATTTTCTCTGAAAACAAGAAACCTGGCTGTAGGTAGCTCAGGAGATTTCCAGAAATCCCGTTCTTTTATTTCTATGTTTATCTCACTGGGTAACCCTTGGCTGCAAGGGGGGGATAAGAGATGGAGTTTGTAGCTGGGCCATCACCTCTCTGTACTGAATTGTAGTACTCTTAATTAAAATGTGGATCCAGCCAGCCGGTGTCTGTATCAATATCTTTTCAAGGTTTAATGGGAGTTTTAAGGAAGGAAGTCTAGAGAAAATTCATTTTGAAGCAGCAGAGGAGAGAAAGGAAAATGTTGCTTACTTTGTTTTTTTATTTTTAAAGATTTTTTTTTTTGATGTGGACCATTTTTAAAGTCTTCATTGAATTTGTTACAATATTGCTTCTGTTTAATGTTCCGGTTTTGTGGCCATGAGGTATGTGGGATCTTAGCTCCCCAGCCAGGGATTGAACTGACACCCCCTGCATTGGAAGGCGAAGTCTTAACCACAGGATCATTAGGGAAGTCCCTCTTTGGCTTTTTATATAGAGTCCCATTCCTTCAATGTAATGATGGCATGCATATTCAAATCAGCTTTTTCTATCAAGGCTTGGCATGGTGTGAACAGTAGTAAAATGAAAGGACTGTTGAATCCATCTTGGATTAATACTTATCAGAGTAAATTTTATAAACATCAGGGATACTTAAGAATTAGTCAGCAGTGGTTGAAATATTTGAAATCATGAACCATGATAAGTAGCGTCTGATAATGGTCAGGAATTACGAGTTCAGGAGCAAACATTTTTATGTGTATATAGTATACATTTATATGGAACAATGGAGAAGCAAGAAATTATGATAAATGATAGAAATTAAATCAAGAATTCTAGGTGATAACAAGGTTGAGGTATGAATGAATGAGTGGGTTATTTAGATGGAGAAGAATGAAAGTCTTTGGATTGTTAATAGTAAGGAACAAAGGAATAGTTAGCATTTACTGAATGTCCAAGCAGTTTGCTAGGTTCTTTCTATATATTTCTAACACAATGTTTATTCTGCAGAATAGGTATGTGTTCTCATTTTACAGATGAAAAACTGAAAGCTCAAGAAATTTCCATAGTAAAGAATTCAAACCCATATATATATGTGGGGGTGTGGATGGATACAAACATGATGTATTTTTTCCATTTAACAAAATAAATACCATAATAAACGATATCATAGTTTTCACTCAGAACATATGATTTTTCTGAAGTAGATGACACATTTAAATGGGAGATGCCTATATTTTTTGATACCATTTGCTCATGTGTTAAGTGGAAATCTCCAGATACACCAGCACATTTCCTCTCTCAAGTTACGCACTTTAGTAGCATCTTTATGGGCTTTAAATCTAAAGTAATTATAAAATTTGGGGCCAAAGAGAAGGGATGGGGAGAACACTAAGTGCTGTGTTTAGGACCTCTTAAATTACCCTAAGAAGGAAACAGATCCATATACCTGTAACAGTGCTGCTACTGCGCTACCACACTCAGCACTTTAATTTTTGTAACATTCTGTTCTGATTAATATGTTATTTAAAGGTTAGCAGTGAAGTGTTTTTAAACAACACCTTCTGTTGTAAATCCCTCTGTGTTACACAGTACTTTCTCTCTCCCCCATTCCATGAAATAGTGTTTGCACTAAATGACTGAACAAAGACACTTTTGAAAAAAAAGGAGCTGCCAAATATACCTTGAAGATAGAGAATACAATTAATGGTAAAGTGCACCTCATTTTCTAATGGAAGGTGTTGAGACAGGGAAAGGTTCTGGGCAGCATTGATAATCTCTACTAAAAGAAATCTCTTTTGGAAATCAGATGCTCATAGACTTGAGTTGGCTTAATTCTTTAGGATCTGAAAGTAATATTGAAAGTATCCACAACAGCATTACTGTGTTGACAATTTGAGAAAGACAATGTATGCTCCGATAGCACAACATTTGCAAAATTTGCGGGAATGGGAGTGTTGGGTTGTTGATTGCATGGAGGAGAATGAGAGTTAGGTGAAGTGAATTGCAAAGCTCACATAGGCAGTAATGACTACATAGTCTGTGGTGCCTTGCACCAAATGAAAATGTGGGGCACTTCTTAAAAAGTTATTAAGAATTTCAAGATGGCGGCAGCAGCAGAGCTTTAGACCAGTTGTGACATCCCTCTGGGTGAAGGGTCCTATGTGACTGCAGGGGCCCCACACCCATGAAGCTGGCCAGTGGTCACACCCAGGTGATTAGTGGCAGAACTGGAACTGGACTTGGGATTCTTAACCACGTGTGCAGTGCTGTTTGTACAGTGATAGTCATTGAACTCTACCTGGGGACTTGGGAATCTACGAAACCTGTGATGACTGTTAATCCCAAAATGAGGCAAAAAAAAAAAAAGTTCTTATTTCATTTCACTTCTGTTTTATAAAATTGCAGACTTGGCCTAGCAGAGCAATAGACATGCTCTGATCTGAATGTGTAGTGAATGATGTTTACATAAAAATAAATACAGAGAAACAGTGTTAATCCAAGGCCACCATCTTTGATTCACATAACGGAGTCTTTAGATAAACCCTTCATAGCATGCCATATATTTGGAGACAGTCTAATCAAGTAGTGTTTGATAAAGGTAAACACTGTTTTAGCTGTTGAGAGAGTTCAACTTCAAATGGTGGTCTGATTCTTAAATGTTATTAACTTTATTTCTTTTAACCTTTTGATGTTTAGTTTTCCCCTTTCCTCACTAACTCCTTATTGTCCTCAGAAATATATAAACTCTCAACCTTCCTCTGAATTCATTTTCTAACTTTAATGGAGAACATGCAGGCAGAAGTCCTTTGTGAGATACCCAGTGCCATCCAGCTTTTTTTTTTTTTGGTATATACAGGAGTTCTTTTGGGTCTATTCTCCATAATTAAAAAAAAAGAAAATATTTTTAGACCTTATAAAATCAAGAACTACATTTGCAAAGATGAGCTGTCTGTGCTTTGCTTAAAATCCCCTGACACAGTTTACCAGGAGAATGATGGAATACCCTGTTAATTTAATTAAAGTATCATAGAATCATGAATCTTGAAGGAATTTGGGAATTCATTTTTCTGATCCTCTTTTCTCAGGCAGGTGAATGTCTAAACCACCAGGTTAAGGAGTTAGCTGTTCTTTTCTCAAATATTTTGGTGATGAAGCTTCCACAATTGTAATACCCCATTATTGTTGCTTAGCTTAGTATTCAAGAAATTATGTCTAACATCCATGTCCTTGTCTAGTTAAACTTATTTTATTTTCTGTTCCCTATATATGTTGAAATTTAATTGGCGTTATCCTTACAAGAATATCTTCATTGCATATGTGTGTTTTGGAGGGGGTGGAGTTGGGGGTGGTAGGAGCCATCAGCAACTCATCATAGCTGAGTGTTCTTGGCAGATACATAATGATGACTCTCAGTTGCTAAGCAATCATTATTGCCAGACATTGTGTTAAATGCTTTACACACATTCTCACATTTAATCTTCAGGACAGTTTTATGAGCTAGGTGTGTTGTAGGTTGTTTCTAAAAATCAGAGGTGTTACCCAGTAAGGTTGAGCCATCTCAGAGTATCAGGTAGAAGAGATTTTCAACCCAGGTATCCCTGACTGTTCTAAAGCCTATGCTTTCTGACAGTATGCTGTAGCTCCGTAACCTAATGAACACTAATTTCTTTAACTTTCCTACATAGAAATATTTTCTGTTCCTTTTTCATTTCTGTATTCTGGAAATTATCAAATATTTATTCTTCAACTTTCTTAAGACATAGAGGCTGGAATCAAAGGTGGTACTTTTATAAAGGAGTGCTCTGATAAAGCACAGTATAACTGCAAGTCAGCCATTTTTATTGGCATGTGATCCAACTGCAGCGAGAACTGCTTTATTCTCTGTGGGTTGTATGTTAGATGATTCTGATATATTTTATACTTATGTTGCTAGATATACAAGTATATCCTTGTTGTAAATAGTTTAAACAATATAAAATGTATTATAAAATGAAAAAAAATTCCCTAAAAGTTCACCATCCAGAAAAAAACTACCTTTTAAAGTGTGGTGACTACCCTTTAGGACTCGTGTGTGTGTGTGTGTGTGTGTGTGTGTGTGTGTGTGTGTTACTTATCAATATTTCAAGGAGATTTTTATGTCACTGGATATGAATATATAATTCTTTCTAATGGCTTTGTATATATGAATATATTGTTTATTTAACCAGTCTCCTATTGACAGATATTTAGTTTATTTCTATATTTTTTAATACAGACAGTATTAATATTATTTATAGCACACTTTTATTTATGGGAAAACTTTTGATTATTTATTAGAATGAAGTCATGTAAAATGGAATGGTCAAAAGGCATATGGGGCATTATTTATATTTTTCTTTTAAGGAATTAGAAATCTTTAATCTTTCCACTAATTTCTTCTCGCCTTTTTCTTTATTTGTTTTTAAATAGCAGGGCTTCTGATAGACTTAGGTAGGAGTGACCAGGTTGCATTTGGCCCAGTATAGTAAGTTAAATATGGGTCCGCAGGACAGAACCATGCCATTTAATTTTAAATGATAGATATATTTTTAATTATTATAATAATGTCAAAAACTCATACTGTTCTCTACAGATTAGTGCCTTTGTTGTTGGCAACATAATCAGTTCAAAATTAACAGGCTGGCTGGGGCAAACATCTGTCTTCCAGATTCATTTAAAAAAAATTCAGCCTAGGAGTTGCAGTTGCTGATTACACATACCAGCTCATATGCTCTATCTTGCATGCATTATCTCAGGCACAGGCGGCATGCCAACATGCTACACCGTGGATGCGTGATCCTGCTGCCTACAGACCTTGTATTCTGCGGCAACTGACACCGTCAAGGCCCAGTTAAGAGTAAAAACCAAGTTATGTCTTGACAGCCAAGGCATTAGTTACAAGAGACTGTCTCTGGTTAATTTATTCATTTAGTCCCAGGACTCATTAGTTCTCAATTACAGCTACTCCTAGAAATGTTGGTCTATTGTTGCCTGAGAAACCAATCACCTCTGATTATTTACACTGTCTTTTATGAGGAATTCTAGGTTGGCCGACTTAAAAGTCCAATAGTAAATAATAATGACTCATTTTCTCCAAGAGGGTTTACAGAGAATTTATTGCCCTATATATCACTGTGCCATTTTTTTCCCCCAGCATAACAACATAATATGACCTCTTAAAAAGGAAAATAATTAAATAAATCATCCAGTATAATATTTATGTGCTTGGGATTTTTTTTTAAAATGTGGATGTTCAGTAGTCATTTCTGCTTGCAGTTAGTTCATAGTAATGAGTGTGACTCTTGCAGAAATGTTCATTTTCATTAAATAACTTTGTATACATCAACTCTCCCCTCTTAAATAGGCATTTTTAAACTTGAGAGATCAAAATAGATTAATCAAGTGTATAATTTATGATGCCTTTATTAATAAGTATATTTTGACTTACTAATTATATCTTTTGAAATGAAATTGATTCTCACGTTTCCTCAGTAGAGAGTGATGACATCTCTGGTTTAAATGTTAAATTGCTTTTGAAAATAGCATTATATGCCACCTTAATATAGAAGGATAATAGTAGTAACAATTTATTAAGTGCTTACACTATACTAGGCACTGTGCTAAGGACTTTATTTGCATTTATTTATTTAATTCTCACAATATACTTCCACTGATATTATTACTATTTTGTAGAGATATTTTCCCCAAGGATTTGAACCCAGATGCATTTTTTTTTTTTTTTTTTTTTTTTGTGGTACGCGGGCCTCTCACCACTGTGGCCTCTCCCGTTGCGGAGCACAGGCTCCAGACATGCAGGCCCAGCGGCCGTGGCTCACGGGCCCAGCCGCTCCGCGGCATGTGGGATCTTCCCGGACCGGGGCACGAACCCGTGTCCCCTGCATGGGCAGGCGGACTCTCAACCACTGCGCCACCAGGGAAGCCCATTTCCAAGTTTTATAATAGTGTTTCTGCACTTATTATGTATGTGGCCGGCACTCTGCTGAGTATTTTACATGTATAATTCCATTTAATAACTTCTCTCTTTCTCCTACTTTTCCTCCTCTGACCCATATCTTCTTGTTATTATCATATAAGGTGATAAGGTGGGGAAGTATAGAATTAGAAAGTTTTAAGTGTATTATCCAAGGTCATGTAGTTCTAGGTTGATATTTTTGTTTCCAAAATAGTGTTATATGTTATTGTGTTTTATTTTATATAAGATGTGCTGTACAAAAGAAGTGGTAATGATAGCTTATTTTCATTTTAATTACAGTGTATGTGAAAGGAGAGAAGGGCTGAAAAAGAAGGGAGGAATGGAAGGAACAAAGGAGAGAGAATCTAGCCTTACTATTCTCTAGACTTACTGTTATTCTTCATGCCTTAAGTATTTACATAGCAATGTGTGGTTGTCTGCTGATGAAGACAGAGATCATAAGATCCAAAAGTATTATTAAGCTCCGTGTAATTACTTGGGATTATATCTGAAAACCAACAATTTTAGAGTATCGACAAGCCACACAGTGTTCTGGGGCTTTTACACTAATAAGTGAATGCAGTTTGGGAGCGTTTTAGGGAAACGCTGGTCTAGATAGTACGACATGTACAGTCGTAGCCTAAAGATCAAAATTAATTAGAAAGGTTCTTATTTCTAAACGTGAGCTTAAATACCATGTAGATATTCACTGTCTTATTGTAACCGATGAAATCAACAACTTTTCTTTGATGCTGTGCTCCTCACTTGGTATTTCAAGGAGTAAATTTTACTAGCTCCTAAACATAGGTTAAAGGCAAAGATGCTGAGCTAAGTAGATTATTTGCATTTCTGAGCCTAAGATATTCTTAAATTAACCAACTTTCAATTATAAATAGCGAGAAACTGGATGTGAGGTTCATCTGGCTGTGGACAGCTGTCACCCCAGTGATCACCAGGGTTGGTTCTGCTGATCTCGTGGGCTGGGTGGTGTCCCCGTCTCCCTCATGGCTCCAAGTGTGTCACCCCTGAAGCTGTGCACTGGGTAGAAGAGGATGACCTTCCCTGAAAGAGGCGGACCTTTCTTCAGTCAAGGTTTCAGGAGTAGCTGCACTCTCCTGCTAGATCCTCCAAATGTGCTCTCAACGGTTATTTGTAGGAGAACAGGACTCCAGGACTCCAGACACATCCAAATGAGGTGCTGCATGTCGCAGTCTGTCTTTCTTATGTTGCAAGAAATTCAGGGCATGGTATATAGTTAAAGGACAAAAACACTCCATTAGAGGAGGGAGAAGAGGCATCCTGGGAATAGGGAAGGTGAAACATGGAGGCCAGCTGAGTTCATGTAGCAAAATACAAAGAACCTATGTAAACTCCTAGACTTTTCATTCTTCCTCAAATTTATAGGTATTCAGTGTATTCACTGTCATTCCTTTACCCCCACGTAATTGTTTACTGGAGCTTTATAATTTGAAAGTGATGTTCTCTTTCGGGAATTTGGAGGAGGGTAGCTCTTTCTTTAATTTCAGTGATGCCAAATGTCTGCCAGTCATCTGGCCAGGAAAATCAGGGCTGCTTACTGTTGCTGCCATTCCGTCATCAAATTTCCCTTCACTAAATGGTAGTGTCTGGTCGTTAGCTCACATTTCACACCAATTGCCCCATTGCTGTTGGAAGCTAAATTAGCATGTTGAGAAGCAGCAAGTGGCACCTAATGCCCGTCTTGAGAAAAGTCACCACGTCTGAGTCACCTCGAAGGTCCTCAGCTGCTCTCCCTGAAGGGATTCAGAGGTGCTCGTTGATTTGAAACAGCATTTCTCAGCTGCGTGGAAGGCACACTGAATAAATACTGGAAGGAGGACAGTTTAAAGACATAAAGGCAGTTTCTGTCAAGGCAGGCCATACTTTTCCTCTCAGCCGCACACACGGGAGGAATTAGCCCTGCGATCTGCCAGTGTTTTATAGCCACGTAAGTAGTCGGGCTGGCAGAATACATTTTTGTTGTGTTTGTGTGACAATAGTAATTTCCCATCTCTCCATTTACTGACAGTGTTTACAAAGGAAAATAATGTATGCATTTTAAGAAAGCGTGCACTCTAAAAGGCTCTTGGGAGCTTATATAAACGCCAATCATATGAATCGTATGTATGGTACAGCTAATGCTTAAAAATTGGATAATATTCAACTGACATTGACCAATGAAAGACCAGGGTCTGCCTAATGTGCCCTTGATGACATTGGTATGTCCTCTTCTGATTCCCTTTGTGGTATTACCTGTTCAAGTATTGCTGAATTAGATATTTTGATTTTGTGTATTAGATCCTGACTCAATTGCTTTAGTTTTCTTTTCTGGTCATAGGAAATCATTCCATTATATTTAGTTCTCATTATCAAAGAGGTTCTCAGTAAGTTATCCAGCATAACTTATGGGCATGTTTTCTTGTAAGGAACTGTCTTTTTTCTCTTTATGATAAGTTGGGAGTGGGGGAAAAAAAAGAAGCATTGGAGTTAGAACCAGCAAGGCTGAGGAGTTTTGCTAGTATTTTTTTTCAGTTTTAATCAGAGAAGAAAGATTAATGTTTATAAAGGCAATTAGAAGTGAAAGGAAATAATTGAGTTATCAAGAATATATACCCAAATACAAAGAGCAGTACTCACTGAGAGACACAGGTTGAAGGACAGTTTTTAAAAAAAAATTTTAGTGAAGTATAGTTGATTTACAATGTTGTGTTAATTTCTGCTACAGCAAAGTGACTCAAACATATATATTTTCTTTTTCATATTCTTTTCCATTATGGTTTATCACAGGATATTGAATTCCCTGTGCTCTACAGTAGGACCTCGTTGTTCATCCATCCTATGTATAATAGTTTGTATTTGTTAATCCCAAACTCCCAATCCTTCCCTTCTCCACTCCCCTCCCCCTTGGTAACCACAAGTCTGTTCTCTGTATCTGTGAATCTGTTTTTCTTTTGTAGTAGGTTAATTTGTGTCCTATTTTAGATTCCACCTATAAGTGATATCATATGGTATTTGTCTTTCTCTTTCTGACTTACTTCACCAAGTATGATAATCTCTAGGTCCATCCATGTTGCTGCAAATGGTGTTATTTCATTCTTTTTAATGGCTGAGTAATATTCCATTGTATATGTATACCTGAAGAACAGTTTTGCCCTATCAGTGATGAGAACAGTGTGTTAAATATGCTTAAAGTAGTTACTTTAAATGGTTAAATGAAGTTGTTACTATATAAAATAATCAAAACTACCCTATTCATTATCTGCTTCCTTTAGTAATTCTTAATGGTTCTTTTTAAAACTTATAAACTGGATTTTAAAACATAAGCAGTATTATTATTTGTCAAGTAAAATATATATTTGAACTTTCAGGCTGATAATTCAGACATCCACAATGAAAACCCTCTCCTTTAATTCATCTCCTTAAGTTTTTGTTCATAGAAACTCATGATTTTATTTTATTTTCCCCCCGGATTCATTTCTTTTTCTGTTGTTGTTGTTCATGAGTTTATCTGTCTCCTTTATATGTTCTTTTTAAAAAAAGGATCTTCTGATCACTCTCCTTAGTCTTTTCTCTGGACTTAAAATTTTTCTGTCTGTCATGGGGCTATAGTCTGGTTATTGAACTACACTTAATGCAGGAATCCCACAAGGGTTGAAAGGCAAAGGATTCTTTGGGTCCATGTTTGGGTCCTCTGACCTGGGGTCTCCCTGCACATTCTGAGCCTGTAGAGCAAGGGAAACTCATCCTACTTATGTAAGTTCCTTCTGGAATTTTGCTTAGATTGGTTTAATTAGAAAATAATTTAAAAATAATTTCAAACATACAGAAAAGTTGCTAGATCAGTTAAAAAAACCCAGTCATATCGTATTCACCCCTATTTCCCCAAAGTGCCCCATCATTAGCCCTTTCCCACTTCCCCAATGCACACAGAGAACAGGTTGCTGAAATCATCCGTCTTGCCTTTTTTGAGGTCAAAGAGCCTTACAGGGGACTGCCTTCACCTTGGGGTTGGGAATGGGCACCATAGATACTAGACGCTAACTCTTCCTGGATTTTCCACCTTTGAGTTCTCATACTGGGTTTCCATACAGATTCCAGTAAATGTTTTGTCCCATTGGGGAAGGAAGACCTGGAAAATTTTTTCCTCTTGGATCTTGCTATGGGCTGAATTGTGTCTCCCCCATCCCCCCGCCTCCAAATTCATATGTTGGAGACTTAACCCTGCCCTCTTCCTCAGAATGTGACTATACTTGGAGATAGGTTCTTTAAAAAGGTAATTAAGTTAAAATGAGGTCATTAGGGTGAGCCCTTATCTAATGTGAGTGGTGTCTTTATAAGAAGAGGTTAGGACATAGACAAGTACAGAGGGAAGACCATGTGAAGACACAGGGAAAAGATGGCCATCTCCAAGCCAAGGAGAAAGGCCTCAGAAGAAACCAGCCCTCCTGACAACATGAACTTGAACTTCTAGCATCCAGAATTGTGAGCAAATCTGTTTTTTAAGCCACCCAGTCTGTGGCTTTGTTATGGCAGCCCTAGCACTTTAAATGCAGCTCTTAATAGATGGGTTGCCCAGAGGTTCTAGTAGGTGATTGACTCAGCAGAGGCAAATGGCTTGATTGATTGATTCGGGAGAAGCAAGGAGATGGCAGCAGAGGAAAAGGTAGCTATATTCAGGTCATTATGCTATCAGAATCTCCCCCACCAAGTGAAATTCTATTCATTAAATGGCAAAATGGTACACGTTTATTAGTCTTACTCCAATCATGTGAAAAATGTTCAGAAAGTAAACATTTGGATTCTTGTTAGCAAACCATAAATCTGTCTTGCTTTTCAATTAGAAATATATATTTTAGGATATGTTATCTAGTTGTAAATTACACAAGACTCTTACCATGTCATTAACAGTAAGAAAGCATTGCTTTTAAAGTTACGTTTAGGTAAATATGGGGAAAATCCAAATCTGACAGTTTCTGTTACTTCCAATATCTGTGACAAAATTTCCTGTGGGAAGATAAAATTTTTTATTCATATTAGTTTGTGGACTTCCTTTAGCTCTGTTTCCTTTCTCATTGATTTTCCAGCACTGACTATATTATATAAGACGGTAGCATGCTTAAAAATCTAGAGCAGGAGAAACAAAGCTATTTGTCCTTTCTTCCCACAGTGGAATATGAAGTGGAATGATGAAACAGAGGGTGCTGAAGCCATTGTTAACATTAGTCGCATTTGCTCTGAATCATCACGTTATCATGGGAATAATGATAGATAACCTTATCTCATGCATTTCTGTGCCATATAAAATGTTATTATTACTGCTGCTAGGGTGATTGGACATTTTTCGAATTGGGAAAGAATGCCTGCTGTTTAAAATCACTAATTAAAATAGGTGAATATTTATTGCTTAACCAAATATGAACCATGTAAATTAACTAAGGTTTTAATATTTTTTAAAGGAAAAGGTGGCGTGCAAAGGTTCAAGCAACGTATTTCTCTCAAGAGCTTTAAGACTGCCAATGTTACATTTTCTTGTAATTCTTCCTACCTGTTGTTGATATTCACTACATTTATTTGGTATGCTGACTATAGGAATAACTTAGAATACAGTTTTTGCCAGAAGTCTCATTATCCTGGTGTTTGGAAGAATTGGACAAAAACAATATTCTCTGACTTTCTCACATTCTTTAATTACCAGTACATGTAGCTGACTGGAAGAACAAATGCTTTTAGCATTTTGAACACAAGTACAGTTCCTTTAGTATCTGTAAAAAATTAATGAAGACAAATATAACTTTTTTTCTTCAATTTCTAGCTAAGCTAAGATGGAAACTATAACAAATAGAAAAAAAAATCAAGTAAACCAAAATATTTACCTGTCTGCCTTGGCATCCTTTGATCCTTAGGGATTCAGATATAAAAGAAACCAAACATTAAGATCGAAAATGTAATGACTTAAGCATTATTTATTCATCTGATTCTTTTAGAAAGCATGTGTTTTTTCAAAGCAGCATTGGATATAAATAAAAATAGTCAAAAAGAATGTTTACTGTTTTGCCTTAAAAATATATTTAAACTATTGGTAGAAATCATTGACATAATATGTAATATAGTTTTATTTTTTATTTGGTACTTATTAAAGTAACATTTTTTGTCACAAAATATACATGTTCAACATAAGATATATGAGAATGAGAAATATATTAGATCCTATTATCCAGATACAACTATGATTTACATTTTTGGTGTATATTTTTTGATTATTTCTATACACATATTTACTTTAAAAGTTGAAAGTAAAATACAAATATGTACTTTAAAAATATTTACTTAAAAAATGATGCTGACATATTTTGTATGCTTATACATGCATGCACCAGCCTCTTGCAAAATATTTCAAATGCATTATCTCAGTTAATTTTCACAATTATAATTTTAGAGAGGAGTTATCTGAAACTCAGATAAATATATTTTCCAAAATCACAAGATTAATTAGTAGTAGAGTCAAGATCATTTGAAACTGATAACAACGGATTTGTTAAAAGTTATATTGTATCTTTTCCCTAACGTATCACACCTCCTACATTTTCTCTTATTATTGACTATGTCTTTATAACATGGCTTTTATCACTCTCTAAACTATCTTGAACATAATACCATTTACTTAATCCCCCTTTGGTGGACAATTAGGTTTGACTTATATTTTGTCTATACATAAATAATGTTGGCATGCATGTCCTTGTAGATAGACATTTCCCAAATTCTGAATTATTCCCTTAAGTAAATTGTAAGAACTAGATATCATAGAGCTGAGGCCGTACACATTTCAGGGCTTTTTATTACACTTCCTTAAGTTGAGCTCTGAAAGTTTCTGCCACATAATCACATAAGGTCAGTCTATTAGGTTAACAAAACTTCCTTTAGCCATTCACCTTCCTACCATTGCAACTTTTATGCAATTATAATGAAATTGTATTACGTAAATTAAATTGCGGTGATTAAATTTGGATGTTATTTATCAAATCATTTTTCTTTTATAAAATTTATATTTGGATGTTGCCATTGACTCTTTATAATCACTAATACCAGTCATCCAGATCCTACTTCCTTATCACTATATTGAATTATTTAAACTCTTTTGAAGGATGAGCTTATGGGAATAAAATATTTTAATTTTAGGAACTATATTATACAATACTTATACTATAATATTTATAATATTTTAGTTCATTTTATATTTTGTTTTTATTCCATTAAGAAGACAGATACATGGATTAGATGTAAATTATCAGTATTCTGGATGCTGTAGTCTCAGTATGCTAAATGTTCTAATTTAAGAAACCTTCTTTTGGTTGACTTTTACTTAATAATGGCCCTCAGTTGAAAAACATGGTTGATAGTATTCATACTTAAGGAGATAGAAATAATTACTGCTAAAAAATGGTATTTCCTGCATACTTATGATAGCAAAATACAGCAAAACACTGGGGCTTTTTATCCATATTCTATATGAAACTCTAATTTTATGAATGATTCAGTGTTTTCAGTTTTGCTTAATGAGGTCAACATGATCTGTATGTTAAACCATACAAGAGTTTTCAAATGCCCATCCACTTGCATATAAAATATTACAGAATATTATTCATTTAGAATAAAATGTGTATTCCTATCAAGGCCTGTGAGCTCTTATACATCTGGTTAGTTTCTTCCTCTCTGACCTCCTTCATTCCTCTTTACCTCTCACACTGCTTCAGTTCACGGGTCTTTATCTTTATTCCCACCTACGCGTATTTCTGTATTGTTTCCTTCCTCAGCTCAGTGCTTTTTGTTCATTCCTTAGATCTCATTGTAAGGTCAGTTGCCAGAATAGCCATGCTTGACTGTATTGTTTAAATCAGACAGCCCACCCACAGTTGTCATTCTGAATTAGAGACTCCTGTATTACCTTCAGAGCAGTGATCCAAATTGGTAATTATTTAAGTTTTTGTTTGTTTGTTTTTTTAATTGTCTCTCTAAGCAGTAATGTCCATTAGGGTCCATTTCAGTTTTTATTCATCTTTGTATCTGCACTGCTTCTAGTAGTACCTGATGTATGGTGAATATTCAGTCAATATTTTCTGAATAAGTTCCTTAATGATTAAAATATAGTTTTGTTTCCTTCATGATCTCTCTAATACTTTCTGGTTTGCTATAGTCCTAATCTTTTAGAGCTGTAGAAATGATTTTGAATCATGTTTATTTGATTGCTACTCAAATAATAATAAAACTGAAAGTTTGAATGAAATAATACTGAGGAGACTTTGATGTTAAACAAGCATGTTCTCACTTTTTACATTAAATGATCTTTGCTCTTGTTTCTGAGAACACGATGATTGGAAAAAAAACCCAAAAACAAACAAAAAAGACCAGTAATGAAAAAATAAAAGTTTCTACTTTAACCTTTCCCCTAAAAACATCAAAAGCAAACAAACAAAAACTACCAAGAATAGTTTGGTGTAAGATCAAGTTTCATTTTATGTGTAACATCTCTTTAATGTTAGCAATATGTCTATATGACAAGTAGAGATTTTTTTTTCCAGTTCACCAGGTCAGAAAAATATAATTGAGCATTTACCATCATTTCTCCTTATTAATTTATCTGTGCCTACTTTAACTTGCATCACTGTGAAAGACATTTGTAGGACCATTCAGTTTAAGTAAATTCCATATTGTGATTGAGCTATAAGTATGAAGTTTAAAATGAAGAAAGAAAACTAATTCATGAGGTCTACTCTCCAGTTTTAGATAAAGATAGAAGATACTGTCATTCAGATGTCAATAGTATTATAGAAAAGAATGGAAAACCTGGATTATGACAACTCCTGAAATATATAAGCAGATGAGAAAGGAAGATAATGGAATCTCAGAACACATCATAATGTGACTCTATAATATAATATGTCTTGTAGTGGCAATTACAATTATGGTCCTTTTCTCTAATATTATTTATTAGTAAATTCAGAAGTAAAAAGATGGGTAGTCTATGGGAATGTCTACATCTCTCCTGGATTCCCTGTTTATGGAAAATATTTATATGATACAGATCTTTACAGCCATTACTCAGTACCAGAGTACTTTAAAAATTTAAAAGTTCACAGTAAATATTATTTAGTAATTCTAATTGATATTTATGGTTCTGCAATAACTGCACACATTTCTTTGTATTGAATTGAAAACTTTGAATAAAATTTTCTAATTAGTCCTGCAATTTATGATAATTTTTCTTTAATGTATTTAATGAAGAAAGTCTTCTTTTTATTGTTAAAACTTCAATTGTGCCCTATTTGATTTTAATTAAAATTACCCCTTGGCAATAAATTCTGCTTCTCAGATGTTCATCCTACAAGAGTAATTGTGAAAATTATGGTTGGGTCTCATTTGGTAATAAGGTTGTTTATGAAGGTGAATGAATACATAATTATTTTTAAGATTGCTTATTACTCCTTCTGTTATATAGTAAAATTCTTTATTACTGGCCTCCAGCACCTTAAATATAACACATTCCTGAGAATTTGTGTTATATAGAATGAGCTGAACAGTGCCACAAGACACAGATATTGATGAAGACCACAGCTAGATTAAAAGGTTGAAGGTAATCTCAGAAATAAATGTAGCCCCTACCTCCTAGAAATCTGTTATTATTTTTAACAAGGATGCTGCTTATTCTGTAATCATAATGAAACTTCTTTTCATTTTAATTTCCTTTGAAAATGAAAGTTGACTTTGCTTGAGGTTTGCTAGTCTACCAAATTTTGTACATTCGCTCTGTTACTGCTTTTATGATAAGATTAGAAGAAATACACTTCTAATTAGATACAGTTACATATGGAAAACCAGTGGTAGATTGTCTTTCAACCTTTCCCTCTCCAAAAAAGGTAAGTGTCTTTTTTGAATATTGGCTGTCAGGAGACATTTATGTCACATATCTATTATCAAGATTGTTCTTATACTGTTTATTTAAAATTTTTTTCTATTTTTATTTATTTATTTACTTTTGGCTGCATTGGGTCTTTGTTGCTGCAGGCAGGCTTTCCCTAGTTGTGGTGAGCGGGGGCTACTGTTCGTTGCGGTGCACCAGCTTCTCATTGTAGTGGCTTCACTTGTTGCAGAGCACGGGCTCTAGGCGCATGGGCTTTAGTAGTTGCAGCATGCGGGCTCAGTAGTTGAGGCACAGGGGCCCTAGAGTGCACGGGCTTCAGTAGTTGTGGCTTATGGGCTCAGTAGTGGTCACTCATGGGCTCTAGAGCGCAGGCTCAGTAGTTGTGGTGCACGGGCTTAGTTGCTCTGCGGCATGTGGGATCTTCCCGGACCAGGGATCGAACCTGTGTTCCCTGCATTGGCAGGCGGATTCTTAACGACTGTGCCACCAGGGAAGTCCCAAGATTGTTCTATACTATTGAATGGGGTAATGCATTTAATGTGATTTTTTTTTTTTAAGTGAAGAAACATAATATCCTAGACCCTGAAATATAAAAGAATCTTTGCAGATATATAGTCAGTCTCCAATTACAGGCACAAATCCTTTTAACATCTGGTGTCAGAATCTTATTTACTGAATATATTATTATTATCCAGGAATATAGATGTTGGCGATGCAAGACTTCATATTCATATACAATTAATTAGGATATTTTACACATAAAACCATAAAGAACATACATGGTACAGTGGTAGTACATAGGAGAGAATGATTAACTCTACCTTGTTGGGGGTGGGATGGGGTCAGGGAATGCTGTAGCTACCTTGTAAATCAGTACATACTTCAAAAGTTAAATGTTCAATTAGGTCTGTTAGTTCGAAATTTCTCTAAATGCATCAAAATCTTCCCTCATACTCCAAGAAGGTTTCTAATTATGTGTCTTTTGCTAATTTATTGTGGTAGCTCAAAGCTTCAACTATAACAGCTATGGCTTTTAAGGCTGCAGTACTTGAACTTAAAACATTGAGCAGAGTGCTTCAGAAGTCACAAATGCTCTGAGATGTTAAACCGTTTTAAATGGGTCACTTATGGAAACAGCTTTTCCTATTCAATATCTAAGTTTAATACATGTTAAACTTAGTATCCTTACATTTTTTTCCCCTACCCTTTAGTCCTTTATGCTGTCACAGAGTTGTCCTGTGTTATAGCAATAGTGACTCGTTTATGTGCATACGTAAATCACTGAACCATTTGTCCTACTAAATTCTGAAACTATCCCTTCAAGTACAATGTCTGAGTCAGCAAGCACTTGAGAGAGAATTGGTTTTTCTCTGGACATGCTTAGGAGGAAGTGGCGCAGGTGCTCTTGTTACTCAGATTGAGATGAATAAATCTTTCCTGCTGTATTATTTATTTTACTATAACAAGAAATATTTTACATTAACTTATACTTTTGAGAGGTTTTTTTCCCTTTATAGGATATTTGAGGGAATAGGCAAAATGGATTATTAGAAATACCTGCTTTCTTCCCCTCAAACTGATATCTCATATTTCATTTCCTTTCTTCAAAGATTTTACACAGCTAATAATTAGATGGCAGGTCTTTCCTCTGTTTCCTGTTTAATTTAGCATGTAAAGATCTCGATAACTGTAGGTCTCTTTATACTTGTTATCTTCAGTTGATATGTTTTAGACTGGTTAACTTTTTCTTTGTTTTTTTGTTAATATTTAGATTTTTTATAAAGTGAATATATAAACTTATAAAAATAAAAACGATTGTAACAATATAAAATGTAGGTAGAAAAGTATAAATTAAATCAGCTCTTAAACTTATTAGTGTAATCCCCTTATGAAACTTCAGAAAGATAGTATTGGTGCTTTTTAGACTGTTTAAATTTTGTTGTATATGGTTGGGATTCAGGGATACAAATGATCTAAACCTGGGTAACCATCTATTTCGTTACAAGGGATTTCTCTTTAATTATTTTATGCATTATGGATTCCATGACCTTTGAAATAGGTTTTTAATATTAAGAGATAGTATTATATCATAATATTAATGATACAACTTACTATTATCATTTGATCAGTCTTTTCATTTTTAGACATATTTCCTAAGAATAAAACAGCTTATCTCAAAGTACAAAAAAATCATATTTTTGTGGCCGGAGAATATTCAGTTACAGTAAAAATAAATGATGAGTCATGCGACCAGGTAGAAATTTTAAGTGTGAATAACTCTGAATTCCTAAATTCAAGAGGAAAAGACCTGTGATAAAGGGGCCTGATATCAAGTTAAAACAGTTTTTTAATATCATGCTTCTGTGTAAAACTGACCTTCACATCAAACAAACAAAAAAATCTTTGAATTTTGTGTAATAAACACAAAGTTATTTTATTATCAGTTTTAAGTACTTTCTAATAGTAAGAAGAAAATTTACTAGCATATTTAACCATATCAAAATATAGCTGCCCCAGCTTATGTTATTGTTAAACAAAATAATTTAAAGGTGAGTTATGATTAATCATGGTGGATTAAACAAGCATGTTTAGCTCTACTTCCTCCCCAAATTCCATTAAATAAAATTAAGGGATAAAAGGCTTAAATCCATGGGGAAAAAGATTATAGAAGAGAAGATGATGTCAGATAAGGGATGATAACAAAAGTTTAGTGCTGCCTCAAAATATAAGGCAAATGCTAACAGCCATAAAAGGGAAAATCGACAGTAACACAATCTTAGTAGGGGACATCATCACCCCACGTTCACCAGTGGACAGATCATCCAAAATGAAAATAAATAAGGAAACACAAGCTTTAAATGATACATTAGACAAGATGGACTTAATTTATATTTATATGATATTCCATCCAAAAACAAGAGAATACACTTTCTTCTCAAGTGCTCATGGAACTTTCTCCAGGATAGATCATATCTTGGGTTACAAATCAAGCCTTGGTAAATATAAGAAAATTGAAATCGTATCAAGTATCTTTTCTGACCACAACACTATGACACTAGGTATCAATTACAGGGAAAAATCTGTAAGAAATACAAACACATGGAGGCTAAACAATACACTACTAAATAACCAAGAGATCACTGAAGAAATCAAAGAGGAAATCAAAAAACTACCTAGAAACAAATGACAATAAAAACATGACCAACCAAAACCTATAGGATGAAGCAAAAGCAGTTCTAAGAGGGAAGTTTATAGCAATACAATCCTACCTCAAGAAACAAGGAACATCTCAAATAAACAACCTAACCTTACACCTAAAGCAATTAGAGAACGAAGAACAGGAAGACCCCCAAAGTGAGCAGAAGGAACGAAACCATAAAGATCAGATCAGAAATAAATGAAAAAGAAATGAAGGAAACGATAGCGAAGATCAATAAAACTAAAAGCTGGTTCTTTGAGAAGATAAACAAAATTGATAAACCATTAGCCAGACTCATCAAGGAAAAAAGGGAGAAGACTCAAATCAATAGAATTAGAAAAGAAAAAGGAGAAGTAACAACTGATACTGAAGAAATACAAAGGATCATGAGAGATTACTACAAACAGCTATATGCCAATAAAATGGACAACCTGGAAGAAATGGACACATTCTTAGAAAAGCACAACCTTCTGAGACTGAACCATTAGGAAATAGAAAATATAAACAGACCAATCACAAGCACTGAAATTGATACTGTGATTAAAAATCTTCCAACAAACAAAAGCCCAGGACCAAATAGCTTCACAGGCGAATTCTACCAAACATTTAGAGAAGAGCTAACATCTATCCTTCTCACACTTTTCCAAAATATAGCAGAGGGAGGAACATTCTCAAACTCAATCTACAGTGCCACCATGAACCTGATACCAAAACCAGGCAAAGATGTCACAAACAAAGAAAACTACAATATCACTGATGAACATAGATGCAAAAATCCTCAACAAAATACTAGCAAACAGAATCCAACAGAACATTAAAAGGATCATACACCATGATCAAGTGGGGTTTATTCCAGGAATGCAAGGATTCTTCAATATATGCAAATCAATCAATGTGATACACCATATTAACAAAGTGAAGGAGAAAAACCATATGATCATCTCAATAGATGCAGAAAAAGCTTTCAACAAAATTCAACGCCCATTTATGATAAAAACCATCTAGAATGTAGACATAGAAGGAACTTACGTCAACCTAATAAAGGCCATATATGACAAACCCACAACCAACATTGTTCTCCCTGGTGAAAAATGGAAAAAATTTCCTCTGAGATCAGGAACAAGACAAGGTTGTCCACTGTCATCGCTATTATTCAACATAGTTTTGGAAGCTTTAGCCACAGCAATCAGAGAAGAAAAAGAAATAAAAGGAATCCAAATCGGAAAAGAAGAAGTAATGCTGTCACTGTTTGCAGGTGACATGATACTATACATAGATGCTACCAGAAAACTACTAAAGATGCTACCAGAAAACTAAAAGATGCTACCAGAAAACTACTAAAGCTAGTCAATGAATTTGGTAAAGTAGCAGCATACAAAATTAATGCACAGGAATCTCTTGCATTCCTATACACTAATGATGAAAAATATGAAAGAGAAATTATGGAAACTCTCCCATTTACCATTGCAACAAGAAGAATAAAATACCTAGGGATAAACCTACTTAAGGAGACAAAAGACCTGTATGCAGAAAACTATAAGACACTGATGAAGGAAATTAAAGATGATACCAACAGATGGAGAGATATACCATGTTCTTGGATTGGAAGAATCAATATTGTGAAAATAACTATACTACCCAAAGCAATCTACAGATTCAGTGCAATCCCTATCAAACTACCAATGGCATTTTTCACAAAACTAGAACAAAAAGTTTCATAACTTGTATGGGAACACAAAGGACCCCAAAGAGCCAAAGCAATCTTGAGAAAGAAAAACGGAGCTGAAGGAATCAGACTCCCTGACTTCAGAGCATACTACAAAGCTACAGTAATCAAGACAGAATAGTACTGGCACAAAAACAGAAATATAGATCAGTGGAACAGAATAGAAAGCCCAGAGATCAACCCATACACATATGGTCACCTTATTTTTGATAAAGGAGGCAAGAATATACAATGGAGAAAAGACAGCCTCTTCAATAAGTGGTGCTGGGAAAACTGGTCAGCTACATGTAAAAGAATGAAATTAGAACACTCCCTAACACCATACACAAAAATAACCTCAAAATGGATTAAAGCTCTAAATGTAAGGCCAGACACTATAAAACTCTTAGAGGAAAACATAGGCAGAACACTGTATGACATAAATCACAGCAAGATGCTTTTTGACCCACCTCCTAGAGAAATGGAAATAGAAACAAACAAATGGGACCTGATGAAACTTAAGAGCTTTTGCACAGCAAAGGAAAACATAAATAAGACCAAAAGACAACCCTCAGAATGGGAGAAAATATTTGCCAATGAAGCAACTGACAAAGGATTAATCTCTGAAATTTACAAGTATCTCATGCAGCTCCATATCAAAAAAACAAATAACCCAATCCAAAAATGGGCAGAAAACCTAAATAGACATTTCTCCAAAGATGATATACAGATTGCCAACAAACACATCAAAGGGTGCTCAGTGTCACTAATTATTAGAGAAATGCAAATGAAAACTACAATGAGGTATCACCTAATATGGGTCAGAATGGCCATCATCAAAAAATCTGCAAACAATAAATGCTGGAGAGGGTGAGGTGAAAAGGGTACCCTCTTGCACTGTTGGTGGGAATGTAAATTGATACAGCCACTATGGAGAACAGTATGGAGGTTCCTCAAAAAACTAAAAATAGAACTACCATATGACCCAGCGGTCCCACTACTGGGCATATACCCTGAGAAAACCATAATTCAAAAAGAGTCACATGGGGCTTCCCTGGTGGCGCAGTGGTTGAGAGTCTGCCTGCCGATGCAGGGGACGTGGGTTCGTGCCCCGGTCCGGGAAGATCCCACATGCCGCGGAGCAGCTAGGCCCGTAGCCATGGCCACTGAGCCTGTGCGTCCGGAGCCTGTGCTCCGCAACAGGAGAGGCCACAGCAGTGAGAGGCCCGCATACTGCAAAAAAAAAAAAAAAAAAAAAAGTCACATACCACAGTGTTCATTGCAGCTCTGTTTACAATAGCCAGGACCTGGAAGCAACCTAAGTGTCCACTGACAGATGAATGGATAAAGAATATGTGGCACATATATACAATGGAATATTACTCAGCCATAAAAAGAAAACGAAATTGAGTTGTTTGTAATGAGGTGGATGAACCTAGAGTCTGTCATACAGAGTAAAGTAAGACAGAAAGAGAAAAACAAATACCTTATGCTAACACATATATATGGAATCTAAAAAAGAAAAAAAAGGTTCTAAAGAACCTAGGGGCAGGGACAGGAATAAAGATGCAGATGTAGAGAATGGACTTGAGGACACAGGGAGGGGGAAGGGTAAGCTGGGACAAAGTGAGAGAGTGGCATGGATATATATACGCTACCAGTCGTAAAATAGATAGCTAGTGGGAAGCAGCCACATAGCAGAGGGAGATCAGCTTGGTGCTTTGTTACCACCTAGAGGGGTGGGATAGGGAGGTTAGCTATAGATATAGATAGATAGCTAGTGGGAAGGAGATTCAAGAGGGAGGAGATATATGTATATGTATAGATGATTCACTTTGTTATACAGCAGGATCTAACACACCATTGTGAAGCAATTATACTCCAATAAAGATGTTAAAAAAATAAACAAAGAAAAAAGTTTAGGGCTGGAAGACTGATCATTGACTTAGATGGGCAGAAAGAACAAGAAGATAAGTGCGTGTATTGGGATAATATATAAGATATATGTACTACTTTGAGGGAAAGAAAAATCCCATTTGTATCTCAGAACTCTGGAAGAGACCAGAAATTGCAGCCACAAGGTGACTTTGAAAGTTTGGATACAAGTTAGGGCTGAAGACAGAACAATACAGTTGGCTCAATGTTTTAAAGAAGTTCAATTCCCAAATCTCTTTCTCCCTGAACTCAGCCTTGGGTTGAACCCTAGAAGCTCTGCACTCAAAGATACCAGGAGATAAGAGAAGTGTCATCATTCTAAAAGGAGTATCGTCAGACTGAAAGAGTAAACTCTTTTCAGAGTTAAATGAAGTCTGTACTTTGAGCTATGAGATTCCTGATTTCCTTCCCTCTTGAATCCCAAAATTAGAGAGAAGTTTGGGACTTAATATCTGGAGATATTGGCCCAGGACATGAGATCTATGAAGTCTGATATTTTGGGATTCACCAACAAAATGGCCAAGTCACTAAGTGATCACCCTGTAGTAAAGCCCATGTATCAGCAAGATTGTCCAAGCACAGAGAACTGTCAATATGCTTTTCAAAGCCTTACTCTTCTATAGGTAGACAGAGTATGTATATTTGAGCAAGGCTTGAACATAATGAGAACGTCAAAATGACAAACAGGAGAAAAAGACAAAAGCAAAACAGAGGCAACAGAGACAGTGCAGGAAACAGAAGAAAACTTCAAAAAACGATAATAAATATCCTTAGATAAGAGATCTTTCATTTCTGAATTAAGACCAGAGTGCTATGTTCAGAGAGCATATAAAAATTAATCACGGAAACAAAAAATGTTACGTAGAAGGTAAGGAAGGTAAAGTTGAGTGACACTTTCCTAGAAGAAAAGACAAAGAAATAAGAGACAAAGTCTTAGAAAATTGGTCTAGGGAATCCCAAGTAAAATAAGAGTTCAAAAAAGAGAGAAAAGAAAATGAATAGGAAGAAATAATATGTAAATGTGTGTATATCTGTATGATTTTTCTTATATATTTTTATATATATCATAAATGCAAATTCATGTATTCATTATAATTATTTATATATTTCAATTATGTGTACATATGTATAATTCCTTGAAACCTAGATTGATGGGAATCAGTAAGTATGAAGTATAAGAAAGAAAAGACATTGGCAAGAGGTTTAAGAATGTTAGAGATGATATTACAGGCCCAGAGAGAAAAATAAGGGATACTACATTGGCATAATAGTCAAAAGGCAATAGACATTTGCAGAACAACACTGAAAGCTAAAGACAGTGGGAAATGCTTTCAAAATTCTGAGGGATGATAATTTCTAAACAAGACTATATATCCAGTCAAGCCATCAATCAAGTGTGAGATAGGGTAAGTAAATTCTTAAAATATTATTCTCCCATGCACTCTTTTTCAGGAAGCTACTGATGGAAATACTCTAACATAACAAGGAAGCAAGTAACAGGAGGAATGCATGGATTTTTTAAAAAACAGGGAATTGAAAATGGAAAAGGGAAGGTAATCACCTGCATGTCAGCAGAGTGGCAGGCCAGGAGTTAATCAGTCCAAACATGTCCGGGCGATGGAGGGGTCCAGAGTGAGGTCTCCACAGAAAACATGAGCAGATAGATTGCTCAGTGTCTTAACCCTATTAGAAGGACTGAGTTTTCCTTTAGATAGCCTGGCAATATATAACTCCAGGGAAAGCAAAAGGTTGTAAAAGAAAGGAAATGTTATCCCAGTACACTACATGGCTTAACTATGAGTCATATTTATATTATCATAATTATATCAACACTGAGAACTGAATTCCTTAAAAAATCTGACTACCTATACTGGTAAAATTGAGGGAGGGAAAAAATGTGTGTGTGTGTATGGTGGGGAAAGGGAAGAGACATAAGTCACTTATGACATTACTTTTCATAGGAGGAATTTTATGGATGTAGCATGTCATATTTTAAAATGGAGGTATATAACAGAAGGAAGATAATATGATTGAAAATGCTTGGCTCAGGGAATCAACTGGGAGTGGGGAAGGGTGTAACAGGATTTAAAAAAATCTTGCTCTTTCCCTTTAAGACATAATACTGATTGACTTTTTTTTTTTTTTTGCGGTACGCGGGCCTCTCACTGTTGTGGCCTCTCCCGTTACGGAGCACAGGCTCCAGACGCGCAGCCTCAGCGGCCATGGCTCACGGGCCCAGCCGCTTCGTGGCATGTGGGATCTTCCCGGACCGGGGCACGAACCTGTGTCCCTTGCATCGGCAGGCAGACTCTCAACCACTGCGCCAGCAGGGAAGCCCCTGATTGACTTTTAAACGAAGCATCTGTATTATTTGGGGAAAATAAAATTTAATTAACAATAATATATTGTATGCAGCTTCTAATTGGAAATAATTTTATAGAAGCAATACAAATGCAGTATATTTATGTATCGCCCCCCAAATTTAGCTTGAACTCTTCAATCTTTGCTACATTTATGCCTAGTTTTAGCCACCATAATACCGCTGAATGATATATCTGTTTTCTTCTTGAAATTTGTATTTTTGCATTTAATAAGATTGAAATAGCAACAATTTGTCACTCCTTCTTCTATGCCTCAGCATGCAAATGTTTGAGACATCCTTTTGATTCTTTCTGTGTTATGCTGGCCTCTTCCTTTTACAGAAGTTTACTACTTCTCACCTGGAATATAGCAACAACTTCTGGAATGATAGCCTACCTGCCTAGTTCCTTTCTGCTTCAATTTGTTCTACAGTGCTTACAGGTTAAATTTCAGAAGTCAGGACAGTGATGCAAGTTCTTTCAGTAAACAAAAAAGAGTTAAGGGGTAGATGAGGCAAAACATTTTCAGTAGAAAATAATTATTATAATTATTATACATTATACACTATTCCTGGTGCCAGTGATAGGCTATTCACTCAACAATATTTACTGATTGTTGATACATGCCAGACACTCTACTAGCTACTAGGGTTATAAAGATTAGATAGATAGTCCGCTGCCTTTTAAACTACATTGGTAGAAAGGCAGTGAATATTAGCATTTTCACAGAAATGGCTGGGTGGGGTATCAGAGCCAATAGTTGGCTAAGTACTTGCTAAGAGAGATACGGGATCATTGAAGTGTATTTCAGCTATGGTAGGTTAAATGGTGGTTCTTTTCGCCTCTTGTGTCTTTACTCACTGAGAATAATATTTAATTTTTTAATCGAAGCCCTTTCAATTATCATAATTCAAAGTTAAGTATGTAGTTGGTTACATTCTTTAGAATGGTGTGCCCCTTTTCTCTGGGTCCATTTCTATTCTCATTTTTACCTACCTTTTTATTCTGGGCCTCTGCCCACTTCCATCCACAGACAATTGCAACTTCAAAATGAATAATTCATCTGGTTCGTTGTATCCTGAATCGGCATATCCAAGAGCAAATATAATCCTGTGTGTTCATACAGGAAACCTTTTGTTCTTTTGCAAAAGAGTAGAAAAATGTGAGGAGTCAAAAGATGTTTGTGTTAAATTATTTACATGTAGAGCATTTGATTCTTACAATCCTGCTAAGGGGTATATTTAAATGTGGGGATATATAGCTAGGTTTCATTGTACTTTTTGCATTGGATAAATTTAAATAATACCATTTCAGCTCTCACATTATTATAAACAAATAGCATTCATCTTTTCCTTTAGAAAGAACAAATAGATAACTACTTCAGTTGGATCCCATCAAGATATACAACCGCGTGGAATTAAATATTTGCACTATGTGGTCGTGGTGCCCTTCTGATGGTAGTGGCTGTTGCATGCTGGCTACATGGCTGTGATTTATTATTTAACCATGGGCTGTGTTCATTTCAGCAGGGAGCCTCTCTTCCGGCAGCTCCTTTGAGATCCCTGACTGTCATCGTATTTGCACAGTGGCATGGATATTGTTCTCAGTTGCATATCCCTCTGAATTCCTCCAAAAGGGTTCATTTTCGTAATCTCAGTGGAACACACAGAGAACGCATGCCTGAGCTTATTGCCTCTCTTGATAGCCAGTGTGTTCATAGGAGCATAAAACCATAGGCAGCTGTTTTGGGTCCCAGTTGTCAGGTGGGAAATTACGAAGAGCTTCGTGCTGCTCTAAATAATTAAAATTAATACCAGAAAAAGCCTGCTCAATTAGTGTCAGATTCCTTATAGATATGGAATATTAAACTGGTGTCTGGAAGAGACGTGTGTATTTGTGAGATACAAATATTTAAGTAGGAATAATTTTTTATCTGCCTAGACTACTCAACAAAGTATATCAATTCAGTGGCTCAGTAAAGAAGCTAAGCATTCAGGTAGGGGTGTGTTTGTGTGTGTGTGTGTGTGTGTGTGTGTGTATGTATTTATTACATAGGGAGGCCAAGCTTTTGTTATGAGTGCTACTTCTTCTATCTTAACCCCCAAAGCAATCCTCCCTCCCCTCAATTTCCTTAAAATAATTCATAGAATAACTTTTGGGGGATAGGAATGGGACCAAAGGGAGCCAGGAAAAAACATTTTTTAAAAGAAATATTGAATAACAAAAACAAATTCTAATACTGGAATGGATGTCTAGAAGACAACTGCAGGAAGGTTTACTCTGTGGCACTTAGCGACCTATATATAAAATACTTGGGAAGATTGTACCTCAAGCATTCATAACAATTCATACAGCAGAAAGATACAATTAGCAAGCATCTAGCATCCAGTGCTCTGCTCCACATACGAGCTGAGAAAAGCTGAGAAAAGCATCACAGTGTGAAAGTCTGTAACCAGGGTAAAAGTAAGAATATAAACAAGTTCTATTCTTAGTCCTTGTGTCTCTCAGAGCTTTACCCCTTTATAGTAATGTCATTAGATAGTTTGTAGTTTGTTTCCTCATTATTTTAATTGTCTGCATCATTTTTAAGAGGCTTGTCAAAGATAGCTTGCCAAAATACATGACATTTGAATCATTAAGGAATCATATTATGATATCCCAGATCTGAAAGTAGAAAGTGCATTTTAATGCTATCATTTGAGAATTTGGGTCAGTACTCCTGGGAGTTCTGAATTTGATATTCATTTTCTTTCTCAGCTGCAATTTTTTTTTTCACTGAAAAGACAGTGCAGTGAAGTATATAGAACAGATGTGTATGAGAAAGAAAACTGAAAACAAACACAACTGTGCAATGGAATGTGATTGGGAAGAGATGTAATAGAATTCAATATGGTTATTTCTGCAGATATAGCATCCATTCTTCATATATAGCATCCATTTCTGCAGATATAGCATCCAACCAGATATAGCATCCATTCTTGGGGCCCCTGACCTTACAGCCTTACTTGCCTGCCTAAATATAATTTAAATTAGTAAGAAATTTGTTTTTAGAAATAAACGAGAGACCCTCTAGTGTGCAAAAAGAGAAGTAAAAAGTCCTGGCTAGACTTCCCATGTGTTAATTGATTTGTATGTTAGTAACCAGACAATTGGTCTTGAAGCTACTTTCTGAAAGTCCAAAAAGAAAGAAAAGAAATTACATTGGTGCTAATTGTCACTGCCCTGGGTTGAAGACATATGTTATTAAAAAATGAATGTTCAAAAGACAGTGATAATAAATTGTAAATGAACTGTAAATTAGACCAGCTGATGAGTAAAACAAGAGGAAATTACTCTTTTAATCCGTTTGTGCTTGTTAAATGGTGCAGGAGACAGAGAGTGCCTGCCTGCCTTTTCCGTGCCCTGGACCTGCTGTGCTTTTGATGCCTCTAGACAAATCAAGTATGTTCCCAGCAGCCCATGGAGTCCATTTTATCTTTATAAATGGAAAAACACACACGTAAGTAGGCGGCAAGACAAAGTAACTTGGCTAAGGAAATTAAAAACCTATTGGGAAAAATTTTTTTTAGTAAAACATTTTTCTTTTTGCTTCCTTCTTCCTTCCTTATCAGAACAAACTAAAGCTTCTTAAGGCCAAATGAGGTACTGAGACATGTTCTAATCTGCCCTCCTCTGACCAGGCTGTGCTAACATCAATAATCAGAGTCAGCTGTCAGAATATAAAAGTAGGGAAGCTTAGGGGAAAGAGCAAAACTGGAAACTTTAAGACTTTGAGAAAATCAATTTGGTATGTTTCTGTAACATTGTATTTTGTTATCTTAGACTACAAAAAGCTATAGGATACTTGCATATCTTTTTTTAAATTATTAAATTAGGTTGAACGTGTGTCCGATTCAGTGAGGTTTTTTTTCTTTTTTCTTTTGAATGGACTGTGTGTGTGTGTGTAAGAGTGTAAGTAAATACTTGATCAAAATTTCCTGTGGGTGGTTATAAATCCAAGTGTAAGAAGAAGATAAGAAGTGTGGGGAGTGGCAGAGTCAGGAAAGAGAGACGGGAGCAAAGATGAGGTAGGAAGAGTAGAGACTTCTGGGAGAGGCCATTCAACCTGCACCACAAAGTGGTGTTTCTCAGTCGTCAGGATACATTTCCCCCAGAGACCTTTCTGTTCCTGTCTGGATGACTAGGCCTACAGCATGGCAAGTACTATCCATGGGACACTAATGACAGACACAAAAATGGTAGGTATAGGAGAGAAGGAAAAACAGGAGAAAAAGTAGGAAGCGATGTTGTGATATAAGGGGCATGGAGAGCAGAGAAGAAAGAGGGATGAAAAGACAACACAAAAGGAGAACAACAGATACTGGTACTGGATTACCTGTGAAACTGCTCTCATCTTCTAAGGAGTAATTTAGTGGACTCTGTGGCTTTTTCATCTTTGCTCTACAAGTAATAGAACTAATTATTCATTCAAATACCTGCTCCTAACTGAATTTTATCAACTGTGTGTATTTAACCTATGTAACTCAGTGCATGACGAAGTGGGAGAGATTCTTCATGACCCATATTCTCCATAGAGGGTCTTGTGGGCTCCAGTCCCAAATTCATCAGTATGTTATTGCCAAAATAATGAGGATACCCTTGTGGTCCAGGTTGCCTGGGGAAGTCCAGATTCTGTCTGTCATCCAGCGTATTTATACATACCACTCAATTTTACTCTTTTTGAAAGGGTTCCATTTTAATAAAATGTTATATGGTCCACTTAAATGAACTCCAAGTGAAAGCTGTCATAATATGTGTACAGGCCTGCCTCTGAGACCTTCTTGTCACCCCCTACCTGGAGCTGAGATTTCTTATAACAGTTATCTGGCTCTTTAAAGAACTGAAGAGTTAACAAATATGCCAAGTCCTTTATAAGTTAAAAGTAAATAAGGAAATAACTATTTCAAGAGTAGCTACTACATACTGTGACACTTTGCAATCTGTAAACGGTACCCTGGCTAGGATTGCAAGACTATCCAGGGCTGGGCTGTGTAGGGGTTTTGAAGGATTTGGGACCTGATCAAGGGAAAAGACATGACCATGGTAGGCAGTAACATACAGCAAGCTTTATTGGGTGGCACTTGGCCATGGTTGCATGAGAGGGGAAGTCCCTCATAGCATGTGACGGTCCAAAAGCTTATGGGACAGAGGCCACGCTCCAGAAGTGGTGGGAGCAAGGGAACTCGTGGAGGTGAGGGGCATCAGAGATGCATGTCTAGGTGGTGTCTCTTGGCAGTCTCTTGGCAGTACTGCAGGGAGTCTCTGGGTCAGAGAGCTCTGAATGGCAGCAGTGTTGGTGTCTTAGGCTCCTTATGGCCCAGGGTTTATTTGTTGCTAGCAGATGTGGGGTAGGAGTTTGAGCGGGTATGCAAAGGAGGCAGGTGCTGAATGGCTCAACGTCTGTTTGGGTTATTTTTAAAACAATTGGTTGTGTAAATTTTGAGTTTGGTGCTAGTGAGCTTTTGAGCTCACAGAACTCAGTCTGCTGAGAAGATATAAACAACCTAGGGGCCAATAAACAGGGGTCATCTTGGGCTCATTTATATAACAGGCTGATCCGTGCAGCTTCCCAGAGTCAATTGAATGAAAGGGCTGGACCGTTCTGGGTCAAAGGATTGTTACAGAGACAGTCCAAACAACTTAGATGTGTATTAACCCCCATAATGTGAGAGAAAATAGCAAATAGCTGGACAAACTCCAGTGGCTTTTTATGGATCAGTTAAGCCTCTAAAACATTTTTTTTTCAAATATGTAGCACTGATGACACCACTGCTCCATCTCAGACTCATTGCCATCATGGGCATCAGTCTTGTACTTTTTCCTGGTACAACTCCTGATACAACAAACGAACAGGAAAACTTTGGTTTTATTTGATAAATTTAGGTTTATTTAGAGTTTGCCCAAGTGTTTACTTTAGTTAAATACCTTGGGTCTTTTCTGTAATAGAGGAATAGAGATCTTATAGTCTCTGGGTGCTTAGAGATGGTCCAGGCTACTAGACCCTTGGTAACTTTAGTAATAATAGCCCTTTGCATACGTTTAATGTTTTACATTTGTGAAAAAATCTTCAGTAATCTGGCCCTTCCTGCAAACTTTCTTACATGTATCTCTTCTTCTTCTTGCATTAACTTCTTTCTATAATCTTCTAATATACTCAAATATAGGCACTTCGCTTCAACTCTTGAGTCATGCAAACTACTGGCTCACTTTTCTCTTTTCTTTGACTTCCAGGTATCATCATCTTTACTTAACTCACTTTAAAAAAGAATCTTTATTTTTGTTTTTTCTTGTAAACAATTGGGAAAATTCCAGTATAAAGAAAAAAATATAACCTCTAATTTCTCCACCTAAAGATAGCTGCTGTTAATGTTTTGGTATATTTCTTCTAGTCATGCATATTGCTGGAAGAGGGGGAAGAGAGAAAGAATATACATGTGGGAGAGTTAAAGGGTGAGAGAGATGGAGATTAAGATGAGTCAGAGCTATAGGTAGGTATGAGGTGTGGGGGAGTAGGGAAGGAACGAGAGAGAGAGAGAGAGAGAGAGAGAGAGAGAGAGAGAGAGAGAGAGAGGAGAGGAGAGGAGAAGTAAAGGGAGCGATTACATGTATATATGGGCTTGAATTTTGTGTCTCACCATATATACTATTTTGCAGTTTGCTTCTTGCACTTCTGCAATCATCCCTCGGTATCTGCAGGGGATCAGTTCTAGGACCTGCCACAGATACCAACACCTGAGGATGATCATGTCCCATAGTTGGTCCTCCGTGTCCCCGTTCCACATCTGTGGATTCCACCAGCCACGGATTTTGCAGTACTGTGGTGTTTATTGAAAAAAAATCTGTGTATACGTGGAGCCGCACTGTTCAAATTCGTGTTGTTCAAGGGTCATCTGTAGTTATATTGTAAGAATTTAATATTTTTCTGGAATATTTAAGATCATTATGCCAAATTGATGTCATATGATTTATTTATTACATCTTGACATTCTTTTCATAATTTATTTCAATAAAAACACCAGTAAATATGTTTGAAGGTAAAGCTTTATGTTTCCTTAAGGTTATAATAGTTATATTGTGAAAGTTTAGCATTCTTCTAAATTATTTTAAATGTTGTAAATTCTTCTAGAACATTCTGTAAATGAAGTTACTCTTCCAAGGCTGTGGTGTGCATTGCTAAACTGGCCTCCAACACACTTGCTTAGATTCACTACCAAGTTCTTACCTTCCCAAACCTTAACTCATAGTATACCTATATTCCTTTAAAATGTTTTCTCTGATTTTCGATTAAAAAAAGACATCCTACCATGCTTTTTTTTGGTCACCATATGGTTGAATAATTTTAAGTACTTGTATTTTTTGGTTACTTGCTTTTCATTTTTTCAGTAAATTTCCTATTTAGATCTTTTGCAAAATTTTATTTCATGAGTTTATTTTTTTGTTACTGATGTGTATGAACTTTTATATATTATGCTTTCACCCTTTATCACTTCTTTAAAATTCGTTAGCTGAGTGTTGATTTTGATAAGCACAGAGGATACAGTGCCTGCCGTAGCCTGAATGGGCCCCGTGCTTGGAGAGTCACGATGCTCACATTTATTCCAGCTTGCCTTGTCTTTCTTTTTTTTTTTAATAGTTTCTGTCTTCACTGTTTTGCTTAGAAAGAACTTCTCTAACTTGAACTACTTTTTTTTTCTTTTAATTAATTTACTCTTTTATTGTTTTTATAACACTTTTTTCGCCTCCTATTTAACCTCTTAATCCATGTGAATGGTTATGGCACATGCAGTGAAGTGGGCACCTTACCTTTTCATTTCCTTTTAAAATAATTAACTGATGATTCCAGGATCATGTCCATTTATTAAAGAATTTATCGTAAACCTGCTAATTTGAAATGACACCTCTGTGTCTAGGCTTTCAGTTCTATTCCATTAATCTGTGCGTATGTTATTGTACTAGTAACATGCATTAATGTTACTTTTTTCTTTATTGTGCAGTTTAATATCTGAAAGTCCAGGTATAGCCTTATTTTATTTAAAAATGGATATTCTTCGTTGTGATTGTTAATGTAGTTTTTTAAAGAAATTTTTCATCATCTTATTTCCTCAAAAACATACTATTTAAATTCCTAATTTCTATAATCTTGCTTCCCATATTCACAGATAATGTTCTCCTGAAACTCTTTCTTAATATCTTAATCCCCAGATCCAATTGCTTGTTAGCAAGTCTATGAGGATCTCAGTCATTTTATTGCGTATTATAGTGCTTGGATAAATATCTATTCTCCCTTTATAAATTTTAAACTTTTGCAAAATCCTAAGCTCTTTAGTTGCTGGATCGTTCCTAACGTTTTTATTTACCTTGCCCTCACCTTGTATATAGTAAACACTGAGTGTTCTCCTACTGTTAGAAGGAACCTTTGGGACAGGTAGCTTTGAAAACATATCATAAAACATTAAATAGCTTGAGGAAGGTTAGGTTGAATTCTGGAGTACAGGCTGGAAAAGACTGAAACACTCTTCATCTATTCTCTGCAGTGAAATTGTTTTAACTTCAGTTTGTTTTATGGCAGCAGGTAGGTTGGTGTACTCTTCAGGGAAGGTCTAATATGGTCTAAAACACAGTTGTAGGAGCAAGTTTTCTTCAGTGCTTTGTAAGAAGTGTGGGAGACAAAAATCTATCTTTTGATTCAGTTGCTTAAATTAAGGTTAGCTATAAAAATTACAGACACTTGAAAAATTCTGAAAGTACAGTCACCATTGTCATAGCATTGACAATTTTACTCAGTTTGATTCTTATTGATTCAATTGCAAAGTTTCAATTTATAATGTATGGCAGGAGGGTGCATGTTGTACTTGAGTTGCTCCCCCTTCCCCCGGCCCACCATACACACATGTAATAGATTTGAACTAAAGGAAAAAAAAAATCAGAAATAACCTAAGAGATGTGTTCTCACTTTGGAATCCATTTCATTGATTTGAATATCCTTATAGATAACCCTCTGTGACTTTTCTCCCATTTTACAATTTTATCTGTATTGCATTTTCTTTAATGAAATGAAATAATGAATTTTAAAAATTTTATTGGCAGTATGGGAATTAGTTATAAATGTAAGAGAATGGGTTAATCACTTGCGCTAATTAATTCTGAGAGAATCAGACATGCCTGCCTTCTGCTAAGAGTTTTCCTCATAAATCCCACTAACCTCTCGACCCCTAAATACTTACCGGTTTCATAGGGGTTACTCTTGGGTCAGGATGCATCGATTTCAACTCTAGACAGATCTGCTATCTGGCACCTGTGGGAGCCTGCTGTTCTTTTTTGGTTTAGATGTTCTCCAACTTCCCCAGGTCACCCAGTGGATGTAAGCATAATTGCGACAACAGATTAGATGTAGCTTTGGTATATGGAGTTTACTTGCCTGGTTTTCTTGATATTTACAATATTATGAAAGATACTAGAGACTGCTATCATAAAAAGAAAATCTCCATTAAGTTATTTCAAGAGGTGTAACTTTACATTCATGGGGGAAATGCCATTTTTAAATGGAATTAAGGAGTTTTAAATAAGCATTTTGAATTTATAAATTATTTTAGCCATTCAGTTAAATTTCACAATGATATATATGTGCATTTGATATTTTTAGTCATATTGATATAAATCTATATAAAAATAGCATATCTCTTTATAAAATACCCACTATATTCTTAGTCTTTGAATTATCCCTTCTTTCTTTGTAGCAGTATTTGTGTAAATAAAATGAAAGGCAAGCACAACTCTTTGAATTTTATATACCGTACTTTTTTTTTTTTTTTTTTTTTTCGGTATGCGGGCCTCTCACTGTTGTGGCCTCTCCCGTTGCGGAGCACAGGCTCTGGACGCACAGGCTCAGCGGCCATGGCTCTCGGGCCTAGCTGCTCCATGGCATGTGGGATCTTCCTGGACCGGGGCACGAACCCGTGTCCCCTGCATTAGCAGGCGGACCCCCAACCCCTGCGCCACCAGGGAAGCCCTACAGTACATATTTTAAAGGGTGGAAAGCTTTTGGGGATAATGTTACTTAGTAATCTAAGTAAAACAACTCAATATAATTGAGAATGTTCACTGTCTATGGTATAACAATTAGTAGTAACTTTTTTTTTTTTTACATCTTTATTGGAGTATAATTGCTTTACAATGGTGTGTTCATTTCTGCTTTATAACAAAGTGAATCAGCTATACATATACATATATCCCCAAATCTCCTCCCTCTTGCGTCTCCCTCCCACCCTCCCTATCCCACCCCTCTAGGTGGTGACAAAGCACGGAGCTGATCTCCCTGTGCTATGCGGCTGCTTCCCACTAGCTATCCATTTTACGTTTGGTAGTGTATATATGTCCATGCCACTCTCTCACTTCGTCCCAGCTTACCCTTCCCCCTCCCCGTGTCCTCAAGTCCATTCTCTAGTAGGTCTGTGTCTTTATTCCCGTCTTAGCCCTAGGTTCTTCATGACCGTTTTTTTTTGTTTTTCCTTAGTAGTAACTGTTGGTGTGAAAAGTTAAGTTCCCAGTTGTCTTGTGTAGTAGACATTGAGACTGTTTCTTTAACAACCAGTCCACCCCTCTCCTTGGTGTAACATCCATTTGGTTTGGATGACACTGACCAGTTGCTCACATGGCACTGTGTCTCTTGAAACAGTGACAGGTTCTTGTAACAACCCAGGACTCCCTTAAATAACACATGGCCCTCCACTGTTTAGAATGATTGGTATAGGGATGATCTCATCAGTGCAAAGCTCAAATCCCTCCTTCCGTAGCTGTGTGAGGAAGAGAAACCTCTCTCCTTCCCACTGATCTGGAAGCTGGCTCTCCTAAGAACACGTGCGGAGCCTTTGGATGATGAGACACTTGAATCCTTGATGAACATTGAGTTCCCCCCATACATCTGGACTTCTCTGTGCCCCAGTCCAGTAAATCCCTTACTGATGAGGCCAATTTGAATTGGGTTTTCAGTTATTTGCAGATGAAAGAAACCCACTTTTTTGGGTTGATATGCTTGTTGTCTTGGAATTAACCCTGAACTGGATTCCAAATCAGAAGCCTAAATTCTTGTCTTAGCTCTTCCATTTACTTGTGGTTTGACCAGATTCAAATAAGTTATTTTTATGTAAAAAAGGTATGATGAGATTACATAAAAGTCTCTTTCTAGCTCTAAAATTCTAAAATCCTCTGATCCTAGATTGGTTTCTGAATTGAAAAGTGGGGAAAAAAAGCAGTCGGAATTTTGGTTAATGAGAAGTTCATTAGCTTCTTTCAGAGCTAGTCTAGTCCTCTAAGCTTTTGTGAGAAAACTACAGACCTTGAGAGTAGGATGGCAGGCCTGTGCACTCTTTGGGATATATTAAGATGGTATAGATCAGAGTTGATCTGGGAAGATATTAACATGAGCAAAAAATATCACAGAATTCCCTTATGGACTACATGAGCTTTAAGTTTTATTTCTCTGGAATCTTTTGTCTCTGGGATTCTGAAAATTATGTTTCTCAGTACTTTTGTCACTCGAATGTTTCTCTCCCATATATATGAAGGTGTGTACATGTGTGCAAGTGTATGCACATACACACAAACACAATTTTTACATGCTCTTTATTCTTTTTTATTTTTAATTTTTTATTGACGTATAGTTGATTTACAATGTTGTATTAATTTCTGCTGTATAGAAAAGTGATTCAGTTATACATACATATATATGTGTATGTGTGTGTGTGTGTGTGTGTGTGTATTTTTTTAAAAAATATTCTTTTCTGGGCTTCCCTGGTGGCACAGTGGTTGAGAGTCTGCCTGCCGATGCAGGGGACACGGGTTCGTGCCCCAGTCCGGGACGATCCCACATGCCGTGGAGCGGCTGGGCCCGTGAGCCATGGCCGCTGAGCCTGCGCGTCCGGAGCCTGTGCTCCGTGGCGGGAGAGGCCACAACAGTGAGAGGCCTGCATACCGCAAAAAAAAAAAAAAAAAAAAAAAAAAAAAAATATATATATATATATATATATATATATATATATTCTTTTCCATTATGGTTTATTACAGGACACTGAATATAGTTCACTGTGCTATACATAAGGACCTTGTTGTTTATCCATTCTATATACAATAGTTTGCATCTATTAACCCTGAACCCCCAATCTTTATTTTACATATTGAATATTGAATAATGCCTTAAAATAGAAACTAGCCAAAACCTAACAGTCAAAAATACCATTACAGGTAGCATTTATTTTCACTTGTGATTCAAGATAAATTATATTATTTATATTTTAAAATCAATATATCTTTAATTCCTGCCTTTTTCTAATTCAAGGATTTACTTTCATTTTAATAAGTGGATGCCAGCTGTTATGTTTTACTTTTTTAATCCCTGTGACTTTTTTCATATTGCTTAAAAGTGCAGATATGAAAAAAGGTGTGGCTATTACAAGATTTTTGTATTTTTACAGATATCCAGTACAGTTTACTTTTGATTATTGAAGCTGTGAACAGAGACTGGATCCCATGAAAATTATCTGGACCAAATTTATTCCTGTCATAAAATACAACCTAATAACATTTTAGTTTTTGTTTTCTTTTATTAATGAATACAAAGGTTCAAGGTACAGATAATAAGCATTTTATATAATAATTATTTGTTCAGGGAAAACTAATTTTTTCCAGGTCCTAACAACAGATCAGTTTTTAAAAGACAGCTATTAAAGGAACAACAGTAGGTTACGGAAACCCTGCAGCCTAAGATGATAACAACTCTGAGAAGAGGAGTTTGGGTATTATTTAAGCAATTTGTTTAGAGGTTCGACCTCATGCACATTTATCTACATTCAGATAAAAATAAACTTGGAGAAGAGGTCTTCATCTCTGTGTAGTTTCTGAGGAAACATCTTAGAGTGAACATTATTGGCTAGGTATTTTGGTTTCTAAGAAATAAATGACTCTTTGGTTGATAATCAGGTCCTGTATATCAGTGGTCCCCAACCTTTTTGGCACCAGGGACCAGTTTTGTGGAAGACAATTTTTCCACGAACTGGCGGGGGTTGGGTGGGGTAGGGATCGTTTTGGGATAATTCAAGTGCATTCCATTTACTGTGCACTTTATTTCTATTATTACTACATTGTAATATATAATGAGATAATTTTACAACTCACTATAATGCAGAATCAGTGGGAGCCCTGAGCTTGTTTTCCTGCAACTAGATGGTCCCGTCCTGGAGAGATGGGAGACAGTGACACCTGAAGTGTGTTGCTTATGTCCAGTCTACTCCGTAAGATGCAGCTTAATTGTCACTCTCCACTCACTGATAGAGTTTTGATATGAGTCTGCAAGCAATTGATTTATTATGGTCTCTAGGCAGTCAGACCTCTCTGCTAATGATAATCTGTGTTTGCAGCCGCTCCCCAGCGCTAGCATCACGCCTCAGCTGCACCTCAGATCATCAGGCATTAGATTCTCATAAGGAGTGCGCAGCCTAGATCCCTACCATGTGCAGTTCACAGTAGGGTTCACGCTCCTATGAGAACCTAATGCCGTCACTGATCTGACAGGAGGAGGAGCTCAGGCAGTAACATGAGCGATGGGGAGCGGCTGTAAATACAGGTGAAGCTTTGCTCCCTAGCCTGCCGCTCACCTTCTGCTGTGCGGTCCGGTTCCTAATAGGCCACGGACTGCTACTGGTCTGTGGCCCTGGGGGTTGGGGACCCCTGCTGTATATGAACTGTTAATCTACAAAATATATAGGTTGTGTTTTGGCCACTTTTCAAAAGTGGCTATTCACTGTCAATCTCTGCTGGAAATGGGCAGATTGCAGCCTGGAATAGAAAAGAGGAGCAGAAGGGGCCCAGTACTCATATATTTTTCCAGAACATACTCAATTCAGTTTATTGCTTCTTTTATTACAGATACTCCCTGGGACAGGTAAATCTATCTGTCATAAGGAAATTAGTTTAATAACAAGATTCTATTCTTTTTTCCTTCAAATACCAAGATAATGTAATTAGCCCACAAGATACAATGACGTTTTCGTGAAAAGGGAGGAAAACTTTGGAACTGATCTTTCTGCAGAGCTTCTCTAAATAGAAATGCTGTGACTGGTGGCTAAGGGTAGGTCAGAGGCTTAAAGTGTGTCAAGAGCTGAAAAGGAAGTCAGGTGTTTTTTGCCTAGATTTCCAGAAACTTTTGAAAATTACCAAGTCGTGTTCTGTTGACACTTACACAGGAGTGTCTTACATATGCTTGCCTTTCAAGTCTTGCCCTGTATTCCCTGCACTGTTAACTTAAATTTTGGATGGCTATTCAAGTGAAACTAAGAAAACTTTAAACGTGGGGATTAAATTACAATCTTATAGTTTACAGTTAATGTTTATTTGAATTGTTACATTATTTACTTCAAAGAAATGAGAGAAGAGGATTCATGAATTTTATGATAAATTTTACCAAAGTTCCATTTTTGGAGCTTACTTGGTTTCATCCAAAGATGGGAATTTCTTTATGTCAGGAAGATGTAAATTTTGTTCTTTGATATCAATATATTAAGTCTATCAGTGATGTTTCAAAAAAATTAATAAATTGCCTTCCATCTGTGGTATAAATTGTATTAACATAATAGGAGGTTGATGGTAATCTCCTGTTTTTGTATGTGATACATTACTAAAAGTTGTATGTATGAAAGTTAGCATACATTGAAGGAGAGAAAAGCCCTGCTATCAAAGAGCTAAAAATTAATAGAAATTTCTGTTATGCTTTCTTTTTTATGATATAAGCTTCAATGATATATTCTGAAGGTTTTGAATATATATGTTTTCATGTTTATATACACACACTAAGAATTCCATATATGCCTGTATCTCCAGCTGAGGTTAGGGGTTGGTCAGTTTTGTTACGTCAAATTTCTATCATTGTCCTGACTCTATTAAGTAATCATATTAATGCTTCTGTCCCCCATATAAGCTATTTTGCTTTCAGTCTGCAATCATTTTATAAAATAAAGAGGCAAAATGCAATTAAAAGTTCAACTACAGGATCCTACTGATAGTGCTATACAGATAAATGTGAAAATGCTGTCCAGTAAAGCCATACTCTTAGGTAGTAGCACTTTGAACCAGCTCTAAATGGTCAACATGAGTTGATTAAAAAAAAAAAAAAAAAGTGTCAGTGTATAACCTATCAAACTGTCCATTACTCGAAAGTTGTCCTAGTGGTAGTTCAAAGTTTCAAATAACAGAGAATGGCAAGGTGACTTAAACAGCAGACATATTTAATTGAAGGAGTATATCGGGTAATTCACAGAAGAAAATTGCATACAGAGCCAGCTCAGGACACATTTGTCACCACCCCTAAACATGGGCATCATCCTGGCTTATGCTACTGCCATCAGCACTGGTCAACTGGAGCTGTTGTTGCTGCCCCTAAAACTGGATATTGCTGCCACAGCTGGGGTGGGTCTGTCACTGTCCCTGCTTCTCTGGGTCACTAGCTTTTCATTCAAAGTTCAGGGCAGTTCCGTCTGATTGGTGGAATCAAAGTGGTTGGCCAAGTCTCAGCGGCAAACAAACAGGTAAAGCAAGCTTTTGATTTCTGTACTTGATGTGGGCACTGCCTCCCAGCATAATTTATATCTTTAGAAATTCTCTAAACATAGAGACTCAAAAACAGAGAAGTAAAAACTCAGACAGATGTCTATAAAGTTTAGCCAACTGCAGTTAAGTACCTCTAAACACACCTCTGTAGAAATAATTTGACATTTCACGTTTCCCTGATTATTCTAATCAGCCAGGGTAAAATAGACTCGACTCTTTTCAGGAACATGATAAAGTAAAACTGCTTGTTTGATTGGTTTGCCTGTCAGGAAATGAGAACAGTTAAACAGTTACTTAATTGGTGTAGATGTAAATGAGATAATGTGAGTGGAGACCCTAGAAGAGCATATCCTTTATGGTGGGATATATTTAATAAGTGACAGTTCAAAAGCCCATTATGGTCTGCTCAATTTGCTCTTTAAAAATCTGTTACGTTTCAGCAGAAAATCAGTAATTATACTGTGTCAAAGGTCAAAAATAATATCTCCTCAAACAATTATTTAGTGTTTACTGTGTGCATGCCAGTGCACTGTTGCTTACAAGATATATACCCACAAGATACATCGCCTGAGCACTGTTGCTCTTTGCCTTCCAGTGTATATTGCCTTTAATCAGCCTGGCAGGATGAAGTGTGGCTTGTGGAAAGTAATTACAGGCTTTCAATGGAAATGACAGTGTAAAGCCAGCTAGATGATGTTTGTCACGCTGGAGAGTGTATGAAAAGCGTACAGAAACTATGGGCTCTCTGCAGAAAGACCCCTTCCAGAGATGATGATAGAGCTGCTTTGGGGACGCATAGAATCAGAGAGCAACCTGATGGGGGGTGCTGCCTTCACCTTGGGGGGATAGCTGTGCTATCTATTCAAGATCAGGGAAGTTAAAAAGAAAGTGTTAAATAATGAGCACACACTGCTGGGTACCTGCTCTGAGATGGACTGGAATTTAATTTGGGGAGAAGAGGGGATGCTATTGAAGTTTTGATTGCTTGGGAAAACAGTTCAAATGTGGTATTGTTTCCAGGTCTTTTCAGGGAACTACATGACAGACCCAAGGATCTTGCTATAGGTCCTGAGTAAATTTTGATGTTTAATTGAAGTAATAAATTTGCACTGTGACTTAATTGGAGGCACCAGAGAGCTGGCTGCTTGATGGAAGAAGCTTGCACTGTGCAGCTGTGTATATATTGCATATCAAACTTAATGCTTGCGTGTGAGATTGATTCACGAACAAGTGATTTTCATTCAGTATACATACTTTTATTGCTACACACTTGAGGTCACAGCGTGTGTGTCCCTGTATAGAATTACATTTGGCTTGTTTTTTCCATTCCCTTATGTTAATGTCATTTTTATGGATGCATAAAATATATTGGCGATTCCTCATTCAATCATTCGTAAATACGTGTATTCAACAATTTTTATTTATTCATTGAGTGCCTAATTTATATCAGGCATTGATTTAGGGGCTAGAAACAAACAAAAACCACTGGCCTCCCTCATAGAGCCTGTATTCTAGTACTCTTTTTTTTTTTTTTTTTGCGGTACGCGGGCCTCTCACTGTTGTGGCCTCTCCCGTTGTGGAGCACAGGCTCCGGACGCACAGGCTCAGCGACCATGGCTCACGGGCCCAGCCTCTCCGCGGCATGTGGAATCCTCCCGGACCGGGTCACGAACCCGCATCCCCTGCATCGGCAGGCGGACTCCCAACCACCGCGCCACCAGGGAAGCCCTCTAGTACTCTTTGAGTGTGGGAGTGTATTGCATTCAGAGGAGTGCCCACACATTGTTGATTATATAGGTCTGGTGGTCTCCACTTTGCTTGACGCTTTGTTGTGCTTTAGTAAGGATAACCAAGTGACAGACTTCAGTGAATGAGGAAACAGTAGAAACGAAGAAGGAAAAATTAGAGAGTGCAGTACCTATAAGCCAAGGCCCTCATTCTAGCCCTCATTCATTCAGAAAACATTGCTTGAATTGCTGCTATTGAGTAGGCATTTTTCTAGGGACAAGGGGTATAGCAGTTATCAAGATGGACAAGTTTCCTGCTGTAATTTTATATTTATAAATTAAAGGAGATATACTATAAACAAGCAAGAAAATAAAAAAGAGATTTTTGGGGCTTCCCTGGTGGCGCAGTGGTTGAGAGTCTGCCTGCCGATACAGGGGACACGGGTTCGTGCCCCGGTCCGGGAAGATCCCCCATGCCGCGGAGCCTGCGCATCCGGAGCCTGTGCTCCGCAACGGGAGAGGCCACAGCAGTGAAAGGCCTGCGTACCACCCCCCCCCCCCAAAAAAGAAAGAGATTTTTGTATATTATGAAGTACTCTGAAGATTGGTAACCAGAGGGACATAATTCTTAATTTGTTGCCTGGGCAGGCTGCTTTGAATGTGATGTTCAGTAAAGGTCCTCTGAGCTGACGTGAGAGGAAAATGCAGTGGAGGAAGCAGCCAAGTGTAGGTGTGAAGGCGCCGTTCCAGGAAGAGGGCAGGGAGTGGTTAGTGCAGAGACCCTGTGGCCCACGGAGCTTTGTGTGGTCCCAGGGTCAGAAGGACCAGAATGACTGGAACTTAATGAACAAGTGTGAGAGTGTCTAAGAAGAGTTCAGAGGGGCAATCAGGGGTCAGATGACATATGGTTTCTAGAAGAGCATTCACAGTGTGTGACAATGACTGTTATTATTTTCTTCACTGGAAAAATTACTTTCTTAGTATTAAGATACTGATAAGTAGAAGAGGAAAATAAAATATCCTTTTAATTCTATACTCAGGAATAAGTATTATTAACATTGTGGTACTTTTATTTCTGTTCCTCTTTCTATCCTTATATACCCACATGCACATGCATACAGGCACAAACACATGTGCAAACAAGCATGCACACATGTGCAACTTTTTATTAAATTGGAATTATACTCTTTACATGTTTAAAATCAGTTATTTGCACTTAATGTATTGAGAATGTTTGTCTCTGTCATCAGATGTAATAATAAAAATAAGGCTATGTTACATAATATGTAAAATATACAATTATTTATAAAACAGTAAATAATATATAAAATTTTAAAAATATATTTTAATGGCAACATCATAAGGATATACCAATATCTGTGGCTAATTTAGTGGAACCCCAGTTTTTTTAGCACCACATATATCAATCCCATGAACATTTTTATATAAAAACATATGTACAAAATTCTTATTTACTTAGCATAAATTTCTAAGGTGGAACCATATCAAAAGATACGTTATTATTTTTTTAAAAAATATGGATAGAGTTTGCCAAATTCTCCATCTGAAACTGTAAGCAGTATATGAGAGTATCTTCATATTTACTCTCCCTGGAACACTGGATAGTATCATTTCTTAAATATGTAAGTTTATAGATAAAAAATGGTATCTCACTTTACCTATTCCTTTTGTGGTTTTATTTAGGACATGAAGTCAAGTTTGTTTATTATATAGTTGTGTTAGTTATCCATTGCTGTGTAATGAATTACCCAAAACTATAGTGGCTTAAAACAGCAAACGTTTGCTGTCTCCTAGTTTCCATGGGTCAGGAACACAGGGGTGGCTTATCTGGGTAATTCTCAGCATCTCTTGTGGGGTTACAGTCATCTGCAGCCTTGACTGGCGCTAGAAGATCTGCTTTCAAGATGCCTTGCTCATATGGCTATTGGCAGGAGATCTCAGTTCCTTACTGTATAGGCTTCTCTCCATACTGCTTGACGATGGTAGGTAACTTCCTGTACAGCGAATAATCCAAGAGGGCATGAGGAGGAATTCACAGTACCTTTTTATGACCTAGTCTCTTAAGTTATGCCCTGTCATTTCTACTTTATGCTATTTATTAGATGTAGTCACGGAGTCAGGCCTCACCACTTGAAGAAGGGAATATCAAAGAATTTGTCGACATATTTTAAAGCCACTCACTAGGTTTTACCATTTTCTCACTGGCATATTGATAGGGCATTGACTGTATTGCTACAATTATTGTTACTATTGGACGACTAATGACACCACCTCCTTGTCTATAGTACAGATGTTACTCAGTAAGGGCTATTTTACATGTTTATCATATATTCCAATTCCTGTGCTGTCAAAATTGTTCTTTTTAAAAATTTGGAATTCTACAAGTTAGGTTATATTCATATTGTATAGAATACCTGTCTTTTACAGATTGTATTGAGGGAAAAATATTGTCATACATTTTGATTCATAGATTAATCATTTTGGATTTCTGCTTAAATGAGTTTTGACTTCTGTAAATTTATAATTCTTGTGTGTATGTAGTGTTTGGATTGTTAGTCCATCATCTACTGTCTAGGATTATAAAACTGTTTATTTCAAGTAGGTTAAGATAGATTCAGGAAAGAAGAAAATGATTATTCGAGTTTTACACTGTAGTGAACTGCTTTCCTGGCTCTAGCCATTTGCCTTACACTTGAAGCCTTTTTATCTCCTTGGCTCTAATTAATAGCTGTCTTTCTAAAGCTCAATTTCTCTCACCTTCCAAGTAGGGATAATAAATGAACTTTATCCACAGAGGAGTTGTGATATTAGTTAGTTATTGCTTTGTTAGTGGTGGGATAGTGGTGATAGTCTGAGGACCAAAATCAGCAAATTGAACAGCAGCAAGTATGTGTGAAATTTGGCCAATTGGAATGGGTTAATTTATGGATGGTAGAAGATACATAAAATTATAATTAAAATTTCCATTTTAATGGAATAAGTATATTTTACGGGAAAAAATGGGAATAAAATTTGAGACAGAATCAAGATCATTCATTCTTTTACTGCATATAGGGAAGAAATGAGTAAAAGTAATGACTCAAGATTTTGAGATTGAATGACTGGGTGAATAATGGTATTTTGAGTAGTAAAAGGAAACTCTAGATGGGAAGCTAGGTTCTAGAGAAAGCAGTGACTTGACTTTTCTACACGATGAATTTAACGTGATGGTTAACTTTCTTGCTGTAGCTGGTTAACAGCCAGTGAAGTTAGAGGATTGACACTTCTGAGAGAAAGAATGATAGTGGATGTGTAGTTTCATTTAGGTGACAGTTGACATGAAAAAACGAGCAGAGGGTTGAATCTGTGGTTAAAACACGATATTTATAGGGTGGAAGTGGGGAATAGAGCCAGAGTCTCATAGGAATTATGAAATTAACATGTCATTCAGTGTAGCAAGGGGAGGAATTTGTAGTTAAGGAATACAGTTCAAGAAAAGTGATTACGTAAAAAATTATGTTGAGCTTCAAATCGTGGATATTAGAGTAATTAGGCAGAAACCATAATGAAATAAGTTAAACAGTGAGTGTGACATAAAGGAGTAGTTAGACGGAGTTGAGTAATGGAGACATTAAGAAAGTCTTTGTTTTCAGATTTTTAAACCAGAATGGCCAAAATTTTTAAACGACTCACAGTTCCAGTTGTTGGCTAGTATGTGGAACAACTGGAATGTAAATTCATTGAATGTGGGGATGCCCATTTTTATAGCAATTTCTGTGGAAGACTCTTTGGCAGTATCTAACCCTATGACCCACCGATTCTTAGAGCACACCCAAGAGAAATGAGTACATATATCTTCCAAAAGTCATGTAGAATTATTCACAATAGCTCTTACCTGAAAACAACTCAAATGTCCAACAAAATATTGGATAACCTTTAGTAAGTTCATACGTTGGAGTGTTGCACAGCAATAAAAAGAATAAAGGACTGCTACACACAACAGCAGTTGCAGATCTCATAGGTACAGTTAAGAGCCCAAGAAGCCAGGCAGAAAAGACTACATACTGTATGATTCAATATAAGTGAAGTTCAAGAACAGGCAAAACTAATCTGTGAAAACAGAAGTCAGAATGGAGGTTACCTCAGGCATGTGGGCAGGGGAGGATAGCTCTTGACTCAAATGAGCATAAAGATATGTAAATAAAGTCTAAAAAAGTAAAAAGTAATGGGGAAAGTTAGAAACAGCTGAAGAGAGAACAGCTTAAGAACTTAATTAGCTGAAGCCAAGTGATGGATCTTTAATTCAAGATATGGAAACCAGAGAGGCAGAACAACAGTGTAGAACTTTATGACAACATAAGGCAATAGAGTCTCTCTTGTCTACTGTTGATGTCTTAGAAGTCCCAGTTTAATGCTGTGAGTTGGGTACAGGGGAGAATATAAATGAAGAGGTTAATTCTTTCCTGCCACTTTCTTCCTGGTATCTGTTATCTCAATCATTTGCTCAGAAACTTTTTACTTAAGTAACTCTTACGTTCTAGACATTGAGCTGGGTACTAAGGATATACAGTTGAGAGGTGATGTCTTCGCCTTAAAGAATTTATAGTCCAGTGGGGGAAGACTGTCAAATAGACAAAAAAATTTTTTTTTATTGAAGTATAGTTGATTTACAATGTTGTGTTAATTTCTGTTGTACAGTGAAGTGATTCAGTTATATACATATCCTTTTTTATATTCTTTTCCATTATGGTTTATCACAGGTTACTGAATATCGTTCCCTACACTATGCAGTAGGACCTTGTTTATCCATTGGACCAACAATTTTAATCGATGTACAAATACTATAGAAGCAGGTAGAACATTTCTCAAGTTCCTGAGGTGAAGAGAAAGCCTAAGAGATTTTCAGAAGGTGCACAATGAGGTTATGGTGCGTTAAGGAAATGGTGAGATGTGAGACTAGAGAAGTAAGTAGAGGCCAGATAATAAAAGGGCTCATATGGCCTATGCCCTTGGAAGCCTCCACACTTGAGAGTGGACACATCTGGACTTGCCTGTAAAATGGAGAAAATGGTGTCCATTTTGCAGTGTTGTGAGAATTACAGGCTTAAAGCCACGCTTGCTGTTGTTTTAGATATTAAAGATACTAAAGAAGGAGAATAGGAATTGGTATCATTGTAAATTCACATTGACAGCTTTAGGAGGATTTCAAAATCAGATTTCGGAAGACCAGTGAGAAGGCTGCTGCAGAAATCCTGGAAAGTGAAGGCAGCTTGGAAGGAAACAGTTCTCGTGCAAATGGAGGAGAGGTGGGAGATAAAAGAGGAGAATATATGTCATGCTGAGTCACTGAACATGACCTTTGAGAGAAAAGAAGATATTTAGGTTTCTGATAATCAGGTGGATGCTGGCCTTTCCCACTAAGCAAGTGTGCAAGAGGGGCGTCCACTTTCTGTCACAGACTGCTTACACTTCCTGGCATTTTCCTTGCCATTTCATCTTGTGCTCTGATTCTGGACCCGGGAACCGCCGTCTTTTCCATTTCTTCCCTTTGCCTTCTCTTACAGATCGGGAACTCTGGATTGAAGCTTCCTGACACCCTCTTCTTGTCTTTTTCCTGTATCAAGCTATTTAGCCGACTCTTCTGATTTACTGTCTTGGAAAGGTTCCTTGTCATAGTGTTCTGTTCACTCTCCTTAATTTTATCCTCTTGTTTTTTGTCTCAGGGGTCTCTCCTGTCCTCTTTCCATTCCCATTTTCTCTAAAGCTCATCTTAGCTTTTCATCCTTTTAATCACTATGCAGGACACCTTGCTCCATGTGGCCAAACTGGTTTCTCAACTTTTTGTCGAAACGTGGTCCACATGATTCTAGCAAGTAACTCTTCTTTTGGGTATTTCTAGTTTTGTTTGAAAAATAGGGTGGAGAGGGGAGAGAAGTCAGAGTGGACCATGTGTGACTGGAGGGAATGTAAATAATTGGGTGATGCCCATACGTTGTTGTGATTAAATAAACCCCCCACAGTATGCCTTGGGTTCTCTCTATATTAGGTCCATTGGCTGTTTTCATCCATTTCTGTGAAATAAGCATTAGAAGTTAATTTTATAGCTGTGATATTTTATGAGTTTTTTTTTAGTTAAAGTACAAACGTTCAGTTAAAGTACTTATTGAGTACTCATAGAGATAATATCTGAAGCATTAAATTTTAGCCATCTAGTATGGAATTTATTTTTTAAAAGACAAATTTTAACTTTGGTGTAATTATAGTACCGTATTTCTTTTGATCAATTTCAGTCTTGCCATACTCTGTTTATATTTTACTAAAATTAAAAAAAGAACATTAGGGGCTTCGCTGATGGCGCAGTGGTTGAGAGTCCGCCTGCCGATGCAGGGGACACGAGTTTGTGCCCTGGTCTGGGAAGATCCCACATGCCGCAGAGTGGCTGGGCCCATGAGCCATGGCCGCTGAGCCTGCGTGTCCGGAGCCTGTGCTCCACAACGGGAGAAGCCACAACAGGGAGAGGCCCGCGTACTGCAAAAAAAAAAAAGAACATTAAAAACAAAATTTTACACCAAAAATAGGTTTTCCCTCTGCCTATATAAAATATTTAAATGACTTAATTCACCAAAAGTAGTAATTTTTACTTATTAATTTATTGATTTTTGTTTTCCAAATAGGTAGCTTGTAGAGTCTATAGGTTTAAAGATGTTGGCTTTAAAAGCTTTAGTTTCTTCAATTCAGTAGGAAAATCATGTGTTTCTGTTGTATATGAGGAAAAGTGTGAGGTGATGGTTATATCAAGGACACTATTTAGAACCTGTAGTCAAGGAACTTATGGGCAAGTGGGAGAAACAGACAAGTGCCAGTAGTATTACAGTAATACCATATTATATGTTTAGGTGCTGTAATTGAATGTCTTATGATGAATTGTTGGCAAACAAATTATTCTGAGCTGTTTTCTTGATTTGCATATAATATCAATTGGTGCTGGGCCATAAATAATTGTGATGCTTATAGACTGTATCGAGTATCTATATCAGAAAGTCAGACTTTCTACACATCAATAAGCAAAAAATTAATAATCCAAAGAAAAAGAAGCAATGTATAAGAAAAGTCATTACACACACACACACACACACACACACACACACACACACACCCCAATACCAATAACATGAAGTGCTTATTCTCTTCCAAGACAAATGCAAATCAAAACATTGGTATATCCTTTTTCCCCAAATATATTTTTCAGTGAAAAATAAATATTATCTTTTAGGTTTTGATATTTGCCTCAAATCTATTTGAATCTAAATTAATTTGTTAATTTTTTAAAAGATTAATTAATTTTATTTATTTTTGACTGCGTTTGGTCTTCATTGCTGCATGCAGGCTTTCTCTAGTTGCGGTGAGCGGGGTCTACTCTTTGTTTTGGTGCACAGGCTTCTCATTGCGGTGGCTTCTCTTGTTGCGGAGCATGGGCTCTAGGATGCACGGGCTTCAGTAGTTGTGGCATGTGGGCTTAGTAGTTGTGGCTCGCGGGCTCCAGAGAGCAGGCTCAGTAGTTGTGGTGCATGGGCCCAGTTGCTCTGCAGCTTGTGGGACCTTCCCGGACCAGGGCTCGAACCCACGTCCCCTGCATTGGCAGGCTGATTCTTAACCACTGCGCCACCAGGGAAGCCCTTAATTTGTTAATTTTAAGGGAGTTAGATTCTGTATACATTTGTTGGAAGCTTCTAGCTGATGAATTTGGTAGATGAAAATGTATTTCAGAAGTAGTTTGTCCTGTGTTTGAAATGTAGATATAGAACAAATCAAATATTTCCTGGATTCAGTCTTCTTTAGTGTAATTTAGTTCTTCTTACAGTTTATCTGGGCAAGGAAAAAGGTTGAACACATTTTTGTTAATAATTAGTCAAAGACCTTTTCTTCCAGTAGACAGTCATGGAAAGCTTTCAAGCCCTGACCTGGTGTATTTAGGGTTTCGTAAGATACTACTTATGAGTTGATTTCTACAGCTATTATGATTTATTTTACATGGAAATGAGAGTAAACTCAACCATTCTCACAATATGGTCTTCTAAACTAACTTAAGAGTATTTGGAGAAGCTATCCTTTTTTTTTTTTTTTTTTTTTTTGTGGTACGCAGGCCTCTCACTGTTGTGGCCTCTCCCTTTGCGGAGCACAGGCTCCGGACACGCAGGCTCAGCGGCCATGGCTCACGGGCCCAGCCGCTCCGCGGTACGTGGGATCTTCCCGGACCGGGGCACGAACCCGTGTCCCCTGCATCGGCAGGCGGACTCTCAACCACTGCGCCACCAGGGAAGCCCGAAGCTATCCTTTTTGAATCAGTGGAAGCACAAATGTATTTTGACAGCACTAACCTATGGAGGAGTCTGTCTGCTGATAATTAGTAGCACCCTGCACTTATAAATCTTAAATCAAAACCTGGATTTCACATAGACAAAGGAGATGTACCTCATTATTATCTAAAGGCCAGGCAATTTCTCTTTCATTTTCCAAATTGGTTTATTGAATAAAAATGCTTTTGTGGCTTTTTTCAAGGTAACTGAATGGCTCCTATAAGACTGTGTATAATTTTATTAAAAACAGTGCATTAGATGCACACACACAAATAAATATGCTACCATGTAGGTCAAATAGATGATTTAATGAGGTAGAATATATTTTCATCTAACTGTTTTATCATCATATAGACAGAACTAGAACCATTAAAAATAGCTAACCAAAAATACAGTTATAAGATTCTGTATTGCTTCTCACTTCTCAGAATCAAATCCTGGATAAGGGAGAAGGAAAATAAAGAGGAGAATGATTGAAAAATCAGAAGTTTATAAGAAAATGGAAAATGGGCTGCAAGTAATGGCAGGTTGTTGAAGAATAAGATACAGTTTTAAGGTAAATTTATCTTGAGACAGCTACATTATAGTCTTACATAGAGCCCAATAGATTTTTCCAAATCTTTCATTAGAGCTTGCAGTAAAAGGCAGATATTCAGAGAAGAAAAAGAACCCAGAGCAGATTAAATAAATTTCTGGATGTATATCTCTGCATCGCCAAAATAAGCCAAAAGGACCTGTTGCAAATGAGACTGGGGGATTTTCTTGAATGAAATCCAAATGTGTTCACTGTTAAATAAAGGGACAAAAACTGTACAGACATCAAAAAATGAAAAAATAAATTATTGATATGCATGGGTTAGGTATGGCCCCAGAGATCTTAGATTAAATATGGCTCGGTTTGCCTCGCTTTAGGAAAAGTGTAAGGCAGTATTTAGAAAAAAATTGTACAGTGAAATTTAGCATTTCAATTTGAGAAATAGCACTTTGCTTCTAATGAGCAGATGCTCAACTGTGTATTGTGAGACCTGATGCAATTAAAAGATGTTTTTAGATGGGAGGAGATCATTGAGCCATGTATCTATCGCCTGTGAGATCTACCTTGGCCAGCTTTCCAGGCGACAGATGCAGTTAGATCTTCCTAAGTCTATTCAGCCAGCCATTAATTTGGCAGCGATCCCTCCAACAATAACTTACAAGACCTGGGTTTGGAAGAAGACTTATGTGTCCCTTTTTAAATATAACAGAGATCAGATGTGTCACTGCAGTGATAGGGACATGCCTGACAATAGGATGAACCCCGCTGGATTTTCAGGAGAGAAGAGAGAGACTGAAATTGGAAATGGAGGAGATACCTAACTGGGAGAGGCTGCTGTAATATAGGTATATATTTTGATCTCTAGGTATATATATATATATATATATATGTGTGTGTGTGTGTGTGTGTGTGTGTGTGTGTGTGTGTGTGTGTGTGTGTGTGTGTGTGTGTGTGTGTGTGTATACACATATGTGATAGATATATAGAGAGAAAGGTCTTTAAAGTAAGCGCAAGAATGCCTCTTTTTAGAGTGAGTGCCTCTGTCATCATTGGTGTATCTTGGATGACTCTAATTTTATTTTCAAAATCTTAGATGAGGAAGCAGGTGCATGGTGAGTAAGAAAATTGAGCTTTGAGATATCAAGTCATTTACTGGAGGCAAAATTTGATTCAACTGATATGCTTTCCCTTGTCCATTCTTTTCCTTTTCTTTCTTCATTTCTCTTCAGGTCAGAGGCTGGTAGCATAATTAAAATTTGAATTATTTATGAAGAGCCATTAAAGTGGGTGGCTTGCAGATTAGTCAAAGACAGCAGAGCTGACACTAAGCTGCATTTCTTTTACTCACAGTAAATGATATTGTATGCCCTGAAAATAAGCATATGAAGTTGAAGCTTTTAAAAGAAAGAAAAAAAATAAAAGATTGTGGCCGTTTACACTGAAGCAAACCTAAGTGTGTATCTATAATCATTATAATGTGCAAAAACATCTTTTGTGTGTGCATATATACATACACGATGTTTCTTGGCCAACTGTTCATTAATATTGAATAGAAATACAATTACCAAGGGGAACAATTTTTTGTAGATATATAAAGATACGACTGGAACTATAAATACACACACATGGGTATCATTAAGTGTGTATTTTATACTTGGACAGGGACATTGAAACAGTTCAGAAACATCTGTCACCAGCACGACATGTTGAGAAGCAAAGAAATGGAAATGGGTGTCTGTTTTCTCAAAAGCATTAGGATCTGTAAACATAAACATCATTTTTTAAAAATCTGCCAATTAGAATGAGTTTATGGGCCTAATGCAATTTTTCAAAACAGTGAGAGCCTACATAATAATGTTAAACTAGAATATTCTCCAAATTAACAGAGAGAAAAAAATTCCCATATGATGTGTTTCTTTATAGCTTTATCCTGGTCTTGGGGGAAAAACAGCATATTGTGATATGTTTCATTTTGCACAGAGATTGAAGCAAGCCTCTCTTTTTTGTTTACCATACCCATGTAGATTTATTCCCACCATTTAGAGGAAAATCAAACATACCTTTGCTTTCCTGGTTTTTTTCTTTCTTTTCATGAGAAATGGCCCACAACGATTGATAATAGTTTTAATAGCACTAAAACTGAAAAAGATTAAATATACTCATATGTTTATTTTCATTTTTAATGTCTCTTTTAAGACATCTCTAAGCAGAATGTATTAATGCTCTATTGAAATAATCACTTTTATCTAATATTTCTTATGTCATACTCATTTCTAATTGCAGAGTTAATTCTGTGGATAGGGTCAATCTTCTGTTTTTTTTTTTTTAAGGAAGAATACCAGACTGTTTTTTTGTTTGTTTGTATGTCTGTTTTTGAGTCAGTATCAGTGTTTTAAAGATAACACCATTCAGGTTTAATCATTTAAGTTTAGGCTAAAGTTCTCCCTATTTGTCTGGAGCTAAATGACCAAAGCATGATGATTTCCCCAGCATGTTGATGTATATATGTAAAAGAGTAACACATCTCTCCCTCTTCTTGTGTTCTCTCTTTTATGTGAGATTTTGAATCGCCTTCAGCAGATTTTTTCTTGTAGGTCAGTGGATTACATGATAAAATAATAATAGCAATAGCATAACAACAATAATAATAATGAAAAACTTACTACTCTTTGTTATTTGTCAGCACGGAAACATCACATACATTGTCATTTTCAGAAGAAAGGGCAGGTTGGTCAACTTCCTCACTAGCATTTGAAATTGACATTACCTCCAAATAAGTCATTAACAAAGGGGGTTTAATCTACTTTAACACTTTTAATGCCAAGGTCATTGAAAGAAGAGTACCAGTGACATACCAGGCTTCACCAACACCAAAAAATCATTTACCTCATTTTTTTCACTTACAATGAAAATGTTGTATCTATTTCTAACGTCTTCTCCTTATACAAGTGCTTATATTCTCCGTGATAAGATAGCTTATATATTTGGTTAGAAATGATTAAGTAGAATACCATCCTTACATGTAGATGGAGTGACTACCTTTATGATGTGATATCAGGAGTGCTTAGAAGACAACGCTCCTTTCACCAATTCTTATCCTCTCATTGATTCGTACCTGAAAGGAGACTTCATCAGCCTAAGGAAGGCTTATTAGAATGGAAATACCAATGCAAAGGGATACACTTTCCGTTGGCCTCAGTCACACTCGATCATGTGAGAAAAAAGGAAAAGAGTAGTCTGAGAAGTCTACACATAGTGAAAATTTTAGAGCCATACGTACTGCTAAGGAGAGGAAAGGTAATGATGCAGTGCAGGGTTTGCCCAAACGTGTTCCGTAGCACCCAGGTTCAGAGAGGCAGTCTATAAAAAGAGGGCCATGATCCAGTAAACTTTGGACGTACTTTATATATCTTTCCTCTTAGACTCATTAAACCCTTGGATATATAAAAGACATGGGTAAAGTCCTACATTTAGGAAACCGATTTACGTTTGTGTAGTCCAGTGTTTCATATATATTCAAATGATATCATATGTATGTGTGTAATATATCATTGTGAAAAATTTTGCATATTACATATGTGTATACGCCTGTATCTATATATATATTTTTTTATGGACCAAAAAACAAAGTAGACAGAGAATAAGAAAGTAGCTCAAGGTAGCAAAGCTAATAAGTGGTTGAGTTAGTAGTCAAACCAAGCAATGGGGCTCCAGAGTCTAGGCTCTTAACCACCACAGTATATGGAGAGAAAGGGCCTCGTGAAGAGCCCTGGTCCTCGCTTCCCACCTGCATGAGCGTGTGACCCATGGCAAGCCTATTTTTCAGTTATTTAGCCTTCCATTATCAGTGTTCCTGGATAGTTATGCTTATGGCTTTCTACTTACTTTATAACCCCTTTAGCATTTAGGACTGAAATTAGTATGTACTTAATAAGTACTTAATCAAAGAGTTCTCATTATCTTTTAACCCTTAACGACCAATCAAACCAAACAACACGCCTCTAGAAGTTATTCTCCCTTGGAACTAACATTATCAGCTGAATGGTTCTCAGATATGTTCTGCTAACAACTATGTTATCCTCCAATAGACCTTTATGGGAAAGGATGAGTTTTATTTCTTATGTTGTAAAAAGTTCCTAAAAATTTCTGAATAGTTATTCAAATGATATTCATTAGATGTTTGACAATCAAAATGTAAATATATCCAGAGGATCCTTGGAATCTCAAAATTTGTAGAGTGTTCTGCTATTTCAGTCCCTGCTTGTTTTCGTTTATAATGGAGGGACATTGATACCCACCTCACAAGATTGGGAGACTATGGTAGTAAGTAGCAGAAGAGGCCTTCAGTTAAGCTCAGTGACTGAATAATTCACATTCAAATTTAGGCTTATGACATAAATAACTCAATAGTGTATCATAGAAATATTACAAAGAGGTTCACATTAAGGATTTAGATTACTTACATATAATCCAAACAACAGATGTGATATGAATGTTGTATATGTGCATATGAAAGGATACTGAGATATCTATAATTTAAAGTAAAATTTTAAAACTGCATTTTGTATTTTAACCTTATCATCACCTAAATTGTTTGGGTTGAGGCCAGACATAACGGTCCTTTGTTGGATAGAAGATGCCAGGATCCGCAAACAGCCTACAATACTCCAAGCATGTGTATGTGCACATCTGTCTATCCATCCATCCATCCTTCTGTCCTTCTATATCTGGCTCATCTATACGTAGATCTGCATCGTCATCTGCCTATCTACCCAGTGTTTATTCAGGGATAAGATATAGGATTTTGTTTTCTTAAGTAATTATTATAAGCAGGAAACACACTTTCAAAAGTATTGGCTTGTGTGTTCCTCTTAGTTCAGATGAATGATTCGATGTTGAGCGAAAAGAGAACACCGTGTTTGGAAGATAGGGGTGTGATTAATATTTAAACACCTTCATGGGAGCTTTCTTGGTGTTATATGTTATCTTGTCATCTGAAATTGTTTCGAGTGATACTCCAGGTTTTAAACTAGAAATTCATTGTTTGTCAGAGCAGTAGTGGTTATGAATTGGGAACCTTAGTTCACAAAATCTGCTGATTCAGTAAAGTTTGCATAAAGATGAAGGGCTCAAATAGTGTGTCTGCCAGGAATGCTCAAGAGGAGAAATTCCTTAAGGAATTTTTGTCCTTTGACAGCCTTTGTTGCCCATTGTACTGGACAGTCTTACATGCTTTCAGATTGACCAGGAAACTATTTCCTTGGATGAAACTCACAAAGGCATTATTTTTTCTTCTTCTCCCTGTGGAGAAGTGGAGAACTAAGTGAATCTGACTGCAAAACTGTAATCTCTGAAGGATATGGAGAGGGGGAAAAAGTCATTGTGAGTATATACTCTTTAGAATGGAGAACATTTGATTTACTTTAGTTGTGAGAGTGGTGCGTAGGCTTCCTTCTTTCAGCTCTAATATCTTCAAACTTTATCTCCACTTGTACCTCTTTCCATCCAGTCCCAGAAACATGTCCTTTCCTGTACTAGAAGTTAATGGTATGACCTGTTTTTTTTTTTTATGATTTTTTTTCTGTTTATTTTTTTCTTCCAGTTTTATTGAATCAAAAATGATTTGACTTACACACATCATCAAATGATTATCACAATAAGTTTAGTGAACATCCATCTTCTCATATAGATACAAAATTTTTAAAATAGAAAAAAATTATTTTCCTTGTGATGAGAACTCTTAGGATTTACTCTCTTAACTCTCATAAATAACATACAGAGGTGTTCATTATATTTATCACATTGTACATTGCATCCCTTGTACTTATTTATCTTATAACTGGGAGTTTGTACCTTTTGACTGCCTTCCTTCAACTCCTCCTCGGTATGGCCTGTTTTTAAAAATATTTGCCCCCATCTCTCCCAACATGGGGGTCTCCCTCCACCAACAGTCCGTGTTCCTATTTTATTTTCAATCTCTTCCATTTTGCTAGCTCCTGGCTCAAAGCTTGTAAATTTATGCATGCTCTAATCTCTCCCATCTTTATAAGATAAATCTACAAACAAAACAAATATTCTTAAACTCTGTGTTCTCTTTAATTAAAATGTTTCTTCTCTCCTTTACTTTATAGCCACATTTTACCAGAGCTTTCCAGATTTTTAGATTTCACAGACCAGTATATTCTTTTAAATGTGAGAATTAGTCTAGATTACTAACAACTGCCATATCTCACCAACTGAATTTCATAAAAGAGAGGATCTTATAACACATAAAAGGAGGAAGGACATGTTTATGTTATTCTATTCTATCTGTTTTAGCGTTTACGTAGTCCTGGAGTGTAGAATTTTTACTCTCATTAATTCCTTCCTTCATTTCTTTATTGTGATCTCATTGTTGCAGTTCAGTGCCTGTATTTAGATTTTAGGCATCACTACATTGGCTTTGAATCAAAACAGGGAATGCAATTTAATTCAGTGGATTGCGTTGCCAGTTGTAAATGGAAATTATCCCGAGATGCATATGTCTTTTCCCTGAATATAGATGACTGGCACTGAGTGTGTGTTTTCGGTGTCAAGATAGGGGTAATATATATGACTGGTGGTAAAATATAGACTGCTGTGGGCTTAGGGCCAGAATCCTGTCTCCTCTTCTGTGCCAGTCCCTTCGATGAGCAGAGCCGATGAGACCTGATTTGCTCAACTGAAATGTCATATGTAAGATACCATACTGAGTGTCATTAAAGGAGGGAAGATAAACTATGTTTTTGACTGAAACTCACTGAAATTTTATTTTTCTTTGTAACGAAAAGTATTAAAACTTAACAGAAATACAAATAACAAAGACAGTATACTATAATCTGGTTAGTATTGGGAAATACTAACAAAATACTTCCAAAGTTAGATTTGTTGCTACCACCTTCATTGTTGATATCATCCCTAATGAATTCTCAGCACTTATTGTGGGTAAGGTTTTTAAATTTTTGAAACTTGTGATATGTGTATTATTTCCAATGATGGTAGTGTTATCAGAGCATGTACTAAGTAAGTAAGATATTCTTTTATGAAATATGTCTTATTTAAATTTTTTGCTTCAAATTTTAAGTGACTTAGAGATTCAGGTTATTTCTGTTCTTTGTGCTTTTGTCACAATAATATTATCATAGTATCTTTTTTTTTTTAGTTTTTATTTTTTAACTTCTTTTTTGGAGTATAATTGCTTTACATTGGTGTGTTAGTTTCTGCTGTATAACAGAGTGAATCAGCTATACATATACATTTATCTCCATATCTCCTCCCTCTTGGGTCTGCCTCCCACCCTCCCTATTCCACCCCTCTAGGTTGTCACAAAGCACCGAGCTGATCTCCCCATACTATGCGCCTGCTTCCCACTAGCTATCTGTTTTACATTTGGTAGTGTATATAAGTCCATATCATAGTATCTTTTAATGGATGGCTTGATTAATGGTCTTCATCCTAGGTTCTAACTAATTAAGGTTTTCTAAATAGGACAATAAACTCATATTGAAAGATTCAAATGTACTTTAAAAGCAGTTCTCATAATTCTATACCACTAATCTTTATTCTCTTTAAGATGTATAAAATATTACCATATGTCTGTATTTTCCTGTTTCTATAAATGCATACAATGATTACACGCTCTATGAAATCAGTTACTCTATGGCTAAACTTAATGCGATTTTTTAGCAAAATATATTAGAAAATACACACAGTTAATTATAGAAGATAAGAATAAATTTATACTTTTATATATTCTTGTCAGTACTTGGAAGCTAGAGTTGAGACATCCCACAACTTAGAAAGAAGATCAGAATTTGATAGTCAAATTTTAATTGCTATACACAGACACATATTGGAGGGCTGAAACATGAGTCTTAGGAATCCAGAATCCAGAATGTTTTCATAACTTGACTGAATGTATTCACTTATTTAAAAAATGAGAGTACTTAGTTAGTTAACTAACTTACTAAATAAGTTAGGCAGTTAGTTGGTCAGTAGTAGTTCAAGTAAAGAAAGAAGGAAGATCATAGAGAAAACCTTTTCAGTGACCAAACGTTACCTCTAGAGGGAGACATTTAGCCATTGGTCATTGACATTTAGGTACCATTGGTGAAATTATCCCTAGATGCATCAGTCTATTCTAATCATTCCCATTTACTATTTTATTCATCTAAGGCCCCTCATTCTTATCACATGATCAAAAGCTATGTATCATTTGGCTTTTCAAGAAGTTTTGCCAGCAGGGAGATTAATGTATAGGTTATGTCAACTATAGTAATCCAGAAAATGATATTTCTTATAAGTAATTGACAATTTTGTATTATACCACAGTCTTATGAACCAAGTTAATTCTTTCCTTCATGAAATGTTTATCAGGAGTCTGCTAATGGAGTCAGCTGTATTTTGTAATCAGGATAAATCAGTGAATAAATAGGTAAGTTGCTTATTCTCTGAAACCCTATATTCTGGACTGGTGAGATAGACAAGATACATTCACACTGAGAAAAATACGGTAAAGGAAACTAACATGATGATATAATACAGAATAACTAGGGGGGGAGGAAAGAAGTAGTTTGGGGGGTGGAGTCTGTAGGTGACTTTTGAAAGGAACTAAAGGCTCAGAGCACTTATTTAGCAAGTGAGAGAACAGTTTTCTGAGTAGAGAAAACCAAATGTTCTGAGCAGACCAGAGTTTTAGTATATAAAGAAGGCTAATAGAGGTAGGGATAGATAAGCTTAAATACAACCTTGTAGATCAGTGAGTTTGGATTTTTTCTAAATGCAATAAATAGATAAATTGTACATCTTCACCTGAGAGATGGATCTACTTCAAGGGTACTGATGAAAACGGGATTCTAAATCTCTAAAGCTGAAAGCCTGATTCTGGAATGTGGTAAATTTAAACAAGGTCATGAACTTTATCCTATGAGGTCTTTTGAGGTCAGTTTTTCTCACAGCCTGAGCCTGTAGACTCTTCCTGTATATGCTAGCAACGAAATGAATGAGAAGCATAACATTATATATATCAACAATGCCTCATAAAATGTCATGCTTCTGATCATTATTGTTTCAAAACGTAGGACTGACCTTACAATGCTAACTCAGAGAGTGATACGCTTATTTGGGCAAAAAGAGACCATACAACCTAAAGAGACATAAATGCTGCTTTATAGCTAGGTCTTAAACATATCCTTCCTTCCACCACTAGGAGTCTCTACCAAAAAGGCACACAAAGAATTATCAACAAGAATCATAGGAGAACAAATGAAAAATTAAAGAAAAGTAAACCAGTAAAAAAAAAAAAAATATATATATATATGAAAACAAGTAACCATTTATGGCTCCTTTTTCTTATAATTACCTTCAAATTGTACTACACTTTTCCTCCTATTAAGCATATTTCAGGAAAACACAGGATATCCAAGGGATTTATGCTGAATGCTAATTTGTTTTGTTTGTTTTATATTCATTTTTGGAAGGACAGAATAAGAACTAACCAAACTGAATTCTACAGTTGGAAAAAGGTGAGAGGAAGGAGGATGTGATCTTTTTAAGTCCTTACTGGTATATAATTCACTTTTTTATAGCCCCCATTTAGTATGTAGCAAAGCAAAAATATAATTTGAATTTCCTTATTGGTAAATTAAAATAAAGATTAGATGAATAATCTGTTGGTGGCATCAATTTTTGATGTCATTTTATTTTTAAGTCAGAATAAGAACACTCCCCAAGCACAGATCAGGGGTAGGGTGAAGCTACTCATCAAATTGAATTGTCAGGGAAGAAGAGCGTTACTTTGCAAAAAACCTGCCACTTAAAAAAATATTTTGACCTCATGTTTCTTAGCCATATGAGAACATACTAAATTCAAGGTTCAATAGCTTCAGGGAATCTGCTGTAAAACCTTGCAAGTGTCTGGAGAATAAACAGTAAGTATATTTTATTTCTGGTATAAAAATCATATGATAAAAATACATTATGTGGGACCGTGGAATTTATTAAATGAAAAATACCAGAAAAGGATTTAATATGAAATATCATTAACAGCATTAATGCACATTTCTTTTGTATGCCAATATTGTATGTCTTACCAGATGTTTTCTGGTTGTCTTCATTTTGTGTATTAAAATATTTATTGATACCTGTCAGATTTTTTTATAAAGCGAAATCATCTTCCAGAGCCAATAATTTTTGTCATTATGTCCTTGACTAATATTCTTGGACATTATACGTGAAATATACAGTACCGTATTTACAAAGTTCCTCTCTCTCTTTGAGGATCCCCCTTTTCAAGCACGTTTAAGAAGTCTTGCCCTGGGCTTCCCTGGTGGCGCAGTGGTTGAGAGTCCGCCTGCCGATGCAGGGGACACGGGTTCGTGCCCCGGTCCAGGAAGATCCCACGTGCCATGGAGTGGCTAGGCCCGTGAGCCAACGGGAGAGGCCCCAACAGTGAGAGGCCCGCGTACCGCAAAAAAAAAAAAAAAAAAGAAGTCTTGCCCTGATGATCATCCCTACCTCAGTTCACACCTTTATCGTTTCTGACCTGTGTTTCTAACTGTCCTCTTGCTTTAGGTCCCCACTGCCTTTGATTCAGTTCATTTTCCACATTACTGCCAGTCATCTTTTTTCAGATTCAAAAATTTTATTTCCCTACCCCAAATCCCATACTCATGTCTCATCCCGTTCAGGATATAATTCACATTATTTTCAAATTCAGACTGAGCCTGTGTTCCAGCACAGCCCCTGTTTCCCCAGCCGTTCCTCTCTCCCTTCTCTAGGGCCACTCACACTTTGTTTCCCTGAATGCTGACACGCTGTGTCCTGACCTTTGAACACCCTTCATTTTATTCAACAGGTGAACTTCTTATCCTTAAATGTGAGTTTCCTCACAAAACCTTTCTAGATTATAGTCTCCCTGATATGTCCCGCAACTCATTCTCTCTACTTTCCGTAGTTTGTCTCTTGGTTGAGTGTTTTTTCTTAAGCAACTTACCTCTTAACACACTGCAGTGACATTTTGTAGTGCTCTGACGCTTCCTATTTTGTAACTCCTTGAGCCCAGGAACTCAGTATCTCCATTGATGAGTACAGAGGACATTCAGTAAATGTATATTTAATGAGTGAGCAAAGGCATGTTTAATTAAGACAGGGAGTAGGGCTAATGTAGTTGTGATAAGGCCAGGCAGCCCTGCCAGTTTTCAAATCCTGGCTCTACTACTTACCAGCTATTACTAATAAGCAACTTGCGTAAACTCTCTGTGCTTAACTTTCCTGATTGGAAAATGAATGCTACAGAAATAACTAGCTCGGAGTATAACTGCAAGGACTACAGAAAGCAATTAGCAAAATGCTTGGCGTATCATCAATGCTCAAACAAATGCTAACTATTATTATTATTGCAAAGGAGGGAAGTTTATCAAAATTATAGTATACAGTCTATTTTGCCTATCCCAAAGCTTACTCACATCCTCATTTTAGAGTACAAATAAGAATAGGGTAGAACATATTTAGAAAATAGTCATTAGTGTAAAGTCTAACAAGTGAACTCTAGTAGATAACAGATAAAAAATTTGATGCACTTATATTTTAAAGGACATAACTTCAGGTAATGAAAAGTAAATAAATCATAGAAATTAAGTAATGATTTGCTAGACTTTATCACTCACATCCTTTGTATTTCTACAACTGATAAAAAATGTTGACAAAACACTGACAAAAAATGTTAAAAATCCTTAGGAAACTAGGCATTGGCATCAGGCAGATCCAGGTTTGCATCCCATCTCCTGTTCCCTCCAAGCTGACCACTGATGGACTACTTGACATTTCCTAATTATCTGGGGAGTTATTTTATTTTTTTGGCCGTGATGCACGGCCTGCAGGATCTTAGTTCCCCAACCAGGGATCGAACCTGTGCCCCTGGCAGTGAAAGCACAGAGTCCTAACCACTGGACCACCAGGGAATTCCTGGGAGTTATTGTAATCAATCTAACGTATGGCATACACAAGTCTGGAAAAATATTTTTAATATATGTTTCTGAACATAAAAAGAACAAGGAGCATAGCTGCGTTAAATCACTTACATACCCGAAAGGAAATGGAAACGTACATTAGAGCTCAGTCCTTTCACACCCATACCTCTTCATGGGGGTAGCTAATGGAGTGAGTGATTGCTTTATAAGGATCCAACTGCATCATCACAATGATAATATATTGTACTTTGGGGGATTATTTCATATATGTGTGTATTTATATATTTAATTTGAGGTACAGTTTATATACAGTGAAATGCTCAAGTCTTATGTGAAACTATGAGTTTTTTTTTTTTACATCTTTATTGGAGTATAATTGCTTTACAATGGTGTGTTAGTTTCTGCTTTATACCAAAGTGAATCAGTTATACATATACATATGTTCCCATATCTCTTCCCTCTTGCGTCTCCCTCCCTCCCACCCTCCCTATCCCACCCCTCCAGGCGGTCACAAAGCACCAAGCCGATCTCCCTGTGCTCTGCGGCTGCTTCCCACTAGCTATCTACCTTACATTTGGTAGTGTATCTATGTCCATGCCTCTCTCTCGCTTTGTCACAGCTTTCCCTTCCCCCTCCCCATATCCTCAAGTCCATTCTCTAGTAGGTCTGTGTCTTTATTCCTGTCTTAACCCTAGGTTCTTCATGACATTTTTTTTTCTTAAATTCCATATATATGTGTTAGCATACGGCACGTATATACAATGGAATATTACTCAGCCATAAAAAGAAACGAAACTGAGCTATTTGTAATGAGTTGGATAGACCTAGAGTCTGTCATACAGAGTGAAGTAAGTAAGTCAGAAAGAGAAAGACTATGAGTTGACTGACGCTTACTGCAATGTAACCCTGACTCTTATCAAGATATGGACAATTTCCAGTACCCCAAAAGTATTGTTCTTAGCGCAAGATTTAAAATCTCTTTGTTTTCCAGTATCACAATAGCGGCCTGTTTTAGGTGCTAGTATACTGACCATTACATGAGCCCTTTAAAAATAAAGAAATTATGCGGATGGCAGAGGCAAGTGGTATTTTAATACTGTTTAGTAACTTCTTGTTACATCTTGGCATTGAGAGATGGGCGATGCGGGGGAGTTATTAGAGATCAACATTCTTTATTACGTCTGCTTTAATGAAGAGTTTTGAATTCAGATAGAGATAGACTGACTTGTTATTTTTCTTATGACTTATTGTTCCTGGCTTCATTTATTTAAATACATAGATAAATATGTAAAACTGACTCTCTTAACATTTGAAAATATCTGGAAAAAGATTACTAAAAATTATACAAATCAAGTCCTGAGGTGTTCCTGTGGTAAAATGTTTAAGTGATTTTTGGTTGCTGATAGCCTTTGGAAAAACTGATAGTGATGGAAAACAAAATTTCAAATGGCAGGTATTTGAAATTACTAGTAAACCATAAATCTTTTTTAAGAGGAAAAAGAACACACAAAAGAGCCAATATTTAATTTCTTAGGAGAATGCTGCATACTGAAAGCAGAAGGCTAAATATACATTAAATTAAAGTGGTAAGAAATTGATATTCATTAAAATTTGAGATCGGTTCCACATAAATTAGTTGCTTAATCAAGAACAATTGAAGCTTAGACTCCTCCTGTAATAGTGATCACCCTCAGAGGGAAGATAAGTGATGCTACTAACTGTGGGTCTTTAAGAATTGCCTTGTATATCCTAAGTTATGTGATGAAGTAAAAAGGAGAATAATCTTCAGTACATATCATTAGGAAATGATAAGTTCTTATTTATATGGTGTTTAAGAAACAAAACACTTTCCCATTCTAAAACTCATTTATATAGGGCCAACTCTGTCCTCTACATAATATTATCAAGCTTCTTTATTAATAATTTTTAAAAAGTTTATACAGTTTTTAAAGATTACTTTCCATTTACAGTTATTACAAAATATTGGCTACATTCCCCATGTTGTACAGTACACCTAGTAGTTTGTGCCTTCCACCCCTGTAGTGCCCCTCCCCCATCCCCACTGGTAGCCACTAGTTTATTCTCTGTATCTGTGAGGCTGCTTCTTTTTTGTTATATTCACTAGTTTGTTGTATTTTTTAGATTCCACATATAAGTGATGTCACACAGTATTTGTCTTTCTCTCTCTGACTTATTTCACTTAGCATAATGCTTCCAAGTCCATCCATGTTGCTGCAAATGGCAAAATTTGGTTCTTTTTTATGACTGAATAGTATTTCATTATGTGAAATACTATTCACATAGTATCCATCTTCTTTATCCATTCATCTGTCAACGGACACTTAGGTTGCTTCCATATCTTGACAATTGTAAATAATGCTGCTATGAACATTGGGGTTCCTATACCTTTTGAATTAATGTTTTTATTTTTTTCAAATATATACCCAGGAGGAGTTGCTAGGTCATATGGTAGTTATATTTTTAGTTTTTTTAGAAACCTCCATACTGTTTTCTACAGTGACTGCACCAATTTATATTCCCACCAACAGTGTACAAGGGTTCCCTTTTCTCCACAACCTTGCCAACATTTGTTATTTGTGTTCTTTTTGGTGATAGCCGTTCTGACAGATGTGAGGTGATAACTCATTGTGGTTTTGATTTTTTTTCCCCTGATAATTATATCAAGCTTCTTTAAAATGCAGAGCAATTGCAGGGGAGGTATAGAGACTGTTTTGCTAGTTGTCTACTCACAGTTCATTTCCTATTTTCTCCCTTCTCAAAGTTCTCCTGTGGTATCAGTCATAAGATTTAGGTAGGACTGATTCCAGGCCCAGAACCCATCACTTAGGAGTGGATTTTGATTGGTGTAAACCATCTCGGTTCAGGATTGGAGATAAAATCTGCCTGTGCCAATCAGCACAAGATCTGTCCTTGATTACGGAGTGTTCTAATAGTTAGGATTAGGAATATTGTTTGATAGTTTTGAGAATATGACCCATGTTCTTCCACTGGATAAAAATAAGGATGATTTCAGCAATTCCCAGCCATTTTGCAACCATGAGGTTGGCATAGCTGAAGATGATGTGCTGAAGATAACACCAACACAGGGAGGAGGTCAGAGACCAGGTCGTGTCTTGTCTTTTTTAGTGTGGCAAAATTAGTCTTTCATGATCTGGTTGTTTCACACCTTTTTCAGCCTCATCTCCAGGCTCTTCCCTGCTATACTCTTTAACCCAGCCACATGATCCTGTGAAGAATTTCCAGATTGTCCCATAATCTTAATTCTATGAAATTCTTTTTTTCCTTTAAGTCCCTTTACCTAAAATCCTTCATATAATCGTGCTTCTTCAATGCCTGACTACCATTTATTCTTCAGGACTCAACTCTAGGAAAACTGTCTGCTATGGTCTGAATGCTTGTGTGCCCGCCAGATTCATATGTTGAAACCTGATGCCTAATGTGATGGTATAGGCAGGGAGAATGGGGAGGTGAACCTCCCTATGAGGTGGAACCCTCATGGATGGGATTAGTGCCCTTATACAAAAGGCTCAAGAGAGCTCTCCTGCCCCTCCTGCCATGTGAAGTTACAATGAACAGACGACCCTTGAGGGCCCTCACCAGACACCAGATCTGCCAGGAGCCATGATCTTAGACGTCTCGTCTTCCAGAAGTGTGATAAAGGTTTGTTGTTTGTAAGTCACCAGTTGATGGTATTTTTCTTACAGCAGCCAGAATGGACTAAGACACTGTCTCTTTGAAGTATTTCTCAGTATCTTTTACTTACCCCTGTTGCATCTACTGATTATGGTATTCCTCCTCTGTTTTCCTAGGACACCTTGGAAAGTGGAAAGACTCTAAGTTGAATTTTAATAGGATAATTTGGCCTCTTTCTTACTAGAACATCTTTAGGATTGATATTTTTTTTCATTACTGTGTCCAAAGAACTGTCCCTTCATCCTGATAGAACTATAGCAGAGTTTTGATAGACTATGTCAATTCTGTTTTTTTATAATTGAGATGTAGCTGCATTCTGATGATATTCTGCCCTCTATATGAAACTGTTAAAAGTAATTATCTTTCAAATGACATCAGGTGCAAAAATGATATTACTAACTTGGGTTCACAGTGTGAACTTTCACTTTCAACTCTTGGAAAACAAATCACTTGGTTAGTTGAAGTATTAGCCTGTGAATAAGAAAACATGGATTCTAATTTTATCTTTTACATTTTCATAATTATCAAAATCCTGTTTTAAATGATTGTGAGAGCAAAGTGCTTGGGAAAATAAACAGCGCAACTCAAATAGGGTCACACCTGGGTTTCGTTCCTGTGTGGGCGAGAGAGCTTCCTTCTCTTATCAAGTCACCAGAATTGCCCTGTCCCCAATTATGCCTTTTAAAAGGAGGGACATAAGAGAACTCTCGTGGAGGCATGTATAGTCCATGGAAATCTGCCAACAGTTTTGGAAAAAACAGTCAAAGTAAATGCCTGACTGCTGAGAGAGCATTGTTAACTTTATGCATGAAGTACTTTATCATTGTCATTTTATTATGGTTATTGTTGTTATTAATACACATAGTCATGACCTATGGCAGCTTGGAATCTAAAACAGGCCTGCAAATATCTCCAAATATCCTTTGTTTGGCCTGCTCAGTGTGTTAAAGTTGTTAACTTGGTTGCAATATAAGGTGTGGAGTGCCTGTTCCTTATACATGGGCCTCTTCACACATTTGTGTTTTACTTCCTAGTTTCATTTCTCTGAAACAGGAATAGCTGGGATTCTTCTTATCAGATATTGAAGTCTATGTTTGAAGAGCTTAGGGCTTCTCTCTCTGTCTGTCTCTCTCTCTGTCTCTCTCTCTCTCTGTCTCTCTCTCTCTCTCTCTCTCCCCCTGCCCCCCCCCCGCCCCTATTGCATAGAGTTCAGATTGTTATTTGTAGAATATTTCTGTCTCTCCAAATTTTAGGATTACTGAATAATGAATTTATAATGCTAAAACTTAATTTATCCGAAGGAAATCTTACAGACTAGATGAAAATGATCATGGGGGCTATCTCCTTATAGTTAATATTAAAAAAAAAAAACGTTTTTGTCAACATGGTACCATCAAATCAAGCAAAGCCTTTGTTTCCATGACAAAGTACCAGCAAGTCCAGCAGTACATGATTGGATGTGTTTTAGGGCAGAGCTAAATGGCCCTGTGAGAAGAGTTTGGTCCTTTCACTTTGCATTACGCATTCGAATTGGCTTGAAAAGGATTGGTATGGTTTAATTCCCTATCAGTTACTGAAATGTTATTTCTTCATGCCAGATCCTTATTTTAAAGTTCCAAAGAGACATAAAAGAGGAGAAAGCAACTAATAGGGATAGCAGTCCTAAAACTTATACTCGTGCTCCATCCAGCTTCCCTTCTTTTCAAAGCGGGTTGCTTTGGTTGATAAGCGATGGTCCAAGGGATCAGGAACAAGACCCTAGGAGTGGGAGTCTTCTGTGCCTCGTGTGCTCTCGGCGGGAATGTGTCTGTGTGCGTGTGTGTATTTGTCGGGTGGCAGTGGGGAGGGGGTGGGAGTGTAGAGTATATTGATAAATAGAACTAACAGAATTAAGCCAAAAGGGCCCCAGAATCTCACCTCCCTCTGCCCCAGCACTGTGGGTCTGTATAACCAGGCAAAGATGGTTTGCCCTTTTCATAAAGATCAAAAGTGTCTGAATATTCCCCAAAATATGTTTAAAACACTTTTACGAAGCAACTGGTGATTGGAGGAGCTTGCACAGATATCTCAATCATTTTGTCAGCTGATCAAAGAATAAAGTCCCTTCTCTCAGCACTCCTCCCCCCACCAGCATTCTCCACATCCTGCTAACGCGTGCGCACGCGCACACACACACACGCACACACACAGATCAGACAGGGCTTAAAGCAGAGACTTTGTCTCAACAATACTAACAAAGTACTTTTTAAAATAAAATGCTTCTCTTGGAATGCTGAGAAAGTTCTGTAATGTTTCTTGCATGTTTTGTTATCAAATAATAGTAGATTGCTAAATTAAAAATGATACATGTTTATAGTACCAGATATTTGTTTATTGATCTGAAAATATATTCATATTCTACTATCATGTGACCAAGAACAGGTTACACAAGTATATTTTTAATGTGATAAATATATATAAAATGTGTATATTAATATCTCTACATATGCATAAAATATGAAAGTATATATAGGTGTCAGATATACTTTACGATATTAACTGAGTGGGCTGTAGCGTATTTGCTTTTTTTGCTTATCAGTATTTTCTAGTTTTTTTTCCTACAATGAGCATGAAGCACTTAGAAAATAAGTATTTTTTGTTGTTTTTGAAAAATGTAATGATTGATCAGGGTTCTTGGATGCAGAGGCTTAGGGCTTTGAAGGGATGTGACTCCTGTGATAGCCTGAAGTAAGTTTACCCTGAATGCAGAGGATCCAATACACACAAACAAGATAACACCTGACCTTTAATGAGCTGAGGCCACAAATTTATATACACGCATATTTATAGAACACATATAGTAGTAAGTAACATGCTTATAAACTGTAAACTATCGTAGAAGGGATGTTTAAGTATAAACCTCTAGCTTATGCTATGCAAGAAAGTGAAGTATCAGGGCTTTTATAACTAACCACCAACATGTGTTTTACTCTGTAGTGTTCTCAGTTTCTCCTCCTTGAAAATGAAGACTTGACAGCATTTTATTTAAAGTGAACTTTACAAAACTAACTAAAGGGTTGTCTAAAGTGAGAGAGAGAGAGAGAGAGAGAGAGAGAGAGAGAGTGTGTGTGTGTGTGTGTGTGTGTGTGTGTGTGTGTGTGTGTAGCTGGACAAAGAAGTTGCAACATTTTGAATTACTGAATGTTTAAGAATGCTTGGCTTTCTTGCAAAATTTGGTGTTCCATTTTATTTATAAAACAAATATCCTCACCAATCTTACTGTATATAGTGTTTAGTTATTCTATTACTAGAGTTTTCTTCCATCTTGGGAAATACCAAAACGAAGAGTTCAGTTGTGTCGTGGAGACTTTTGCATGAAAAGATAATTATCCAGGGGTTTATTCAAGACAAAACCAAATTTTGCATCAGTGCAGAGCTGAGCAGGCTGTAAACTCGAGGATTTGGAGAATTTTGTCTCACCTGTGACGAAGGGGCTTGGAGTGAGACAGTTATCGTTAATACTATGAAATATTAATGTTCCATGGCTGGCCTAAGATTGGCCATGGACTTGCTGCCCAGGGGACATATTATAGTTCTTGTTGGTATCAGTGCTGCTTCCTGGGTTTAAGTAGACATGCTGGAGGATGCTTTAAGCTTTGTTGGAAAATCAGCACTGAGCCATTGCTACATTTTCAATTTTATTACACTTTTCCGAAGTATGAGAGACATTTATGATCAAAGATTTTTTTCTCATGTATAATTCATATGATGCTGATGGAAAGCACATCGCCATTGTCTGTAGTGGTGGAATATAGTTAAAATTATACATTTAAAATAATACTAGTAATTGTGTTCGTATGTGTTAAAGTCAGAAAGTTAGGACTGTTAGGAAAATATTTTGATTTTTGAAAGGCCTTAGTGTCTTCATCTTTTAGCTACTCTTTAAAACAGACCTCTAGGGTATACTTTATCAAGCTGTCAATATATGCACCTTACTGAAGATGAAATTTGTAGAACATTCATGATCTGTATTTGTGACCTAGGCAGTCCTACCCTTGACACCTTTCAAGCTACTTTTGGAATACTGCTTTGCCTCCTGTGGCTTAGCAAGTCACTTAATTTAAGAAATACATGTTATCCATACCCATGTACAAATTGTGTGTGTACATTAATATTTTCTAATGCCTAGCATTGCATTTTCATTACCTTTATTTATTTGTTTCTGATTGCCCTTTACGTGTCTCTGTCATGTCAATTTAGCTGCATAATTTTGCCCCCAGATTTATCTATCAAATTTTGCAGATCCATTCCTAAGCTTTGAAGAGAAAGACCCACCGAAAATCTTACATAAAGGAATAGGTACATAATGACAATAATCAAACCTCAGTTTTAACACACACACAAACACATTTTTAAACTAAGTGTATTACAAAAACATTAAATTAATAAGGTGAATAATTACCAGTTGTGCTTCTACCATCCATTTGCCCACGTGAGATTTTATAAAAGTAAGTTACTCATTTATGATACAGGGAAACATAGGAAAGCTGCTCACAATAAACTTGTAAAGATCAAATATGATAAAAGATGTGGTGATACTTAAAAACAAAATTAAAGTTACTATCCATAGAGAAACTTTGAAAGAGGACGCTGCATCAAGAATTCTTAAGTAATGAAGAACTTTCTTCCTATTGAGAATAATTTTCCTTTGTGTGACCTTGTTTTCTGGCTATTCATTTCCTCTAATTATAATCATTCTGTGTTTTATTCCTTCTTTTTTTTCTTGTTTAATTTCACTTTCTTTTTATTTCAACTGATGTGCAGGCATTTGGCCATGTTGTGTTGTTTCCACACGGGCTTTAAGCTCATCTCTTAGTAGTTATTACTTGATTCAGTTTAACATAGGTTAGGGCTGGTGGTCTACTGTAGAAAACTTTCTAAAAGTAAACCTAAACATCCGATTTGCCCCTAAGAAAATGTAAAGGCCATTTTTAAATGCAATTATGATTAATAGTTATTTTAGATTGCTTTCTTCCTCAAGCTCACTTTCTTTTTTGTCTTATGGGATTATAGAAACCTCTTTGATAAATAAAAGGATTTGTATGCAGCTTTGGATACCTCATCCCTTAGTGGCATGAAGGATTTGAACTTAGAGCTGATTAAAATCCTAATAAATGAATACACATAAGTATTTACCCATTGAGATAAAAATGGTAATTTTAATAACAAGAGTGCACTTTGTTTCTATGAAATGTTCTCCCTTGAGGAGCTCAATGCCTTTGAAAAAATTATAAAACACACAAATTATCTCATTATTGTGCACATTAATTAATGAATGAAAACTCTTTTCCCTCTCATTTAAAGATACAAATCAAGGTGAAATATGAAAGGCTTTATACCTCTAAATTAGTCTGTTGAAGAACGGTGAGCTCAGCCCAGAAAATTCTTAAAAGTCTTTTGTCTTTATTCCCTTTATGAAGCCAGCATGAGGTTTCTGGTCACCTTTGAAAATGGGAATTTTGACATTTAAATACAAGAACCTTAAGTCATACTTTTAAAAACTCAAAAGCTAGAGCGAAAATGTAAATAATTCTGTGATTTCACTATTGGAGGCTATATAGAATAAAGATTAAGGTGTGGGGATCTAGAGTCCTACTATGTGGGTTTCCTTCTGGCTGCACCCATGCAGTGTACAGGGTAAGAGTGGGTTAGAGACATGGCCTCTTGCTACCTCAGCCTTCTCACCTCCAAAGAGGGATCACGACACCTTGCTCCTGGGTTTGTTGTGGGGGTTGGAAGAGATAATGTATGTAATATGCCATATTGCTTGGCAGGTAACCCCTACTCAGTAACAGTTGCCTATTTTAATAATACTTTGATAATAATAACTGACAATAACAAATAAATATTCGGATATCTTATCTGTTCTAATTGGGAATTTTGTTTCCCCATTTCAGGAAAAGATGAACCAATTATATGTCAAGCTATCTTTAAAAAAATGCTTGCAAGGCATGGAATCCACTGTAGTATTGAAGTTTTAAATGATCTATAACTAAAATCAGCCAGGATTCTTCTCTTTGGAAAAATGTATTATACATAAAACTTGTCCTTTAATGGTGCTTGTGGAAGGTGTTCTGGTGGAGGGAGGTGAAAGATGGGGAAGACTTGAAATAAAAAAGAGGTAAACAGTTTAGTTCTGTACACAATATTTAAAGGTTTGCTTTCATTATAAAGCAAAAGATCAGAGCAGCACAGTTTAAAATGTCTTGCTACAGAACTTAAATAGATATTGGGAGCACAAATATCTATTTAGCATGTAACAAAATGTTTTGGTATCCTAACTGTCCAGAGTTAAATATACAACTTTTCAGTGCTTGAAAGATTTTCTTGAACATTTGATTTGTGATTTTAAAAGAAGATTGACTTTCATGGTATGATGAACTATTTCTTTTTTTTTTTTTTTTTTTTGCGGTACACGGGCCTCTCACCGTCGCGGCCTCTCCCTGCCCCGGAGCACAGGCTCCGGATGAGCAGGCTCAGCGGCCATGGCTCACAGGCCCAGTCGCTCCGCGGCATGTGGTATCTTCCCGGACCGGGGCACGAACCCGTGTTCCCAGCATCGGCAGGCGGACTCCCAACCACTGCGCCACCAGGGAAGCCCCTGAACTATTTCTTAACTGTGACACTAAATATGATTTTAAGGCACACTCTTAATTTTAATAAAATGTGAGCAAAATACATTTTCCCTGCTTTTGCAAAATACTTTTTTTCTTCAATAAATTCAGTATGAGCCTGACTCAAAAAATTGATTTGGAATGTGTGGATGTGTATAATACAAAACAAACAAATGAAGTAAAAAAATAAAATAAAATAATGCAGTGAGTTCATTTGGCGAAGGAAAATTTTATAGTTTATATAATGAAAATCTCTTCTGTGTTATTTGATTTGCTTAATAAGATCTTTTGCATTTGACAGAACCATGTTCTTTCAGTGATTACTACTATAAAAAACATAATGCCAGTTAGCGTATGAGTGTGAAAAAGTGGACTTTATTTAAAAAGATTCAACCTAAAAAATTCTTACTAGGAGGAATGAGTATAAATTAGTTTAAATCCCAAAATAAAATTCTTTGTCTAACAGAAAAGTGAAATATTTGTAGTGAATTTGAATATGATACAAATAACATGTTCACTCTCACATCATGAGAATTGCTTCTGGTAGCTATGTCTGCTGTTAGCTGCGTTTAAAGATAATAATGTCTCAGGTAGGTTAGATAATTGAGTAAAACATTCGGTATCACTCATTATTTTAGTCTAGTGTATTGCCTGCTACTCTCTGATATTATTTCTTATTCTTGGCAATAAAATTCATTTACTGTTACTTCAAGGATATTTAGATTCACATAATGTTAATTAATCCATAATTAATCCCTAGCTCATGCATTATAAGAGACATTATCACCTTTTTTTTTCTTATTCAAACCTCATAGCAAACTTTTGATGATAGATTTTATCTTCTTTATGAAGGTGAAGTAATTGAAGAGTTTTGGAGAATGATTTTCGAAGCTTACATCTGAATGATTAAATGCACTTGAGGAGGTATCATCATAATCCTGCTCTTACAGCCCAGGACATTATATTTTTTCCTGTACTAAGGTTTTCAGTAGACCAATACTATGAATAGTGAGGCAATTTTACTCCTAGAGGAATTAAAGATAGTAGCATATATTTCTGCTATTAGCTTGACGCTATATTTATTTATTTTATTTCTTTCCCTCTGGAAGCTTGCCACTGTATATAAGTTCATACTGTTGATATAACCATATTAACACTAAACATAGAAATTATTTCCACATATGTGTGCCTGGGCCCAGCATTATCCCTTCTGACCTAGTCTCCTCCCACCTCTCCTTCCATTCATACACACACACACACACACACACACACACATACACATATTACCCCCTCCCCACCCCCAAACATTCCAGAATGATTAGGAGATTAACATCTGAAAGGTGACGTGGTGACTGTATAAGTAGACCTCTTGGGACCACTTCTGTCATGAGTCTCCAAATTGATCCCACAGAGATGAAGTGAGTATTCCCGGATGGTTGAAATTGCATTATGGGGTATTGGCTTGTCTTCAGCTGTCTGACCTTAAGTAGGTTCCAGCAATTCACTGGAACTCCAGATATCCCTGAATTAATGCAAAATATAGTCTAGATTAGCATGATTCTCTCTGAAGCTACTTCATAGTGTTGAGAGCAAAATATAGAAAAAAAAGTATTTAGGTTAAATGTTGAGCTACAGAAACATAGTTTTATCTTTAATAAGTAAACATCTATTAATCTAAACCATTAATAAAGCTTATCGAGGTGTCTGATTCATAATTGGGTTAATAACTACTGAAAAAATCTGAAAAATTATTTTCAGTTTACATTCGAGTTACATCAGTCCTACTATACAACTGGTAGAATTGGAATACTGAGAGCCTGCAAGCAAATTAAAGATGTTTTAAGGAGTGCTTTAGATCCTTAGGTTTGCATACTCTTAGTTCAGCTCTAATCTTTAAATAATTCTATAACGACACTTTAAAGGTGCCTTTCAGGTAAAATTTAAGGAAAAGTACTTTATGTATTTATAGAACAAATTATTACATTAATTGATGAATTAATTAACATATAAAGCAATAGGAAATGAAAGATACATGGTTTGTAAGAATTCTTTGACGCATTGACACTGCCAGGTCAGTAGTACAGTTAGAGTTGCCACTCAACTTTGAGATTTTAAAGCCCATTTTATGTTACATTTTCTCATAAAAGGCCAATATTTTTCTAAACTCAGTTATAGATTTAAATCCAAAATGTAAAATGGGATTATTAGCTCAGGAATGAAATTTGAATTCTCTTGAAGTTTATAGTAAATTAGGAGATGGAGAAGGTGAAGGAATATAACATATATTGAGAACCTGCTGTTTTAGAGATTCCATTTAATTTAATAACCACAGTAAACTTATGATGTCAGTGATGTTATTATAGTTTTATAGAGAGGAAACAGCCTCATCGACATTAATTAATTTGTCTGAGTGATACAAGAGTTTAGGGGTTTCCCTGGTGGTGCAGTGGTTGAGAGTCCGCCTGCTGACGCAGGGGACACGGGTTCGTGCCCCGGTCCGGGAAGATCCCACATGCCGCGGAGCGGCTGGGCCCGTGAGCCATAGCCGCTGAGCCTGCGCGTCCGGGAGCCTGTGCTCCGCAACGGGAGAGCGCGCAAGAGTGAGAGGCCTGCGTACAGTAAAAAAAAAAAAAAAAAAAAAAAAGAGTTTACGCATCATAAGCACATAGACAAGTTCAAGTCAACCTTGTGGATAGGCTAAATACTTACAGTAGGTCTTCCTTGCCTTCGACAAAGTCATTTACTAGGCAGGAAAATGCAGTTGGCTTCTAACATAATTTTTAAAAGAGGCAAATAATTTAGACTTACTTCTACCCTGTGGAAAAAGTCTGGCACTGACTTTAACAATATAGGTTTAAAATGTAAAATAGCTAGCTAGTGGGAAGCAGCCGCGTAGCACAGGGAGATCAGCTCAGTGCTTTGTGACCACCTAGAGGGGTGGGATAGGGAGGGTGGGAGGGAGACGCTAGAGGGAGGGGATATGGGGATATATGTATATGTATAGCTGATTCACTTTGTTATAAAGCAGAAACTAACACACCATTGTAAAGCAATTATACTCCAATAAAGATGTTAAAAAAAGTGTAGGCTTTGATATCTTTATAATGGATATTGGGAAATTAATTTTTGTCTTTTTTGTGTAGTGAAAGGCTTTGGAGCTACATAAATGTGCCTTAAAGAGAAAAATTAATTTGCTAGAAGAAATCTATCAGATAACACAATTATTTTTAGCTGCTACTCCTATAATTACTAATGAGGAGAAACCTGGAGGAAACAAGGGAAGTATCCCTATAGCAGTGGGGTTTTTTCTGTTTGATTTGTTTTATGGAAGGGGTGGTGCCTACTGAATATTTTAAAATGATTAGTCCATTGAATCATGACTGAGTGGAGCTAAAATTTTAGTTCCCTTATGGTGTCTTTATATAGGCCTGATGTTTTTTTTACAGCATACTCTAAAATTTATCACATTTGGCCCACATATATAGCTTCATTTGGCTAAGTTACTGGTACTTAGAGGGAATAAGATTTAGGTCTCTACTAGCAGCATGCTCTTTAATGTATTTTATTTTCCTGACACAATAGTATTTCTAAATTAATATTCTGTTGCTTTTAAAGAAATTAGAGAAAAAGCAGAAAAGAGATGGATTTGACTAAAATACTGTTGTAAAAATAAGCATAGGTTACTAGAGCTTCTGTCGGGTTGCTATTCCCTTTTTATCGGTTTAATGTATTGGCTCCTAATATTATAAGGGGCCTCCTAAGACTATATTACTTAGTATTTTACTTACCTCAAAATGTCCTTATCCTAGTACATCATTCGTCTACTCATTAATTTTTTTTTCATTCAACAAAGGGTTCTTCCACATGTATTTTGTGTCAGATATTGTAATGAGTTTTGAGAATAATAAGATGAATAAATTCAGTTGCCATGTTTGTCCTCAAGCAACATCTAGTCTATCCGCAAAGACAGATCCATCAGAGTCAACTACACGTGTGGTATTAAGCAGTGACAGTTTTCTGTTCAGCAAACATTTAACGAGTGTGTGTCGTGTGGCAGGCACAGTGATAGCAGTGAAGTTACAAACATACCTAAGTCTAGGTTGTGCCTCTTAAGGAACTCAGAGACTCTTTGGCAAATGGAGGTGTAAGCATTTGTCTTGACCATGGCTGTTAGAATTAGATTCATGGTTCTGGGAAGCACAGAGGAAGGGCTGTTTACCTGTGGGGGGCTAGGAGTAACAAAGGGACTGCTACTACCTGACTTGGGCAATGCTGAATGAGAAACATGCTTGGCAATAACAACAAAAAAGTAAGTTGATTGGACTAGAGAAACTGCACAGTAGAGAGAACTTAATTTGTCTTCTGTCCTTTTGGTAGCCACACAGAATGTTATATTAAAGAATTTGGAATTTTTCTTGAAAATGACATGCGGCTATACAGGGACTTTAAGTGGATCATGTTAGTTTTTAAAAATACTTACTCCAGGAGTGCAGGAGACCTCCTAGAAAGGGTTAAGGCCAGAGGCCAGAAGACTTCTCATTAACAAGAAATTTCATTGTTACGGACCGTGGCCGCTGGCTCTGTGTTGAAAGTTGGCAGTTTATTTGATCAACTGAATTCAAGTTCCTATAATTTTCTGGGCTCTGTGTTGGGATCTGAGACTATGAAGAGGCTGTGACATGGGCCTTCCCATAGGCATTTTCTGGCAGACAAGTGTATAAATGATTGATGGTCCCCCTCCCTGAGGTTGTTAGAGTTGATCTTTAGCTGTGTTGGACTTATTGAAGACCTTTCCTCAATTTGCCTTCCACATATTTTTTCAATTAAATTAAGCTTAATAGAGAGTTTCATTGGTTTATACCTAATGGATGTTTTAAAATTATACATCATATTCCTAGAGACCAGCAGTTTATAAAAGACACGCTATAGAAAAAGTGAAATATGTGTGAAAGTGTCGTGTGCCTATGAACTTTGGACCCTCAGAGGTACCTCATGTTCACCATAGATAAATAATGATAAATAATAAAGGAAATCATTTCAGTGGAATTACTGATTTTCTAGCAGGTTTTGCTGTTATTTATTTTCCTAATCCACAAATATTGAGAGCTCTGTTATGGGACAGACTCCACTATACTTTGATAGTAAGAAAAGTTTGCAAAGATTTTGGATATCACCCTTAGAGTCAGCACTGATGTGTTCACACCTGGCCTCTAGTTATATGTTCATGAACTCCTGATGGTTTTAGCTCGGTGCTGGCCTGTAGCCCATGTTAGTTTCGAAGGCTTAGCATACTTGGGTATTTTCAAGTCCAGTGACCTTGGTCTTTGCAGGTTTCTGTTAGGACCTGATCTGCTTACTCAACATCACTAATCATCAGGGAAATGAAAATTAAAACCACAGTGAGATACCACCTCACACCTGTCAGAATGTCTGTTATTAAAAAGACAAGAAATAACAAGTATTGGAGAGGATGTGGAGAAAAGGAAACCTCATGCACTGTTGGTGGGAAGCTAAATTGGTGCAGCCACTGTGGGAAACGGTATGAAGGTTCCTCAAAAAGTTAAAAACGGAACTACCATATGATTCAGTAATTGTGCTCGTGGGTATTTATTTGATGAAAACAAAAACGCAAATTAGAAAAGATATATGCACCCCTATGTTCATTTCAGCATTATTCACAATAGCCAAGATATGGAAGCAACCTTAGTGCCCATCAATAGACAAATGGAAAAAGAAGGTTTGGTATATATATGCAATGGAATATTTCTAAGCCATAACAAAAGAATAAAATCTTGCCATTTGCAACAGCATAAATGAACCTAGAGGGCATTATGCTAAGTGAAATAAGTCAGACTGATAAGTGAAATACTGTATAATTTCATTTATATGTGGAATCCTAAAAACAAAACAAAGATCAAGCAATAGAAACAGAGTAATAGATACAAAGAACAAACAGGTAGTTGCTAGAGGGGAGGAGGTGGAGGGGAGGAAATAACTAGATAAGGGAGATTAAGAGGTACAGACTTCCAGTTGCAAAATACATGAGTCATGGCTATGATATGTACAGTGTGGGGAATATAGTCAATAACTATGTAATGTCTTTGTATGATGATATAACTAGACTTAATGTGGCAATCATTTTGAAATGTACAGAAATATCAAATTACTATGTTGTATAACAAGAACTAACATAGTGTTGTAGGTCAGTTGTACTTCAAAACAAACAAACAAACTCATAGAAAAAGAGATCAGATTTGTGGTTACCAGAGGCAGATGGAGGAAGGAGAGGGAATTGGATGGAGGCTGGCAAAAGGTAAACACTCCCAGTTATAAGGTAAATAAGTACTAGGGATATAATGTACAACATGATAAATATAATTAACACTGCTGTTAAAGAGTAAATCCTAAGGGTTCTCATCACAAGGAAAATGTACCTTTTCTATTTCTTTAATTTCGTATCTGTATGAAATGATGGATGGTCACTAAACTTAGTGTGGTAATCATTTCACAATGTATTTAAGTCAAGTCATGTTGTACCTTTTAAACTTACACAGCGCTGTATGTCAATTATATCACAGTAAAACTGGAAGAAAAAAAAGACGTGATCTGCTTCCAACCATTGCTGATGTGACTGATTAATAACTTCAGCATATGTGTGGGAATGACTACTGGTGTGATGTAATTTTTCTGCTCTCCTTTTAGATTGGATTTAAGTAAATTGTGGTGTCAAAATAAGAACTTATTCAAAAGGTTAGCATAAGTCTGCTTGCCAGTGAGGAACACAAGAAAATATAGGTTCCAGGATTTCCCTGATGGCGCAGTGGTTAAGAATCTACCTGCCAATGCAGGGGATATGGGTTCGAGCCCTGGTCCGGGAAGATCCCACACGCTGCAGAGCAGCTAAGCCCGTGAGCCACAACTACTGAGCCTGCGTGCTGCAACTACTGAAGCCCACATCCCTAGAATGCGTGCTCTGCAGCAAGAGAAGCCACCGCAACGAGAAGCCCTCACACTGCAACGAAGAGTAGCCCCGGCTTGCTGCAACTAGAGAAAGCCCGCACGCAGCAATGAAGACCCGATGCAGCCAAAAATAAAATAAAGTAAATTAAAAAAAAAAAAGAGAGAGGGGCTTCCCTGGTGGCGCGGTGGTTGGGAGTCTGCCTGCCGATGCAGGGGACGCGGGTTCGAGCCCTGGTCTGGGAGTATACCACATGCTGCGGAGCAACTGGGCCCGTGAGCCACGGCTACTGAGCCTGCGCCTCTGGAGCCTGTGCTCCGCAACGGGAGAGGCCGCGACAGTGAGAGGCCCGCGCACGGCGATGAAGAGTGGCCCCCGTTCGCCACAACTGGAGAGAGCCCTCGCACAGAAACGAAGACCCAACACAGCCAAGAATGAATGAATGAATGAATGAATGAATGAATGAATAAATAAATAAATAAGTAAAACCCTTCTTTGTTTAAAAAGAAAAAAAAAAGAGTCCATCTGCCAATGCAGGGGACAAGAGTTCAATCCCTGGTCTGGGAAGATCCCACATGCCACGGAGCAACTAAGCCCGTGTACCGCAACTTGAGCCTGCTCTCTAGAGCCTGCGAGCCACAACTACTGAAGCCCGTGCGCCTAGAGCCCGTGCTCCGCAACAAGAGAAGCCACCGCATTTGAGAAGCCTGCGCACTACAAGGAAGAGTAGCCCCCGCTCACCACAACGAGAGAAAGCCTGTGCACAGCAACGAAGACCCAGAGCAGCCAAAAATAAATAAATAAATTAAAAGAAAAGCAAATATAGGTTCTGTAAAACACATGTTAGTTAGTGGTTGAATGCTGGACTTGAAAACGGACAACACTGAATCCTGCTCTTGTCTCCAGTATGAATTTGTTGTATGATTTCAATTTCCTTAACTACAAAAGAAGATAGTACCTACTTTAAAATGTAGGATGGTTGAGAGGATGAAGTCAGATTATGTAGAAGATAGTGTGTGAAAAAATATTACTGTATAACAGTAAATACCTGTGAGTAAAGGTAATAATGTGTAATGCTTACATCATTCTAAGCATGCTGCTTTATTTTTTAAATTGACATCTCCAGTTTCTAAGTAAGCCACCAATTGGACCAGTTGCTTTGGCTACGGAAAGTACTTCCATTAGGAGATCAGAATGTTAAAGTGAGGTTAATAATTGTTCACGATTTGGTTGTAAAATTAAAAGTACTTAAATAAGTAGGGTTTAACACAACCTATTCATACCTGATAGTCCCAGTAGAAAAAAATAGCAGAAGATAGAAAAAAAAAATCTAAAAAACAAGACAGAAGGATATGTTTGTGTGTATATGTGTGATGTTTTGCCAATAACACATATAACTCTGATATCTGGCATTGAGTATTTACTCCCTGAGCTAGCTTTAGAAGTTCTAGTTATTAGATTTTCTGTTTAGTTCCTGACAATACCCCACGTTTTAAAAAAATACAAAGGGGAGGAATTATTTTTAGTATCAATATTTTGAGTTTTATTAGTAGGAAGATACTTGAAAATCTTGTTTTTAGGATTTAGAACACTCTGGTTCTAACTTTTTACATAATTTGTAAAAGTGTTGGATAATAGTACTCAGCTATTAGAAAAAGACACTTTAAAATATGTTCATAATAAGCACAGTGTTATAGAATTAGTGTGATAATTTTTATTTTTACAGGTGCTAGTATATGATTTAGGTGGACCCATTAAAATAAAGAAAATTTTTATTTATAATTGTATTAAAATATCCAGTTAGAAATGTAAGTAGATTCCACCATTGCTGAGGAAACAGATTTCCTTTCACAAGGTCTAGCTAATTGGATTATTCATTATTTTATTTCCCTCTTCAATAAAAAATTTTAGAATTTAGAATAAAAATCACCTGCAGTAGATGGTAAATTAGTTTTATGGCATGGAACTCTGCCATAAGTGAGGAAATATTGTTAAGAACATATGAGTCAAATAGAACTTAAAAATAGTAACATTTTTCTTCTAATTTTGTTATATCATCCAGTTGGATACTTTTCGAAAAAGCCCAGTATAAGAAACACTACTAAATATAAACAGACAAAGGCTTCTAATAGCTTTATTTGAATTCCTTTTTCTAACTTAAATCAGTGAAGAAAATGGCTTACTCAGAGTCAGTTTTTCTGATATACAATTGGTTAGTGTAGAGATTACATTATGAATGTCACATTTAATTTAAAACTAAAGAGAGAAATAGCATTATCACAGAGAATGTGCTCTTTTGTGAATGTCAAGTGCAACTTGTTGAAGGTCTTTTGAAAAACAAGACTGTACGTTAGTTATGCATGCCTGGAGCACCTACCAGTTTGGCATACAGATGCCAAGTACACTATTGATCTGCACTGTTTATAATGCAGGTTGGCTCTTGGAATGACACTTGGCTCTATTTTCCATTTGAGAGGAATGAGTCTGTGCTTCGGAATGGATCCAAAGCCCCTGAAAATTTGCTTAGAAATAACATTCTTGCCTAGGAAGTTGGTTTTCACTTTCCATGTTTGCGTTTTACCTAGTAACAGTGGAGTTTCTAGAGAGGCCTTTTCTCTCTGTGCTGCATTTTTCTTCTCAAATCTTGATTTTCCTTAAGAAACAGGTGTCTTTTTGTTAGGATGGTGCTACACAACTGAGAATGTTGTCATACGTTGTTAGCCTGCTCATTTCTGTTCCCTTCTTGGCCTTTCACATGGGTTATTGGGAGGGTTAGGAGGGTTCATTCGTGGAAAGTTCTTATACAGTTCCTAGGACATGGTCAGTCATCAGTAGGGCAGGTGGTGAGTATTATCTCGATTAGAGAGATGAGGGAAATGAGTCGTGGAAATATCAGCTCGTTAGTACAGAGACATCATTGGGCCTCATGTACAGTGACATTTTAGGAAACATCCAGGCCATCCTTGTCTCCTTAACTGTGGCCCATTGGCTTGTCATGACCCCATAGCTCCAAAGCTAAACGTCCAGCCATCAGGGTAATTAGGTAGTGTTCCTTGGCATCTTAGGCAAAATCTAGTAAAAAATATGGAAAATCCAGACATGATGAAATCATGAGAATGAATATAAAAGATGAAAGTAGAAGAGTCATCAGATCTTTTATCAGTATTCTTATGATTAATCTTTGGTTATTCCAGCTGTTAGTGTCATCACCATCATCAACATCATCATCACCACCACTTCATTTCTCTGGTTTAACAGAATTTAAAGTGATGTGTGAGAATGGAATGAGTTACTGGCAATTAAAAGGATAATTGGATATAGTGAATTCATAATGCTGCTGGTGCACTGAAGGAAGCTTCCCCTTCTCTCAAATGAAAGTGCCTTTGCCTTTGGTGGGTGTGCTGGATAACATGTCCTCAGGCACCAACTAAAGGATTAAAGGATAACTGGTTTAGTTCCACTTTACGTTAGGACTGGTTGGACTGTTTCTTTCAGGAGACAAGCATTATAACGTTTTTATCTGCAGAGAGGAGTTGATTTTTGCTAATTACACCACAGAGAATATTTGAGCAAAATGTTTGGTTGCTTTATATAGCTTACCAGTCCACCTGTTTTGTAAGTAATTGTAATTAAAAGGAAGAGGAACAGAATTAAAGTGTACTGTTGTTAGACGTCACTTTCATCTTTTAGTTTGATAGTTTAGCCTGGTGAACGTGTTTTGGTAATTTTACTCATTCTCAAGTTTCACCTCTGGTCACTGGGTTAGACATTGGACAGAGGTTAATATTTGTCACGTGATATGTTGCAGCACTTGAATAGTAACAGCTTTATTAGTAATTCTCATAAGCCATCATATTTAACACTGATTCTGTGTGAAAGTCTATTATGAGCCCAGAGGCACAAGGATATGCCCGTTTTGGAGAGAAAAGTAGGAAAAAGTTTCTCTCTTCAAATATATAGCATGTATGGGACAAACCAAGGTAATTCATATTCATTTTTACTTTCAAAAATCAGACTTTTACGTTAGTAAACGTTTCCTTATGTTAACTACTTAATTTTTATTTATTGTTTGACTCCATTTTCAGTTTTCCCTGCTAACTGGCTTGTCTAAAAAATTCAAAGAAGATAATTATGGCCCCCTTGTGGTGAAATAATGTAAATTCTCAAGATTGAAGAATAACTATTTTTTTCTAAAAAAATTAATTCTTGAAAATTCAAAAACTATAGCTTCAAAACTCATAAAATAGTTTGATGAATAATAAAGACATAAGTTCACTGAACATATATTTAATTAACCTGTGGCCAAATACCTAATGTTTTACATGAAGAGATAAATGTTCATGCTTATGTGAATAAAATATTTGAAGAATTATATTCCTTACCCTACCTTCTGTGATATTTTAGTTCAGATATATTAATAAGGTAGTTTAAAAAAGTATGTCTCATATGATGATGAATCTGTTAACTATATATTATTTAACACTTCAAACCTAGTAAGATAGTAGGATGTGAAACAGCCTATGTATATGCTTTTGGTAATTAAATCTTAACATTTTAATTAAAAGAATTATCTAGTTTCTCATATAATCCTACTTAGTTTTGATTAGGAGAGGCATCTTGCACCATTTCAGAGAAAATAAACATTAAGGAAAGTAAATTTTTGAAGTTTTTTCTCCTATGTTCAGTTTTATGTTTTGCATAAGGGTTCAAGAGGTTGATATCAGGAGACATCTTAATATATTCATCATATATCTTAATATATCCATCATATATCTTAATATACCATCTTAATATATGCATTATATATCTTAATGCATATTTCAATTAATAATTTATTATAAATGGAACAAGCAGTTTTTCTTTTCACAGTGTAGTAAGACTTTAAATTATTTATACTGACAAAAATATTGACCTGGAGGTTTGTGTCTTACCTTTTGGAAATGACTATATATACATAGAAAAAATAATCTAGATTTGGGCCAATTGCTCTCTAAAATAGAATGTGAAAAGTTATGTAAGCTTGTTTTATATATAAATCTTTCTACTTAAAATATGAAAACAGATGGTAGTGAACTAAGCAGGAATAAATCATGTTATGCAAATATTACTACTATCTGTGAGTTGTTTTAGTGAAACATAATCTTTTCGGTTTTGATGTGGTTGTAAGAGTGGAAAGGAAAAATAGAACCTGCAATGTATCGTATGTGCCAATGACAGACGTTCAAAGGCTGTCCCGATGCGTGCCAATTTGATATTACTATTTTCATCAGGTCTGCTTTACTTGATCTCATGGGATAAACTTCCATTTTCAGTGAAAAAATGGAAGACCTAGCAGAAATTAAATGAGTACTTCAGTAAAGGTCACAAAGCATTTATCAGAGCTTTGCTAGATTAAAAAGTATCTGTGAAAAAAAAAAGTATCTGTGAAGGTAAAAGTAATCTCTGGTTTTAGAAGTTAGAACACGAGGGAGATTTCTTAGATGCTGGTAATTCTGTTTTGATGTGAATGCATTATACGAGTACTTCCTTCTTGTTGAAATCATTATGCTTTATACACTTTTCTGTATGGATACTAGTTTTCAACAATAAACTAACTTAAAAAGTGAAAAAAATATTTGTGAACACCTGAAGAAAATTATAGAAATGTTCTAAGATGCTTTAGAATTAATTCTTTCATCTAAAATAAATTTTATGAAGTGTTTCTTTTCTATAATTAGCTCAAAGTCAGGAAAGAAAAAGTTGTCTTCTCAATGACCAGTTAATTGCTTCCATGTTGTAAGAAATTATCTACCCAGTTTTAAATGTTTCAACATTTCTGCCTGAAAGCAATCCTGAAGCATCTATATTAGTTTATTAGTTTTTTTTTCTTATATATTTCAGATGTTATAGTAGAAACAACATGGACTATACTTTTCCCTGAATTTTGTGAAAATGAGAGCAATTACTATAGGCTTTGCAGTCTTAGATAACACATGAGAAAGTCTATAGCATAAGGTTTGGTACATGATGTGTTTTCAATAAAAGTTTGTATATTCTTTTTCTCCCATGGAGATCTTACCTCAGTCTACAGTTGGAAATGGATGGATTTTCTGACTTGCTGGCAACACAAAGAAGGGAACATTTGTTACTTTGAAATATGCAGCATTTTATGAAAGCATTAGCCAGATGAAAAATCTTTATGTTATGGATGACACTTATCAATGTGATGTGATTATGGGCCAAATGAGGGTGGTATTCTAATTTGAGGTGCTAGTTAGTTTTAAATTTTAATATTGTGACTATTTAAATTTGTAATACTGGCAAAATTATTTTCGAAACAATAAGTGCATGCATTCTCTTTGGCCTCATACTCCCGTTGCTGGGTATATATCCTCAGAAAATAATTTATAGAGTAGGAAAGCTACAAAGCCACAAACATAGAATAGTACACAATTGTCTATACATAATAATAGAATATTTAGAATTTTAATTTATCCAGTGGGTAGAGTATTTTATAATTTAAAAACAAATATTATGAAGCATTTGTTTCAATATAGACAGTGTGTCATGGGGTCAAGTAAAATTTTGAAAGTGTATACATACCATGATTACCATTATTTATTAGAATACCATTATTTATTATTGTACAATTGAACAAAGAGTACAAGAATTAGGAAAAAATGCAAACATCTGTTGAATTAAAGTGGTGGAATTTGGGGGGATAATGTTCCTTTAATGTTGTTATTTTTGTTCTTTCCACTTGGACAGGGTGAGGTGGAGGGCGAGAGTACATAATAAACTTCAGAGCAGTTTCTTTTTAATTAGACCAATGACATTTTCCCTGGCATACTGATACCTGTTTACCTTACAATGTGATTTTTTTTTTTTTTTTGGTGACATTATATTACAATTTTACAAAATTGAGGTGCTTTGCTACAGGGTTCTGTCTGCTTGGTTCTCCCCAAAACATATCACTGAAATTTGACCTAACCATCTCTTAGAAAATGTAAAAGGTAAATGTCAGTTATTTACTAAGCACAGTTAATGTGGCAACAAATACGAATCAAACCTTCTAGGTTTGGTGGCTTACTTGCATTTCTGATTTCCCCTTCTTGTGCCCAATTCTAGCTACATTGACATTGAGTGGAATCTGTCTCCATCCAGGCTTAGGGTTGGAGGGTTCTTACACGAATGCATAGGTGAGCAGTCTGTGTAAGCAGAGTGGGTAAAATGTAAACATTTACTTTTTTTCCTCTTCTGGTTCAAGTCCTTTCCAGCCTCCCACAGAAGGGCATGACCTGTCTGCAGGGTCTTGGCACTGTGCTCTAGGGCCTGAAGCACACACAACAAAAGGCCGGCTGGGGAGGCAGATTTAATTAATTTTATCAAGTGCCCTACCACCTCATTAAAAGAACATTTCAAGGGGAACATTTGCTGATGTGGCTTTTTGAGGATTCATTTATTCCACAAGCGTTTAGCCAGAGCCTTCTATGTACCGGAGGTACAGATGTAGGAATATAAAGATGAATTTGACCTGGTCCCTACCTCAAGTAGCTTATATAAGGGAAAAGTTTGTCCTGCTTAATTTTAAGCCTCCCCAAAATGCAAATAGCTTCTTCTCTTTTTATACTACATAGAAAGAAAGCCAAGGATGCTTTTTAATATACTGGTATTCTCGGATATATATTTCCAGTAGATGTAAATTACATTTCACAAAAGCTAGTCTGTATATTTCTAGAAGTAAAACTGGCATAATGTCTCTCTTCCTTCCTTCCTTCCTTCCTTCCTTCCTTCCTTCCTTCCTTCCTTCCTTTCCTTCCTTTCCTTCCTTCCTTCCTTCCTTCCTTCCTTCCTTCCTTCCTTCCTTCCTTCTTTCCTTTTCTTTTTTGTAAGAAAATTTGAAAGCAATCTTTTCAAGTAACATTAGCATGATAGAGAATACAAGATTGGGGTTGTAACTATTTGGACACTAAATTTCTTCCTTTAGTTTTTTCTTCCTTTAGTTTTAATTGAGAGCCAGTACATGGTTTCTATGATTTCTTTTTTAAAGACAAATTTCTGTATCTGTCAAAGTGAAACATATGTATACACTATGATCCTGCAGTTCCACTCTTAGATGCATTCCTAGTAGAAATATCTAATTTGCCAAAAGACATGCGCTAGAATATTCATAGCAGCACTATTTTTTATAAATTTTATTGAAGTATAGTTGATTTACAATGCTGGGTTTAATTTCTGCTGTCTAGCAAACCGACTCAGTTATACATATATATATATTCTTATTCATATTCTTTTATGGTTTATCACAGGATATTGAATTCCCTGTGCTCTACAGTAGGACCTCGTTGTTCATCCATCCTATGTATAATAGTTTGTATTTGCTAATCCCAAACTCCCAATCCTTCCCTTCCCCTCCCCACTCCCCTCCCCCTTGGTAACCACAAGTCTGTTCTCTGTATCTGTGAATCTGTTTTTCTTTTGTAGTAGGTTCATTTGTGTCCTATTTTAGATTCCACCTATAAGTGATATCATATGGTATTTGTCTTTCTCTTTCTGACTTACTTCACCAAGTATGATAATCTTTAGGTCCATCCATGTTGCCGCAAATGGCGTTATTTCATTCTTTTTAATGGCTGAGTAGTATTCCATTGTATATATGCACCACATCTTCTTTATCCATTCAACTGTTGGGGGACATTTAGGTTGTTTCCATGTCTTGGCTACTGTAAATAGTGGAAGCACTATTTTTAATAGCACCAAACTAGAAGCAACCCAAATGTCCATCAATAGTAAAATGGAAGCATAAATTGTGGTACATTTATCACACGGGACTATCACATGGTAGTGAAAACAGGCAGCCATAAGGACAAAACTGTAACATAGCATTGAGTGAAGGAAGCTAGACACCACAGGTGGATACTACTCTCTGATTCCGTATCAATAAAATATAAAAGAGGCCAAACTACACTGTGGGATTAGCAGTTAGCATTGAGGTCACCCTTTTGGGGGAGACTGTAGTGCCTGGAAGGGAGCACAGAGAGGGTCTTTGGGAGCTGCTCGTTACATGGAGTTTTTTCACCTGGGTGCTGAGTACACAGATGTGTTTAGTTTTTGAAAATTCACCGAGTTTTATACTTATGAGATATGACCTTTTCTGCGTTATATGTTATACTTCCACACAAAGTTTCAAAGTTAACAGATAAAGTAAGTGAATATATGGGAAAATGTAACAGGAAATGGAGCTGTGCTCCAAACATTCATGTTCCTCATCCACTGAACTCCGGAAGTCAATGAAGACCCCACCTATTAGAAAAGACAGAGGCTGTCTATTCAGAGCGTTCTATAGCAGCCACCATCACTTGCATTTGGTGGAGACTAGGGTAAGGAGGGGAGTGGGACAGCATTACGGTAAAAAAAAGAGAAAAGGAAAGCTTCCGGTATGCTGTGATTGGAGGATGTTGGCAGAGGAAGCTGAGGTGGGCTGGTGAGAAGTGGGGCATCTTATGTGATTGGTTTGGGGAGCATAGATAGCTTTCTCTGTTTGATCCTGAGTTGGAAGCCAGGGCAAGAATATAGAGACTGGTGGTCTTTAACCAAGTTCTGATAGTACTGGGCAAGTTGCTGCAGAGTTGTGGTATGGTTTCCCAAGTTGGTTGCTTCAGAAGTTGTGGGTCACAGTTCTGTTGTCACTTGTGGTCCGAGGGGTCTGTTTGAATATTCAGTCTCATCATAGAAGGAGTCATGTAGAAGTTGAATCATTAGACAGGGTGCAAGGAAAGTGATGTGTTCTGCTGGAGCCTCACATTTGGTGCAGTTTGGATCTAAGGCTTGGTCTCTTGTATTTGGGGGGCTAGACCTGTAATTTATCAGTTTTCCTCAAAGTAATTGGACGGTGAGAAAGTACCTACTAAGTCCATACACACTGAACTAATCTAAGAGATTTATAATGGAAAGATCATTTACATATGTAAAGCAGTAGGCATATCTTATTCAACAATTGGACATTCTCTTTTTTGATGAGTTTGTTCAGAAATAGCCATTAAATGCTGCAAAAAAAAAAAAAAGCAGCAGCAGCCAGGATTCTCTGTGACCATATATTTGGAGTAGTGGTTTTCAATCTGTCTGAACATTAGAATCACCTAGGGAGCTTTTAGAACTGCCATGGTCCTGGTCGTACCAGCAAACATAGAGATGCCAGTGCAATTGATAGGGTGTGGGACCCAGGCATTGTTTTTTTGTTTGTTTTTTTAAGATCCCCTTGTGTTTTTAGTGTGTGGTTAGTATTGAGATCCACTGGTTTAGAGCAAAGGTTGTAAAATTAATAACAATACAATAATAATAATAACAAATAAAAAGTTTGATGGCATGCTGATTCCCGATATTCTATCCAGTGTTTTACCTACACTCTTTAATTGAATTATCACCAGCATCCTTTGAGGTAGTTGTTGTTATCTGCTTTTTAAAGATGAGGAATCTAAAGCTCATAGTAATTAAATAGCTTGTCTATAGCAATTAAGTAATTTATCTGAAGTCACACAACTATAGGCACATGAGTCCTTATTTACAGAGACAAAATCTGACTTAAATTAAATAATGCCTTTAAAATCTGACTTAAATATTTTCCCACACAGTATGAATATTCAGACATTTCACTGTGTTTAATACTGGGTTCTGGGAATATTAATATAATATACAGAATATTCATCTGTATATACTCATCTATAACGTTCCCTTCTAAAGTTTAAAAAAGGAGTAAATTCCAAACTCTGGCCTCAAATTTTTAGATAAAGGATTATGAAGCAGGAATAAGAACAGAAGCAGGTCTAATCAAATCTAGAGGAATCCCTATTAACCACTAGGCTATACTACTATCATGTGATGTTTTTATTAAGCTATGTTAATCTAATAAATATTCTTCTTCATTCTAGGAACATGTTTATCCAGAGAACCCAAACCAGTCACTATGATTGATAGGCCTATAATTTCTGGTTTAGAAGAGATCTTAATAGCTTGTTAAACCAATCACCAATCAGATACTTGATGCTATTCTGTCTTCTCAGGACTCAAAACCTATGCTAGAGCCTTTCCCGGAATCAATACCAAACACTCAGCTTTGTCGTTCATACAATTTATTTTCTTTTCCTTTCGTAAGATCAGTTGCACTTGTGTATCTCGGCTTTTAAAGCCCTTTTCCTGTTCTCTGTGAGCCACTTAAGACCATGATAGTAGTTTTGGCTGACTAATTTTTAACTTCTCCCAGACTTTCAGGCTGAAGGTCCTGAGCTTATATAGAATAACTAACTTTGCTCTCACAAAGTGGGGGAATGGATAATGTTTTATTATTTTTTCAACTCTTTATATCCTAGAGACTATATTTACCTCTATAGCAACACCTTTTTTCTTAATTTTATTAACCTATAGCCAAGATTTTTTAAAAAGGTATTTTTAATTATTAACATGAAATTCCGCGAGCAAAAAATAACAAGGTAGTGTAAATTTGTTCACTGTCCTTGTGCAAATAAGAAATGTAATCTTTTATGTATTTTATATAATTCAAGGGGAGGACCTCATAAGACAGTTTTTATATTACAAGTTAAACTGAGCACTCTGTCTGGTTCAACTGATTCTTTAATTAGAAGGACTGTTGAAAATACCCAGTACATAATAAAGTAGATAAAAACATACAATTGGAGGCTTAATTGAGAGGTGCAAAATAACAGCCGGCTAAGAGACTTTCTAGGTCTAATATTATTGCATTAAGCCTCTGAATCCCATATTTCTTCTTCCTTTAAGATATTAATTGCTTTTTTCTCGGGATCTGTTCTGATTTCTAATATGATGGGTGATTGAATGGGCCCCTTCCTCGTCTGTACTCAGGAAGCCTGCTCCATTGGTCCTGTAGCTCAATTGCTTTTTAATCGATCACTCTGAAGAGCTGATATGCTAGCAGAATGACAAAAAGTCTCAGAACCTGCACACCTGTCTGAGAAGTTAAATCACTTCTTCCATTTCTCCAAAAAGAATGGGTAATAGGAGAAGCCTTAGTCCCAGAAAGGAGGTCTAGGTAATATATAATAATCCCTTACCTCATCTAAAATGCACTTCAGTCTCTTTCCTTTCAATCTCCTGTGAGGGCAAATGAGAAAATATGTATGAAATGCCCAGCAGAGTGTGAGTCAGCCCCAATAAATGGTGGCTGTAGAGCAGCGGAGGTGGCTGTGGTCATGTTGGTGACAGCATTTTGAGCTATTCGTACTTCTTCAATCAACGAGAATCAATGAGTCTTTAGTGTAAGAAAGTCATAAATGGACCATAAATGAACTGTTATTCACGTGTGTTTTGCAAAAGATGTCTAAGAAGAACTGACTACCTAGTAAGCCAACTAAACAACTACCTAGGACACAATTTTTAAAATATAATTTTATATTTGGTATTAAAACAACATTAAAGTAGAATAATGTTGGGTTTTCTAACGTGTACTTTACATTTGGGAGTTGGTTTTATTTTGAATGATGAATAAGCTATTATCTTTATTGCATTTAGTTTCTCTACAGACCTTAGTCCTACTCCAAGTCTACATTTGCATCGAGAGCCATGGTAAATATGCATGCGTGCTCGATTAAATGGGTCATTGCTAGCCATTTTAGAAATATCCTTATGTTGAAAGAAAATAAGAATCAGAAGGAACACCTCTGTCTACTCAACACATTAATAAACCAGCAGTTTAAAAACTGTCCTCTGGTAGAGGATGGGTCGACATTCCTTTATGTAGGTCGGTTGTATCCCCAAAGGAAAAGCTTGGTTGCATGTCTTATAATACTTCTTTTCAGTGTATTTGTATATGTATGTGTGTGTGCACATATAAAGTATACAAATATCAAATAGCACCTATTTTTTCATGATCATAGTGAGTAGGCTTTTTTCTTAAACTCTGTTAGGTCATGGATTCCCTTGGAAAATTGGTATAAGATATGGAACTTTTCCCAGAAAAATTGTTATATAAGTGCCTACACAAAATTTTGCGGACAGTTTCTAGAGATTGATGAGTCCAGTTCTGGTAAGTGGTTCATGAATCTCAAAGTCAGCACCATTCTTCAGTGAACTTTGAGTTGGGAGGAAAATCCAAGCGATTAAATTAATTTTCTAGTGAATTTGTTGAAGTAGAGTAGATAAGCCACTCAACTACCTTTTTTAGGGGAAAAAAAAAAGCCTAGTTCTTAATTCTTATATTAGCAATTTCTTCCCTTATTTCCTGGCTGTATCCATAGTGATTTAACTCTGTAATCAGCAGAGCCTGTAGAATGTGTTCTACATTGCATAACTACTTCTGATCATAATTCTTACTGCTCCTTGCATTATTTCTGTCCATTTATTTTCCACATTTGGCCACTTTTCTCAGCAAAATAACAAGGTCACAGACAAAATTTAATGTATAAATGTGAAAACAGAAAAAGTTAAGAGAGAACAATTTTTGTATAATTCTACGTACTAACTTCTTGTCATGAATATCAACTAGTGAATGTATTTTTACATTAGGCAGTCTTATCAAGCATGAATTTTGTCTCATTAGTGATCTAAGTTTGTTTTCCAGCAGTGAGACATTCCAACTTAGTTTTGAATTTTACATCCAAATGGGAGCAGAGATTTCATCTGTCATTACACGTTTTAGCTTTGCTGAGGAGAAGATCCAGGTGCCATGTGGAGAGAAATGTGGCCTGGGGATGAGTAAACAGCCACTACATGATTGATGAACAGGAGCAGTTCACACAATTTCTGTTGAGACAGGGAGCTACGTCTCCTCAGACCTCTATGAACTATCAGCTGTGGGCTGACTGAGAAGCAGGTCCTGTCTTATTTCCTATCCTTCCCAACATGACAGGAAAAAATGCTCCTTGAATCGAAACAAATCATTTGACCCGTAGGTAACAGTAGATCAAAATGATTTTATGAACCCTACAAGGAAATGAATGTTGTGAGGACACCAGAATATTTCTGTTGTGAAGTTCTTCTTGGAAATTAGTGTGTTGATTCAGATAGACTCTGAAACGGGAATATCTGAGTTAAAAACCAGATGCTGTCATTCGCTGTGTGGCCTTGGGCTAGTTATATAACTTGCTAAACCTCAGTTTTTTTCATCTGTCAAACAGGGGCAATGATTATCCCCACAGTATCAGTTTTGTGTGAGGACTGAATTAGTTAATGCCTGATGTATAGTAAATAAGCTTTCAATGAATACTAGCTATTCTTATTTTTAAATTTAAGCTCATGAAAAATGTTCCTCCATAATTTTATAAATCTGCATGCACTTAGGATTAAAAAAATTATTAGCAATAATTATTTATTCATTCAGCGCAGATGTTTGAATGGCTCCCCGTAGCAGACACTGCCTAGATCCTAGGCAAATAGTAGTGGATGAAACAGAGTGACAGGAGTGGGGCTGAGGGAGGTTGCTAGGGTGCGATGATGATATGGAATATTCGAGTAGACCATTGAAGTAAAGTAAGGGAAGTGAAGGGAAGAGCATTCCAGGCAATGGATCTTTAGATGCAGGAAGGCTCCAAGGCCAGAGTGTGCCTGGCCTGTTCAAGGAACCAGGAGGCCAGAGAGGTAGTGGTAGGAACGTCACCACGGGAGATGAGGTGGAAGGTGATGGTGGAAGCAGAGGGCGCGTCACGTCAGACCTCCCATAACAGGCAGAAGAAAGGGAAGCCACTGGATGATTTTGAGCAAGAGAGTGACATATCTGATTTATATTGTAAGAAGGATCACTGCAGCTATGTGTGGCCAATGGGGGATCTTCATGGAATCAGGAAGATCACTTAGGAGCAATTGAAGTGGTTTAAGGCAGAAACGATGGTGTTTGGGACCAGCCTGGTAGTGGTTAAGGTTTAAAAAAAAAAAAGACCTGATCATCATATGTTAAATACCTACCATGCACGAGATGCTTTCTATATATATTGTCTAATCCACACAACAGCCCTAAAAGGGAAATCTCGGGTTTCCCTGGTGGCGCAGTGGTTGAGAGTCCGCCTGCCGATGCGGGGGACACAGGTTCGTGCCCCGGTCCGGGAAGATCCCACATGCCGCGGAGCGGCTGGGCCCGTGAGCCATGGCCAATGAGCCTGCGCGTCCGGAGCCTGTGCTCCGCAGCGGGAGGGGCCACAACAGTGAGAGGCCCGCGTACCGCTAAAAAAAAAAAAAAAAGGGAAATCTCATTACTATTCAGAGGTATGATTTGCCCACAAGGTCATACAACTGAAGTGCAAGTATGATGCTCACCGTGTTCCCTTATTTCTACATCCAGACGTAAAAGAGAAAAGAAAAATGACAAGTACTGCACATTGATCACGTTGCCCAGCTAAGTAAAGTTTTCTTTTCACATATACTGTGTTTAGTTTACTTTTCACATGGACTATGGATAGTTTCAATCCTAGTGGACACCTGGTAGGAAAAGGTTGTAAGGTTGGCAGATTGAAGAGAATGGAAGAAGTTGTATAGCTTCAGGTTTTGGAGTTTTTAATGTTTAGAGATCTAGTACATTAAAAGTAAAAAACTTATTTTTGGAACAAGCTGAACGGCAGTTTAGCATTTTAGGATAAAACACTAGAAGCAGAATACAAAAATAAACACTAGGAACAATAAAAAATCCTGAAAAAACATTTAACTTTTAATGGGATATTTATGTATTCAGTTAATCATTGCAATTGTTTAGTGCCTAGTCTGTGGCAGGTACTGTATTAGAAACTTGGGCTTAAAAAAAAATGAGTAAAACATGATATCTGTCCTCAAAAGCTTAGCTGTATAATAAATGGTAATAGCTTGTATTAAAGGAAAAGATAAAGTGTTCTGGTAGAAAGTAGAAAGCAGTAAGTAGATGTGTGTCTTGAGGATGGCAGGGAAGTCTTCAGAGGGGAGAAAGTATTTGTGATAGATCGTCTCTTCTGTTACCACTGGACACAATGGAAAAGTTCACTTGATTCATGGAATAAAAATCTTCATTCTTCAGTATAGAAAACCATATAACTGTAGCCACAGGTACCTATGACTGCAGTTACAGTATATATGTAGCATATCTGTAGTCTAGAATAGCTTTCTCTGGCCACCCAGATCTCAACTGACCATGAAAGATAAGCTTCTGGTAATGACTCTCAGAAGTTGTTGTTTTCAACTTGAATTGAATCTTTGGGCTACTTCTTTCCATTCTGGGACCAAAACTATTTTTTCTATCTTCCTTTATTAATTTTACTCATATTATAATGATATTCTACTAGCATCTAAAGAAATGGGTTCTGATTTTGAGGAGGGGCTGGCATTCCTCATATACTGGTATAAACCTTTGGTATTATAGACAGATTAAAAGGAAACTTATTTAAAAATTTTTTTTTTTTTTTTTTTTTACTTTTGGCTGCGTTGGGTCTTCGTGGCTGCACGCAGGCTTTCTCGTTGCGGCGAATGGGGGCTACTCTTTGTTGTGGTGCACAGGCTTCTCATTGCAGTGGCTTCTCGTTGCGGAGCACGGGTTCTAGGTGTGCAGGCTTCAGTAGTTGCAGCACGCAGGTGTTAGAGCACGCGGGCTTCAGTAGTTGTGGCACGCAGGCCCGGTACTTGTGGCTCGTGGGCTCTAGAGCGCAGGCTCAGTACTTGTGGCGCATGGGCTTAGTTGCTCCACGGCATGTGGGACCTTCCCGGACCAGGGATCAACCCTGTGTCTGCTGCATTGGCAGGCGGATTCTTAACCACTGCACCGCCAGGGAAGTCCCTAAAGGGAAACTCTTATTTTTATTATAGCTGGCAGGGCTTTCATTACCCAAAACTGCTCAGCTTTTTCAAGTGCAAGAGTTTTTCTTTGTATCAAAATCATGGTATTTACTTTAAAAGCACCATTATAGAAAGTATCCCATAACTTGTCTGGGAGCCATTTTGATGTGCATTTGTAAGTACTCTAATATTCTTCTAACAGTGAGCTGATTTCACAATTAGTTGGAATTCTAAGGCCATGTCATAGCTCTGATAGGAATTTCAAGAATCTGTTGTAGAAAAAGTGTTATGAGTGAGTCTTACATGTAATGTGCAAACCGGAAGTGTAATATTTATTTGGTATGTGTATAATGCAAAAGTGTTTTAGAAGTTATCTATATTAAAATGCTCAAAATCATTGGTTCTCAAGGTGTGGTCTAGGCTCAGCTGGGAATCTCTAGAACCCTTTGAGAGGGTCTGCAAGTTACAAATTATGCGTGGGTAAAAAATATACTTCACGTGCAAGACATACCAATAATTAAGTTTTAATGTAACACAGAAGGAAATGTTCATTGATAGGGTTTCTGATTTTATATTGCACTAACCTTTAAGAAACTTCAAGAAATGTCTACTTGTTGAGTTGTGATGTAGTATCACAAAAGTTTATCGACAGTTCTCTATAAAGGACACTAAAATATTCCTTTGTTTCATACTACGTATCTTTGCCACCCTTCTCATTGTTTTAAAAAAATTTATTTTTCATTAAAATATGTCATTTAATCATGTAATGGGAGGGTTATTACTTTTACTAAAATAATAATAATTTAAAGATTCTCACTTTAGTTGCTAATACAGTAAATGCTAATAGATGTAACCACCCCACACAAAACCTTTTTGGAGTCCTCAATAATTTTTAAGAGTATAAACACATCATGAGACTGAATATTGATTGCGACTTCCAGCTTTCCAGACTTAATAGTGTGTTGTTTAAGCCGCCCAGTGCACGGTAATTTGTTATAGCAACCCAAAATGAGACGCTTTTACGAGCTTTTTATTAATGGCAGTGACTTCTGCCATTCTCAGAAGCCATGCTTACTATTTTTAAAGAACAAACCAATGAACAAATCTACAGTAATCTTTACATCATTAAAAGGCGAAATTGTCATCATTTCATAAAGATTCTACCTATGAAAATCCATTGGTGACATTGTAGACTTTTTTTCTGTCTAAAATATTTTCTATGGATATTCTACTCTTGGTAGGTACCTTTTATAAATTTTATATATATATATTTTTTGCGGTACGCGGGCCTCACTGCTGTGGCCTCTCCCGTTGCGGAGCACAGGCTCCGGACGTGCAGGCCCAGCGGCCATGGCTCACGGGCCCAGCCGTTCCGCGGCATGTGGGATCTTCCCGGACCAGGGCACAAACCCGTGTCCCCTACATTGGCAGGCGGACTCTCAACCACTGCGCCACCAGGGAAGCGCTTGGTAGGTACCTTTTATATTGATATTTCAATGTCCTCATCAGAATAAGATAAAATTAATTACAAGGCATAGATGAGAACGTTGCTCATGTATTTTTGTAACTAAAATGTAGCTGGAATTTTAGGATCAAGTTTGTACTTTTTATTTAAGCATGACTAGATTTAAAGTTACTTTGTGACCTTTTCTAACAGTTTTCTTGTTTATAAAAATTTACAGTAGGGGAACTATGACAATAGATTTTTTTTTTATTCAAAAAAAATGACTGTCCTCTGAAGATATTCCTACTATATTAAAATATAAGGTCACCTAGACTTTTGGCTATAATTCTTTGTTTAAAAATAGATACAACAGATAAGTAGTCTTTTAATTGTTATACAGTAAATGTCACATATAAACAGCAAAAATAGTGAATAGCTCAAACCTTATGATTTTCTGTTACTATTGGAAACAAAATTGTAGCGGTGGAAAGAATCATGCCTTTATTTAAGTGACACAGAAATTGAAAAAAATAATTATATGTAAAATCAATTATGTCATTTTCCAAGTTTTAAAAAAAGCGATATAAAGTAATTTTTATGAAATATGCAGTATTATGACTGTCAATAATATAACTATCAAATTTTTACTAAATCACAGATGTTTCACCTATACTATTTTATCCATATGATCATAGGCTGTATAGGTCTCTCTCTCATAAGACTCTGTTATCCCAAAGCACTTTGTATTTATTAGATAAATAATTCACACAGTTGTAAGTTCCTTAGGCCATACCATTGTCATTTTACAAGTGAATAAATTTTAAAAACATCTTTTTGATAAATATTTTCAATTTACAATTAATTTTAACATCACAGAAGGGAAATGAAGCAGTCCTGAAGTGGAGGATCTCATTAAGACCATTTAGGCAAAATTTGGCTACCCTGGCTCCTTTCTCACAATTATAGGCTAGTTTCTTTATTCTGATAATTTTAAAATGTTAAAAAAAAAAGCAATCCAAAATGTCTAACTGTTCAAAATTTTAATTGGCTCATGTCATAACATAAACCACTTGGACTGCTTGAGATTTCTTGAGAAAAATGTATCACATTCTAGCAAAAGGCAGACATGTGTTGTGTCTATTTCTCAGCTGCTATAGAGAAAATGAAACTTTGCATCAATATCAGAAATTGGACCACTCTTCTCTGATCTGTTCTTTTTTCCTGGTGATTAATAAATTCGTAGCTAAGAAAAAATCTATGAATTTATGATGCAGAAAAAAACCTACACTCTTATTTTACAGTAGGGTGTCACTGGAAATATTATCAAGTAGAAAACAATTTGGAATAAAGACTTGCAGATAACTTTGCTGTTTCCTGGAGAAGCAGCTTATTGCAGGCTTAATAATTCTAGGTCTAGAGGAAAAGTTTCTCTATTTTAGGATCAGTATTTACTAGTTGTCTGAACTTCAGAAAGTCAGTGAGCCTCCTTAAGCATCAGTTTTCTTATCAAGTGGGAATAAAAATAGTACCTATCTGTAAGGGTTTATCTGAGAATTGAATAATAATGTTGGTGAAGCTGTAGCTTAATATCTCCCACATTAAAAAGAAAATCTTGGGCTTCCCTGGTGGCGCAGTGGTTGAGAGTCCGCCTGCCGATGCAGGGGACACGGGTTCGTGCCGCGGTCCGGGAAGATCCCACATGCCGCGGAGCGGCCGGAGCCTGTGCTCCGCAACGGGAGAAGCCACAACAGTGAGAGGCCCGCGTACTGCAAAAAAAAAAAGAAAATCTTAATGTGTATTATCTCCATTGATGTTGATGATGATGTCAAGAATGATGAAGAAAGAACTGGAAAATATTTCAAAATGAAAGATTAGTGATATTTTTGCCCCTGAAACTATTCTGCATTTTAATAACCTTAAATTTATTTTTCCTTTTCTTTTATCTGAAATTAATAAATTGGACATATGGTTGTTTCCATGATAAAAATATTATTTTGTGTGTGTGTGAAACTTCACCATGAATGACAGTAGATCTTGCTTGTGGCAGTAATATGACAGCTGCCGTAAAACTATTGCAATTCTATCTATACCTGAAATGAAATTGCCTGTCTCTTTAATTTTAAAAAAATTTTAGTTGACTTTGGAAATGTATGTAATTTATTTGAACCTGGCTCTGAAATTTCTTTATGTCAAAGTCATATTTCTTTTCCTGGTATTAAAACAAAATCCCAAAAAACAGGATGTAACAGACATCAGTGTAACATGAAGTACAAATCTTGATTTCTAGTTGTTCTGATTAGCTTCCTCCTTTAAACCTTATAGCTTCAGGATACTGTCACCTTGTGTGTGTGACCTGCAATTAATTCAAAGTATATTGTTTAAAGAGTTCAGAAAAAAAGGTTTGAGAGGAGCAAATTAACGCACAGAAATCACTCACCAGCTAGGCCAGTCGGACAGGTGATAGGAATAAAAGAGTGGGCTTCTGTCCTTAATGGCGATGGTCAAAGACATTATGAAGAGAAAGAAAATAGCACTTTTAAAGTAGGTGGCTAAAAGATAATTCTCCACTGGTTTGGCATAAAAAGAATATCATATAATGTAATTTTAAATGTCTTCCACCTCATCTTTTTAGAAAAAAAGTGTATTCCTTGGATTTCTTTTTCTTCCCTCCCTTCCTTCTGTCTTTCCTGTTTTTATATCTGTCTTTTTCAAGTATTTCAGCCATCAGATTTTTAATGATATTCATTTAGGTTTATAGCCAATTTGAAGATCAAGAAGTTTTAAATTTATAGCTATTTTTTTGGTTGTTCATCAGATATATTTACTAGTTTTTCAGTTGTTTATTTATGGTGGTTTCTTTGATATTTGGGACATCGTTTCCTTTTGTACTTTACTTTTGGATTCTTTGTGCTTGATTTTGCTACAAATCTGGTCTTTGGGTAACTGAAATACTTGATAAAATAAAACCATTCTTGGGAGTAAACTGTCTTATTATGATGATGCTTTAAGTTCCAGAATAAAAGTAAGAATATATCAGTAGTTTAGTTTTTGGAAAAGGAAAGTTCAGAATATTTACAATGAAATATCTCATGAATATGTAGCAAACCAAATTGATTTTGATAAACTCCTTCATATTCTACTGTTATTACTCTGTCTAGAAAATTTTGCTTTGTGTGGTGAGAAATTGAAACAATATAAGGAATATTTGGAAACAAAAAGTGGTATGAATGTCAGGAGAATGAAAGGAAGAAAGAGAAGCTACCCCTTACTTTAAAAATATGCTAGAACAAACTCAGTACAGCAGTGCTTTGCAAGGATGGGCCTGTGTTCAAGACCAGAAAATAGTTTGCTGATCTCTGTTCTGGTGGGCCTTCACTTCTGGTTTCCTTATGACCTTTCTAATGGATTATTCCAGGCTTGGGAACAGATTGGTCCTAGACTGAACTATTGTTTGTGAAAAGTTATTTCACCCACAGCATTCATTTGAGATGCTTTAAAAAAGGTTTTTGCCTGTTTTCAAGTGTCTATATGTGGTGTGATTAAGTGTATTTGAGGCTACATAACTCTATAGGATAAGAGGTCTACTTACCTGAAGGCCACAATGTAATACCTCTTAATGTTGAGGACAGCACATACTAGAGAATGAAGAGGCATAGTTTTATAATTAGATAGTATGGCCAGGGAATCTGTGATAAAGTGAAAAAGTAATGTGTTAAGCTGGAAACAAAACTCAATTTGAGGTAAAATGGCTTTTGACTAGTTAATTTTAATCAAAGGCACAATCGAGATTTATTGTATATATGTTTTTTTATGTCTGATTAAATTGGGTTATATGAAATGTTTATTTTGCACAGAAGTTTTCATGACCTATCGGTAAATCTGATTACAAGAAAAAGATGCAAAGATATTAGTAGGACTAATCAGAAAAACAGTATTTTTAGGTGAAGCAAATACTGAATTTTAGTGATTTAAGGAAATGATTACTGTCAAAGAGGTTTTGGTATAAAAGACGAACTCATGGTGAAGAAGAAATATAATTAAAAGACCAAGGCATTGGATTTTAAAGGAGTATTAATCAGCTAAAATTATTTTAACTGCCAAATATATCAGAACATGCTAAATAAATGAAAAGGTTTAACAGGAGAAATTTTAAAAATAGTTGTAAAAGAGATCATACGTGAATTACATTAGACTTTATATTATGTATTATATAATATCATTTATTTGTAAATCATCCTGAGAAACTAGTATTTCTTTCTATGGAATGTGAAATAGAAGTGTTGAGGCTCAGATTCTGCATGTATTTGGAGCAAAATTGTAAGATCTCTTACTTGCTACTATGGTTCTACTATATGGCTAACTGCTTTCTATAAAAGCTTCTTTTTAATTAATTGTTCTTTGGAATGTTGACTTCAGGGATATTTCTTTCTGATGTTTCCTAAAAGAAAGAGACTTGATAAAGCTGGAATGATATAGTCTATTATTTTTAAGTTACTTAACAGTTAAACCCTTTGGAAATTTATAAATGCTTTTTAGGGTACCGGGGTCTTATTAGAACAGTAAAGAGTTAATTGATTCTCTTGATACTTAAACTGCTACAAGAAGGAGTTTTGATATATTATAAACAGAAGCTACAGGAACTTTGCTACAGTCACTTATACTGTTTTTCATTTTAAATGGACCGTGTCAACTATGCTCATTATTGTAAATTATAGACTGTTTTGTTTTCTCTCTGATAATATAATCTCATTCCAAACTCCCCTAACTTCTAGGTTGGGCACTGTGTTCTGTGTTGCCCCACTTAGAATCCCACTTAGGTTCCCCCCCACCGCCCCCCACCGAGGACTGAGATCCTTGTTTTCTCAGCTACTGAGAGCTTTGGTGATTGACGGTTGTCAGCCAAAGGAAAGCACACAAGGTGTGCCCCCTCCTCAGAGGAGACCTACATTGAATGACTGGTTAATCAGAGGTTAAGTATAGCACGAAAGAGGCATCCTGCCCACTGAATTCTGTCATAAGTAGAAGAGCATTATCTGACCAGTGAGGGGTGGTAACAGATCAAGGAAGGCTTTCTCAGCAGAGCCACATTCAGTTACTTTTCAACTAATTATAGCAGTGCCTTCCAGGTACACAGAACAACACGAGCTGTCTGGAGGTTAAACAAGAAGCGTGGGTGGGATACAGAACTCCCAGAAGTTTATCATGACAGGTCAGCAGGTACAAGTAGAGAATGTTAAAAGACTGGGACGTGAAAGTTGACAACGGACAGATAATGACAGTTTTTGCATGTCAACAAAGGGAAAGTATACTTTGCAGGTAAGTAGGGGACTGCCATGATCAAATTTGTATTTTAGATGTGTATTCTTTTATAAGTTTAATTATAAACAGGTTTTGTTTCAGATTTTGGTTTTTAGTGCCCCTGGCTTTTAAATCTACTAGTTGGTTTGCAGTGGGAGAGAGTAGAATGTTATGGAAGTACAACCAGAGTAGGAGGGAGAGCTGAGTATAGTTAGTATAGTTAGGAGTTATAAATCTGCCCCAAGTTATATGAGCCATATGTAAATACCCAGGGGTGGATTCTTCAACCTGCCAGCCTGAAAGGACCGGCCTCCTAAAGAGAATGGCTCTCTTTGAGTGTGTGTGTGTAAATATTTTTTTAAAAGAACTCTTTACAGTTTATTGTGTTATATATTTATTTTTTAGAAAGACAGTTTAGAATATTGTTTAAGAACTAGAATATTATACCCAGACTTTGTTTTAAATCCCAAATCTACCACATACTTGCTCTGAGATCTTAAATATCTGTTTCTTCATTTATGGGTATGATAATGACATATTAGGTCAGAATATTTCATTGCCATGTGACATAAACCGAATTCATGTTTCAATGAAAAAAATGTATTGGCATAATAACTTCAAATTGTACCCACTAAGACAAATTGCAGAGGCCGTATTGGATCCAGGGGCTCATGTGATGTCATCAGAACCTTGGGTCTATGCTACTCTGTGAGGGTTTCATTCCTAGGCCGACTTTCTCCATGTTGAACCAGAGATGGCACCCAGCCAATGGTAGGCCTATGTTCTCCAAATTTAGCTATTGCAGGAAAAATATGAAGTACTTCTTGTCCAGTGGTTCAGTATAAGTCCTGGACTGACTCTTACCATCTCTACTTGTAGGATTTCCAGATACAATTCAAATGTATTTGAATTTCAAATAAACAGTGACTCATTTTTTAAGGTTGTGGTCTAAACATTGCATGGAATGTACTTACACTAAGAAACGATTTCTTTGTATATCTGAAATTCAAATGCAACTGGGTATCCTATATTTTTATTTGCTAGATATGATAACCCTTCTTAGAAACCTGTCAGTTTGTGAACCCGTAACTCTGGTTAGTGTGAGAGAGTGTTGATTCGGCTTGGTTATATGCCTTATTAGTTAAATCCTCCACCTCAAAGCAAATGGATTGAGACAGGGGGAAAAGTAACTTCATACAAAAATTGAGATGCTATTGTTAAAGAAGAGATGCTGTGCATATAGAAAACAAAAACATGTACACACATGAAAATGTTTTATAAAAATGGTTTCTGATAGAACTCCCGAGGAGAGTCCATCATAGGAGATAATCCTTTTAAACCTGTTAGCACAGTGCCTGGCACATAGAAAATCTCAGTAAATGCTTTCCATTGTACATACTATTACTGTTCTACTAATTCTAATACCTAAGTATTGACTCCATTCATTAAGCAAATATGTATTGAGCACTTCAGTATTACTCCACAGTTTTCATGTTTTAATCTTAATTGGAATAAAGGACGTAATAGTAGAAAGGTGAAGTAATTGGGTTGAACATCTTTGTTCATTAGACTTTTCCCCCTCCCAAAATGAATTTTTTCCTAGGAAGAGAGAGAAGTTACTAGCTCAGAGGGAATGAATGTTTTGAATCTCCAGTTTCTTGTGTTGAACTGCCAGTTACAGTTCTGTAGGAATCTGTGTTCCAAACCACAGAGACCAGTTCTCTCCCTTTACCCACAGATTCAGCCCTATTTCCAATAACCTTTGCACAGACCCATCCAATAATCTAAACTCTCAATCCAGTTCCCAGCTCATACGACCCCTTACTGCTAAAGTTACAGGTCAGGGTTAAAAAGTATTGTTCCTATAATTCCCAGGTCTGAGAGAGACATTCTCAACTTCCACCCCAATACAAGAAAAGTCCCATCATAGAGACAGTTCAGGAGACTTGGAAATTTATTGTTACTACTCTTTTTCCAGAGCTACTTATTCCTTCTCTGGTGACTTCTTCCAGTATACCTTTAACCTTCTGAGGTCAGTCAGTCCTCCTAGGCAATCCACACAACAGATAAAATGAACAGTACATAAGGAGATTTACTTAGGAAAGCCTTATCAGAATAAACCTAATAATACTAGAGAAAAACCAGATTCCTGAGGTTGCTCAAATGAGGTGGAGTTTTGAGGTGGAAGAATAATCTCTAGCCATCCCAGTTGATCAAATTGATCGGCTTTGCATAATGACAGAGGTTCCCAGAATTATTCTTCTCACTTTCAGTTCTTTCTAGTTGTTCCTTTTATTCAGAATACTGAAGAGAAATTGACTAGGATTGCAGTTAATTTTTATAGGAACTTCAAGGAAGTTTAGTTGTGTCGATGTTCAGTTTTGTCTGTTAAAGATAAAAGTTCAGCGAAAAAGTCCCCATAACAAGGATCTGACTGGGACCACAATAGGGGGTTTCATTCATACTTTAACTGTGTGCTAATTTGGGTACACATAGGAAGCCAGCCAAAAGGTTCTCCTGAATTGCTCTACACATTGCTCTCTAAAAGGGGATTGAAATTTATCTCTTAGAAGTAAATTGGTAAATATCTAAAGTTTAGACAACAACAGTCACTGTCTTAACCTAATATTCTTTTAACCAACAAAACTTCCCAATCCCACCAAATATCACCTTTTCCCCAATGTGTACTTAAATATTTATACAAGTGGTAATCACTCAACTTCTCTGAAAGTCAACAATCAATCACTACTTTCCATTAATGTAAAATACTTTCTCTTTTTGAGTCTGAGACTGATGCTATTGCACGTCTTTGCTCTTATGGGCCTGGATTTTAGGAGTGTTTTTCCTCATATCCAAACACACCCTCAACACTCATGAAGTTTCATCATGCCTTTCATTTGACTGACTGTGTATCGTTTGCCTCCACACCACTGACTATGTCACAGAGAGGCTCACTGAACTCTTTGAGGATAAGAAATTCATTGGCTTGTATAACACGTCAGATGGTTGCTAGTTCAACACTAATTTATCCCCCCAAATACTGTGAAATCATATAAAACATAGCTCAAAGAGCCACAAGGAAAATTAAGTTCATAATGCTGAACTTGTTTTCTGCATACCAATGAATAATGAAAATGTATGATCAGCTTTTTAAATTGATAGTAAGAATAATCATGATGAAACTAGCTGACACATACATCATAATTTAGAGAACATTTTCATAAACATACCAGGCAACATATAAAAAGATATCAATATGTCAGTTTTCCTTCCGGTGTTCGGAAAGAATTGCTTGCAAGAGGCATGTAATTTAGAAAGTGAACTCCATCATACTCTGATATTTATGCTTTGCTTATCCGATATTGTGGTAATGTAACTCTGTGTTTATGTAGAAGAGGAAACCTACGTGGAGCATTGTCTTTACTTTGACTGTATTTCGTTTCTTTAATTCTGTGAAAGAATAGTTATGCATTGTTTGACCAAGTGCCTCACATTATCCTATTAACTTTACTAGGACCTAACAGTGATAACGTCCCTTTATTCAGCGCTTAGCATGTGACAAACATTAGCTAATTTAACTCTCACAAGGCTGTGATATAGCCGTTGGTACTCCCATAATCAGATGGGAAAACACGCAGAATTTTGTTTTAGTTAGGGAAGCCTTGAGGATATTCATATGCTCAGGAGAAAAGGCCTATAGATAGGTAGACAGAGAAAACAAAGAGAGGCTACTGTGGGCTTCCCTGGTGGCGCAGTGGTTGAGAGTCCACCTGCCGATGCAGGGGACACGGGTTTGTGCCCCGGTCCGGGAAGATCCCACATACCGCGGAGCGGCTGGGCCCGTGAGCCACGGCCGCTGAGCCTGCGTGTCCAGAGCCTGTGCTCCGCAACAGGAGAGGCCGCAACAGTGAGAGGCCCACGTACCACAAAAACAAAACAAAGAAAGAAAGAAAGAGAGGCTGCTGAGCACAGGTGAGCAGAGATTAGTCTTCAGAATTAAGGAATATTTTCCTCTGAGGTGAAAGGAGGAAGAGAGAGTTGTAGCAAATATTAATTAATTAAAAGGTAAACATTAATGCGAGTTTGGTTGACTATGATTATGTACTGTCTTTGGTTTTGGCAACTATAACAAAATACCATAGACTGGGTGGCTAAGAAACAACAGAAATTTATTTTTCATAGTTCTGGAGGCTGGAAGTGTGAGATCAGGGTACCAGCCTGTTAAGGTTCTGGTGAGATCTCTCTTCTGGGTTGCCAAGGGCCGACTTCTTTGTTCCTCACATAGCAGAAAATGAGAGAGAGACAGTACGCACTCTCTAGGGGTCCCTTTTATAAGAGCAGTAATGCCACTCATGAGGGCTCCACCCTCATGACCTAATTACCCCCCCAAAGACTCCAACTCCAATACCTTACATCGGAGGTTCGGATTTCAACATGAATTTTGGAGGAACGTGAACATGTACCATAACATATACCAATTTGTAAAGTGGTGTAGCTGCAGAAAAGAAGGAGATTGTGCTGGTCCAGGACTGAGAAATTTCAGGCAAGTTAGGACAGAAAGGCAAAAGAAGTTTCCATATTGAATGTTAACTAATTATTTGGTTTTCAAGTTAATAATTATATGTAGGGCAGTTGTATGTGTCTCACACTGTTACAGAATAGTCTCTGCTCTAAGAATCTCACAGTCCCATCGAGAAGACAAAACATACAGGTAAAGACATAATACAAGGAACTAAGCTGTCAGTACGACAATGGATGTTAGAGTCAGTTAACATGGTTGATGATCGGAGTAATGTCAGAGAAATATTAATTTCAAAAATATTCTTTAAATCTAGAGTGCCACCCATTGTAGGACACAGGATAATACTGCATTTAAAAAAAAGGCTACAAACTGTGAGTCATCATTCATTGTAAAACCAATCCAGATTTTATAGATGTTAGTTAAAATGGGCAAATGCGAAATACTTAAATTAGAATTACAACTTCAAATGTATTGCGAATTCAGCATAATCTTAAAGAGACCTGTTGCGAACTTATCTTAATAAACAAAACAATGAACCCATTATTAATTACCTCCTCAATGCATTTATACAGCGAAACTTGTATAGTTCATGCCATTCAATAGGCATGGTTCTTGGTGATCATCATTTTATTTACATTAGCATCTGTGAAAAAATTGATTTCATGTTTAAGTTGAGAAATTTTGACTAACTTAATGACTGCTGATTTCAAAGAATTCTGGTACATAAGGCTGTTTCCTTTATAGTTGGCAGTTCTTTTCTTTTTTTTTTTTTTTTGTTTTTTGTTTTTTGTTTTTGCTTTTGCGGTACGCGGGCCTCTCACCGCTGCGGCCTCTTCCGTTGCGGAGCACAGGCTCCGGATGCGCAGGCTCAGCGTCCATGGCTCTCGGGCCCAGCTGCTCTGCGGCATGTGGGATCTTCCCGGACCGGGGCACGAACCCGTGTCCCTTGCATCGGCAGGCGGACTCAACCACTGTGCCACCAGAGAAGCCCTCTTTTCTGTTTTTTTAAGTTCAAGATTAACATGATGATTTAAGACTCACACTTACATTGAGGATGTTTTTAGACTGTGTTGTAAATGTTGGTCTGAAGGTACCAAAAATATAACTTAAATTGTTAATTTTTAGAAACAAAGAGGCAAGATTTATTTGGTTCACACTGTGCAAAAATGTGGCACTGGCTATATAGGGAGCAATTTGGCAACAGTAAGCCATTTCACAACAATCATTATTTCAGAAATAAGCCTGTTTTGTTTCTTTGACTATAAGAAAGAATTAGAGATAGAACTTTCCTGGCGTATATACAGAAATGAGCTCATTATCGTTGGAAAATCTTCTTATAACTGTTGGGAACAAGAAAAGAAAAACCAGTCTGTTTGTTCCCTATTTCATATTTATGAGGCTGCTCAGAGGCAGTTTGATTGACACCATTGGTATATGTTGTCTGCTTTCTTTAGATCAAGCTGGGGGTTTTGGTTCACCTATCACTCACTTCCCACTTTGCTACCAAGGTCTGTTGTGGCTCTCTAAATTGTGTAGTGATGAATTGCCCACTTGGGAATTTTTAGGACATCTTAATCCCAGCCTGACAGAAATCCCTTCGATAAATAATCTACCAACCGTCTGCCAAATGCAAGTGGATCAGTGGACATAGATTTATGACAGCTTTCACAAATGAAAAGTAGCAGCAGGGAGTATATGCTAGTGTACTCAGAATCCATGAATGGTCTCTATTTCCCAGTTTAATTTTCCCCAGATATATTTGTTTGAAATGTGTTCTGCAGGATTTTCTTTAAAGCTGTGTGTGTGTGTGTGTGTGTGTGTGTGTGCGCACACACGCCTGTGCGTGCACGTGCCTGTGTGTGTCTGAATGCTCAGTTGCTTAAATGATAAAAAAATGCACAATTACTTTATAAAGCAATCACTGGAAATCATTTTTATAAGTTGGGCTTTTCTTGGATAAATATAAGGTGATAAAATTAGATAATAATGAGTGGTAAAAATTCGGATTAAATGATTGAAAATGATTTCAAAATCATTTTTGAAATCAGTAGCTTTAAAAAAATAACTTGAGGAAACCAGTTTGAGAGGAGTTATATAACTAATAGATTCAGAATCTGAATGATAAGAATAGGTCACTCATTTTAAGTGATTAAATTTTCTCCAAAAAAAGTGTTTCTTCCTAAAAAACAAATGAGAAGTTACCTGTGGTTTTGTTCATATGATTACAATTTTATATTTGCATCTGAGCTATTTGCATATATCCCATATGATACAGAAATAGCAAAAAAGAAATGTTTGGTAGATTGGACAATTAGCCTGTAATATTTTTAATGTAAATTGTAAATTCTATTGCTTTATGATAAATTATTAAGGATATCGAGTCAGTAATGCTATGGAATGAACTTCCGTTATAGAATAGAATCTAAGTACTGGGCTTCATGTATATTATATACATACATATAATACATTTTATTTATTGAACTTTTAAAAATGAGAAGCAATTTTAGGGAACAAATCTGAAAATGAGTCCTTTTTTAGTAATTCTTGCATTATCACACTTAGACTATGAATTTTGTCAGTCTATTGCAGAAGTACCATTTTTACTATAAAGTGACAGCCACCTTTTCTCGCCCTTAAGGTATATGGCACAAGTTCACAGCAAGTTAGAATGTGACATGTTGCTATTTGCCATTAAAATTTAGACAGCTTTATAATCTTCTTATGAGGCCAAGAATTTTCTTCAATAATGAAGAAAAGAGAGACTTTTGTGTGTGTGTGTGTTTTTGGTATACATGTGTATACCAAAGTGGTTTTGGTATACATTTGGTTTTTTGGTATACATTTGGTTTTTTTTGGTATACATTTGTAAAAACATTGGGGGGAAAAACATGGACTGAAAAAGCCTGTAATTTACTAAATCCATAGAAATAAGTTAAAATGAGCATACTGTTGTTAGTTAAAAAAAACCCCAAAAAGCTGGATTTTCCAGAACAAACCCCGAAGAGGTTATTAAATTCCTACTAAGTACCAGCTGCTTTTCCTTTGCTAACAGAGCTACCAGCAGGTGACTGGAGCCTCATTAAGGCTGTAACACAAGGTCAGGTGTAGAATTGCTTCTGGCTTGGATAACTGAAAAAATCAGAGCCTTCAAATTAGTGCACTTCTGTTCAAATTAGACAGTAATACATGCTTTTTTTTTTCCCCTTCAAATCTTTATTAATTAACCATGAAAAGTATGTCATAGGATAATTGGTAAATGAAACCAGATGTTTTAATTTTGGGTGGCACTGACATTATGCAGAGCTTTTTCATTGTCAGTGTCTCCTTTGGTTCATACAGTGATTTTTCTGAGGCTTGAGGGCAGCTCTTGTTGAACCCACATCACAGAAGAATAAACTGAGGCACAGAGAGAGCGGAAATTTTCCTAAGATCACAGACCTACTAGGATCAGGTTTGCTGAATTCTGTCTGCTCCATTCTGAGCCCTTCGATCATGTTTTCAACCAGGGGCTGATGTAATAACCCTCCTATCACCGTCTCTCTCCCCTTTCCCACCAAGAGAGTTTTTGTGTGAGGGTGTTTGGCTTGTCATAATATAACAGCTGCTGGCATGTAGTGGATGGGGCCAAGGATAGTTCCACACAACCAGCACTTTTTCTCCCTAAAAATCCTGTGATGCCTCTGTTGAGAAACGTTTACAATCGCGAAGCATACTAGGAAAGTGGTTCTCATAATTTTATATGTACGTTTAAATTCCACTCAGTACATTTATTCCTGTTTTCATTTGTTTTATAAATAAATCTAAGAATGTATGGTTAATAAAAAATTACTCTCTAAAGAATATTATAAATAGAACGAGTAAAATAACAAATGAACAATTATAATTCCTCATTCCTTTTATGGCCTTCAGCTATCACACATAACACATAAAAACATATCTATATCTTTCTATATATTTTAATATACTCCATTTATTATTCTTCCAAGTTAGAAATATCGTTATTGGAACAGTAATTTTTACCCTCCTTTAAATTTGGTGTCCTGTTAAACTGTTTTACCAAATGATCTGGTTAGCTCCTGCTATTCTGAAACTGAGGGGAAAGGTAATAAGCCTCAGGCTTTGCCTGAAGAAACAGCAGAAACTGTTCTTTTTGCAATTAAATTTGCACCTTTTTTTGCATATATTTAACATTTGATTTGAAGCGTGCTAATTATCTTATTTCCTAAATATCTAATTTGGTTTATGGAATGTTAATAGTGGTAGTATTGTTACCATTTGACAAATTAGGAAATAAAATATACAGGGTTGTTACTTGTTAAGAGTTAACACAAGTAAAATAAATGTTTAATTTCATGGTCATTGTAGACTTACCTCCTCTACCTTCCTCATTCATCAAAGGGAATAAGAAAATTGGTAAATTTTTGACAGTTTTAGTATATAATAGCATAGGTTTTTTTTTTTTTGGTTTTTTTTTTTCGGTACGCGGGCCTCTCACTGTTGTGGCCTCTCCCGTTACGGAGCACAGGCTCCGGACGCGCAGGCTCCGTGGCCATGGCTCACGGGCCTAGCTGCTCCGCGGCATGTCGGATCTTCCCGGACCGGGGCACGAACCCGTGTCCCCTGCATCGGCAGGCAGACTCTCAACCGCTGCGCCACCAGGGAAGCTCATAGCATAGTTTTTGAATTTAAAAAAATGTATATATGTAATACATTCATCTGCCTATAAATAACAAGAGGTATGGCTTATATGGAGTTAATTGACTCACAATGAGTTTGTAATTATGCTTTCAGAAATAATAGATTAGGATTTAGTTAATAAAGTTAAAAAGAAGCCATAAAATTCACATTCATGTCATATTTCATTAAATACATATATTAAGGTCATGACTAACAGAAGTCCAATATACCTCAGAAACAAAATTTTCTTTAGATATTAATGGGAAACTTGCATTTTGAAGCACATTCTTGGTGCTTATATTTTCCTTACTTTTAATTAGCTGATTTTTAAAGTAAAGAATGTTTAAAGCTGTATATCTATCAAAATGAAAAAGAGTAGAAAAGACATGTACAATAAGATTGAAATTACTGGAGTGAGTCAGTTGAGCTTGATTTCGTCTTTTTTATGGGGACTGTGTCACAGTGCACCATAGCTCTGTGGTTTTTGTGGTTAAGCTTTTTAATACTTCAAAGCATCAGCAATTACACATTATATGAGTTGAATTTATATTTGCATAGATCTGATTTTAAAAATCTTTTTGTAGGGAAATCTGTTATTTGAAATGACATACAATATAAAAATAATTGGGACTATCTACATTCTTCTAGTAACAGAATATTTGGGTTTTCATCATTTCTGACCTAAAAATTAGTTGGCATTTCTAAAAAGGTATATATATGACTTTATTCCCTTATTTCATTTCTGTCCTCTTCCAACAGTGGAAAGACATAGCCATGCTATCCTAGTTATTATTGCAATTGTATATAGAGAACAACCTGCCCAGAAATTAATAGCAGAATTTCACTCAGGGGTATTATAGTGAGCAGCCTTAAGAATAGATTACTTTTGGGGGAACTTAAAATAGCAGAGGTCAGTGTATTAAACTGAATAACATATGAGTGAAAAAAAATATACAGTGTGCAATACCAAGAGGTTAGAAAACTGAATACTGTGTAATAAATTTGTTAGTTTGTATAAGTTCATTTTGATAAACTGTTGGTGGCTGCTTGTTAACATAAATTTTTAAGATTTTCATTGCAATAGTATTTTCCCACATACAGGGCAAGAGAGATCACTTAGTTGAGAACAATACTTAGCTGGAAGTAAAAAATTTCATAGGTATTCTTCTCTACTCTAGTAGTCTTTCTTTTTTTTTTTTAACTGAAGTGTAATTAATTTACAATGTTGTGTTAGTTTCCAGCATACAGCAAAGTGGTTCAGATTCTTTTCCATTATAGGTTATTAGAAGATATTGAGTATAGTTCCCTGTGCTATGCGGTAGGTCCTTGTTGTTTACCTGTTTTTTATATAGTAGTGTGTATGTGTATATGTTAATCCCAAACTCCTAATTTATCTCTCCCCCATCCCTCGTATCCCCTTTGGTAACCATAAGTTTGTATTCTATGTCTGTGAGTCTAACAGAAGCAGTCTTGATGAGCTAACAGTTCCACCAAGCTTTGTCAATATGCATTCATTACACATACTTATTTATATATATCCTCATTGCAAATAAGCATAAATATAGTTTAATAATTTTATATATATATAAAATTGTCTTAGGTCTCAAGCCTCCTAAAAGCAGAGTTTGAGATGGGAATTCTTGTTTGCTCAGCAGACGCTTTCAGGTAATACTGGGATGGGCAAGACATGCTTTCAGCTCGAAGACTCACTTTAAGCCTGATCCCATGAGGAACACTTTAGCATGAACCACACCACAAAACTGGTCTCACGTCAGGGATGGCATTGGCCTTTTGTCTTCCCATGTGAAACAGTTGTTGGTTGAAGGTTGCATGAAGGAAGCAAGGGGGCAGGGAAGGGGAGCAAAACATCTTGGGAAAATGTGGGCACTTGAGGGTAGTTCTCCAGAGAAGGGGCAGCTATAAACTGTTCGCAGCTACAGCTCAGTGCAGCTAGGGGGTGGGTGTGCCCGGCAACTGAAAGTTCCACGGAAAGAGAAGTGGGCAGGCATCAACATTGTTCAATCAATTGATGTCATATTTGAGAATCTGGTAGTATTTGCTAAGTAAATTCTGTGAGTCTATGATACTGGTCAGACTATTCAGACCCATAATGTAGTGTTTGAAGTATTTTTGTGAGTGATACACATTCTCTAGTGTTTAAAACAAATGTGATTAGAACTGTGAGACACAAAATGCAGAAAACATACAAAACATGTTGACCGAAATTCTCTCTGAGGTTTCAGTGTCAGTAATGGACACTTCTCTTTCTTCAGATCATTTAGCCTTTTCTAACACCCTCACCTTCTCCTCTGTGGTTCTTAGCACACAGGTTTCCATGGTTGATTACTCTTAAGCAGGGGAGGAAAGCCCAGTTAATGTTACTACTGGGTCACACGTATCTCTCTCAATGCCTGGTGTCTCATGGTCCCTCACACGTATTTGCTGAGTGAATGAACAAGGGACACTGGATGTGAATGGAGCCACCAAGTGTTAGAGATAATTGAATAATTAATAAATGTATACACTCTGTGATTCTTTTTACACTGTTTTATTAAGAACACTTTATAAAGTGCACATCTCTGTTATGCAGAACTTACGTGCATGAGTGCACGCATAGGCGCTACTGTTGTTCAGTAGCAGGTTTTCTAATTTCAAAAGCTACATCTTATTGTATTTCTTCTTGTGTAATTGGCTTCAGATAGATAAGCCAACATCTTCACAGTCCTGAATCACTTGATGGTTTTACACGTCATTCCTCCTACAATGTTCATTTGCATTTTCAGTGTTCATCCTCTTTTTCAGGATGCATTATGTTCAAAAGTATGGAATAGCCTTTAATTAGGGTATGTTCACAGACAGCCAACATTTTATGACAGAAAAAATAAGATATTGAAGGATCAAGATAAAGGAGTAAAAAAATTTATGAAGAAATATATTAAGAGCAAAATTTTAAAAGTTATACAGAGTGCCATGCTACAGATTCAGAACCATGCAAATAATGTATACATCATGTTCTTTATTCGTCAGGAAGGACATAGAAATAAAGGTAACCTCAACTGTTACGTTTATTCTTTTTCAAGACAGAAATATTCTTTTTTATAAAAATATATGCTTACTATTAAAAAGGCAAATAAGGCAGTATGGAAGATTTCAGGAAAAAAATAAAAAGATGTAAATATTTTAATACCCAAAGGTATATCCTCATTAATATTATGATGCATGAATATTTTGTAAATATTTATATGAATATTTTATATTTATATATGTGGTAGATGGATAAATATTTACATCTTTCTTTTTGCTAAGTAATATATAATATACCTTCTATTTGGGTCTGTAAGGAAAGAAAGTTAAATAGGCATTAATAATTGCTGTACGCTATTTTGCTGCATTGTCTTTATAATATCTATGTATATGTATGTATACACACATATATGTTTTAGATATTTTTCCCTATTTAAGAATAATTGTACTTGTAGTTTGCCCTAACCCCAGGCAAACACATTCTGATTTCTGTCTTGTCGTAATTTTGCTCATTTTTGTGTTTCATAAAATGAAATCATGCAGTTTGCGTTCTTTTTGTATCTGTCTCCTTTCACAGAGCGTAATATTTTATAGAGTCATTTATGGGTTGATTTGTGTAGTAGTAATGTCTTATGAATATACCACTATTTGTTTATCTTTTCTCCTGTTGATTTACAGTCATGTTTTTTCGGATTTTTTCTTGCTATTATGAGTAAATAAATCTGCTGTGAAATTTTTCTGTAAGTCTTTTTATACATATATGTTTATATAAATATGTTTATGTTTTTATTTTGCCTGTGTGTTGGGGAGAGTCATATAATAGGAGTGGCATTGATGGATCATAATAATATGTGAAATTTTATAAGAAACTAGCAAAGAGGAAAACTCAAAATTAAGGTTTTTCTTGGCTGAAAAAAGTGTCAGTCGGTTCTAAGTTCTCTCTCATAAGGTAAATAGGGTTAAAAATAGAGTGTTCAGAAGCAATTAGAATTTTTGCCCTTGTATATGAAGGTATCTCATACAAAGCCTTCTCTCACAAAGTCAGCATAATTCATTACTGAATAAAAGCTTTTAGGGTGAATTATATTCAGGCATTTTTACATGTTCCAGAGCCCACAGATTCATACTATTTCATGATAAAACAAATTTACTTTGAAGTTAACATTAGTTATGATAATATAACCTAACAGGTCATCTTGTTTTCATAAATTTTTCTAGAATATGTCTGCTTCTTGCTCTTGCTCTGGGTTGTTGGAACACACTGTATATCAAGGCTATACTCACAGACAAAACACACATATGATCATCAATATTTATGTAATTGACCCATCCATGTAAATAATTAATAAGTAAATACAGGCCATGTAAATAATTAATAAGTAAAAGCAGACTAAATCAGTGAAAATTATAAAACATATGTAAATAATACCTCACTCTTTGAACAAGTTGCTATCATGGGACACAATGGCTGTGACTGTCAAACTATAGACTAAAATCATGAATGTCCAGGAGGGAGGATGTCTGCCTATTGACTCTTCTATTAAGTCAGAGGCAAGGGAAATCCAACCCTTCCTTGTAAATGTGAAGAAATGAGAAGTGATCATAACCCCAATTTGGGGTATATAAGTGAAACTCCTCACAAAACCAAATTTTCATAATAGATTGGGTATATATACCTATTGGTAATTTGAACCTACAAAAATTGTGACTCAGTTTTAAACAAAAGGTAAAAATTCCAACTTTCACTAGAGAAGCATTATTTTAAAGGAGTAGAGGATTGGGGTTTTATTAGGTTTCTTCTCCGTAGTCCATTTTCTTTCCTTGGTGGCAATCCAGAGGGCAAGCGTATGCACTTTTTAAAAATGTTCACTTTCAAATATATCTCTTTGATTGGTTTGAACATAAACAGAAGGGACCAGCTTGTTTTCCCGTTCTGTTCTCATACCAAACTAGGAAGTAACCCAGGCCCATTAGGAGTCCTGCATAAACCTGGATGTCTGGCTCCCATCCCCAGATGTTCTCTTTTAACTGGTCTGGGTCCAGCAGTGGTATCAAGATATATGGAAGCTCCTCAGTATTTCTAACATGCAACAACATTTGGGAACCAGCATCTTATCGCCTTGTAGCTCACAGGGCTCCATCTACCTGTTTTGCAGGTGGGAATGCTGAGGCCCGGAGAGGGGGAAGGACTTGCCTAGGTTCACAAAGAATGTTTGTGGCTGAGCCAGGATTGGCTATACTATTCTTGTACCCCACTGACATACCCCTCCCATCCTATTATTTCACTAGGTAACTGACCTCTCTGTGCCTTGGTTTCCTCATTTGTAAAATGGGGGCCTTAATGGTATCTACTGGTAGGGTGGCTGCACTGATCACATGAGATTATGACTAGAAAGTGCTTATTAGCACAGTGCTTAGTTTTCAGCAGATGTTTTCCATTTATTGTTGTTGTTGCTGTTTTGTACTAGGGGTATAGAAATGAATGGGATGCCCAGAGGACAGTGACCTCACTGGGGACAGAAATTGGGATTCCTCTCTCCATACCCGGCATTCAGTATAGACCCTGACATTTAATAACAGTTTTTTCTTTCAATGCAGAAAAAAAGTGCTGTGTATCATTTCCCTTTAATATGTATATTGTGTATGTAATAATATATATATATTAAAATTTTTAATTGATATCACTGACATTAGGGTAACAAGCTAACTTGGAATCACAGGGCAGCAGATTAGATACATGATTGTTAAAGAGATATCAGAAGGATGAAAGATGTAGCTTAATCTTCTTGGAAATCTTATTTTCATGCATAATGTGTTAAAAGTAATTGTAGTTGAAAGTTTTAATTCTTCTGAAAATGGTTTCTAACTTGTTTGTGTCATGTTTGTGGCACATCTAGATAGCAACAGATTTTGTGAAGAATGACCAGGTTTAACAAAGCCTTTAGGTTTCTTAAGTGCTTGCAACGTATCACAGTGCATTATCTTTCATCACACAATAAAAGGACTATTTTAGTTCATTTTTCTGCCTCATATATTAGAAATTATATGCCTGTCAGTTCTCATCTTTGCAGTAGAATGCCTTACATTTATATTGTGATTTATGCTTCACAAAGTTGTAACACGTACATGCTTCTCAATTTTTCTAATATTCTTGAATTATAAAACTCAGTTTATTTTCACAATGTATTCTGAAACACCTAAAAGATCAGATATATTATTCAGAGAACGATGGACAGGGTGAAATGAAAAATATCCTATTTCTATTCACCTCATAAATTACCCTTAAATTTTAGATTTTCTCTTTTAACCTTCCCAATTATTGTATCTTGCCACAATAACAGTCCTTTAAATTAAATAATATTTAATAAAGATTTATCTCCATATAATTTTTAATCTCTAATTAAGATATCTGTTTCCTTTTTTGTGTTATAATAAAGTCATTTATGTGGTAGTTAAATGCTTAATTAGCCACAATTTTTCATTGACTGTTTTTTTGTCGTTCTGAGTGTTTTCAATTTATTAAGACAAGGGTATCTTTCCTTAAAAAAATTATTGAGGATTATACAATCTATTTATCCTTATATAATGCCCTCACTCAGTTCACCAAAAAAAAAAAAAAGTATTATTTCAAACCTGTACTCCTTTCCTTCCACTCTACCATACCCACCTTCATTTTCAGGCACCTGACCTCTGTTCATTCAGAGATGAAATAGAGGGTGTCAGGTGGGAATTTCCTCAATTTCTTTGCCCACCTCTTCTCATCTGTAGCCGTCTTCATCCATTTCTTTTATTTCTGACTCAGGGAAATTGGACTCTACTTTGCTCAAGTCTAACAATCTTCTCTTGTTATTGGATCGTCAACTGTTCCTGTTTTCTCCTGTTCTTTCTTTAAAGCAAACAAATTTACAAACAGACCAACTAATGAACCATAAAAAACAAAAACAAAAAGCCTAATGGCAACAGTATCTCTAGGCCCTCTAGACTCCAGTCCTCTCATTTCTACCTCCTTATTATTTGTAGAATCTTCTCCACATCACCCTTCCTCATGCCCCTGGTTTAATCTGGGATCCCATCATTTTCTTCCTATTATGTTAGTACGGTAAGTATCCAACAGAAATTCCTGCCTCAGGTATGTCTCTCCTGTCTATCTTTCCAAGCATCCGTCATAGAATTCTTTAGTGGCATTGTCTTTATGATAAATTCTGAACCTCATAGCATATTAAGCTGGTAGTTAACATGAGACTCTTGTTGTCTGGAAATTTCGGCTAGGCCCCAAAGCTAAGGGTTATGAGTGCCAGATATCTCAATTCTAAAGAGAGTTATTAGACCATGTATGTAGGATGTGAAAACAGTGGTTCCCAAATCTAGTTCTAGCTTTAGCTGATCTCCTACCTTGGGGCTAGGTAATAAAAAGTGAAGAGTATACCTGGTGGGAGTCAAGATGTCCCCAACCAGAAGAGCCTGGCTTGAATTATCAGCATCTACATTGCATGGAGAGGCTTACAGTCTAGTTGGGGAAGGAATCACCATTTCTAGGTGATTACATTGAGGTATCTCCGGTGAGAGACTTTCTGTCGAATGGTTAAGGTTTCCCAGGAAACAGATTTAACACTGGAGTTCCTTCAAACCCTCCCACAGCAAATTATAACTCTCCGCAGCCAAGGGGGACACTCTGTGCCATCATTTCTCCTTCCTCCCCTGAGCCAACTCTTAAGGGTTGCAGCAAGGGTGGGAGGGTAGTCGCAGAGCCTGGTATGTAAATATTGCAAGTTATTCTGTAGATTTCCCAGCTTGAATCAGGACAAGAGAGGACAATGTTCAATTTGATAGAGATTTCATTTAGGCCAGCTTTTTTTTTTTTTTTTTTTTTTTTTAAGACCTGAAATTACAGCATCAGGAAGAGGTAACATCCTGGGTTAGGGAAAGGAGATTTGACATTGCAAGGAAGAAGGCGAGCTACTTGCAGTTAGTGTCTTACAGACCTTAAAAAATTCCAGTTCTGATAGCAGATTAAAGGCAAAATCTTTACTATTTGTTGCCTATTTATGTAGCCTCATCTTTTACCACCAGTCCTTCAATCCCGAATGCTGTGCCTTATCAAAACACTTTGAGCACCCTTCCTCATCTTCCTTACTTGATTAATTCCTCTTTGATCTTAAGGCACAGTCCAGGAATCACCTTCTCAATGGAGCTTCCCCTCGTGTCACACCACACCCTATTTTACGTTACATTGTTCCCTTTTATGTTTTTTATGGCACTCCACTCACTTCCATCCAGTCACTCATCAACCTGGATAGTGGTGGTTTTGTCAGTCTCCTTTGTGAGACTATGCAATTCTTTAATGCAAGGACTGTCTTTTCGGTCTGCATCCCTGACACCAATTGCAGTGTCTTTTTTTTTTTTTGGTTAATGAAAATTAATTGTTAATGGCATTTTTGAATTGAGATATGATGTAAATCCAAGAAATACTTTGAGTATAGCTCGCTAATTGAAACATTTAAAAATTGCATTAAAAAAACATTTTCTGTAAAAGATAAGAGTAAAATTCAAAATGTTACCTTCATGTGACTACTTGGAAGCACTTTATGCGTGCTTTTCCCTGCCCCTCACCTCATTCTCTCTCACTTTCTCCGTGTGCTGAGCAGATGTAAAAATACAATACTACTCACCCTCCATCTATCAAGCACTTTCACAGTCTCTTATCTCATAGACTACACTTGAGAGTTCTTTTTCATTATAGGTTTTTCAGTCCTTTATTTTTTTTTCAGTCCTTTCTTACAGATAGTATTATTTTCTTTACTCTCTTTCTTCACCTTGATATGACCTTTGCCAAACATTATGCCCTTTCTCAAAATCTGATCTGAACATGTTTTCAGAATTAATTTTTTTATTAAAATGTACCATAATATATATTAAATAAAAATACTATGTAGTTTTGTTTGCCCTCTCTTCTCATTAAGATTTCTAATGTTTGTGGTTAGGCTTTACCTTACTAGCTACAATTCATTAAAACAAACAAAAAAAAGATTTAAGGAGAAATGGGTGTGAGATCCACCATGTAAACACCTCAGTCCTTGCATGGTATTTCCATGTGCATACACACCCATGCATGCCCATCATTACGGAAAGAAAATGTTCAATTTTTAGCTGTTCCAGCCTAGGAAGTAGAGACATATTTTCCTAACACTATGTGAACTTGAAAAAGTTTATTTACTTGTTATTTGTTATCTTGGCACAAAGCATAATTGAGCTTGTCATCTTGAAGGACACAGTTGAGGCAATCACAGGAGCCCCTGTGCCCTGACATGAGTCCCAGAGCACTTCAGAGAGGCTGCCCCAGCTGGAGGTTGGTTATGGTAACCAGTGCCCAGGTCCTCTGAGCAGCTTATGGGAGAACACTGTAGACTCTGCCAGTGACTGGTCCTAACTTGTATGGAGGTGCATAGGGCTTTCAGCAGCTGCTTTAAATCCTACTCTAATAAGGTTGGTTAGTTTTAGAAATTTAATGCAACACAAAATCTCTTATTTAGGGGGATTTGCTACCAGAACAACAATGTAGTCTTACATTAATTTTGATGCCAAAATTATTAAAGTAAGAGTCCATTCTGAAAGTAGACGTGTCTCTTTTTAAAAACAAATTATAAAATAAAGATGATAAACAAATAAAAGGAATATTTTGAAAGTATTTATAAATATATATGTTCTTGGATTTCATTTAGGAACAACAAATGAATTTTCGTGTTATAAAGCAGCTAAGCAAAGATAAAATTAAACATACCAAGTATCATAACTAGCTAGCATGCTAAATACATTTGTTTTTTTTTGTTTGTTTGTTTTTTCGGTGCGCGGGCCTCTCACTGTTGTGGCCTCTCCCGTTGCGGAGCACAGGCTCCGGACGCGCAGGCTCAGAGGCCATGGCTCACGGACCCAGCCACTCCGCAGCATGTGGGATCCTCCTGGACCGGGGCACGAACCCGTGTCCCCTGCATCGGCAGGCGGACTCTCAACCACTGCACCACCAGGGAAGTCCAGTACATTTGTTTTTAATAATATGTACTGTTCAGGGACTTCCCTGGCAGTCCACTGGTTAAGACTTTGCCTTCCAATGCAGGGAGTGAGGGTTCGATCCCTGGTCAGGGAGCTAAGATTCCAGATGCCTCGTGGCCAAAAAACCAAAACATAAAACGGAAGCAGTATTGTAACAAATTCAATAAAGACTTTAAAAATTGTCCACATCAAAAAAAATCTTAAAAAAAAAATAAGATGTATCCTTCAGATGTTGAATTTTAGGTGGAGTGGAGGAGAAGATAAACCTTCAAGCATTCCACAAGGTTTCCAAAACATTGCCAAAATGATTTAGGAAACGCTAGGAAATTCAGTGCATTAACTTTTTAATACTCATTTCAATGTAGTATGCATTTCCATATATTATGATATGCTCAGGTGTAATACATGTTTTGCGTAGATTCATTGTTTTAATGTGCTATAGAAATCAGACTTTTCATTTTGTCCATGCTAAATCTTTTTAGACTTAAAAATACCACTACAAACCCACACATCTCAAAAAACTTGGCAAACTGTAATGAAAGCAATTGTTAATTCCAAAGACTGCTAAAATATCCCAGATATTTGTCAGTTGGCCCGGGTCTATTCTGGACACACATGGTAGGAGAGATTAATTTTCTATTGTCATATGGCCATTAGTCCTCAAAAAAAAGTAGATAATGTGTAAATGTGTATTGTTTGAAGTTACTTCAGAAAAATTTCCAGCTGTGTCTACCATTAGCAGTATTCAAACATTTCTCTCACCTGTTTGGCCTTGTTTAATATTTTGGATTGTGAGGGGTTAGAACCCAGGTTAAATGCAGTTCCCTATCCAAATGTAACTCTAAGACTTCAGGATAAATCTTTGTGCACCCCTGAGGTCAGCATATCACTCACCAATACAGTCTGGTAGAAAAAACATCAGACAAAGGGTATTAGGAACTAGAACAGAGGGAATCTAGTTCCAATTTAACTGATGATTCAAAGCTGATCTTTTCTTGTATCAAGGAAATTATGACTTAAATATCATTAATCCACTATTATTTTTTACATAGGTCAGGATTTTAGGTGCCATTGTACAAAAGAATAATACTTTCTGGAGCTAATCTCAAAGTACAGAGACAGAATGTGTAGGGTGGGTGCAGTATTTAATTTAGATGTTACAGTAAAAAAAAAAAAAAAAAAAGCAATGGCCGCTCATGTTATTAGCATCTGAAAGTCTATGTAGAAAATACAGAGACAGTGGAGAGTAGTGAATAAAAGAAATAGGGAAATCTACCAGGCAGTTGGCCTCTGCCAAAAGGAGTTGATTTAATATTTACACCACCATTCTCTCAGCTTGTGACCTATACGTTTTGGAATCCTCTCTGAAGCATCCCTGATGCTTACATTCTGTTTTCTTTCCTGGTTCTGTTGATCCTTCTTCCTAACAAATACATATTTCTCAATGATTGATCCTTGATTCTCTTTGCCATTCTCTTTATGTTCTCCTCTGTGATCACATTTAAAATTTCCACATACGAGAAGATGACTCGATCGTCAATACTTCTGCATTTTTAAACTCTTGTTCCCCATCCCCAAACACTGAAATCTCTACTCAGATTTCCAGATTCCACATATACCTCAAAATCCCAAACTGAGCGGTTAATATTTCCCTCAAAAAGTCCTTCCTCAAAATTTTATACCTTTAAAAATAAGTGTACTTTTTGTGTTGAACTTCTGTGTCCACAGTTGTAGCCTAATTGGCCCCAAAGAAGCTAAATACATTTCTTCAGTTTCCCAAAGTGATCGTGTGTGTCGTACTGCAGATTTCAGGGGAAAGTTAGAATAGGGGATTAACTCTGTGACAAAAGTCAGGCTAAATTGAAAATTAAGCTTCCCAATTATTTAAAATTTTTTTGACTATCCAAAAATGAGAGATTGTCCCTGGTCTCTCATTCTATCTGTTCTATGTATATGTATGACCTTGAAGTGTCTTCTTTTCTTCCCTTCCTCATACCCTTCAGAATTGCCTCAGAATTGTAATTTCATTTTACCTTGTGCAGAGTAATTCTGCTTTTCTTAGCTTGATTCCCAAACTTGTATATGTAAACCCAGTTAGATGCACAGCAGAACAAAATGTACTTCTATTTCATAGGATTTAGTGTCCTTAGGAAAAATTCATTGTTTCTAGGAATAATTTTCCGTGGTGCCAGCTACCCTTACTCTGCTTCTTCCCTATGCAGTCCCCATATTCCATTTTGATTCAGAAATTGAAATCAACTCTCTGTCAGTCTCCCTCTTCTGTGAGGCACACACCACCTGGACTGTCGTTTTTAAATTTTTTCTCCAAATTTAGAGATTGATTTCATTTGCTATCAAACAAAATGATATACATTTCCTGTTTTAATTAGCTAGGTGACGTTGGGCCTGTTTCTACACAATGAATACAGTGATGATAATACCTTTTGATAGGGTTATTGTGCAGTTACCTAGCACCATGCTTGGCCCTTAGCACTAAGTGATTAAATGTCATGTTCCCCTTATTTCTTCTTTGGAATTCCATATTTTATTAAGTGACTTTAGGATACTCCATTAGTCATCCTATTTAATTTTTTTTTTCCTTTTCTGTTTCTCTGCATTAAACTGTAGAAATCTTGAGTGCAAGAACTGTATCTTGGTGCTCATGTATATATATCTCACAGAGCAAAGTGGAGCTGGGTAGAGAAGAATCGAACACTTTTTTACCTGCATGGATTTCTGAAAATATGACTTTAAGTAGTTCCCTGTAGTATGTGGTGAGATTTTTTTGGAGGGGTGTGGGGATTAAACTTTCAGTAAGTAGTGATAAGTTTTCTTTGAGTTTCTAAGATGATTGTGAATCTTAATTGAGAGAAAATTGTATCTGACCAAGCCTGCTTATAGCAGCCTGTTCGTTTGAAATATATCCATTAACACTATGATTCAGCTTTTTCATTTTCTTTACTCTTCTTTGTTGCTGTCTTTTGATTAGTTGCTTTCAAATGCCAATTTATTCTTGAAGATTATTACACAGGCACACACAAACACACACGCCCACACGTGGATGCTCTCTTAACAAGAGAAGAAAGAAATTAGTTGGGTTTATTCATGCTTTGATTTTTTTTTTAATTTTCTTTGATTTAAAAAAATACAGAATACTTTAAAAACCAAAGTTTTCCTGGATAGAAGGTGGAAATGAGTGGAAGGAAAAACCAAGAGTTTTGTACAGGATAATATTCAAAGCAACTTATATGCGTACTTTGAGTTTGAAGGTGGTGATTAGGTTTTCAGATTTAGAGAAGTGTGAGACAACCTAATTAAACACCTTTTTGCTGAAAAGCGCTCAATAAATTCAGATTGCTTTGGGAAGCTCTCAAAGCTTTTATCAGTAAGCTAATACTGCAAAAGTCCTTTAAACTAATAGCTTTTGAAAAATTATTCCCCAGACTGGAAATAAATTATAAAGATATTTAAATAAATACACTTGCTAGAATCCTTACATCGAATAGGTGCAAAAATATATCTTAAAAAGTATGAAATATACAGTCAGTAAATGTGTAAGTACATATTTTCTAGTAATAATTAAGGCAAATTAATTTAATAACTTTTTGACCCCTTGCCTCTTAGATTTCTCTTTACAAATCCTTAGTAATTGTTTACGAAGGGGATCGTATGGAGATCAGGATGAAGAAAGAAAAGCAAATCTTTGTAGATAATAGGTTTATTCAAGTTATACATAAAACCTTCATCTTCTTTAGGAGCATATTGTTTATTATTGCCTTCATTAGCAGTATTCTTATTAAATGTGAATTGTTTACCTGTAAATACAATGGATCAGATTTTGTAATTTTGTGGTATCATTCAATAGCACACCTTTCTTTCTAACAAAAATACTTTTGGGTTGCCTTGTTCAATGCCCATACTGACAGGTCTTTATTTCATCTGTTTTGTCATCCCTCTGTGAGAGGCATGGACCCAATGGCCTCTGAGATCCCTTCCAATCTTTCACAGCATAAGATTTTTTTTCTTTTAATTTAATTTAATTTATTTTTATACAGAAGGTTCTTATTAGTCATGCATTTTATACACATCAGTGTATACATGTCAATCCCAATCTCCCAACTCATCACACCACCACCCCCCACCACTTTCCCCCCTTGGTGTCCATACATTTTTTCTCTACTTATGTGTCTCAATTTCTGCTCTGCAAACTGGTTCATCTGTACCATTTTCTAGGTTCCACATATATGCGTTAACATACGATATTTGTTTTTCTCTTTCTGACTTACTTCACTCTGTATGACAGTCTCTACATCCATCCATGTCTCTAGAAATGACCCAATTTCATTCCTTTTTATGACTGAGTAATATTCCATTATATATATGTACCACATCTTCTTTATTCATTCGTCTGTCGGTGGGCATTTAGGTTGCTTCCATGACCTGGCTACTGTAAATAGTGCTGCAATGAACACTGGGGTGCATATGTCTTTTTGAATTATGGTTTTCTCTGGGTATATGCCTAGTAGTGGGATTGCTGGGTCGTATGGTAATTCTATTTTTAGTTTTTTAAGGAACCTCCATACTGTTCTCCATAGTGGCTGTATCAATTTACATTCCCAGCAACAGTGCAAGAGGGTTCCCTTTTCTCCACACCCTCTCCAGCATTCGTTGTTTGTAGATTTTCTGATGATCCCATTCTAACTGGTGTGAGGTGATACCTCATTGTAGTTTTGACTTGCGTTTCTCTAATAATTAGTGATGTTGAGCAGCTTTTCATGTGCTTCTTGGCCATCTGTATGTCTTCTTTGGAGAAATGTCTATTTAGGTCTTCTGCCCATTTTTGGATTGGGTTGTTTATTTTATTAATATTGAGCTGCATGAGCTGTTTATATATTTTGAAGATTAATCCTTTGTCTGTTGATTCATTTGCAAATATTCTCTCCCATTTTGAGGGTTGTCTTTTCGTCTTGTTTATGTTTTCCTTTGCTGTGCAAAAGCTTTTAAGTTTCATTAGGTCCCATTTGTTTATTGATTTTTTATTTCCGTTACTCTAGGAGATGGATCAAAAAATATCTTGCTGTAATATATGTCAAAGAGTGTTCTTCCTATGTTTTCCTCTGAGAGATTTATAGTGCCCAGTCGTACATTAGGTCTCTAATCCATTTTGAGTTTATTTTTGTGTATGGTGTTAGGGAGTGTTCTAATTTCATTCTTTTACATGTAGCTGTCCAGTTTTCCCAGCACCACTTATTGAAGAGACTGTCTTTTCTCCATTGCATATCCTTGCCTCCTTTGCCATAGATTAGTTGACCATAGGTGTGTGGGCTATCTATCGTGTTCCATTGATCTATATATCTGTTTTTGTGCCACTACCATATTGTTTTGATTACTGTAGCTTTGTAGTATAGTCTGAAGCCAGCAAGTCTTATTCCTACAGCTCCGTTTTTTCCCCTCAAGACTGCTTTGGCTATTTGGGGACTTTTGTGTCTCCATAGAAATTTTAAGATTTTTTTTGTTCTAGTTCTGTAAAAAATGCCATTGGTAATTTAATAGAGATTGCATTGAATCTGTAGATTGCGTTGTGTAGTATAGTCATTTTCACAATGTTTATTCTTCTAATCCAAGAACAGGTATATCTCTCCATCTCTTGGTATCTTTAATTTCTTTCATCAGTGTCTTATAGTTTTCTGCATGCAGGTCTTTTGTCTCCCTAGGTAGGTTTATCCCTAGGTATTTTATTCTTTTTGTTGCAGTGGTAAATGGGAGTGTTTCCTTAATTTCTCTTTCAGATTGTTCATCATTAGTGTATAGGAATGTAAGAGATTTCTGTGCATTAATTTTGTATCCCACAACTTTACCAAATTCGTTGATTAGCTCTAGTAGTTTTCTGGTGGCATCTTTAGGATTCTCTATGTATAGTATCATGTCATCTGCAAACAGTGACAGTTCTACTTCTTCTTTTCCAATTTGTATTCCTTTTATTTCTTTTTCTTCTCTGATTGCCATGGCTAGGACTTCCAAAACTATGTTGAATAACAGTGGTGAGAGTGGACATCCTTGTCTCGTTCCTGATCTTAGAGGTAATGCTTTCAGTTTTTCACCATTGAGAATGATGTTTGCTCTGGGTTTGTCATATATTATGGCCTTTATTATGTTGAGGTAGTTCCCTCTGTGCCCACTTTCTAGAGAGTTTTTATCATAAATGGGTGTTGAATTTTGTCAAAAGTTTTTTCTGCATCTATTGAGATGATCATATGGTTTTTATTCTTCAATTTGTTAATATGGTGTATCACATTGATTTGTGTATGTTGAAGAATCCTTGCATCTCTGGGATAAATCCCACTTGATCATGGTGTATGATCCTTTTAATGTGTTGTTGGATTCTGTTTGCTAGTATTTTGTTGAAGAGTTTTGCATCCATATTCATCAGTGATATTGGTCTGTAATTTTCTTTTTTTGTAGTATCTTTGTCTGGTTTTGGTAGCAGGGTGATGGTGGCCTCATAGAATGAGTTTGGGAGTGTTCCTTCCTCTGCAATTTTTTGGAAGAGTTTGAGAAGGATGGGTGTTAGCTCTTTTCTAAATGTTTGATAGAATTCACCTGTGAAGCCATCAGGTCCTGGACTTTTCTTTGTTGGAAGATTTTAAATCACAGTTTTAATTTCATTACTTGTGATTGGTCTGTTCATATTTTCTATTTCTTCCTGGTTCAGCCTTGGAAGGTTATACCTTTCTAAGAATTTGTCCATTTCTTCCAGGTTGTCCATTTTATTGGCATAGAGTTGCTTGTAGTACTCTCTTAGGATGCTTTGTATTTCTGCGGTGTCGTAACTTCTCCTGTTTCATTTCTAATTTTATGGATGTGAGTCCTCTCCCTCTTTTTCATAATGAGTCTGGCTAATGGTTTATCAATTTTGTTTTTCTTCTCAAAGAACCAGCTTTTAGTTGTATTGATCTTTGCTATTGTTTTTTTTTTCTATTTCATTTATCTCTGCTCTGATCTTGATGATTTCTTTCCTTTTGCTAACTTTGGGTTTTGTTTGTTCTTCTTTCTCTAGTTCCTTTAGTTGTAAGGTAAGATTGTTTATTTGAGATTTTTCTTGTTTCTTGAGGTAGGCTTGCATAGCTATAAACTTCCCTCTTAGAACTGATTTTGCTGCATCCCATAGGCTTTGGATCGTCATGTTTTCATTGTCATTTGTCTCTAGGTATTTTTTGATTTCCTCTTTGATTTATTCCATCATCTCTTGGTTATTTAGTAAGGTATTGTTTAGCCTCCACGTGTTTGTGTTTTTTACGTTTTTTCCCCTGTAATTGATTTCTAATCTCATAGCGCTGTGGTCAGAAAAGATGCTTGATATGATTTCAATTTTCTTAAATTTACTGAGGCTTGATTTGTGACCCAAGATATGATCTATCATATCTGGAGAATGTTCCGTGCGCACTTGAGAAGAAAGTATAATCTGCTGTTTTTGGATGGAATGTCCTATAAATATCAATTAAATCTATCTGGTCTATTGTGTCATTAAAGCTTGTGTTTCCTTATTAATTTTCTGTTTGGCTGATCTGTCCATTGGTGTAAGTGAAGTGTTAAAGTCCCCCACTATTATTGTGCTACTGTTGATTTCCTCTTTTAGAGCTGTTTAGCAGTTGCGTTATGTATTGAGGTGCTCCTATGTTGGGTGCATATATATTTATAATTGTTATATCTTCTTTTTGGATTGATCCCTTGATGATTATGTAGTGTCCTTGCTTGTCTCTTATAACATTCTTCATTTTAAAGTCTATTTTATCTGACATGAGTACTGCTACTCCAACTTTCTTTTGATTTCCATTTGCATGGAATATCTTTTTCCATCCCCTCATTTTCGGTATATATGTGTCCCTAAGTCTGTAGTGGGTCTCTTGTAGACAGTATATATATGGGTGTTGTTTTTTTATCCATTCAGCAAGCCTGTGTCTTTTGGTTGGAGCATTTAATACATTCACGTTTCAGGTAATTATGGATATGTATGTTCCTATGACCATTTTCTTAATTGTTTTGGGCTTGTTTTTGTAGGTCCTTTTCTTCTCTTGTGTTTCCCACTTAGAGAAGTTCCTTTAGCATTTGTTGTAGAGCTGGTTTGGTTGTGCTGAATTCTTTTCACTTTTGCTTGTCTGTAAAGCTTTTCATTTCTCCGTGGAATCTGAATGAGATGCTTGCCAGGCAGAGTAGTCTTGGTTGTAGGTTCTTCCCTTTCACCACTTTAAGTATATCATGCCACTCCCTTCTGGCTTGTAGAGTTTCTGCTGAGTAATCAGCAGTTTTTGAGGGAGTTCCCTTGTATTTTATTTGTTGTTTTTCCCTTGCTGCTTTCAGTAATTTTTCTTTGTCTCTAATTTTTGCCAATTTGATTACTGTGTGTCTTGGCATGTTTCTCCTTGAGTTTATCCTGTATGGGACTCTCTGCGCCTCCTGGACTTGGGTGGCTATTTCCTTTGCCATGTTAGGGAAGTTTTCGACTCTGATCTCTTCAGATATTTTCTCTGGTCCTTTCTCTCTCTCTTCTCCTTCTGGGACCCCTATAATCCAAATGTTGTTGCATTTAATGTTGTCCCAGATGTCTCTTAGGCTGTCTTCATTTCTTTTCATTCTTTTTTCTTTATTCTGTTCTGCAGCAGTGAATTCCACCTTTCTGTCTTCCAGGTCACTTATCCATTCTTCTGCCACAGTTCTTCTGCTATTGATTCCTTCTAGTCCATTTTTCATTTCAGTTATTGTACTGTTCATCTCTGTTTGTTCTTTAATTCTTCTAGATCTTTGTTAAACATTTCTTGCATCTTCTCCATCTTTGCCTCCATTGTTTTTCCAAGGTCCTGGATCATCTTCACTGTCATTATTCTGAATTCTCTTTCTGGAAGATTGCCTACGTCTGTTTCATTTAGTTGTTTTTCTGGGGTTTTATCTTGTTCTTTTATCTGGTATAAAGCCCTCTGCCTTTTCATCTTGTCTATCTTTCTGTGAATGTGGTTTTTGTTCCACAGGCTGCAGGATTGTCATTCTTCTTGCTTCTGCTGTCTGCCCTCTGGTGGAGGAGGCTGTCTAATAGGCTTTTGGAAGTTTCCTGATGGGAGGGACTCACAACATAAGATTTTATGACTTGATTTTTTATCATAATGCCAAGAGGACTCGGTGATGCGTTTAAGGATATTGGAGGAATCCTTTTTTCAGTTGAAAACAGTCCAAAGTACTAGCAGAGAATATTTAATAAGATGATATTACAATTTGAAGAGGGCATGAGATTGCAGTTAGATAATGAGTAATGGTGGTATAAACAAATCCACACACTATTGGGTTGATTAAATGTATCTTTCTGGGAATTGAATATATGGTGGTCTTTTATATTACAAATGAGATTGGAGGAAAGTTAATGAAGCTGAACCCTCACTAGGTGGCCATGCTTTTCTGCCTGTTTGATTGACAGGAAAGGATTGCTGTTGTCTTTTAGTAATTAATCTCCTTTGTGTCATAGAGCAAGTTTTTTTATTTAAAACAATTTATTCAAGGTTAATACAGTTATGGATATGAAGCAATTAAACATTGGCTTGCATTCAGGATAAAGAAAAACTAATTGATAAACTGAATTCTCCATGCATAGAACAAGAGCAATACAGTCTTAACTGTGGAGACAATTCTTTCTGTGGATGTGAATAGCAATATTATTTTTGCTTCTAGGATTGTTACTTTTAGTTATAAAATTTTGCTTCTATGACTTAAAAATCATTCAGTCAGGAGTCCAAAAATGGCCCTTTCCAGTAATTGGACCCTCCACTGTTTGATTACAAATTCTATAACAGGGAATTTTTTTCAAGGCAAGGCAGGTTTAGCTAATAATTTCAAACAATAAACTCATTTCAAATTGCTTATCTTTGAAATAAAGTTTGCGGCTCCCATCATTTCCATTTATTTACTGTAAACTTTTAATTCATTCATGATTTTCAAAAGATAATTTAAATTCTTTCTAAAGCAAAATCACATCTATCCCTTTGAGTAGCCCTAATGCAGCTATGACTCTTCTCTCATCTATGTATTTCCAGCAACTCACTGAGTAACAACTCTGTGAATGAAACCTTTTCTGTGTGTGTTCTTGTCCCTCCTGTATCCCATTTTGTAAAAATCAAGTTCTTCTCTGCTCTTTCATTTCTCTCCAGGATCTACTGCTCTGAACCTTTCCCTGGACATGCCATAATCAGGTGGTACCTCTTAGTCTAAAGTAATGCTTTTATTCGTCTTTGCTTGTAAATTCTTGTGAAATTTCACATTTTCTGGTATCCTGTTTGTCTCCCATCTCTAAAAACAATATAATAAATGAAGTCACAGTAATTCCATGCTAAGAAAACACATGATGACTATTCCTATGGATATTTCAGTTTAGGAGCACTTTTGGAATAAGTAATACAGGTTTAGGCCAAATGAGTAAATCTTGTATGGAGAAACTTTAGCGCACTATTGGCCAAGCAGGGAAAAATTCAGGGACACATGCAGCCTTCTACATCTTTCTGGATTCCCAGTCAGCAGTCTGTATTACTGTGCTTACCCATTAAATAATCCCATTAATACTGTTCTTATGCATTATATAAGACCAGAACACTGTAGCCCAAATACTCCTTTCATAGTGTTCAAGTTGGTGGATTCTTAAAAACCTAATTTTCTTTACTGGTTATTTAGAAGGTACACATCGTACCAATTTCCTACAGTGATGCTTTCAACAACATATTACCTTATTTTCCTAGAGAAATTTATGCTCCATTACTTTATTTGACATACAACAAGCCAAACAAGTAAACTATTCCTTAACTATGAGCACTGTATTGTTTTGGTTTTTGCTGTCTTACCCACCAGATATCATTTTCTCCCTGTCTGCTAAATTCTTGTTCTGCTTCCTACCTTTTTCACAAATCCATCTAATCGAAACTAATATTTTCTTAGTATACTTTTGGTCTATTTTATGTTTCTTTCTCTTTGTGATCTTTTCCCCAGGTATATTATGATGTGCTATGATCTGAGCATGAAGTTTAGCTCTCAGCTTATCACAGCATTCTTCGTAGCTCCTAAAATCAAGCTCTTCAGATAGAAAGGAAGTGATTACAAATACACGTTGATTGATTTGATTAATTAAATCATTTTTAATTTGTTCGTGGCTATTAGCAATTTCCTCAGAAATCTTGACTATTACTATCTATTTCTTGTTATGTTTACCTATTTACGTGTAGATGATCTTTTGACCTTTTCTGATGTTTTAATTGAAATGATTCTCATCTACAGATATTGCTGGCTTAATAAATACTATTGTACATTGTCCTTATTTCCATTGTTAATATTCTGTAGGCTAGATCATTTCAAGATTCTATGATACTTGAAAGGGTTCCAATTTAATAATTTTCTATACAGTTTTTACTTTCAGATGACTAATCCTTTCGGAATGTACTCGTTTTATGGAGTATTATGGTGCTTCCCTTCAACCTGTGAGATTGATTGAAAGTAGAAACGTAGATTTCATGTGCATTCAGTTGAAAATAGGCTCATATTTTTCAGTATTCACCAAATCGTTTTTTCGCTATGCCACATTTTATATTACTGATGTTTGTTTAAAAGTAGATATGTGTGATGTATAGATTCATGGATTTTATAAAATCATTTATTATCATTTGTGACCTTAAAAGTGGATCAAGGGTTATGGAAGGAAAACACAACTTTAGAGATATGATTAAGTCTTAGATGGTTTATGTCTATTGTGACATTAAATTTTCACCATAAACTTGTGAGCATATTTGAGATCATCATCTTCTTTTTATACGAGAAGAAACTGGGGTTTAAAGATTATACATAATAAGTGGGAGAGCCACAGTTAGAATTCAGATCTGTGTCTAAAGCCATCATGCATCTTTCTTGGATGCATCGTATTATCATATATGGATATATACTCGTTAGCTATTATGATCGCTATTAGATCACTTTTCAAGGAGTCTTCCATTCTATTCCCTTTGCTTTAACATATTCCCCAACATGTTACACAACCTAGAGATAAAAAAGGAGTGTGATAAGCTTTTAAATGCATAGTTGCCCAAACATATTTCTTTGAGACTGTCTCTGCATATGGCAATAACCCTCCATCTCTGTCAGGCTGAGGCATTTTGGAGCCTGCTGGCTTGGTCACACCACAGTAACACGAATGACGGTAACACCCTGCACCCTTCACTTCACTTCGCTCTGTAACACACATCAAAGTTGCACTTTGGGCCATTAATCCCTTACAGAGATTTTGGTAAAATAATTTTTAGCATTTTTTTCACGAGTCCTTGGGGGCTGGGATAAGCACAACTGGAGGTATATTGAAAGCTCCTAGATACCTTGGGTAAATAAATCTCTGCAGGAACATTTCATCTGCTGTTTCAAACTTGGACAGAGTAGGTACAGTCTGTGTGTCCGAACTAGGCACCATTCTTCCCCTTCACTTGCCTTTTTAATCATTAGGTATCATAGATCTCTCTTGAAGGATTGAGTTAATGGAGTTTGTGAGGAGGGAAACTTACCTCCACAATGCATTTTTTGTTTGTTTGTTTTTGAACTGATCGTTTCTTCCATTCTTGATATTCATTCTTATTGATAGTGACATTGCCACTTTTGAGTTATCAGGGTGGATAACGCTTATCTAATTTTTAGCTCTGCAACTTTATCTCATTTCACCTATTGTGTTAGCCCAGAAATGCTATGGCAAAGCAGTGGAGTGCAGTGGGGTGGGGACAGAAAAATAATCAGATGTGAAAGAATTCTGCTAATTAGAAAATGAGCAAGACATCAAATGCTGAGGGTGACTTTTTTAAAGTGCTTCATTGGTTGTTTGATACATACATACCTGAGCTCCTCTCTACTGAATATGGAATGAGAAGAAATTACTTCTTGTTCACAGTTTGTCTTCTACTTATGTGATATTGAGGGCAAGTTGTATAACTTCTTTTAAAAGGTAGGCTAGGGGCAGGGCTCTGGAATAGGTAGCCTTATTCAAATTCCAGCTCCTCCACCATTGTCTCTTTGCTAAGCACTTTATAGGAATTATCCCATCCTACAAGCATAGTGGATACTATCATTAATTCCATGTGTAGATGAGCAAGCAGACCTCAGAGCTGTTTAAGTTACCCTACATTACTGGCTCTTCGAAGTGTGTCTACTCCTCTGTAAAAGGTGTATCTACAAAGTTTGTAAGAAAGACAGATGGCATAATTCCTGTAAGGTGCTTTGCAAAGAATAAATACTTAAATGATGTCAGCCCTTCTTATTTTTTATCTCATTATGATGGTCAACAGAGGTGCCATCTGTAAAAGAAATTACATAAATTGTGAAGAGCTACACACATTTTAACCATCATTATTCTTAATAACATCATGTGCCTTGTGTAATGAATGTACAATTTTAATCTTCTTAAAAAGGAAAAAAAAAGCCTTCTGGAACTTTCCACCTGAGAGCCAAGGGTTTAAAATTTTATCACTTCTTAGAAGTTTATATCTAAGAAATATGACCAGAAAGTTATAGGATAATAGTGTGAGCATTATTAAGAGAAATTTGATATTATTTACTGGAAGCTTTTTACTCAAATTGTTAAAACTTACTTGAGGGTAAGGAGAAATAATAATATTACTCAAGTTAAAAGTAAAAACCAAAAAATACTGAATATCAGTGCTTTCACTGTCGTGGCCTGGGTTCAATCCCTGATCGGGGAACTGAGATCCCACAAGCTGTGTGGCACAGCCAAAAAGTAAAAGATAAAATAAAGAAAATGAATAAAAAAATAAAAACCACCTTCTCTGTCAAAGGGAGGAACAGGAATGGCATGTCTTCTGCAGACTAGTAGTGGATGACATTTCTGATATTTGAAAAAACCTAGTAAATTGCATATTTTGCCAATTCGACTGATTTACACATCATAGTGATTTTCCAAATCCTTGGAGGAGAAATTATACAAGTGGGGGAGGAGCACACAGTACACACTTTTGTCTACCACAGAATGTGATACATTCACCCCCAATGTATTAGCAAAAACAGAAAATAAAAGGAGTATTTCCATAGCAACATTAGCAAAATAGAAAATTTGCCTACGGTGTAAAATTAGATTTTTTTTTTTTTCTGAGTCAACAACCCACTCACCAGGTTGACAGCCTGTGAAGAGTTAATGAAACTCAGAGGTAAATTATTTTAAACTAAAAAGAAATGAAGATAACATGGCAGGAATGATAAATAGTTTACAGCCAGTCAGAGGGTAGCCCGAGGTAAAGGAAACAAATCTCCTTTGATAGAATAAGAATCAAAGGGAGGGTGGTTGGAGGGGAGCTGGAGATGCAAAATGGTTATTGTAAAATTAAAAGGATGGAGGGTGGCTCAAGCAGCTGTAATCTGACAGGACCTTGGACACACTGCAATTTACTTAGACCATAGTGACATATATTGATAGCTGTTTGATTATACCTTCAATAAAGTGAAAGAACTCCTTTTTCCCCTTCTTAATTCCTAAAAGCTAATGTTGATGAAGATGTCACTGCTGTGTTTATTTAGCAAAAATCTTGTTTAATCCCTAAACAATTCTGTGAAAAGGTATTATTATCTCTGTTTTACAGATGAAGAAACAGAAGCGTAGAGAAATTAAATAAATTCTCCTGTTTTCAAAGTCAGTACATCTTTTATGGTTTCCAGAATTGTTGAACAAGCCCTGCACAAAATTTTAACTAAAAATAAGAGCTAACTTCAAAATTAAATTCAGAATAGCTGAATACTTTATGTAATAACTTTAGTTACTATGTAATACTAGGAAGTTAATGCATTTACCAGTACTTTAAATTTATTTATTTATTTTTGCTGTGTTGGGTCTTTGTTTCTGTGTGAGGGCTTTCTCTAGTTGCGGCAAGCGGGGGCCACTCTTCATCACGGTGTGCAGGCCTCTCACTTATCGCGGCCTCTCTTGTTGCGGAGCACAGGCTCCAGACGCGCAGGCTCCGTAGTTGTGGCTCACAGGCCTAGTTGCTCCGCGGCATGTGGGATCTTCCCAGACCAGGGCTTGAACCCATGTCCCCTGAACTGGCAGGCAGATTCTCAACCACTGCACCACCAGGGAAGCCCTTACCAGTACTTTAAATTTATGTGTTTTAACTACCCTCTTAAATTATCTGCTCAAAGAGTATTCAGGGCAGTGGAAGGTAATGGATGTCTGTCTGTCTGTGAGTTGATTTGGAGGGTTAATAATTCAGGCTGTTTTAAAACTCTTGAATTATGACAAGGGAAATATGGTGATAAACACTTTAGTGATTATTATGTGCTAAAGGATAAGATATATAAAAAAATGATCCTTTACTGACAGGATAAACCTCTTAAGTTAGTTTTCACTTTAGGATATCAAAATAAATTTGGTAGATTTTTTTAATCTGCCCTTCCTGATAATATTTTTTTTCACTTGTTCTCAGTTTATTACTACATATGTAAAATCATAGGTATGCATATATGAAACTAAAGATAAATTACAAATATACGTTCTGTGAACAGATGTATTTATTTCTATTCCTGTGTCTAGTTATGGTCTTTTAAGAGAGTTGAAGCTTTTGGTCTCACCTTCTGTTTTTTCTTAAAAACAAAAGATTAGCAAAAAAATAATTTCAAAGGTACTTCTCATCTATTATACTACATCTTTTTTTATTAATTATGTCAATTTGCATCATTCAATTAAATAGTATTTTTACTCTTTTCATAGACTAGTAAAACTCATGTGAACTTTGCTGCATTCCTAGATTTACAGGAAGGCAGAGCCTCACGCAGAGCATCTGACAGTGAAAAATGGTCTTAACACATCTTTTTCCTTCTTTTTAAAAGTGGTTGCATACTTCACCAGTTTTTTTTATATTACCTGCTTCCTGCAAAATTTGATCACTTTCTTGTAAGTAAAGCAATTTCTCCCTTTCTAACTTGCATAAACTTTTGTGCTTTATGCTGTTTTTGCCAACCAACATATGAAAAACAAAATGAAGCCTGAAGCCTATAAAGGTGCCTGCAAATTGTGAGTAGTGGGCTTATAAGAACTAAGCGAGTTTAACCCACTTAGTATCCTGTATACAAGGAAGAAGGGGAGGAAGGAAGGAGAGAACCGTAAAGACCATAAATTAAGGCAGATTAAGGCAGTGTGTTTCAATAATATATTTCAAAGAAAAAAATTGTAAGAGAAGGTAATTTTAGACCATGGCTAAAGATACAGATACATTGTGCATAAAGAAGATGTGGCACATATATACAAGGGAATATTTAGACTTCTGAATCATCTCCAGTATGTCTGATTTACAAGGTTTGTTTTTTCAAAAAGAGGGCTTTAGGACAAATAGTTTGTTCTCATTTTATTTCCCACAGCTTCAAGAGCTTGCTGTTAAGGTAATAGCATTGTTCTACTTGAACAATGCTATGCATTTTTATTTTAGAACAGTGCTTCTCAAACTTTAGTTCATATTAGAATCCCAGGAAGGTCTTGTTAAAACACAGATTGATAGGACCCACCCCCAGAGCTTCTATTCGGTAGGTCTGGGATGGGATCTAAGAATATGGGTGTCTAACCTTTTCCCAGGTGATGCTGCCCCTGCTGGTCTAGACACACTTTGAGAAGGGTGCAAAATGCAGGCTCAGGAGAGAACTGAAGACAAAATAAAGATTACATCAGTTATTTGATGGTGAAAGTTTGAAGATATGGAGATGGACCAGTGAACATTTTTATGGAAGCAGGCTCAACCAGATATGGTATATCAAGTAGTGGGAAGGATCTGAGATTTTACCCTTCGTGCAAGCTAACAAGCTAGTCAACCACCATCACTGGTTCAGGAGCCTCCCTGAGTTGCACACAATGGATTTCTATGTCCCCACACAGGAGGCAGCATGGGCTTTGTGTTCCCATGGGTAACTCCTGACCATCAAGTCTAGGGGGCCATACTGAGTAGCCCAGGCGGACAGTGCCTATGACATGAGCTTGTGTCACAGCTGAGGAACACTGAACCCTGAACTTGGGAAACCCCACTCTTGTAAAGGGCGCCTACCAGCAAGCCTGCCTAAATTTTACGCCACAGGATTATTTTTATTTTCCTGAGCAACAAATAAATCTGTCCTCTGCCCTGCAGGGAGACACACAAACATTCTTGAGAAAATAATCCAGAGCAGAGGCTGTCCCTGCCTCTGTTCACATGTGGTGCAGAAACATGAGAGACCCATGGAGAATTGTCTCCCAAATGGTGACTGGTTGTAGGATTAATTCAGAGGGAAGAGTGATGACATCATTAAAATCATTTAAGAATCAGAATGGAGGAACTCTGGTTCAGGCAGCCAAAATGGACCCGGGTGGCCATTGTGGATGTGGTTCTTGGATTTCTGAACCTGCATTGGTATTCGACATTTAAAGAATAAGGCAACTGATTATATCGATAGATTAGTTCTAGAATCCCAGAGTGGAATTACGTGGATTAGTCTGGATCCCTATCACATTCACAGCTAAATTCTACTAAATTTTAAGGATCAGGTGGTGATGAATTAATCCAGCCATTTTTAAGAATTAGGTAGTGATGTATTGATTCAGGAATACGCTTGTCATGTGGGAACAAGTTTTGTGGCCTCTCAAAGTATCACGATAACGAATGGTGATAATGTAAGTGAACCTAGTTATAAATCTTGATACAACTGAGATAAAACCTTGACAGGGTTTGAAAATGATTACTTATACATTTCTACACACAGCAGTTGAGCGTCAGCTCTCTGCCACACATTGTGTGAAATACTGGATGTGTACAGACATGAAAGAACTGTGTCCTGTGCCTAATGAACCCGCATTTAGTAGTTTATTGAAAGTGTGTGTGAGGGAGAGAGAGGAGAGGGAAAAGGCAATGAGGGAGCAGGAAGGAAGAGAAAAAAACAGAAGAAGATGGAGAGAGATAAATTACGTGATGGGAGTCAGGCTAGTGTGAGGATAGGGCACTAGTGGGTTATTTTTGTTTCCGTCTATCAAATTGTGCTTCTATTTTGAACGGTGTTTTTCAAAGAGTAATTAAATCCATATGTCTAATATAGCTAAAAATGTTACCCTCTAGAGGAGTGTTTTCAAAGTTAAGTTCATGGAAAAGGTGTATTATATTAAGCATGTAGATTTCTAGGAATGATACCAAGTATAGAATCAGAATCTTTGGATGGTCATGGGGTTGAGTGGGTTTGTATGTGGTCCAGGTGATTTGAACAGGCTTAGCTGGTGATTCTTCTCAGGTGTCAAAGTGTAGAGCTGATGTAGAAATTATATTCAGTTCAACAGTCTTTTAGTTTAGTGTTGGTCCTGTAGAGCCAAGAAAAAGGTAGTGATAATTGCGAGTTGTGTATTAATTTACTTTCACTACTGATAAGAGGGGTTTTGCTGTTCTTACCAGCTGACATCTCCTTTACCTGGCTTATGTATTCCAAGAGTCTGCCAATTTATTTGGAGCTAATTACATCTCTGAATATTAGACTTGAAGCTTTGTGGTTAATTTCAAAAGCATTTCCTGAATATGGCAGATCCAGGCTGAAATCTGTACAACAAGATCCAGAAGCCATGTTCCAAAAGATTTAATTTTCACTGGCCACAAATAGGAGAATAAATGATGACTGGCTTGATTTCAGCAACTTTTATTTATATGTTTTGCATATATTATACGCCCTTAAATCTTACACTAGAAAAAAGAATAGTATTTGTATTATAAAATTTTTATTTCATATAACCTGGAATGAAATCAATTGTAGGAAAATGATAGGCCATCTAAAAGAAATAATCTGTAACCTTACATTGTACCTTATGAGTACAGTATAAGATTTCTATATGATTTGCTTAATATAGTCAAAAATTGATGTTTTGCTATTAATCTTGATAGTCCTCTACTTGTGTCACGGTTCCAGTACATACAGAAGTGTTAAAATATTTGAGTAGACATAAATAGCAAGATTACATACTTTATTTCTACTTGGTCAGTCTACAAATAATTTTAATCAAAATATGTATTAAAAGTTAGATGTTATGTAGTCTTTTCTGTTTCACTTGAGAAGCAATGCTCAAAAAGGCAAAGTCCTTTTTTTTCACCCCTCCATAAACTCAAGAAGATGAACTGATGCTAAGTTATTTTTCCGAGTTCGGTAGAATTCCTCAAGTCATTGGAATATATTTTTCTAAATTAAAATTGGATTTTATTTTTTAAAAAACACGTTTTCTTTGTCTTGGAATCAATTTGGGACTACCCTGCTAGAAAAGTGAAAATGATTTGAAGAAAAGAAAGATAATAATTATAATTATGTGCTCATGTTTCATGTCATTAAAAGCAGAAAGTCTGCAAAAGTATGCTTTAGGCAAGCATAAGTAAACATAAAAACAGAATTTAGTCATCTGTGTAAGAGTGGGCTTGCTAAACCATAGAACCATATTGAAAGGGGATTGTCATGTCTTTGGATAAGTTGCCTTGCTTAAGTGTTGATTTAGCATCTTTCAAACTGCATAAGAAGCGCCTATGAGAACAGAATGATGGTCTCTTGATGGAGAGATGGAACAGGTAGGACTATGTTTACAAATAAAGCCTGTTCTGTGTTCTGACGATAAGGATGCAATAAATGCATAGGCTTTTGGTGCTGAAAAGGGGGCTTAGAGATGGTTCCAGCTTTGTTTCCCTGAGGATTCTTCCCTCCTCCGTGCATTATCTTTACTTTCCAAAACCACCAGCAAACCATTTCTTGAAACTCATTGACATTAACCAAATCTCTTGTCCAATCTAAACCGTCACTTGCAAGTGTGATAGGTTTCACTTTAGACAAATCATTCCCCCCATGAAGCCGGTGTAGTTTCTCTTCAGTATTCAACCTGCATGCAGCCTATTAGAAAGAAGAATCAACAACATCAGTATCAGAAAACGTTCACATAATTTTAAAAAATGCGTGCCACACAATGCCGGAGGATACAGACAAATTCATTTATAGTGATTGCTGTGGGTAGGGAAATTGGTCAAGGGATGAATAAGGTGAACTTCAAGGTTATTTGTACCATTTTATTTTTCACATTAAAAGTTATAAAGACAATTTTAATTAAAGATAAAAGTGAATTCTGGGTGATGAATTCGAGATTGTTTGTTTCTCTACTTTTCAGTGCTTTTAATCTCCTCCCAAACCAAACAAATAAAAAGACCTAAGGCTAAAACTTGTCATTGGCTAGCAGTACTCATTCTTTTTAGAATCCTTCCTGTTCTTTATTTTTGAGACATTGCCATTCTTGATAAAAGCAATATTTTAAAAAATTTATTCACCATGTCACTGATTCCACTGTAACTAAACTAAAACGAACAAATGTATATTGTAACCGTTAAGAAAGCATCTGTCGAACACTGATCCTATGATGTTAAGTGTGTGTGAGAGTGTATGTTATATAGGATATGATATATGGTATATGAATGTGTGGCAGTTCCCTTTAGAAGCAGGAACTGAGTCCTGTAGTTTTTCCTAAACACTTCTACGTAGCAAGTGCTAAGTAAATGTCTGTTGAATAAGAGCAAATGCACACTGTACTTCTTCTCCTCCCAGTCAGGATGTATATTTACCTATAGCGATCACAGTCATCAGGTGTCAAAACATGGCAAAGGTAAAACTCATCCTACTTAGCCTATTCAATTTTTATAACTTTTCTCAAATCTCAGCTTCTGGCCTGGCTTCTTTAGCCAATAGATCTTTTTCAAAGTACCAATAATGTTCCTTTATAAAAATGTTTTAAACAATACATAAGTATAGCAGGTGTGATTTTTAAAAAAGTATAAAGCAATTTCTCTACACGTGAAGATTTTTATACTAAACTCCTTGTTCACTAGGATATAACAAGTTGTTAGAAGGCTTTGGTAGAATTCTGCTGGGTATATATATTTATATGAATTTAAAGAAACATTGTTTATACGTTGTTTTATGTGAATTTAAGTGAATATTTTGCATTGTTTCCCATTATTTGGTGAAAGTTATTAGAAAGAAAAGAGTATTTTTACCTTTTAGATGGAACATTATACTAAATATTCATGGGGTTATGATGTTATCTTTTCTATTGAGGTCTTCAAGCTTTCTATCACCTTAAGAAATGCAAAAGAAATGTGACACCTCAATCTTTTTTTTTTTTTTTTTAGTATTTCAGGAAATGAGGTGAGAAAGCAGAACATAATGATCTCCTCTCCTTTCTCATTTTATTTGTAGTAAAAATAAAATGAAATAAACTGAAGAACTCATTTTATTGACTACTGTATTAAACTGCTATATTCCCTAAATTGCATTTGCTTTTGGCCCACCCTATAGTTCCATAGATAAGAGCTTTCTTGCAGAGCAAAATACAGTGAAAATTTAGGGGCCATTAAGATGTTTTCATTCATTTCACTCACTTATGTACCTATTGAAGTGGTCATCAGTGAGTACAGTTTTAACATATTCTGTTCTAGGTATTTGTGTCTGTAGATTCATATGGAAGTAAAACTTTGATATATGGTTTTGAGCATACCAATAGAAAATATATCAAATAAATATTATTGTTAAATGCTGAAAAATGTTAAGTCCATTGCCTACATCCTGTAGTTAGTGAATAGCAGCACCAAAATTGTAAACCAGATGTGTCTGATTCAAAAGCGCATGCTTATTTTAGCTATACTCCAAAGTTATTCATGGCACCTGTACATTTTTCTTCAGAACATAGAAGTCTGTTCTTTGACGTAAGTTTGCTATTTTCAATAGATATTGTTAGACCATTCACATGATTATCCTGATTATTTTGATACGTTAAGAGCATTTGATGAGGTTAGGGAAAACTTGTCAACAGAGGCATAATACAATAATTTGTTCATCCTTATTGGGTGTTAGCTATTTGAACATTAATCATATAACACACACATATTTTACTGGTAAGTCTGAAAAATCTTGACATACACTAGCCAAAGAAATTGTTTTGAATTAGAGATGTTTCTTTGAATGATATTTCAATTCTTGATATTATTAATATAAGTACCAACATTGTTGGAGTCTAATGGAACTGTCATATGATCCCTGAAGGTTTACTTTCAAAACTATCAAAAGAAAATTCTTTGTAATTAAATGTTTCAGAGAACTTTATCTTTCATCTGCAATAAACACACAGTCTAGGAAGCAAGTTATTTACAGGTTTGGAAAATACTCTTATTTCCAAGAAAAAAATACATTTAAGTATTGTTAAGGAGAATGATAGAATTATTTCTTTTTATACTGTACAGTTATACTGCTTTTATTAAACTTTCATATCACTTGCCAGATGCAATGCTAGTGGAAGAGATAAAGATGACAAAAAGGTGAAGGTTGAGAATGAATAGGCCTTCAAGGGAGCTGATCTTTCTCTGATCTGATAAAACCTTTCCCATTATCTATTTCTTTCTTTTTTGTTTTTCTTTTTTTCCTTGCAGATCACTGCATATCAAGAGCCTTTTCTCTGAATAGCAGCATTCTCTCAGGATTTGAGGGCAAGACTTATATAAAGATAGTTTCCAAATTGACATACGACATGTTGTGCTGTTTTTAGAATTTGCCTTTAGAAAATTCTAAAAATTACTGGGAAGTTTTCCATTAATCTGAAATAGTTTTCTACCAGTGTTTTTTATTTTGATACTACTATGTCTTCATGTATTCTATGAATGCCAAGTGATGTTAACACTTTGATGGGTTTAGTGGGAACTAAAGATTGGTCTTGTGGAATAAGAATAAGCTTTGGAGTCGGAAAGCTTATGTTCAAGTCCATTTCGTTAAACTTGTGAGTCCTTAAAAGTCTTTAAAATGAGTTTTTATTTTAAATGCTCAAACCAGTAGGTAGGTAGGGATGTACATATTATTATTACGTTTATGACATTGTATATATACTTATCATTCCATACCCAAAGGATTTTCATATATACATGTGCTGTTTCATTTATAATAAAGCCGTTTAATGAAACTTTCTCACTTACCTTAATATGAGCAGAATTTTCAATTTTCTGTTGTAGGTATTTATGCTGAACTGGGTTTTTTGTTTCTCTCTGATTCTCCGCCTGGTTTTAATGTTTGATACTATATTAAACTGTACTGTGAATTAAATGAGAAAAGATACATTTTCTTTTTCTGAAGTAGGTTATTGCTGTGGGTCTATTTTTATATATCTATAGCTAACTATGGAAACAGGGATGTCCTACCGAGCAAATATTCACATTTTATTAGGTAGGAATTTTATCAGTCTTAACACAATTTGCCTGTGGCATTTAACGGTAGGTCATTGGCTTTAAAAATAAAATATCACTTGACTAGAATAGAAGTTAATTAGGGACTTGCAGTGTCCAGAAGACATGCCAGTTTTCTATGAGTCATGACTAGCTGGTCTTTTGCCACAAGAAAAAGCACCATCAGCAACTATTTGTATCACTCCCCGAGGTAGGCTAAGTCTCTAAAGTTCTGTATTTTGGTTTGTTGTGAAATCTGCTAGGTAAAAAAAAAAAAAAAATTCCTAATTTCTTCATGAAAAAAGAAGATAATAGTAGTGCATTTTCATGATTATGTATCCCTGGATTTCCAAGCTGGGGATATATAATATTTAGCAACTTTCCAGCTCTAAACTAACCTTCTAAAATACACTTTTTTTTTCTTATACATAACTACAGGTCTTTAGGTTTCTAAAACTCTCTCAGAATCTTGCAATAAATATCATTTACTTGATAAAATTAGTGTTTATATATATTAGAAATAAAGATGATTTGGACTCTCCTCCCCCTAGGAGAATTGTCTGATAGTTTGTGACCATTGTTCATCCCTCTTTAACTTTTTTTTTCTAGAAATAATTAACTGTGATGATTACTGTCACTCTGGCTTATTAAACATGGATTAAGTTCATATTATAAGCCATGTGATTCTGAGTCAGATCATTAAGTTATACCTTCTCCTGCTCTCCAGAGTAAAGAACAGCATGGTTGAGTTAGAGCTGGTGTCTTGCAAACCACGTATGGCATTGTGGGTGAATGCCCCCCAATGTGTTTTGTTTGTTGGGTGGCAGCCTCCTTCTGTGTGTCTCGTGAGGAAAACATGTTAATATCCCTCTTCAACACATTTTAGAGTTCTAATATTTCTTAATCTAAAAAAATATTTAACTTATTTATATTTTACCCAGTATTTTGTTTAAATTCACAAAATGCTTAATTTTATTATTGGCCCCATACATATGAACAATTTAGTTGTTCTTATGTGGCCTGTTAAAAATGAGGGAAGACTTACGTTCTGAATTTTGTCAAGAATATGCCTTTGTGTTATTTTCTCATCTGTCTTTTCTTTTTCTATCTTCCCTACTAAAGTTTTCCTATAAAGAAATGGCTTCCATTTCCATTTGTTTTGCCATTTTATTCACTTTTTTGCAACATTTTCACACAGAATTTGAGTTTCCAAAAATATTGTGATAAATATTACTGAGATGTATACATTTTTCCCTTGGTTTTTCTCTGTTTAGGTTTTTGACCTTGTAGGGATAGAGAACCTTTTCTGGGTTACTCTCCCTGCTACAATATCTTACATTTACTAGCTTCTTTTATGTTCCCTTGCTGTCTAGTAGTTGATAAACTGAAACCATTGTCATTGAAGCACACTGGAGAATTTTTCCTTTAAATTGATTTAGTTTAGGGGTTCTTAACTTGAGATTTCCCACTAGGCAGTATTTTTTAGTCATTGGTAATACCTATGTAAGAGTTTAGAAAAATGATTATAATATTAAAGAAGAGGGAATAAAAGCCAATACACTAATATAAAACTAGTCGAAAGGGATGTTTCCATTCCCCAGTGTGGGCAAGACTTCCACATCAAGAGCACACACTGAAGTATAGTTCATAGTGAAAGATCAAAAACGTGAATCAACAAACCACTATGAGATTATACTTTTCTAAAACCTAACCTGATCATTTCTATCTCCTAATAAATGAGTTTAATACATTTATTATATTTACTGATATACTTGTCCCATTTTGCCTGTCTCCTAGCTGTGTGGGGGGCAGGCTACAGGTGAACTCAGTACTCAAGGGACACAGTGTACAAATGGAATCTTAATTGTCCTTCATAGTTAGATAGCTGACGTGTATATTTGCTTACTGTCTGCCAGGCACTGTTCTAAGCACTTTATATATAGTATCTCATTTAATCCTTTCAACAACCCATGAGGCAGATTTTGACATTATTCCTATTAGAAAAGGGGAGGAGAGACTTAACTTCTCCGAAGTTTGCACAGCTGGTATGCAGCAGGGTTGGTATTTAAACCCAGGCAGTCAGGTTTCAAATCTGTTCTTAATCACTAAATGTTACTGTGTCTTGTGAAAGTTTAGCACACGGAGAATATGATAATAACACTGGAAAATACAAAGAGAAAACTCTAAAAAGTATTAGACAAGGGGGAAAAAAAAGAATTTATCCACAAAAAGTCATTAGCAGGCTGACAATAGGCATTTCATCTCCAGCTGAACCTAACGGAATAACATTTTAAAAGTGCTAAAGGAAAATAGGTCAGGCTAGAATTCTCCAACGACTTTGGCATATAAGAGTGAAGGGGAAATAAAGCCTTTTCAGATGTGTGGATTATGATTGTTTGTTACTCATGGGTATTTGAATAAACTCTTAAGAATGTACTTTAGCAAGGAGAAAATTATTACATTTTTGTGGCTTTTGGTAAAAAACTAAAAATGCTATTAAGAAGGTGCCTCTACAGCACTTAGCACATACTTATTGATTCTCATTGTTATTACATTTCCAGTTATATAGAAATATATGCTATAAAGGTATTTATGAAAAGCAATATTCTACTAGGATTAATATAGTGATCAAAGCCTTTTTTTAAAAAAAACAAATGAAATGTTAGTCATTGATAGAAAGCACTGGAAGTGGACACTACTGCCAGTGATGGCAGAGGTAGTAAACTTAATGGTATTCAAGAATACTATGCTATTTATATTACTGAAGAGTTAATATATATGTATCAACTTCAATAAATTAAAGTATTAAATGATTTAGAATTTATGAATCACAAATAAGGAATCTCTTCTTTTTTATGTGTCTTAATAATTGATTTGAAAACCCAAGCACTGTATAACAATTATGTATTCATGTGGTCATTTGAATTCTAAGATTTCTTGTTTTCTTTCCAGCGCCTGGCTTTGGAAGCCGAGAAAGTTCAAGCAGCCCACCAGTGGAGGGAGGATTTTGCAGTAAGGACCCTTTTTAACCACTTGATTTAATAAGTACATCGATGTTTTGTGTTTGGATAATTATGATTTCATTTAAAATATTTTTTTTAGTGATGGACTCTTAAGGTATTATGGGACCAAAAACAAGTAGCTGTACTTCGTTGCTTTAAAAAAACACCTTGAAATATTCTCATACTCAAAGGTATTTATAAAATTAATAACAGAAAAATAACATTAAATTATAGCATTTGAATAATCTTTATAGGTATTATGAATATACTAATTGAAAAACAAGTGACATTTTTTAAGAAGTGACATGCATATTGTAGTCACTTTGACAGTGGGCAATGCAATTAAAGTTAGAACAGATGCATTAAAGCCTCTTAAAATTTAACTTGCTCCACATTAGTTAGAAGTTATCCTTCGTCTGCTCTGGTCTGCTTTTAGAAACGTCAGCTGATATTAACTTCTGCACCTATTTTTTTGATAAACTGCTTTTGTGCTCCAAGAGTCACTGGGCTAGTTATACAAATTGCAGAAATTCTTCTTGTGATGAGTTCCTTCCCTCCTTCCTTCCTTCCTCCCTCCCTCCATCTCATCTCTAGCTATCTGTTATATCTTCTTGCATCCATGGTACACAATGAAGAAGCCTGATCTTAATAGTTAAAATACTTCTGTTACATATTTGAATTGTATCATTTATAGTGAAAATCTCTTTAGTTTCTTTTTTTTTTTAACATCTTTATTGGAGTATAATTGCTTTACAATGTTGTGTTTCTGCTGTATAACAAAGTGAATCAGCTGTATGTATGCATATATCCCCATATCTCCTCCCTCCTGTGTCTCCCTCCCACCCTCCCTATCCCATCCCTCTAGGTGGTCACAAAGCACCGAGCTGATCTCCCTGTGCTACGCAGATGCTTCCCACTAGCTATCTATTTTACGTTTGGTAGTGTATATATGTCCATGCCACTCTCTCACTTCGTCCCAGCTTACCCTTCCCCTGCCCTGTGTCCTCAAGTCCATTCTGTATGTCTGCGTCTTTCTTCCTGTCCTGTCCCTAGGTTCTTTAGAACCTTTTTTTTTTTAGATTCTATATATATATATATATATATATATATATATATATATATATATGTCAGCATACAATATTTGTTTTTCTCTTTCTGACTTACTTCACTCTGTATGACAGACTCTAGGTCCATCCGCCTCACTACAGATAACTCAATCTCGTTTCTTTTTATGGCTCAATAGTATTCCGTTGTATATATGTGCCACATCTTCTTTATCCATTCATCCGTTGATGGACACTTAGGTTGCTTCCATGTCCTGGCTATTGTAAATAGAGCTGTAGTGAACGTTGTGGTACATGACTCTTTTTGAATTATGGTTTTCTCAGGGTATATGCCCAGTAGTGGGATTGCTGGGTCGTATGGTAGTTCTATTTTTAGTTTTTTGAGGAACCTCCATACTGTTCTCCATAGTGGCTGTATCAATTTACATTCCCACCAACAGTTCTTTAGTTTCTGATCAAAGAAAAATTCCAGACAGCTCATTTGGGGGCTGTTAACCCCCCTCGCCCCATTTAAAGTACGATTAGAGTTTGAGTGACAGCTTGATAATACTGTTCAATTGTCTTTGGATGTTTTGCAAGACATCTCAGATTTGAAGGTAAGAAAGTTGTGGTTCAATAGAACACTAAACTGAGGTTTAGGAGTTGACACTTTCACTTCGTGTTTATGTGATTTTATTGTCTATCAAAGGCAAATATAGAAAATGATACTTCATTCACTAATAATATAGGATAACAGTTAAATAGTATTTCATGCTTGATGATTCTGATATTATTTATTTTTACTGTCTTTTCCACAGATTTATATTTCTTAAGTAAACTCTTAGTCTGCTCAGTTGAGACTCTATTTGACTGTCAGTTTGATTCTTTCGCCTGAATTGGTCGTATTGCTTGCTTTGTTGGTATCATGTAGGTACTGGCTTAATCCACAATTGTTTGTTATAGGTACATTAAGAAAGATCAATATGTCATCCATAATACATAAAGAAAAAATCAGCGATTAAGTTAAAAACACAACCTTTCTGAGTATAGAGGACAAATTTTAAGCTCATCCAGAGAAGATGTTACAGTGCAGTTTGTTGCTGTAAGGAAAGTAAACCTGCATTTTTTTGTGTGTCTTGAATAGACCAAAAACAGCCAAAGTAATTTATCCCAATAAATATCCATTCGAGAACTAATAATTAGTGACATTTACTTTTCTTCTCCATCTTAGAGGTGGCATAGTAAAAGCAGTGTAAAGGCATAATAGTTGTGAAGTTAGATGTTGTATTTTGCCTAGTCTTGGTATATAAATTGGCGCTGTTTTAGTTTAAATCCTGAGTACTTCTGAGAATCCAAAAAATCATTAAGTTCATCAAATCAGATTGCATAGTATATAGATTCTATTGCTGTTTCAAAAAGCTTTTCTTGCATTAAGGGAATTTGGTAATATTTCATGTAGTCGTTTATTGGTTGTATGTCTTTTCCAGCTTTCTAGGGAGAAATGATGTGTTAAAAGTAACTTTACAAATAGGAATGTAGTATATAAAGTTTCCTTCCCGGATATATTGGCTCATTAACATGAAGTTAACATTTTGGCAGTGATTTATTTTTCCTTACAAAAGTAATGGGTGACCACTGTAGATGACACAGCAACTCTCAGTGTGTGCTAGCCATTACTCTATTTTACTGAATCCAAACCATCATCAATTGTAAGGGTAAGAAAGAAAAAAAGAAGCTAATTAAATTGTGATGCACTAACAATTTTAAGCAGTATTCATATTTGTCGGATGTCAAAATGTGTAAAAATTTACCTTGAACCGTAACTCCTTTTATCTGTTCTCTCAGTGCCTATATCCAAACAGAAGTATTGCTAGGAAAAGTCATGCAAGAGGACAAATCAGTTCCACAATGACACAGATACCATTACTAGATCTTCTATGGTTAAATAGAAAATACATTGTTTACCCAGTAAATGTTAGGAGTTCTTAGCAAATAGTCGTCACCGTGTGGGAGAATTCTTGAACAAATTCTGTTTTAAATTTCCCCTTAGGTCACCTCACAATTTATTTAGGACTTGTGAATGTACTGATTGACATTAGAAGAGACTGTTAAAGGGAAAACAAATTAGAGAACTTTAGAGCCCTGTCAACTCATTTCCCCAGTACCCTTCTTGATGGACTGTAAATGATGTTCACAGGACACATATCTGTCACAGTTTGCATGTGGACAATTGATATTTTCCCTAAAGCGTTTACAATAGCACTTCCCTTTGAAATACCATAGGTGATAGGCAGTTGAGATAGTAGTGATTTTATATTTGAAGAATAGAACCCGAAAGAAGATTGCCTTCAAATTCAAATAAGTAAATAGTGCAAAAATAAGCGACCCTTTTTCCCTTTTTCCTTGTTTCTTTTCTGATAAACTAGATGATGATTCAGTTCATATACATACAATAAGGTTAAACACATCCTTCAGGACCATAATAAAAATCAAATTCATGCATGGTTGGAAATTAGAAATCATCAACATTAAATGTCTCTTTTTTTGTGATTACATACAAAACAATCAGAAATTTTGTCAATATCTTAACCAAACATTTAAAAATGTTTAATTTGAAGTTAAATGCTGCCATACTCCAGAAGGTCCTTGTTTTAAACTTTATAAGCCTTTTATCTTCTAAGGCATTTAACTATGCATCAGTGCAATACTTCTTTAATGCCACCCTTTAATAATTTAACACTAGGATGATTTAGAAGGCAGAAATAATTTCCTAAAAGGTACATTAGCATTTCAAAATGAAATATAATATGCCGATTCTTCCCTCTAGTATAAGTAGGGAAGTTTCATTAACATTACTTAGGCAAAATGTTGATTAACATTCTGTACTCTGTAGTGTAGAGAAATCTCAAGAACAACAAGAACAAAAGGCAAAATACTAAAATGCTGGCAACAAGAAAGGGCTCCTGTAATTCACACTCTCCCTCAGCTCCACTCAATTCCCAATTGGATGTACAATTGAGGGAACAAAGGGCATACACTTTAAATGGATCAAGATTTATGCGGTCATGCATTTACAAGTTCAAACCAATATTTGTAAATAAGCTGTGTCTACCAGCTGCCTTTCAGGTCTGCATGCAACTTACTGGCATTAAAGGGCACCTCTCATGTCACTTATGATGGACAAATTATTTTATTAAGGGCAGGTGGGAGAAGGAAAAAGGAGCTTGGAAAATTAATTGTTCTGCATAAAATAATTGCTATTATTTCTACTGAACAGATCTTTTCCAGTTGCTTTTGAAATCTCTTTTGATTGCATTGCAATGGTTGGTTAACTAAAGCAATTTTGTTTCCAACTAAGCCTGCGATATTAATTGTACGTACACATGTATAAACATAAGGGGTGCCTAATTTGTATTTTAATAAGTAGGATCTTTATGTATGGCTTATTAACATCGGCTTGTTATTGTGAATGCTGAGCACAGACAGTCTAGAAATTGGGCAGTAAATAAAACATTTAGGGAGCCTTTTTTAGCTCCAGCTTTACAGAGAAACTAAATTAGATGGTGGGAATTTTTCTAGTGAAGTTGAATGTTATTGAGTGTTAATCAGGCTAATTTAATTCTCCTAATTGAGTTTTAATTATATACATATATTTTTTAAAAATTACCTTACTCAAATCATATTTTGAAATGTTGCTTTAAAAGTTGTACTGTGTAGAATTTTGTGTTTATATGAGTTAAATTAATAGGCACTGGCATTCTATATTTTATTATTTCATCTATCCTAATCATTTCATGAAATAACATCACCTCTGTTGATTGCAGCACAAACATTTGTGACTATGGGAACTAGGAAATCATACTGTATTTATTTTGGTTACAATATATAAAGAGAAACACTATTCTAAATTATAATTGTGCAGGTTCAGGATACAGAAGTGCTGGCTTTTTAGGAATAACAAGTGGGGAGTACTTACAGACAATGGAATATTATTCGGCACTAAAAAGAAATGATCTATCAAGCCATGAAAACACGTGGAGGAACCTAAAATGCATATTACTAAATTAAAGAAGCCAATCTGAAAAGACTACATACGATATGATTCTAACTATGTGACAGTCTGGAAAAGGCAGAACTATTGCTAAGGAAAAAGAAAAAAGACAATCAACCCCAAATGGAGACACATATGCTAAGCCCCACATCACCAAACCATGACTTAACTTACAGTTTCAACTCTCCTAGAAATGGAATCTTAAACCAATTGGTCAGGAATTACCTGATGAGCCCTAGTTAGGAATCTGCCTGATATAGACCCCTGCCATCCTCGAAAGGACAGTAACCTTGCAATAACCAACCTGCCTTTTTTGCCTAGTACAATTTCCTTTTCCCCACTCTCTTCTGCTGTAAAAGTCTTTCATTTTGTACAGTTCCTCAGAGCTCCTTTCTGTCTGATAGATTGGATGCTGCCTGATTCAAATTGATTTTTGCTCAAATAAACTCTTAAAATTAAAAAAAAAAAGTAGGGGGGAGTGGCATTGTCTTAATGAATGAATGAATTTAATAGATTATCAAAATGATTTTAGTCTCTAGCTGGATTTAGTCTTTCTTAGTTTCTACATTTGGTTGAATTGTCCTTTTGGAATCAAGAGCTTACATATTATGCAACAGTTCTTATGTAGAGAAACAATCAATTTTTTACTACTACTTTTTTTAAAGAGTTTTGTCAGTTTCTCCTCATCATCAAGATAGATGAAAAGGAGCCACAATGCAAAACTGATTTACCCTCAAATTGTGGGAAACCGTTCTAGGAGAAAAGAGCCAGGCAAATTCATGGTACCATATTCTTTTTGCTAACACATACATATAAATGCCCATGGTAAGAGCATTATAAGATAGCAGAGTAGAAAATAGTAACTGTGGGCTTTAAATTATTAATTATCCTGGATGATAACCCCTCTCTTTTGTTTCTTATGTTGAATAAAAGAAGAAGCAAAATATTTATCCAGTAATTACCTAGCCAATAATCTTGGTTTTATTTTTAATAATGTTTAATATGTTCTAATGATCTTCCTCTTCTCAGTATTATTTCTTTTAAAACGAAGGTCACATGATAGCACATGATGATACATTAGAACTCCCTAAGTAAGACATCATGACAGCATGTCCTGGGATAATGCAAACTTAGATCTAATTGGAGCTGGGTAAATTTCTTTCTTTCTTTTTTGTCCCGCTCTCAGGAAGGTAGAGAGGAGTTAGAAAGGGCAGGCATCTCTAACTTGGGAAATGGGGAGGTGGATGGGGTCTTCATGTTTTTCAAGTCTAATCTGCTGCCTCAGTGTCCTGGTATTGAGCTGATGAAAACATTGTTAAATTAGTGGGAGATTCCAGGAATTGCTGCCAATATTCTAAAAATTGTAGCCATGAAGAACACACAAATATCAATACCTCATTGATATTTAAGCTAGAGTTATTTATTGCCATCTGCAGGTATCAAATTGTAGTTGTCACAAGAGAGCTTTTGAACTTAGGTATTTCATTAACCTCTCTATAACTTGAGCTACATTTAATTAAAATTTTTGGACACCACTTATTTGCATTAAGGTGGGGTTTACTATATTAAAAATGTCTCAACCACAAAAGAACTAAAAAAATGAAGAAAAATGTATAAGCATTAAAAATTACTGCATAGTTTACAAAGATTTGCTCTATAAACTTTTGTCCACTTCATTTCCTTATTTAAAAATCTTCAGTTACTTTCCATTTAGCATAAATGATATACAGGCCCTTCATGATCTGGCCCCATCTTATTTTTCATACATTTCTACTGGAACATTTCCCCAGCAGCTATTACCGTTCTCCTGAAATTCTGAGTCCCAAACAGAGTAAATTATTTGATGGTTCCCTAAGACAATATTCTTTCCTTCATCCTCAGACCTTTTGATAATCTCTGCCTAGAAATCTCTCTCATCTCTCCCCAATTTCCTTTTGGCTTTGATCCACCAATCTTGGATTTGTTGTCTGTTTTATATGGCCCTCTAATGTCTAGTATATATTCATATTCAAGTACGTACTCCCTGTATAATTTTCCTTTTTCCACATTTTTTCAGCACTAAAATGTAAACTTCCTGGGGATAAGAACTTTGGCTAAAGCATTACTAAAAAAACTGTAGTCTAGTACAATGCATAATAGACATAATAGTACAATGCAGTAGCCTATAAGTAATTTTTAAACTAAAAATAGTTACTTGTAGTGCTGAGGTATCTATTTTTATTCTAAATATTTATTGTCAATTTCACTGGAGAAATAATAAAAAAAAAACTTGGTTTAAACTGTACTTTTTAAAAGTCTGAATATATTTGCCCGTAGCTGTGACATAGTTACAGAACACTGGGCTTGGAGTTATGCAAATCTATACTTCAAATGTTGGCTTTGCCACTAACTTGCAATACAATTTTAGAAAAATAACAGTCTTTTGAATATCAGTTTATGTAAAAACTCTTAGTTCTGTAGTCTCCACCAGCATAATTATTTTTGTAAGATGCTCTGTGCTTGCCCTATTTCCCTACGAAGGAAGATATTTTCTAGAAACCTTGTGGTATGTCCCAGGTGTTCACACACAGGTTGACACAAGTCCCTAGATGGCTGTTTGCCTAGTCCAGCAAGTATCTGCCGGCTCCCATGACTGTGGTGCTCGATTTGCTGTCGTTGCTCCAGTGAAAGAATACCACTCTGCTCAGGCTGCTGTCAACTGATGCATCCCAAACTGCAAAGCACTTGAACTTGAGTCATAGTGTAGTCTGTGCAGAAAGAAGGGTGAATGACCCTATTTCCAGCCATAGATTTTTTTTCAAACTAGATAAATCATATTTTAATGTACTATTTAAAAAAGTCAAAGTTCATAAGAAAATCAGTGAACAAAATATTAAATTTATTTTTCTTTAAAAACATTTCATTGTGATAAGAGCACAACATGAGACCTACCCTCTTAACAAAGTGTACAATACATTATTATTGACTACAAGTACAGTGTTGTACAGTAGATCTCCACAGCTATTTATCTTGTGTTGCTTAGTTGAAATTTTATGCCTGTTGATTACTAACTCTCATTTCTCCCTCCTCCCCAGCCCCTGGTAACCACCATCCAGTCGTTGATTTTATTGACTATTTTAGGTAACTCATGTAAGTGGAATCATGCAGTATTTGTCCTTCTGTGTCTGCCTTATTTCACTTAGCTTAATGTCCTTGAAGTCCATGCATATTGTATTGTAGAATCATCTACTTTTTAGAGGCTGAACAATATCGTATTATATGTATATACCACATTTTTTAATATCCATTCATCTGTAGATGGACATTTAGCTTGTCTCCACATCTTAGCTACTGTGAATAAGGGTACAATGAAAATGGGAGTGTTAATAATATTTCTTCCAGATCCTGATTTTAAGTCTTTTGGATATATATCCAGAAGTGGGATTGCTGGATTATATAGCAGTTCTAGTCTTAACTTTCTCGAGAAACCATACTGTTTTGTGTAGCGGCTACACCATTTTGCATTCTCACCAACAGTGTGCAAGAGTTCCAGTTTCTCTACATCCTTGCCAATGCTTGTTGGTTGTCTGATGGATTAAAGACTTAAAGGTAAAACCTGAAACTCTAAGACTTCTAGACCAAAACATAGAGGAAAAGTTTCATGACATTGTTCTTGGCAATGATTTTATGGATATGATACCAAAGCATAGGCAACAAAACCAAAAAGAAACAAGTGGCACTATATAAAACTAAAAAGCTTCTGCACAGCAAAGGGAACAATCAACAGAGTGCAAGGCAACCATGTATCTGATAAGGGGTTAATCTCCAAAATGTATAAGGAACCCATACAACCCATTAACAAAAATTACAACCCTAGACAGTTTTAATCACCAGACTCTGAAGCTAGTTCTCATATTCTCATTTATTTAATTCTTCTCCCAAAGAAGGCAGAAGCACCTTTCCTTAGGAGTCTGTGAGGAGACTTATTTTTTACCTTATCCTCATTTCACTAGTGTCCCTGTGAACACTTGTTTATGTTTTTTTCCCTTTTTTAGGAAACAGTCAGTCAGCTTCCAGCAAATGAATGCATGAAAATAGATTTCTGATAATTTTTCAGCTTTAATCCTGTATTGTCATAGCTCATGTTCAGCCTGGAAGGCTTCTATTGGAAGACCTCATACATTTGTATTTCCAAAACGTTTTTTGAAATTAAGTGAGATAGTTTATGGGAATATACTTAGCACTTTGAAAGGTCTTAAAAATGATAATTTTAAGAGGAGATGCTATCTCCTAGATTTGTTTCTTTTGAGAAGTTGACATATTGCTTTTTAATGATTAAGTGTAGCTGGTTATACCTTCTTAAGGAGGAAAATATACATTGCACATAATAGGCATTGGATGAATGCTTTTTGAATTGACTTAAACCCATTTTACTTACATTCCATTTATGTATTAAGACTGCATTGATGAAGAATGACTACATTTGGAAGTGACAAGTACTCAGCATGAGACTAACAAAATTTTTTGTTCTTATCGATGTTTGTCTTTATGTCTGTATGAAGTTCTGGTTTACTCAGTGCCTAAAACAGCCCTGGAAGATCTTTGCAGAAACAAATCAAAACAAAACAGCTGTATCTAAAGAGATCTTTAGGGAGTACAGACACTAATACGTATTTCTATTTACTGTAGATCCTTTAGGACCGAGCCCTGGGGCAATAACTCTATTCTCAGAGATAATTTTTATCTTCAGAATAACATTAGATGTTGGAATAATTTCAACTTGGTGGAATTATAGATATGTTAATGGCTTTGTTCCTATTGCTATGGGAAAGAGAATGTTTTAGGAATTGAAGAACTGGCCTAGAGAGCTTTTTTCCTAAAGGATTGACACCATAGTGATGAAACTTGGAGCTTTAAAATAAAGCAACAAAGTGTAAGATGCAGGCATTTAATGTAGGTCATGGGGTTTAGTCACTAGTAGGATACATTTTGACTTTGGGAGATACCTAGGAGAATTGACCATGAGAACTGAGGGCTTAGTGCACTAATTTCAGTAGAGGGATATTATATGTCCAGAATATAGTAAAGCTGTTGAAACAACGGTCTGGATAATGTTGAGAGTGTGGATATTGCAATCAAAAGCTTAGTCAGAAAAAAGAAGTCTTGGGCTTCCCTGGTGGCGCAGTGGTTGAGAGTCCGCCTGCCGATGCAGGGGACGCGGATTCGTGCCCCGGTCCGGGAAGATCACACATGCCGTGGAGTGGCTAGGCCTGTGAGCCATGGCCGCTGAACCTGCGCATCTGGAGCCTGTGCTCCGCAACGGGAGAGGCCACAACAGTGAGAGGCCCGCGTACCGCAAAAAAAAAAAAAAAAAAAAAAATTCTCTGAGTAGATGGAAGACATTTTTAAGAGGTCTCCGATTTAAACTTATAAGTTAAAGAAAAAAAAAAGACAAGAAAACCTAGAGAATATTCATCTACAAGTTTAAAAAAGTATGTAACTAGACTTGAGTGCTGGACCTAATTACATATGATAAAAATGCTATGGGAATTGAGGGGAATAGCCAATTCCTCCTTTTATGCAAAATCGCTACTTCTTTAAAGTTCATGCCTTTGGTCATCTTCTAACCTTCCAAGCCAGTCTGTCAGTGGAGTTTTTCCCATGCTATCCTCTCTCTCTAGTTAGTCAACCTTTTTGTTTTCCTTTTACTTTGTCATCAACATACAAACTGGCTCGCATATCTTCTATCATTAAAAAAATTTTGCTGTCTCTTTTAGTGTTGCCACATTTCCTTGCTGTCTTATTCTGCAAACCTCAAAAGAGATGTAGACCTACACCATCTCTTCATCTTCACCTTCACCCAGTGGCCCGCCCACTCCAATCTGACTGCAAAATTCATCCGTGGTGAAATTGTTCTTAGTAGTTGCATTTACCTCCAGGTCATCAAGTCTTATGGACATTTTTTGTTTATCTTTGTACTTGGTCTTTTCCTATCTTTTTAATGTACCACTTGCTATTTCCCCTTTCTTCAAACACAAGTTTCTTCTGTTAGTTTTCAGGAAACCCCATTTTCCTATTTTCTCACCATTTAGTCCTTCTCAATCTCCTTTTTAGTACTTTCTTCTGTACTGTAGCTCTAATATTACCTAAATTTAGGGCACAGTCTTAGCCCTCTTGTCTTTAATGCCCATACTTTCTCCCAGGACACCTCATCCATTGCTTTGAAATTAAATAGGATTCCACCCAAATGTCTTTTCTGAGCTCTAGGTTCATTTAAGTAACTGACCACTTGCTGTTTCCATTTAGCTGTCTCACCTGCATGGTGCTAACATGGCCAGATGAGCAAGTGTTTCCATTCCTCCCTCCCCCAGTATCCTGATGATCTGTTAATTTCCCCATCACGGATGAGATCACCTTCTCCCAGTTCATCTAGCCAAATTTAAGGAGTAATCCTTAATTTCTCCCTCTGCCATAACCCCTCATATAATCCACATGTAAATTCTGTCAGTTCCACCTCCGTATGTATCATGCAACCATTCATTTCTCTTCAGCTTCATAACCACTGTCTTTGTTCAAACCACTGACATCCCACAGGCAGAATAATCTTGAAAATATTAACCAAATTATGAATCACAGAGTCCATTCTACTGTCCTAGGGAATTCACAAATTTGTTTTACAGAATTGTAGTGGTCCAACACATACATAATAGTTAAATAGGATTTTCGACTGTCAATTCGATAGAAGAGAATGGTGAGACTTTTTAAAAAATCAATACACAATTTCATAAGATAGTGGGAAATGTAGCTTTGTATATCCTTCTGACACAAACGTTTTGGAGACCAAATAAGATGGACGAGTTGTAAGAATTTTAAACCAGTAAGTCAGGCAAATATAAAAACTGAGTAGTTTAAGTAACACATACCTGAATTTAGAAAGTAATGTGCAGCTTTTCTCAAACCGCCCATGAAAAAATGTGTCTATGTAGCAGCAACAATAAAATCCAGGCAGAACAAGTAACAACTAGATTAAAAAAAGAGCAAAACATTACTTTTAGTCAAAATTAGTGATACAAAATGTGAGGTTTTGTATGAATTCGGGGGTAACATAGCAATTTCAAAGTGCCTGCTTCTGCTTTGTTAGAAGGCATATTATGATCTGAGAGAAAAGGTAATCAAGAGAGCTTGTAATTGCTGAATGTTGTAGAAAATCAGCTATTGTGGAATTGTAGCATTGTGTGCCATGGCATATATTATACGTTAACTAAATTATTAGATTCCAAAAATTATAAAATTACCACATTGCAAAAACTGCTTTACTTTGTTATAATGTTTCACCACCATGTGGACAGTTCTCCTGCGGATCTTATAAGAATCACCTAGAATCCTGTTTTTCAAAGTTCTCTATTACATTCTCCCCTCAAGGTTCTCAGTGATGTCCTATGGGGGTGAAGTCAAGACATTGAGAATCCTTCTGTAGTGAGCCAGTGTGACTGAGTGGAATATGATCTCTCTCTCATGGGTGTTAAAACTGAAGAAAGCTTGACCAACACTAACTGGAGGGCTTATTAATTATGAAAATAAAAGTGATGAGTCTAAATGCAGTTCTAAAGCTTGGGAAAAAAAGAGATTGAGTGTAAATAGATTTGATGTAGAAAAGAAAATTACAATAAGCAGCCAGAGTCTCAAAAAAATCTAGTTGGGTTTAGTTAATACCAAAATAGCAATAACAACAATAAACAGGCTTACTCAATCACTTTTCTTCTAAAATTATAATACCTTGTTTTTGTAAAAATGTTTTAATATCATTAATTAAAAATTAAAATGATATAGATAGCTACAAAAGAAAAATTAAAATCTCCCCTAATCTCCACAACTACGTTTATTCCTTGTTTATATTTAGTGAGTCTCATGATGTTCAATTTATGTTTATACCTTTTTTCCATGTATTTTTTTCATGATATACATACAAAATTCATAGATACAGTCATATAATAGAATGTACAAACTTATCACCAGAGAGTGTGTTCTATTTTGAATAAGTTAACATGTTTCTGTGTTCTCTCACTTTCTTCATACATCCCCAAATCTTATTAAATTATTACTTTTACATAAAGATTTGTCTTATGTTGTGTAACCGTAGTTTCCGCATTGTTAATCCTGGTTCTGGATCCTCCATTACTCACCTTATTTTTTTGTTTTTGTTTTCTCTTTAAATTCATAATTTGATTGCGTGGATTTTGTTGTGAAGTAGTTTGATCAAGAAGAGCCGTGAGATGCTTTAATTTCTGAGTTCTTATGTGTTAGAGAATATCTGAGTATTTCATTTTGGACTTGAAGAAAACCTTGGCTAAGTAGGCATTTTTCCCACTCAAAATTTTGGGGTATTGCTTCACAGTCATCTGCACAGTCTGTCATTTTTAGTGGCTGTCAAGAACTCTAAAGCTGTTCCAGTTTTAGCCCCTGGTTTCCATCCTGAATTGACTTGATTTTTTTCACTGATTCTCTAATGATATATTCTTTGTTCTTGAAGTTGAGCTAGGAATGATGCATCTGATTGTTGATTGTTTGATGTCTTCTTACTAAAGTTGTAATTTCATTTCAGAGATGTAGATGTTTACTTTCAGCATAGTTTTGAATATTTCTGCATAAAGTTTTTTCATGATCTCTTTTTCAAGAATATTACTTAGTGTAAGTTGGGCCTCCTTTTCTGTTTTCCATAACTGATATCTTCTCTATTACAGTTTTTAAAAAATACATCTTTATTCAGTTACATTTCATTTGGCATGATTTTCTGAAGCCTGTCTGGAATGACGGTCTTTTCACCTGCATCCATGTTTTGTTGTTTTCTTCGCTAAATTATCTTTTTTGTATCTCCCAGTTTTCTCTATGTTCTGGCAGCTTCTTTGCCAACTTATATTGATTTATAATCTAATCTTTTGAACTCCTTTATCTTTTATTTTCTTTCATTTTTTCCCCTGGCTATCTCCCTCCACCTCCTATCTTAAAGAATAGGTCTACAATTTCTCTGGGGCTCTGAAGAACCATGGATCTTAATTCTTTCTTTTATTTTAGGATTTCATATATTAAATTAGTTTCCTTTCTTCCTTCCCTTTTCCAAAAATGGCTAGGCACAGGTTCCTGAATCTTCTTGAGTAAAGTAATGTTTTGATGGAAGATGACGAAGTAAAGTTAAAGAGAACTCAAAGATACTTTAGGGCTTCCACTAAGAAAACTGTTCCACTGAGGTGAATAGTCTCAGCTGTATTCCAAAATATGCTCTTTCCTTTGCACATTTCCAGTCAGTTTTTAACATTCAAGAAGCCTGTAAGATTTATGGTAAAAAACAATTAAGTCCTGGCTTTTCTTGAAGCAAGATGATGATTGCCATTTCTCTTTCTTACTGGGATTTATTTTCTTTTATGTTTTTCAGCTAGAATTTATTTAGTAAAAAAATAGAAAACCGCAGGTAATAGTAGTATTAATTGCATTTTCAAAGCCAAAATAGGGAATGCCCAATGTAAGTGTTCCTGAAAAAATATATATCTAATTATCCACTTGATACCAGCTGGATATTATAAATGCTACTTTTAAACAACTTATTACAAAACAAAATGAAGAAAAGAAAATACAGTGTAAACCAGTGCGAAGATAAAGCAGAAAATACTCTAAATAGAAACCCTAGTTACCATTTGCTCATGAGAATTATTGATTCTCAGCTTATAATGTGCTTCTGACTCCAATAGGATATTTTGTTGTCTAGCATTCAGTCTAAAATTATTTTTTGAGCCACGGAGCAAGTCAAAGCCGTGATGTTTAGAAGCGGCATACTCTAATAAATAGAATTGCCAACCAAGGTGCCAGAAAGAGTTTGGTTTGGTTGTTTCCTATTGTGCGATTTTTAGCTATATAAGGTCTAAGCCACAGTTTCTTCAACAATAAAGAGGGGATAATATTGGTACTAACAGCACAGAGTTATTCTGATACTTAATGAAAATTATGCATGGATGCCTTCACGCAGGTCTTTGACAAGTAGATTCAAGCATTTGAGATAACTGAAATTATCTTGGCAATCAAATTTAGTTTTCTTTAAAAACTTGGCTTATATTCTTCCTGCTTGGTTTCAGGTGCCATCATTAGACACACATCCTGCCATCATCAGACACCTTTAACATACACATAATCAGTACATTTCATTGAGATCAGTTATTCTTGCAAATGTTTCTCTTTTGAAACATGTTTGTAAAGATAAAAAAAAAAGCCCACTATGAAATGTTAAATAAGGAGGGCAGTACAGAATCAAAATATCCATTTTGATAAATTATATTCTTGCTTTGAGCAAAATATACATTTTTTTAGCACAGCTATTTTAAGCTCTTAAAATGTATGAATATTGGAATCCCATTATCTTACAGCTTACACTCTGTAAAATCTAATAAATTTTACATTTCTGCCCTTTTATTTCAAAATCTTAACTGTTTTTCATATTTCTTTGTTCTGAGGGTTTTTGATTGTGGAATAAAGTGCATTCATTAAACTCAGGAGAGATGACAGAATTTAAGTTGTAATCAATCTGAAATATATGTTTCATGGTTGCTAAATTCTTTTTTCATCATCTTTGTGCTGAGTGAAAATAACCAAATCATGTACTCAAGCTGACTTAAGCCTGTTTCTTTGACTAGAAGGGTAATGAAATTACCTGTCAGAGAATGTCAATGTTTCTGTTATTTTAATATCATAGATGTTAATCTTAAGGCTTCCCAGAAGTCTCTAGTTTTTACAGAGTTTTCTCTGAAATTCTGATTCATAAAGTTATTCATATGATAACCTAGATTTTAATCTCAGGTTTCTTCTATCTTACAGACTTTTAGTTCTAAATTCTGATTCATAATTAGTTACCAGTTTGTGGTGGCAAGGGGAAATGGGGGAAAACATGAATAATTTTAATGCATAAATGAGTATTCACATTGTACGCCATTTTCATCAAACCCTATTTTCTCATCTGAATGAACACAGAATAAGCACCAAGAGTTGTGGAACTTTAGAACATTGGATTCTCTGGCACTGGAAGCTTTGTATGGCTTACTTGCTGTTGTTTCCTTTCTCGGTACTCTCAAATGTCAAGGATATTTCAGTGATGATTATGAATTGTCTTGAGTCATGCCATGTGACTCACAGAAAAATACAGCAATGACAAGAAAAGCCAAGGTCTCTCTACTAAAGTACCGCTTGGCCATGTTGAAAGCTTTGTGAATTTAGAATGAAGATGGGCAATTGTACTATAATTCATAGCTCTGCTTGAGTGCCAAGAAGTCATATCTTTCAACAGCTTTCGAGTTCTTCAGGACACGTAAAATTCAAGGTTACTGTTGAACAAATTAAATTCATCAAATACTTTGACTTCAAAGGGTATAAACATCTATTGTGTGGTTTGAGAGAAAGTCTGTTGAATCTTGTTAGTACTAGTCAATTTGGTAACACAGAAACTGTAAAATTTAAGGAACTTTCACAACATTATGTTTACAGAGAAAAAGTTTAAGCATATTTTCATGAAAAAGTGAAATTTAATTAGCTTTCCATTTCAATTCCCCTCTCCATCCCACTACAAAAGAAGAAAGAAAAAAAATTGTGATTAGTAGTGATGGATAGCTTGGTTATTACCTGTTGCTTTAGATTGTATACGAGTCTCGTTTTTTGGGAGAAAGATGGATTTATTTACTATTATACTAAAAATTGTAGTTCTTAATTATGCTTTTTAAGAGGTACAATGAATGTAAATGTATATATATATATTTTTTTTAATTAAGAAAAAGTAGGGTAGCAATATATTATTTGGGATGATAGAGTACAAGTTGATTACCCAGAAAATCTGGGAGAACTGATGTCTAAGTAGCTTGCAGATTGATTTCTGGGCTTCTCCCTCGTTAAAAACTGATACATGGCAGGAGTTTAGCTGCTTTCAAGCTTCCCTGCAGCTTTATTTGTACCACGCAGTTTGGTTACAAACGGTTTCCTGCTGGGATACCTGATACCAAAAGTAAAACCAAAAGGGCAGAAGGACAGGTAATTAAATAGGCATTACTGGTGTTGATTGTCACTAAGTTTAAAAGCATGGTTTATTGAATTAAAGCAACAGTGTGGGCAGTTGACTGCATAGTGTGCCCACATGTCTTGTGTAAAATTATTTTTTATAATCTTGCCAGTAGGTATTTTGTAATGCCATCTTGGTATGATTTAATATTTTAAATCTTACATATTAGCACCGAGTCTTTAATGATATAAAATTCATTTGTTTCTAAACCTGCTTTTTTTTTTAAGTAAATTGAAATGTCCTAACAATTAGATGAGGGAGTAAATAAAATATTAGTAATACATGAATACTGACAGTGTATAAACAAATATACCATGCTGAATATATTTCTATCCAAATATAATATTTTGCTTCTGTATTTGAGTTTCTCCTAACTTTTAGCTGTCTGTTTAGGCTGCCCTCTAGTGAAATATATAGTAATGAAGACAGTAATTTGTTACACCCTGTTTTCATGCTGGTGAAACCTTATTTTCTGTACCCTTTCCCTCTTTGATTATCATTTTCCTCTTTATGTCATCTGCATTATACTTGGGCTTGCTGGCAATAATCAGTGAGGGAGATTTGGAGAAGCACAGAGACCAATTTAGAGAAAATTCTAGCTTTGTTGAGATAATTTCCTTTTGCTAATGGCAAAAAAATACCATTTCAGAAGCTCACCAGGAAGGAATGTTGTTATTCAGAAACTGAGAGATTAGGATTTGGTATTCCCAAACTGAAGATGCTTGTTTGGTTTATTATTATATTTATTAAACATCCACAATTTAAAAATATATAGTATACTAGTGTGAAATTAGTAAATGAAAAAATGATGTTCATTTGCTCTAGAGGAAAATAGGGAAGCTTTGGTGTTACATAGATCTTGATTCCAATTCTATTTTGCTATTCACTAAGTAACTTTGAGAAGTTGGCTTACCTTCCTGAACCTCCATTTCCTCATCTGTAAATTATAATGGTATACATATCTTTTTAAAAATAAATTTATTTATTTTATTTAATTTTGGCTGCATTGGGTCTTCGTTGCTGTGCGCGGGCTTTCTCTAGTTGTGGTGAGCGGGGGTACTCTTCGTTGCAGTGCATGGGCTTCTCTTGTAGCGGAGCATGGGCTCTAGGTGCGTGGGCTTCAGTAGTTGTAGCGTGTGGGCTCAGTAGTTGTGGCTCGTGGACTCTAGAGCTCAGGCTCAGTAGTTGTGGCTCACAGGCCTAGCCGCTCCACGGCATGTGGGGTCTTCCTGGACCAGGGCTCCAACCCGTGTCCCCTGCACTGGCAAGTGGATTCTTAACCACTGCGCCACCAGGGAAGCCCTACATATCTTTAATATTGGATATGAACATTTCATGAGATAGTGTAGGTTTCCATACTAGATTGTCAGTAAATGGACATAACGTTATTATCGTTATTATTGTTTATATCATGTTTTACAAAAGATAGCTCTACGAAGATTAACTGGCATTTATTTGTTGAATCATGTTTTATACATCCTTAAATTCAGTACAAGTCTTTTCAATATTAGGTGAGCACGCTTATGTGCTTTATGTGTTGTATCGTTCTTTCCTCTACTGGGATGAGAAATCAGTGCTAATAATCTTAGGTTCTCTGTTCTCCTCTGTACACGTATAAAACTCACACATTTCTTAAGAAAATATTTCACTTAAAGTTTTGTGCTGGCAAATGTACAAAAAAAAATCTTGAAAGAATGATATTAGATCATTGTCTATTGTCTATATATACAAATATATAATACTATGTGTGAAGGTTATGGAAACAGAGAGAGAGGGAGACAGTGACTATTTGAAGAATCTTTCTGTGTTTGCTCAGAAAACACCTTTGAAGACCTCTGCCCACTATAATTTTCAGTGTTCATCAGGCTTTGGTGACAGGAAGAACCTTATGACTCAGGGCAAAATTTCATTTATCCCTTTCATCAGACAAGGAGAATGATGCGACTTTCTTTCTCCCAGTCTGTCAAGAAATTCATGGCTAAATTTCATGCTTAATTACAGGATTATGGGGTTCTATAACAGTTATCCTTTTTCTCCTTCTAAGTTTTTAAAAATTATTATTGTTGAAGTATTTATTTTAACTGGCCTGTTGAATAGGTGTTTTGCAATTTGCTCTAAGAATGGAATTATATGTCTTAGAACAATGATGCTTAGTGGGGGTTGGTGGATGGAGAGAGGAATTCGGAAGAATCTCCATCAAAGCATTTCAAATACAACTTTCTTGATATCCCTACACAAAATCCAGTTATAAATCAATGGCTGGTTAATTAAAAATCTATAAGTGGTCATACAAACATAGATGAAAGCTGTGGTTGAAAGTTTTAAGGCACTGGAATTTGTGAAAGTGATGTTTTGCCACAAATAAGTTTATATTATACAGGTAGAGACCCAATGGTCTATTATACTCTTTTACATAATCTGTCATTTTTATTTTTTTAATTTTTATTTATTTTTAATTTTTAAAACTTTTTGGCTGCATTGGATCTTCGTTGCTGTCCGTGGGCTTTCTCTAGTTGCGGGGAGCGGGGGCTACTCTTTGATGCGGTGCACGGGCTTTTCATTTCGGTGGCTTCTCTTGTTGCGGAGCACAGGTTCTAGGCGCGCAGGCTTCAGTATTTGCAATACTCGGGCTCAGTAGTTGTGGCTCACGGGCTCTCGAGTGCAGCCTCAGTAGTTATGGCGCACGGGCTTAGTTGTTCCGCAGCATCTGGGATCTTCCTGGACCAGGGGTCAAACCCATGTTCCCCGCACTGGCAGGTGGATTCTTAACCACTACGCCACCAGGGAAGTCCAATCTGTTATTTTTAGAAACTGCTGTATGTTCGAGTCATTTAAATGAAGAGTGAGGAAAAATGGTAAAATGAGCAAAGTTCAGTTGTGTTATTGAGCAATTGTCTTATCCTTACAGAAATTGGAGTTTATCTTCAATGACTAAATTATAGGAAATAAAATCTTAAAAATAGATTTATATTTATTTTATTAATTATGTGTAATTTATTACTTAGTTCTTTCCAACTTGCTTTGTTTTTTTATACACGACTAGTTTGCCTTTAGTTTGGAAATTGTGTCCAGAATTTTTATGGCAGATGGTCCTGAGTCCTTTTCTTTTCTTTTTTTTTTTTTTTTTTCCTATTAGAAATCTGAGTCCTTTTCATAGACTAGCTAGCTTCCTAATGATCTTAACAAAATGACCAATGGCAACAGGATGAGCATTGCTTAGGGGTGGCTTAAAACACTTAGTTTACAGGTTCTAACAAGTTGTCAGCCTTTTGTGTACTTTTCATAACAGGAATGTCCTCGGTCTGGGAAAGTTATACCATTTGACCTAGTGTGGGAGTTTAGAAGGTCAAATAAACTATAGTTTGAATGTGTGTAAATACCTGACTTGTCAGGTCATGGATATCAATTTAGGTGATCTGTGGGATTGTAGATATGACAGCCATCTTTCTCTAACCATCAAAAATTAACATACTACTGCTGTTACGAATGCAGCTGTTTTGATGACGTCTTAATATATTTCAAAATGAGAATTAAATGAGCAATGCCAGATAAATATATATGTAAAGTTGAGAATATCATTGAAGCATACATACAATGCATTTGATTAAGGATTTATTCCACTTTGCAAAAGAAACATTCCTTGGCCTTCCTGGGTAGTTAAGTTTTCTAAAGTCTGGAGCAGTTTGTAATTTTGATGTCACTCCTTTGAGATCATTGTTCGAAATTTCATTTCCAAGCTAGTGTTCAATGATACAGCATCCTTCTCCCCTCCAAAAAAATTCCTGCAACACATTTACTTTTTAAATTGTTGGTAATAATATAAAATATACTTGAATGATATTATAGTATCTTACAAATTAGGGTTGCCAGATTTAGCACATAAAAAGACAGCATGCCCAGTTACATTTGAATTTCAGATTAAAAAAATATATATCTCTTTTGTATAAGTTTGAACATTGTTTTAACTAAAAAAATCCATCATCAGAAATTCAAATTTAATTGATCTCTATTTTATCTGGAAAACTATATTTTAAATACTAACATTAAGTTCTTAAATGAAAATTCTTAGCTCAACCTTTCCTCAACTTCCTATGTTTACTATTTCTTTTTTTGCATAATCTCCAAGCAATTTCTAAACAATACTAGTTCAATCATATAACAGTAACTTTTGTATCATTTATTTGATAGCGAATGGACATTATGTATATTAATATTTATCAGTTTGATTAGTCATTTTTAGGTTTATCTTGCATTCTGTTGATATATAGCTTGACAAATTTACCTTTAAAATGTAAAATATAGAGGATAATTTCACTTGATCGGCTTTCAGTTTACTTGTTCCTCTTTGGTGTTTCTAGAGCTGCTATTTTTACCAAACAAATAATCCATGAAAGTGGCCAAAATATACAACAGATTGGAGGAAACAACACAGCCTTCTAATTTTTTAGGGAGGAAATTGTGTCTGTAAAGGTTAATTGGCTGCTAATATATTCCATTCCTACTTCTCACCTGGGTAGTGACTTTGAAATATCTTTATTCTTTAAATGTAAAATATTTTTCATACTGAGTTTCTTGTGTACTGGGAGAGAAGTCATTTTGATCAAAAGATGAGTATGTCGATGTGTTCCTTTGTTCGGTAACACATCTGGAAGCATAGTTTAAAATGTAGACAACTCTATAATTGGCTTGGCTTTTCTGCTCTCCATTGAAGTGACACCAGCATCTTATGATTGAAGTAACTTCATTTAGCCAAGTCCTTTAGCTGGTCAATCTATCTTTTTTCTCAATTTTTTGTTTAAAAACTATCTAAATTTTATTATTTACATTTAACCAAGATGAATGCCTTTTTTTATTTTTAGGACATTTTTATTTGCTATTTCAACCTTCTCTTATACTATTCTATTTATGTAATTACATCACTGAAACAAATATACTTTGGGTACTTAAGTAATGTCCTTGATTATAGTTGTATAAAATAGTCTTAGAATAATTTGAATACTACAAAGTAATATTATATATTATTTATATATTATCTAATACATCCTTAAAATTTCAAAGTTCTTTCAGATAAATCATAACATTAAATTATCATTGCAACCCTTTGAAGTTGGAGTTCTTTGCCTAGCTGAAAATGAGAAGACAAAACAACTTTGGCCATAGTAACTTATTTGTTTGCTGCCACAGGGTAAGAATTGGACCAAGGAATAGAATTCTGAAAGTATGTCTGAGGAACGGAGCATGATCCACAGAATTCCCTTTCCCTGTCCCTTCTTTTAAAACTTTTGGACAATAGATGAAATGCAGTATACAACTTAACTAGGACTATGTTGGGAGTCTTTTGGATTACTTGAGAATCTTTTGGATTGTGGCTTTCATAAATTAGCACTTTAACATGTTTTAATTAGAGACAAGTTATATCTGAATCAGTGAACAGTTTGAATTTAAAAAGCTCTTTGAAATATGACTTAAATACAATTACTGAAACTAGGCTAATGAAGTATAGGCTACTAGGAATTTTTTGTTTCTTTCCAAAGCAATTATATATTATTCAAATGGAAAGGAGTGCTTCTAAAATGTCAGAAATTATTCCATTTATTTCTTCTGCAGTAACCTTTCTTTCTTTGTACTGTGAGCAAAATTATTTTCACACAAAGGTAGTTCAAATTATTTAAACTGTAATCTGTCCCCTAGAAAAAAACACTTTCATTTCTACTCCAGTTAAATGCAAATGAATGGCGTTCCATTATATTAATGAAAGGTAGCAGCGGTTGATCTGGAGCAGTTCATTTCTGCCATAATGGAGAGATTGCCAGACTTTGTGTGGTAGGAGGGAAGGGGTTGATTTAAGCTAGTTTGAGGATGCTTCTTTCTCAACACATCCCTCCTCAGAAGCAGAGTTACTGTTTTTCAGAGATGAATGAATATACTTTGAGTTGACATTTCAAGACATAAAGAAAAATAATGATGTTGCAATTCTTCTTTTACATGTTTCTACAGAAATATGTCAGAGACATTTCCAATGGCGGGGCGGGGTGGGGAGGGGAGTGGGGAGAAGCAGCTTTGCCTTTGTTTTTTAGAATCGAAAGATGTCTCTCTGAGTTCTGTTGGATGTTCACATGAGAAGAGAAGCAAATCTATCAAAGATTCACTGAGAAAAATAGATGAGCACACAGCTCTTAGGTCTTATGTGACCTAAAGAAAAACAGTTACTTAGTGGAAACATCAAAATATATAGATGGAAGAATTCTAGAGACCAAAGTTGTCAAATGACTCAGCATTTTACAGATGAAGAACCGAAGCCTCAGGAAGTCATACTGCCAACTAGTCAGTGCTTAAAATCATTTGTTGATTTAGCCACATGCTCGGTAAAACACTCACATTGAGCCACATTTCTAAAACACTTACTACGTGACTCTGGTAGAGGTTGGTTCCCTGCCCACAACTACTCAGCGCACACACACAGTTGTATAGCTTCCTACTCTAAGCACCTGCAGATATTTGCTTGCGGGCTTTCTGTGGTGGCAGGAATTTGCAGAACACTTCCAACCAGTGATGACTGGTGTGGATGAAAACTACCAGTCTTCTCACTCTTTGGATATAACAGTGTTGAGCCATGTTGTAAAGCCTCCCAGCAGTTCTTGGAGGAACTTTGTTGCCCATCTGCTTTTTAGAACACCATGTTTTGAATTTCTTCAACTCCATGTCTCACTTCTCCACTTTGCTAGTGGTATTTGCTGGGATCAGCTCCCCAATAAAACCTAGTTTTAGTGTCTGCTTCTGGAGAACCAAACCTAAGGCAGTGCTAGAAACCTGTCCATAAGGAACTCGTCTGTGGAGGATAAAGATCATTAAGCAGAGGAGGACAGGCTTGTCCAATAGTCCCTGGCACCTAACTGTGATGGGCCTGTAGCCACACGTTGAACCCAAAGATAAGGGGAACTGTCTGTCCCCTCATAGGGCTCAGACATGTGGACAGAATATAGTGTGGTAAGTGTAAGGACTGCAGAAGGGGTTCTGGCTGATCTTTGGATCAAACGTTCACTCCTTACTTCCATGTAACAAACCAGTAAGGTAGCTACTGTTGTTCTCCCTGATTTATAGAGGAGAAAAACATCAGAAGGTGCTGTGAAAAGCATTAACAGGGATACCTAATTTTGACTTGCAGTAGGAAAGCTGGGGAAGTTTTCCACAACAAGGAAAGCTTCCTGGATGTAATTTAGGTATGGAAAGAATTTATTCCAGAGTCCCAGATAGGAAGGACGGCATGTTCTGGTCTGCTCTAGAATTTCTCCCAGACACATCTTCCCTTTCCCACTGTGTTTTCTACCTGTAAGGGGAGCCAGGTCATATACATTTCATTTCACTCTTAAATCTCCCCTCTAGCATTTTTCAGTGTTTAGACTTCCTAGTTTCATCTTTCTATATAAAGTTATCCATTTTTGAAGTTTGTAAATCTCCTTTCTACTTTAACAAGCCACCTGGCTTTTAAGAATATTGCCTCATAGAGACTTAATCCGAATACAATATCCAGGCTATACAATGATGTGTTTGTATTAGCCAAAATTTTCACTGTCTGAAAATAGTGAGGAGTTGGGATGGAGGGGAAAGAGGGGTGGGAAATCCAACAAGAAATATGATACTGAGATACAAGGTTAATTAAATTTTTACCAATTTATTATTTTCAAGAAGATCACAGCTATTGTATATCCAAGGAATTTTGTAAAGTTTAAATGATATATGTAAATGCCTGTCTCATAATGGACACATGACAAATATCTCTTCTTCTCCTCCTTCTTTCCCATCCTACGTAGCCCCTCAAATCCAGTGAAAGATGAGTTAAATTGATGTAGTGATTACCAATTTACTGTTCTTTGAAGGTCTGATTTTAGCTGAATTATTTTATATTCAGTAATTCAATGGCCATAGTGTAAGTCTGTATATTTTGCTTTAGCATGAGAATATTCTGAAGTTGATAATGATTAATTTGGAAAGGGAGTGCTAATATTACGTTTGGAAAAATGAATACAACTCTGTTACTAGGACATCATATATTGTTATGATCAAGTGCTGTTAACTTTGATCATGAGTCAGGAAAATCTGTGAGTTGTCTAAATCAATAGGAAGAAGCATAGAAAATGGAATATTTTGGTGGATTAAATTTTAATGTTTTAGTTGATTATACCCCAAGCTTCATTAGAAACACAGATAAAGGAGATTAAAGCAAGGTCCTCAGTATTAGAGATATGTTTGTTCAATTCTCGACTGAGTTTCCTGGGAGATTTGGTGGATGAAAATAACATATTTATCTTCTTATATTCTACTTTGGCTTTTATCCTATAGTTTAAATAATATATTTATCGATATCCTTTGGGACACTAAAAAAGCTTACAGGCAGATTCTTATTAAAGTTTATCAGATGCAGAAATAAATTGCTATAGCTCTTAATGTTTAATAGGAATTGATCTCCTCTGAAGTTCAAGAACACAGAACTCTGAGATCACAGTCCACTTGGAATTCCTCCTTGGTTTCTTGTGAAAGTGGTCTATGTTTTAACTTATTTGAAGCTTTTTAAAGGCTATATACTTTTTCTCTACTCTGATGCATTGTGTGTGTGTGTGTGTGTGTGCATGTATATGTGTGTGCGTTTGGTTGTTATTTTTACTCTAGAATTTCTAAAATAGTTCCTTATAAGCTCATGATGGTCATTTATCCATTTATCTGTCCATTCAGTGGTAGTTCATACAGTTCAGACAATAGCATCGAATATACACATAATAGAACGTGTGTCTACTTAAAACAATTTTTCTCTCCGTTTTTAAAAAAAATTCTTATTTTATGTAGAAGTAATGAACATTTTATGTAGAAGAAATGAATTTGGTGACTATTATGTGTTTTTTTCATCTAGGATGATAGTTCCAATTGTGTCATGAGCCTCAATAAGTATAGCTTGGGGCTTGAGTACGTGAGCATGTTTGTAATTAGGTCATTAAACATAGTAAGACACCTGAGTTTATTCTCTCTTGCTTTGGTGGCTCTTAGAGGGCCTTGCTTGTTGATTGGTTACTGTGGTGGGCCAGGTATTAAGTAGTACTTCAATTTACGAGCACCATAATGGCAACTTAAAAAAAAAAAACTATATTGCAAATATATACTGGCAATTAACTGATAAATACTATAAGATGGTGTTTGCTTAGAGTAACAGAAGCAAGTTTTTTTAAAGGAAACCCAAAATTAATTTCTAGTTTTTTCTTCCAGTAAGCTAAAGAAATTAGTATTAAATTCAATTCACATTTTAAAACAAATGGTAAGGCGATGTTAAAAGAACAGCTAAGACGACTGAAGGTGCCTCAAAGATTATTAGCCATTCTCTTTATTATTAGGTGGACATTGAGTATATAAGGAACTCACTGTCTCTAAGAAGTAGATCATTCCGCATTCATAGCAGCAGGATATGGGAGGAGTAAGTACTCGATTAGGGATAAGAAGACCTCTGTTAGTCTCGGATTGACTACTGTTAGTCTTGGCTTTCAAATATACAAAATTGAGATTGATAATATCTTACTCACTGATTTAATTTTAACAGTCAGGTTCTCAAAAAAGCACATGTATTTAGGTTTCTAGCACAGAGCTTGGCATATATACAAAGCTCAATATATATTTATTCTTCTGAATGAACACTGAGAGTTCAGAGAAGGAATAGATATGTGTATTTTTTCATTATAATCATTGATCATTGAGCAGCCTCTTAGCAATAGCATTCTACTTTCATCTTCTTTGATAGAAACTGTGATATGCAAGCATATAATGAAAATTTACGTAGTCATTCCATGCTGTATAGTGCAACTAATTTCTAAAGGTTAGTGAGTTGAGGTAAAGAAATTGATAGAAATTATTTTTTAATGGTAATTACTTGCTGATTTACTACTCACAAAATATTAACTTGACACTAAGAGATTTTTTACCTTTAGTTCATTAGAGAAGTGTTAGAAAAATATTAATGGTTTCTCTTTATATATGAGCTAAGAAAATCTTCATCTCGTGCCTTCTTTGATTTTTTGTTTTAATCTTCTACTAGAATTTTAAATTTTAGACAAAAAAAGATGCCACAGCACACCTGGATTTTTATCCTACGAATCTTCTTCTTTGCAAACCACTGAACGTGATTAAAGAGAAGATGGACACACAGGAAAGACAAGGGATGAAGGAATGGGATCTCTCAGGATGCAGGAGGGGCTGACATCCAAAACATAGAGAGGGGAGTTCAGTCTAGAACAGTTATAGTCTAATAATGCCACCAACAGAAATTAAAGTTCAAGCAAATACTATTGACTGTTAGTAACAGGAAATTAGAATAGAAAAACACATTGTAGGTAGTGTGGTATTTGCATTAGTACTATCAGTTGTAGGAGTTAGCACCTTGTAACAAGCTTAAGAAAAAAAAATTATTGGTTCTGTCATGAAGAAGCCAACAGATACAGGTAGCCTCTGACACAAGATTCAGGTTGTTTTTTTTTTTTAACATCTTTATTAGAGTATAATTGCTTTACAATGGTGTGTTAGTTTCCGCTTTATAACAAAGTGAATCAGTTATACATATACATATGTTCTCATAACTCTTCCCTCTTGCATCTCCCTCCCTGCCACCCTCCCTATCCCACCCCTCCAGGTGGTCACAAAGCACCAAGCCGATCTCCCTGTGCTCTGCGGCTGCTTCCCACTAGCTATCTACCTTACATTTGGTAGTGTATCTATGTCCATGCCTCTCTCTCGCTTTGTCACAGCTTACCCTTCCCCCTCCCCATATCCTCAGGTCCATTCTCTACTAGGTCTGTGTCTTTATTCCTGTCTTACCCCTAGGTTCTTTATGACATTTTTTTCCTTAAATTCCATATATATGTGTTAGCATATGGTATTTGTCTTTCTCTTTCTGACTTACTTCACTCTGTATGACAGACTCTAGGTCTATCCACCTCATTACAAATAGCTCAATTTCGTTTCTTTTTATGGCTGAGTAATATTCCATTGTATATTTGTGCCACATCTTCTTTATCCATTCATCCGATGATGGACACTTAGGTTGTTTCCATCTCTGGGCTATTGTAAATAGAGCTGCAACGAACATTTTGGTACATGATTCTTTTTGAATTATGGTTTTCTTAGGGTATATGCCCAGTAGTGGGATTGCTGGCTCATATGGTAGTTCTATTTGTACTTTTTTAAGGAACCTCCATACTGTTCTCCATAGTGGCTGTACCAATTCACATTCCCACCAGCAGTGCAAGAGTGTCCCCTTGTCTTCACACCCTCTCCAGCATTTATTGCTTCTAGATTTTTTGATGATGGCCATTCTGACCGGTGTGAGATGATATCTCATTGTAGTTTTGACTTGCATTTCTCTAATGATGAATGATGTTGAGCATTCTTTCATAGGTTTGTTGGCAGTCTGTATATCTTCTTTGGAGAAATGTCTATTTAGGTCTTCTGCCCATTTTTGGATTGGGTTGTTTGTTTTATTGATATTGAGCTGTATGAGCTGCTTATAACTTTTGGAGATTAATCCTTTGTCAGTTGCTTCATTTGCAAATATTTTATCCCATTCTGAGGGTTGTCTTTTGGTCTTGTTTATAGTTTCCTTTGCTGTGCAAAAGCTTTGAAGTTTCATTAGGTCCCATTTGTTTATTTTTATTTCCATTTCTCTAGGAGGTGGGTCAAAAAGGATCTTGCTGTGATTTATGTCATAGAGTGTTCTGCCTGTGTTTTCCTCTAAGAGTTTGATAGTTTCTGGCCTTACATTTAGGTCTTTAATCCATTTTGAGCTTATTTTTGTGTATGGTGTTAGGGAGTGATCTAATCTCATACTTTTACATGTACCTGTCCAGTTTTCCCAGCACCACTTATTGAAGAGGCTGTCCTTTCTCCACTGTACATTCCTGCCTCCTTTATCAAAGATAAGGTGACCATATGTGCGTGGGTTTATCTCTGGGCTTTCTATCCTGTTCCACTGATCTATATTTCTGTTTTTGTGCCAGTACCATACTGTCTTGATTACTGTAGCTTTGTAGTATAGTCTGAAGTCAGGGAGCCTGATTCCTCCAGCTCCGTTTTTCGTTCTCAAGATTGCTTTGACTATTCGGGGTCTTTTGTGTTTCCATACAAATTGTGAAATTTTTTGTTCTAGTTCTGTGAAAAATGCCAGTGGTAGTTGGATAGGGATTGCATTGAAGCTGTAGATTGCTTTGGGTAATAGAGTCATTTTCACAATGTTAATTCTTCCAATCCAAAAACATGGTATATCTCTCCATCTATTTGTATCATCTTTAATTTCTTTCATCAGTGTCTTACAATTTTCTGCATACAGGTCTTTTCTCTCCTTAGGTTTATTCCTAGATATTTTATTCTTTTTGTTGCAATGGTAAATGGGAGTGTTTTCTTGATTTCACTTTCAGATTTTTCATCATTAGTGTATAGGAATGCCAGAGATTTCTGTGCATTAATCTTGTATCCTGCAACTTTACCAAATTCGCTGATTAGCTCTAGTAGTTTTCTGGTAGCATCTGTAGGATTCTCTATGTATAGTACCATGTCATCTGCAAACAGTGACAGCTTTACTTCTTCTTTTCCGATTTGGATTCCTTTTATTTCCTTTTCTTCTCTGATTGCTGTGGCTAAAACTTCCAAAACTGTGTTGAATAAGAGTGGTGAGAGTGGGCAACCTTGTCTTTTTCCTGATCTTAGTGGAAATGCTTTCAGTTTTTCACCATTGAGGACGATTTTGGCTGTGGGTTTGTCATATATGGCCTTTATTGTGTTGAGGAAAGTTCCCTCTATGCCTACTTTCTGCAGGGTTTTTATCATAATGGGTGTTGAATTTTGTCAAAAGCTTTCTCTGCATCTATTGAGATGATCATATGGTTTTTCTCCTTCAATTTGTTAATATGGTTTATCACATTGATTGATTTGCGTATATTGAAGAATCCTTGCATTCCTGGAATAAACCCCACTTGATCATGGTGTATGATCCTTTTAATGTGCTGTTGGATTCTGTTTGCTAGTATTTTGTTGAGAATTTTTGCATCTATGTTCATCAGTGATATTGGCCTGTAGATTTCTTTCTTTGTGATATCCTTGTCTGGTTTTGGTATCAAGGTGATGGTGGCCTCGTAGAATGAGTTTGGGAGTGTTCCTCCCTCTGCTGTATTTTGGGAGAGTTTGAGAAGGATAGATGTTAGCTCTTCTCTAAATGTTTGATCGAATTCGCCTGTGAAGCTATCTGGTCCTGGGCTTTTGTTTGTTGGAACATTTTAAATCACAGTTTCAATTTCAGTACTTGTGATTGGTCTGTTCATATTTTCTATTTCTTCCTGATTCAGTCTTGGCAGGTTGTGCATTTCTAAGAATTTGTCCATTTCTTCCAGGTTGTCCATTTTATTGGCATACAGTTGCTTGTAGTAATCTGTCATGATCCTTTGTGTTTCTGCAGTGTCAGTTGTTACTTCTCCTTTTTCATTTCTAATTCTATTGATTTGAGTCTTTTCCCTTTTTTTCTTGATGAGTCTGGCTAATGGTTTATCAATTATTTTTATCTTCTCAAAGAACGAGCGTTTAGTTTTATTGATCTTTGCTATCATTTCCTTCATTCTTTTTCATTTATTTTTGGTCTGATTTTTATGATTTCTTTGCTTCTGCTAAATTTGGGGGTTTTTGTTCTTCTTTCTCTAATTGCTTTAGGTGCAAGGTTAGGTTGTTTATTCGAGATGTTTCCTGTTTCTTAAGGTAGGATTGTATTGCTATAAACTTCCCTCTTAGAACTGCTTTTGCTGCAATCCCATAGGTTTTGGGCCGTCGTGTCTCCATTGTTATTTATTTCTAGGTATTTTTTTTATTTCCTCTTTGATTTCTTCAGTGATCACTTCGTTATTAAGTAGTGTATTGTTTAGCCTACATGTGTTTGTATTTTTTGCAGATCTTTTCCTGTGATTGATATCTAGTCTCATAGTGTTGTGTCAGAAAAGATACTTGATACAATTTCAATTTTCTTAAATTTACCGAGGCTTGATTTGTGAGCCAAGATATGAGCTGTCCTGGAGAATGTTCCATGAGCACTTGAGAAAAATGTGTATTCTGTTGTTTTTGGATGGAATGTCCTATAAATATCAATTAAGTCCATCTTGTTTAATGTATCATTTAAAGCTTGTGTTTCCTTATTTTCATTTTGGATGATCTGTCCATTGGTGAAAGTGGGGTGTTAAAGTCCCCTACTATGAATGTGTTACTGTCGATTTCCCCTTTTATGGCTGTTAGTATTTGCCTTATGTATTGAGGCGCTCCTATGTTGGGTGCATAAATATTTACAACTGTTATATCTTCTTCTTGGATCGATCCCTTGATCATTATGTAGTGTCCTTCTTTGGCTCTTCTAATAGTCTTTATTTTAAACTCTATTTTGTCTATTTTGTCTGAGATGAATATTGCTACTCCAGCTTTCTTTTGGTTTCCGTTTGCATGGAATATCTTTTTCCATCCCCTTACTTTCAGTCTGTATGTGTCTCTAGGTCTGAAGTGGGTCTCTTGTAGACAGCATATATATGGCTCTTGTTTTTGTATCCATTCAGCCAATCTGTGTCTTTTGGTGGGAGCATTTAGTCCATTTGCATTTAAGGTAATTATCGATACGTATGTTCCTTTTCCCATTTTCTTAGTTGTTTTGTGTTCATTATTGTAGGTCTTTTCCTTCTCTTATGTTTCTTGCCTAGAGAAGTTCCTTTAGCATTTGTTGTAAAGCTGGTTTGGTGGTGCTGAACTCTCTCAGCTTTTGCTTGTCTGTAAAGGTTTTAATTTCTCTATCAAATCTGAATGAGACCCTTGCTGGGTAGAGTAATCTTGGTTGCAGGTTTTTCTCCTTCATCACTTTAAATATGTCCTGCCAGTCCCTTCTGGCTTGCAGAGTTTCTGCTGAAAGATCAGCTGTTAACCTTATGGGGATTCCCTTGTGTGTTATTTGTTGTTTTTCCCTTGCTGCTTTTAATATGTTTTCTTTGTATTTAATTTTTGACAGTTTGATTCATATGTGTCTTGGCGTATTTCTCCTTGGATTTATCCTGTATGGGACTCTCCGTATTTCCTGGACTTGATTAACTATTTCCTCTCCCATATTAGGGAAGTTTTCAACTATAATCTCTTCAAATATATTCTCAGTCCCTTTCTTTTTCTCTTCTTCTTCTGGAACCCCTATAATTCGAATGTTGGTGCATTTAATGTTGTCTCAGAGGTCTCTGAGACTGTCCTCTCTTCTTTTCATTCTTCTTTCTTTAATCTGCTCTGCAGTAGTTATTTCCATTATTTTATCTTCCAGGTCACTTATCCGTTCTTCTGCCTCAGTTATTCTGCTATTGATCCCATCTAGAGGATTGTTAATTTTATTTATTGTGTTGTTCATCGTTGCTTGTTTCATCTTCAGTTCTTCTAGGTCCTTGTTAAATGTTTCTTGCATTTTGTCTATTCTATTTCCAAGATTTTGGATCATCTTTACTATCATTATTCTGAATTCTTTTCCAGGTAGACTGCCTATTTCCTCTTCATTTGTTAGGTCTGGTGGGTTTTTGCCTTGCTCCTTCAACTGCTGTGTGTTTTTCTGTCTTCTCATTTTGCTTATCTTACTGTGTTTGGGGTCTCCTTTTTGCAGGCTGCAGGTTCGTAGTTCCTGTTGTTTTTGATGTCTGTCGCCAGTGGCTAAGGTTGGTTCAGTGGGTTGTGTAGGCTTCCTGGTGGAGGGGACTAGTGCCTGTGTTCTGGTGGATGAGGCTGGATCTTGTCTTTCTGGTGGGCAGGTCCACGTCTGGTGGTGTGTTTTGGGGTGTCTGTGGACTTATTATGATTTTAGGCAGCCTCTCTGCTAATGGGTCAGGTTGTGTTCCTGTCTTGCTAGTTGTTTGGCATAGGGTGTCCAGCACTGTAGCTTGCTGGTCGTTGAGTGAATCTGGGTGCTGGTGTTGAGATGGAGATCTCTGGGAGATTTTCACCGTTTGATATTATGTGGAGCTGGGAGGTCTCTTGTGGACCAGTGTCCTGAAGTTGGCTCTCCCACCTCAGAGACACAGCACTGACTCCTGGCTGCATCACAAAGAGCCTGTCATCCACACGGCTCAGAATAAAAAGGAGAAAAGGTAGAAAGAAAGAATTAGTAGAAAGAAAGGAAGGAAGGAAGGAAAAGGAAAGAAGGAAAGAAAGAAAGGAGGGAGGGAGGGAGGAAGGAAGGAAGGAAGGACGGAAGGAAGGAAAAAAAGAAAGAAGATAAAGTAAAATAAAGTAAAGTAAGATAAAATATAATAAAATTATGAAAATAAAAAATAATTATTAAGAAAAAAAATTTTTAAAAAAACGGACGGATAGAACCCTAGGACAAATGGTGGAAGCAAAGCTATACAGACAAAATCTCACACCGAAGCATACACATACACACTCACAAAAAGAGGAAAAGGGGAAATAATCGTAAATCTTGCTCTCAAAGTCCACCTCCTCAATTTGGGATGATTCGTTGTCTATTCATGTATTCCCCAGATGCAGGGTACATCAAGTTGATAGTGGAGCTTTAATCCGCTGTTTCTGAGGCTGCTGGGAGAGATTTCCCTTTCTCCTCTTTGTTTGCACAGCTCCTGGGGCTCAGCTTTGGATCTGGCCCTGCCTCTGCGTGTAAGTCGCTGGAGGGCGTCTGTTCTTCCCTCAGACAGGACGGGGTTAAAGGAGCCGCTGATTCGGGGAATCTGGCTCACTCAGGCCGGGGCGGGGGGGGGGGGGGGGGGGTAGGGAGGGGAGGGAGGGGCGTGGAGTGCGGGGCGGGCCTGCGGCGGCAGACGCCAGAGTGACGTTGCAGCAGCCTCAGGCGCGCCATGCGTTCTCCTGGGGAAGTTCCCTGGGTCCCGGCACTCTGGCAGTGGCGGGCTGCACAGGCTCCCCGGAAGGGCGGTGTGGATAGTGACCTGTGCTCGCACACAGGCTGCTTGGTGGCGACAACAGCAGCCTTAGCGTCTCATGCCCGTCTCTGGCATCCGCGCTTTTAGCCGCGGCTCGCGCCCGTCTCTGGAACTGTCTTAAGCAGCGTTCTTAATCCCCTCTCCTCGCGCACCAGGAAACAAAGAGGGAAGAAAAAGTCTCTTGCCTCTTCGGCAGCTCCAGACCTTTTCCCGGACTCCCTCCCGGCTAGCCGTGGTGCACTAGCCTTTTCAGGCTGTGTTCACGCCGCCAACCCCAGTCCTCACCCTGCGCTCCGACTGAAGCCCGAGCCTCAGCTCCCAGCCCCGCCCGCTCCGGCAGGTGAGCAGACAAGCCTCTCGGGCTGGTGAGTGCTGGTCGGCACCGATCCTCTCTGCGGGAATCTCTCCGTTTTTATCTCCGCACCCCTGTGGCTGCTGCGCTCTCCTCCGTGGCTCCGAAGCTTGCCCCCTCCACCACCCGCAGTCTCCGCCCGCGAAGGGGCTTCCTAGTGTGTGGAAATGTTTCCTCCTTCACAGCTCCCTCCCACTGGTGCAGGTCCCGTCCCTATCCTTTTGTCTCTGTTTATTCTGTTTTCTTTTGCCCTACCCAGGTACGTGGGGGAGTTTCTTGCCTTTTGGGAGGTCTGAGGTCTTCTGCCATTGTTCAGTAGGTGTTCTGTAGGAGTTGTTCCACGTGTAGATGTAGTTCTGGTGTATCTGTGGGGAGGAAGGTGATCTCCGCGTCTTACTCTTCCGACATCTTCCCCCTAAATCTCAAGATTCAGGTTTGAAGCAGTACAGCGTTTGCAACCATAACCGCTCCTGGAAAATGATATTTTGTTGAAAAAGGAATAGGGAGATGAGATGCTATTTTTGGATAGATTTAGGCGCCTGTTAATTTCTGTGGTCAGAGAAATAAGGTGGTTTGATTTGCCAGCCATCAGAATCATGTGATTGGAAGAAACAGTTTCCCAAAGATAGGAGGGTTTCTGAATTTAAAAAGAAATTACGAAGCAAAGTTTACTACAGTTTTTAAAACAGAGAACCACTGACTTACTCTATGTGAGGGCTGCATGTGTAATTTTCTCCAGCAAGATTCCACAGTTTGGGTGTTAGGATGGACAAACAAATTTTGCGTTTAATACAGAGTTGGAGTTTTTCTAGGCAGGAGTGGATGAGAATGAATGTTTAAAGGAGACGTGGGGTTGGAAAGAGTGTGCTTAGAATCACAGAGGAGTTTGGAGCATAGCAACATATTTAATGGACAGGTTACATATAGAACCAACACTTAATTACCATTTTACTAGACTTTCTTATAAATTACCTCATTTAATTTATCAGAATAAAAATAGCAATAGCAGCTATAATACCATTTCTTCTCCACTGTGCTGTATGGAATCTTTGAAGAAAGGACTTTAAATGATTAAATAGACTCATAGCATAGTAACTGATCTAAGAAAATAAAATTGTATGCATTTTATTTTAATTCCTATGTAAGTGCTAGATAAAGCTAATAGATAAATTCTGTGGATTTTTCTTTTTCAGTATATAAAATAACAGGCCCTGTGCTCAACACTGTACGTCAATTATCTTCTTTATTATCTCTTGTCACATAATATGAATGCATGTAGGTTTATCACATGCCTTCAGTTCAGTAATCTGGTAACATTGGTCTCTAGATGGACCTGTGCCCATCTTTATTTTCCCTTTTTATCTTCATAAATAATATTTCATGCATTCCAAACCCCAAACATAGAATGGCATAAAAAATATCTTTTTTCAAGAACCACTGTCTTTACTGCTTCAGCTACTTTTAGCTATCTTTGGAAAGTTCACTTACATTCTCACCCCCTGTCCGACACACACATGGATGTATACACACACACCCTCCCCCAAAACCTTGCTAAGTTGTTTTATTCACACAGCGCTATAATCAGTACTGCTGGTTAACCCATGTCATGTAGCATGGTTGACTTGAGCACAGTCAATAGTGGTGCTGTGTCTGGTTACCAGGACAAATTGTTACAAAGATATAATAATCAAAAAATTTGAATTTTAAATGATTTGAGCTAAACAGTGTGGATCTTGGTTGGCAGGAATCATTAACACAACTCATTTATAACAAAGAGTATCCTTAATGTTCATCCTATTGACAGCATATTTGGAAGTAAAGAAGGATAAAATGACAGTAAGAATGAGTTTTTCTTTTAAGGTGATTTAACAGGCAATAGAGTTGCCCAACATTTGTCAACACTGTGGATCGTATGCCGAGTCAAGTGTATGACAAAGAAAAGAGAATTAGTAAATTGGACAGGGAGTTAATGTCTATTTGAGTTTTGAATGTGCCATATATTTCAGATGTTACCTATAAAATCCTAATTTTCAGTTCCATTATTTAAATCTTATCCTTGGCAACATCTTACTCCCAGGTTGAAGCTTTGTACTTATGCTTCAGATTTTTAACATAAACTATTCATCAGAGGCCACGTTTTATAGGAAAGTGGCATGCAAGGGACTGTCACTCACAATACACATTTTTAAGATGGAATGGTCTATTTTGTCCAGATTTAATTTTTGACTCCCAGTAGACACTGGGAAACTAAAGTCATTCATCTCTCAACTTGCTCGGGGATGTTTTAAATTTCAGTAAACAGCAGCATTGTATTAGCGTGAACCATTTGGGTAAATTTGTTTCAAGGAGATAATAAATAAACTACTTGGTTAAAAATCAGAAATGAAACAGTTTGTACTTGTCATCTAGTGGTGCTTAAATTATGAAAAATTGCTCTCTAAAGGTTTGACTAATCTATGAATCTTGTTTGAGGCTGTTGCTAGCTTTAGCCTATCATACTGCACATAATGCACTGAAATCCACTGAAAACCTCTGGGTTTGGAGGTAAAATATCTTCTAAGATGATGTTGTTTAATAGTTTGCATGAAAATGTTTACCTAGAAGGATAGTAGGGAAAGAAGATTACTCAATTCCGATCTGTGCCTGCGATAATTAGTTTATATGCTATGGTTTTAAAGTCTAAAATGATAATGATATAACTATGTACACTCTGGAAAAGGGACGGAGGGAATTTTGAGTGATAGGGTAGGTAAATGATTCAGAAAGAAACACACACACATTTTCAAACACACATCCTTGAATTGATCAATAGAGGAGGAACGTCTCAAATATCTAAAATTCTTAACTCTTGCCTATCTTGAAACCTGGGAAGGTTTTGGCTTATGTGGTCCTACCATCCAAGTAGTAAGAGATCTTCTTCAGTTACAGCAGATTTGGGGCAACTGGCCCAGCTGCCTGCTCATCTTGTCATGTGTGAATCAGGAGGGCAAGAACTTGCCTCTTAGGTCAGTGTGTCTTCATCTCCGTTTCTGCAACACTTAGCACAGAGTGAGGGCGCCAGAGTACTGTTGAGTGAAGGGGGCGTGGCTCCCTCTGTTGGTGGTGAGACCCCCAGCCCCTCCCTGTACAAAGTCTAGGTGAGATGGGGGCAGGGACAGGATAAAGGGAGAAGGAATTCAGCTGATACTCTTCCTCCTCTCCTCTAACTTCCCCCACTCGGATCATTTAACTGTTTTTCTACAATATCCTCTCCTAATTTTCTTTTAACACAGTTAATTTTAGCCAAAAGTCATCCCTGTAAAAACATCAGGACGTAGAAGTAGGGCTGATTCAGTGTGAGTCCTGAGAACTGTCCTTTAACCCAATTCTCTTAAGATTGTTTCTGGATATATTTTGGTGATTCAGTGATTTACATGATTTGATTTCAGACTGATATAGTTTAATGTAGGTGCACACATCTGAATATATATATGTATATATTTTATAATAGAGCTAATATGTATTTCCATAAAGCAGAAGAAATGGCTCTAAGTGAATGTGATAGGAAAGAGAATTATGACCACCAAATTATGATTTTTCTCAAGCCTACTTTCAAAATTATTTCTGAACCAAATAATTCTGAAACTATATAAACAAAAGCCACTACGAACTGAGACAAAAAATGTTTTTATGTAATTATACAAATTAAAGGCCCTGTGAATGTTTGCCATTTATTTTAGCGTCATGCTGCCTTGTAGGTGGACTAGGTTGACAGATTAAATGCAGAATTACAGTTTCCCCAAATCCTGATGCCCTGTAGAGATTTCTCTTTACGAAAATTGATCAGTCAAGCCTTTCTGCTAGATAGAGTAAGGGAATAATGAAATGTGCGTGCTATCAATGCAGTCTAAGGATTGAGAAAGGAAAGTGTATTTATAAAAAATGAGGTTAAAAAAAAGCTTCTGAGGGCTTCCCTGGTGGCGCAGTGGTTGAGACTCCGCCTGCCGATGCAGGGGACACGGGTTCGTGCCCCGGTCTGGGAAGATCCCACATGACGCGGAGCGGCTGGGCCCGTGAGCCGTGGCCGCTGGGCCTGCGCGTCCAGAGCCTGTGCTCCGCAACGGGAGAGGCCACAACAGTGAGAGGCCCGCGTACTGCAAAAAAAAAAAAAAAAAAGCTTCTGAGTCAAAAGCAATGTCATTTATTGGAGGGAAGAAATTTTGTTTTAAGACAGTGGATGTAATCAGTTGTACATTCCGCTAAGGCCTGTGTTCTCTTATTGAAACATGACCACCTGTCTAAGCACACATGTTTGATTAAGTGCTTCCTAGGTATGTTGTTTTTCTATAAAAAAGACACACTTTGTTTTCCTTTGCATTTATATTTTGACCATGTAAGAAATGGATGTTGTATAAGCAAAGAGCTTCTTAAAAGTAGAAATATAAAATACCTAGTCACAAGGAGTACCAGTGTTTGGCCTGCAGTATTATTTTATGACTAATGTATTTTGTTTCCATTTTGCTTAAAAAAGCCAGGTTTTGGAATTATACGTCTTCCAAAGTCCAGAAAATTTTGTGCAAATGCATACAAGTTAAATAAACTTAGCAATACACATTTTCAGTGACAGTTTTAGAAGCAATGTAGACCTTCTAAAAGAAGAGGCAAGTAGTGTGGCTTTATGTAAAATATAATACAGTAACAAAGAAAAAAAACATTTGGAAATTCTCAAATAAACTTAGGGTTTCTCCATTTTCATTTTACCTTCAATCACAGTTTATCTTAGTAGAGTCAAAATAGTTAGTTTGAGTGAAAACTAGCATTTATCATACTTTACCCTCTTCTGACACTGTATGTGATACTCTTCATCTTAGGTTTAATAAGTAAATTCTCTTTGTTAATGTGACCATGTGTCACACATAAGAAGAAAATTTGACTAATCAGTTTAGTCCATTAGCTCTGGCACCATGGGCCAATTGTAATCCTAGACAAATAAATTGTTTTATATAGTCATCTGAACATGTTATTTTACCTAAAAATAGGGGTAGATGTGTTTAACTTATTTTGTGTCTTTTTTGGCACAGAAATATATACAAATAGGTATTGAATGAATGTTGAAAATGATGCTGCTGAACCGCTTGAAATTTAATGCAGTTTCACCTTGTTTTCCACACGTTTCAATTCTGTAAATGTAAGCAATCAGTTGGCAGACATAATATCTAAAATGAGGTAAACTCATTCAGTGTTTTAACTTTTGATGGAATCCACATTCTAAATTGAAAAATGTCTCCTGAGTATAAATTACAGGGTTCCTTGAGGGATCAATAAACTGGTAATTGGATTTGGATCTCAGGGGAATTCAGAAGATTCTCTTTCTTCCTGTATGTGATGAGTTCTGACATTGTATTTTAACTTTGTTACAGAACTGTCTTCCAGGAAGTAGAACTTTTATGTATGTGAAAATTCTCTAGCTACTTAGTTCTTTTTAAAAAAACAATTAAATGGTAATTTTAAAAGTTTTAATGATTCTAAATGAAATAAATTGAAACTCATGGATTTCATTCAGTATTACAAATCATATGTTCTTATATTTATCTATGTAGTTTTTGGTTTGGTTATTTGGTCTTCAGAGATACCTATATTTTACAGATCTTCATTATCATGGTACGTTTCTCAAATAAAAAAACGGGGGCAGAATCTGTGGCAAAAATTTGGAAACGAAACAAGATCTCTTTTCCTCTTGGAGATTTATAATGTGCATTCATACAATAAGGCTGTATGAATTCCTGCTGAAAAGACACAATTTTAACTTTATTGTTTATTGTAAAATCATGACCACAGAATACTTTTGCCTATATAAGGTCTACTATAGCTTCAAGAACTAGTGATTTTCTTTGGAACATACTTTGAGAAGCACTAATTTAGTCTATTTTTCCCAAGCGATTTTTAAACATTTTTGTGAATTGTGTTTTCTTTTAACAAAATTTTATATTGTCCATGTCTGTAAATGTTTAAGAGACACAGAAAAATACACTTTTACATGGTACCCAAGTTACTACTAAAGATGTACAGAAGATGGGTAATACGTATCTTCAAACAGTTCAGGAGGAGAAGAAAGAAAAAAGATATCAGTATATGCAGATTATTTTTATATTGCACAGAACTAGCCTTGTAGACAGAATAGGAATTTAAAATTCATTGATAATTGTTTTATCCATTTTTTCCTTTCCATTTTTCCTCTGTAACACAATTTATGTCCATACTTTATATTTATGGCATATTCAGCGATGTTGATGGCTAGCAGAAATGTCCACACACTTTCATTCTTGAAAAGCCAACACTCACTCGATACTTTGGTAGAATATGAGAACATTAGTATGTTGGATTATCTAATATTCTTTGCTATCTAAATTCACAGATACTCTTAATCCCTTATCTGAATCTCCTGAAGGAATTCCTGCCAGTATAGTGCAGATATACCTTTCTTCAAGAATAATTTCAACATTCAATGTATATTTTTCAAAAGTCATGGTTTCAGCAAACTCTTAAGCAGCCACTTACAGTATTCACTTTTCTTGAATTATCCTATTTATCATTTCATTATTTAGGTGTGTGTGTTTGTATGTATGTGTGTGTGTGTATATATAACTTATTTGCATTAGGAATTAAAAAATTTTTTTCTTCACAAATTGTTCTCAGACCTATGCTGAGAAGTTTTCCCGCAGTACAAGATGTGCTTTTCTAATATCACTGCTATAGTGTTTGACTATGTTCTTAGAAAATATTGGCTAATCTTTTCGATCTTTGTGGAATATATTGTAAAAGGAATACTATGAGAGGTTTATTATTTAAAATATGAATAAAATGTATTCAGTGTTTGATCCAGTATATTATTATGTTTTTAATCAAATCACTAAAGCATTCTTTTTTTTTCTTTTTTTATAGAGCAATGAAGTTGTCTACTACAATGCAAAGGATGATCTCGATGTGAGTATTAAAAGTTTTACATTAAATTCCAGGGTAAACGTAGGTATACTAGGGTGATTGGCTTTACAAACAAGCTGACCTAGCAGGTTTAGTTGGATTCATGTACCAGTCCAGCCTTAAAACTGTAGTTGCCTAAGGGCATTAAAACATATTTAAATTCAAACTGTTTTTCTCTCATCTAAGACATGCTACAGTTGACTCGGTGATCCATAAATTTCATTTTAGTTCTGCATATTCTTGACATCCTGCTAACTTTGTCAAGTTTGCTGGAGTTGGACTATTTCACATAAAATTTTTGAGAATTTATAAAGAAATGTAAGACAATACATTTTATACTTCACTAAAACTTTTTGTTGGGGAAGTTCATAGTCCTTTAGATATGTTAATACTATTGCTCTTGTAAACCCTTAGATAGTGAATAAAAATGAATCATGTTTTATGATTAGTATATTGGTTTGGCTATTACAGAGAGTCTTAAAGTAAAAGTGCTAAGACAAGACAAAAGATTATTCCTCTCTCATGTCACATTCTGTGTGCAAGGCCTAATATAACAACTCTCCATCGTCCAGGCCCTACAGTCCTTCTCTCATGTTTTTTGCTCTCCTCAGTGTAACTTTTCCATATTTTGGTCCAAAAATGGATGCTCCAATATCCACAATGATTTTTGCATTCTATGCATCAGGAAGGAGGCAGATGGCACTGAAGGACACACCCTTTGCCTTTAAGGGCATGTTCTGGAAATTGCACACAGCGTTTCTATCTGCACCCGTTGTCCACAACTTAGTGACTAGTCTTGCCTAGATGCAAGAAGATACGGAACATAATTTTCTTTCCCCTTCGATAAGCATGTACCCAAATAAAATATAGGACTCCATTACTGAAGAGAGAATAGGGAGAATACTAGTTGGGAGTTAATTAGCAGTTCGTGCACTTAATTTTGCTCTTCTTGGAATATTAAAGTTAATGCCCAGACTCTCCCCGCTCGTCTGAGTGACTTCTATCAATTAAATATAGTCAAATTCTTCAACTTGGAACTGAGGAAAAAATTCTCTTTTACAGGAAAATGATTATAAAATTATGTGCTGTGTTGAGTATTATTTAGTCCTTCTTAAAGCATGTGTTTTGATCATTACAATCAAATTGTTTTCTGCAATGGAAATATTCACTATCTTAGAATGAAAGAAAGTTAAGAAATGTAAATAAATGTTGAACTTTGATATTCACCTTAGGATTTTTAGTGGTTATAGCTTTTTTTGAAGATTGTTGCTTATCAGATGAAGTTGGACTTAATGGATGATGAGATTTATTCATCCTTACCAAAAGTTTTGCTGTATATAATCAGATTTAATTGGTTGCTATACTCCAACTTTATACACGTAGTGCTTGATGTTTTATTTATCAAATATTTGTATAATCATAATACCATCTTGTTTTGATTTGAATTGGCTTACCGTCACTGTTTGTTGTACTTTTCTATATTCCAATTTAGTTGTAAATTTTTATTGCTCAAATTCCACAAAGCCATATTCATTATGAAAAATTGGTGAACAGAGATTATATAATGTGAGTTTATAATCTCATACATTAATATCTAATATCTAATGAACACAGGAACTAATTGGAATACTAAATATTGAAACAATATTATCAATTAATAAATTTATCCTCATATGTTTGAATGGGGATATAAATATCTGAGATATAAATAAATTTTCTATTTTCTAGAATAGTTCTATATTTAGCCTATGAGTGAACTTTGAAAACAAGTGGCTGAAATCTTCCCAGCAAGTGTCAAGCTATAGAAATAGGAAGGCCAGATTTAACTACAGATGTGTTTTGGTGTGCTGACACAGAAACAAAGTGAGTTTGATTGCCTTTGGATGTGATGCATTCTCCAGCTTGCTGCAGTTCCACTGCTCCTGTTGCCTTACTCTGCCTACATCACACATCCACACATGTAAAGAAAAGAAAAGAAAAATGCCTTAAGATAGTATAGGGTAGAATCTTCATCACACCAACATTTAAGGAAGGTGAGGGCAGGGGTAAGGTGTGTAGGATATGAGTAGATGGAAATGAAGCAAAAGTAGCTTTCATAATAGAAGTAAATCATACGAAAAGTCCATAACTTTAGTTTATGTTGGATTCAGGATTAAATTTAGAATCTCCTGGTTCCTGTTATTCTCCCATGTTAAATATGCTGGTCCATCACCAAGTTAAGATTTGCATATAAAGAATGACATAGTCAAGTGTAATCAATTGATTTTGTTCATTATAATGGTGATACATGGCCTCACTTAAAGGTAAAACAAGCATTTAAAGTGCTTTTTAATCTCATCAGTTGCCTCTCAATGAAGCTCAACAGCTATCTCTTTGGAGTGTAACTTTCTATGAGCTACGTCTGAATTAGCTAGTTTGTGGGGAGATGTCAGGTTGTAAGCCTTTCAAGGACTTTGATACCAGACAGTCCCTCAGGGGCATTTTATAATATCTGTGCTGCTCAGATCGATGCTGTTTATATTCACCTTCTGGGTATAAAAATAAATACCTAGTGACAGGCAGATTTAGCTAAAGCAGTGACTGAAATAAGGGGTAAAGTCAGTGTCCCTTAGGATTGTGTAATGTGATTTAAAAATTATGACTCTAGTCATTTACACAAATTTTTGCTTTGGAATTAAAAAAATGCACGTATAACTTGGCGAAATTATTTGGTGAGCCACAATTCATATGGAAAGTATAAGGTACATAGCCATGCTGGAAATTTAAGACAATGATTCCTGTCCCTGTGCTAGTTAATGTTAACTATTCTCTCCTCTAATTACCTGATTTTGATATCCTACAATTTTTCCAATCAGATGCTAAGTACTCTTTAAAAACTAATTCAAATACTACCTCCTCTTGAAGCCTGCCTTGCTTTTCCTAAGTAGCAAATGGTATTTCCTTCCTCTGGGTGCTCAGAATAACTTGTTACACGTTTCTGGTTTCAGTGGTGTAATATCTTATACTATGGTATTTTTATACAGGGATAATCTTCTCTATTAAAATTTTAGTGTCTTGAGGTAAGGGTCTTACTCATTTTCTCTGTTTAATGATTTAGAATAATTGCTGAGATAATGCTTGTTAAATTGGGTAGGTGTTTGTGTGTTTCAGTCCCCCTATTGCTTACATAGCATTTGTGAAGATTGTTCGCTTCTTTTTTCATGTCAAAAGTTTTTTTTTTTTTTACATCTTTATTGGAGTATAATTGCTCTACAATGGTGTGTTAATTTCTGCTTTATAACAAAGTGAATCAGTTATACATACACATATGTTCCCATATCTCTTCCCTCTTGCGTCTCCCTCCCTCCCGCTCTCCCTATCCCACCCCTCCAGGTGGTCACAAAGCATGGAACTGATCTCCCTTTTCTATGCAGCTGCTTCCCACTAGCTATCTACCTTACGTTTGGTAGTGTAAATATATATCCATGCCTCACTCTCTCGCTTTGTCACAGCTTACCCTTCCCCCTCCCCATATCCTCAAGTCCATTCTCTAGTAGGTCTGTGTCTTTATTCCTGTCTTACCCCTAGGTTCTTCATGACATTTTTTTTTCTTAAATTCCATATATATGTGTTAGCATACGGTATTTGTCTTTCTCTTTCTGACTTACTTCACTCTGTATGACAGACTCTAGGTCTATCCACCTCATTACAAATAGCTCAATTTCGTTTCTTTTTATGGCTGAGTAATATTCCATTGTATATATGGCACTACTTTAAAAAGCGAAAAATCTCAAACTACAATGAGATTGTTTGCTTTTTAAAGTAGTGCCGTATTTGCAAAGTAAACAGGAAACCCTTTGCAAATATGGTGGAAACGAAAATGTTTGTTTTGTTTCAAGGTTGAGTGGAAACAATATTAAGAGAGGAATGGCAAGACTGACTTACAGTAGGCAATTCAGAAATGTTAGTGAGTATAATTTTAAAAATAATAATTATTAATATTACTACAATACATTTAATATTGATTTGAAGTGATTTGAGTTCCAAATGGAACACGTTTATATGCGTGGATGTGTTAACAATAATTGAAGGGTACTAGTTTGACCTCTTTCATTTTATTGTTATGAATATCCTTACATTTGTGTGAAAAACTTAAGAAAATGCGTGACAAAATAAAAATCAGAATCTTCAGAAAACGTTTAGAAATAAATGTGACCTCAGTGCAAAAATTTGCCTTGAAATCCTTGTAGGTTTTATATATCTGGGTTTGAAAAGATAATTAAATGTCAAGATAAAATGGAAAAAAAACGCTAATAATGCAACAGTTATTTATGAAATTCCACATTCAGGTTCTCTTTAGTTTTGAAATTTATTTAGGTTCTTGTTTAGGTTTTTAGAGACATCTGTCCCAATAAATCCTTAACTTCCCTAAAGATGTAGTGAAGCAGATTCCCCAGGAGATTTCAGTTGTGCCAGCAAGCAGCACTATTTTCCTAATTCCCAAAGCAAGCAAAGATGAAGCAGATCATTACAAACTCTTATTAACCTAATTCTAAGACCTATGTTTCAGACTGAAATCCAAATGAAATAAATTCAGCCCAGAATTCCCATGTCAATAACTTGAGTTGATTTATTTGCTACGTTTTATTATATTGATCATGCTAAAAATTTGACCTTTCTGGGACATTCGGCTAGTCTGCTGAATTCCCTTGCATATTTATGTTGCTATTTATTTTCTTACCAGTCTTGTCTACATTAAAACTTATTCCAACATAATGTCCTATCTAAATGTCTTCTTAAAAGCCTAATCATTCATGATTTGATTTTATTTTGTAGAAATAAATCAGTCTGTTTCTAGAATGAACCAATAGGGATATGTATCAGACAGCGACGACTCTGTTCTAATTATTAAAGAAAGAAAGTCTAGGTTTCTTTGGCAGCTTTTGTTTTTGGCGATACGCGGCCCTCTCACTGCCGTGGCCTCTCCCGTTGCGGAGCACAGGCTCCGGACGCACAGGCTCAGGGGCCGTGGCTCACGGGCCCAGCCACTCCACGGCATGTGGGATCTTCCCAGACTGGGACACGAACCCGTGTCCCCTGCATCGGCAGGCAGACCCTCAACCACTGCGCCACCAGGGAAGACCTCTTTGGCAGCTTTTTAAAAAGACTGTCTAATAGTATACAGCCTTTATTTCAGGCTCTGCTAATGACTGTTGTTGAATCCTCAAATAGGAGATGGCATAGAGATAGAATATTAATTGCTTCTGTATAGTAAATGGTACAGTCAGAGTTACCTTTTTGTGTGTGTGCATCTAAAATAAGTGGTGTAAATATTTTCAATGCTATATGTTTGGATTGGATTATAATAGTAATTAACATATGTATACTTATTCTATACTAGAAAGTAAATGCTTTGCAGGTAATGTTATCGTTTAAAGTTCATACTCATCCTTTGTGGCAATACTATTATTTCCATGATATCCAGAAAAGACAAGTAAAATTTAGTGAGCTTAAGTGACTTGTCCGCTGTCACACATGTGGGATTTGGTAGTGCAGGGAACTGAATGCAGTGCAGTCCGTGTGATCCCCAGCAGGAGCCGTGTGTCCCTGTGCTGTGCTACACTGCCTATTCCGTGGGCCCCCATGGGGGACAGCAGAAGGCCATGTGATGGAAATGTTGTAAATCAAGGCTTAAGCATAAAGGTTTTGAAAATGGTTTTGGTTTAAAATTTTAATTTATTATACCTATCCATCATTCTGTCCGTATTTAATTTTGATGTATGTGGCTCGTACTTATCCAACCAGCTTCATCATTGACAGCTGTTAGTTGACAGTGACTTGCAGTAGGTAAAATAAAGTCTCTGTGATTAAAAAGATTGTTAGACTTTAAATCATAAATCTTTAGTGAGCTGATCCATCATTCCTAGTGATATTCACCATGGAGACCTTAAAATTAACGCATGCACCCTTGTGTGAAATATATAGCCATACTAGGATTCATTGGGGGGAAGATAAGATTAGATTCCATTTCTTCTAGGGATAGCGCCATATGTTTTTTAGGCCTTCTTCCAAAACTTTTGAGTCTATTTTGATATTTTTGTAACGCTTTGTGCGCTTGGGCATGTGCTGCTTTTGCAAGGATAGTTAAAACGTTGGTCCTCAGCTGCTTTGGGGTGGTGGCATGCATAATTCTCTTTTAGATTCCACATCCAGTTCTTCCTTTCCAGAGGCTAGTGTATGGTGTATTTATTTGGAACTCACTGAATATTCACTGTTTGGAAAGTTCGGTGGCATTATGTGGGCATTATAAACTCACCCTATGTACAGCATTGGGTAAACAGAGATATGGGGACTGGATTGTTTTGAATGGTATCTTCAACCTTTTTTTGCTTGCACATGTATGTCAGTTAAAAAAATGCACCTCTCAATATAACAATATTTACTTATAAATTCTCTCTCTATACTACTGAACTAATATGCTGAGAAACCTCCCAAGAGACATCTAAAATTTTAAGATAAGTGAAATTTTATGAAGTATTGGTTTAAGTGGCATTTGACATTAAAAAATCACCAGAAAAAAAGTATAGTTCTTTTCTAGATGCTTAGTTATTAAATGCCTTTAATTATGATGCCTTCATAATGCCATAGGAAATATCTCAACAGCCCATATGAACACAGGACATTGTTACCGATATAGTAAATCTAAATCCATATTTATGATAATCTTCTTGATAATATTAACTTTTTTGACCAACTTGCCGGTTGAACTAATTGAATCACTTTTCTATCTGGTAATGAGACTGAAGAAGAGCTAGTGCTGGGAATAGAAGCATCATCTCTGTCATTCTCTTCTTGTTCAGTGCAACTTCCATTACTAGAATTTCAACTTCAATCATTGTTAATTTCAGAAATCTTTTAAAGCTGGTAGCACATATGGAGTAGGTTAAACCCAAGAAAATAATAAGTAAATTTACATGTAAAGTGAAGAATAGTACATTGAAAGGGACTGTGTAAGGGAGAAGGTGGCTCATTATCAGTATGTGGGGTTTCCACTTTCTCCTTGTGGTACCTGGAGGATGACAGATGACTTGAGACCAACCCACACACAGTAAGGCCAGGGGAGAGGGAATACTAATGTCACTCTTTTTGGTAAATATTAGTAAACTTTAATTTTTTTCTTATTTCATTTGCTAGAAATGGGTATAACTGTAAGTTCTAATGTTTTCTTCCACCCTTCCAGTGAATTCCTTTGGAGACCACTGACGCATGGTGTGTTCATTTTTATTTAAGTTCTTCTCAAAAAGATGGCCTTGACTGTCACTTGAGTGAAGTAATCGAAATAATTCAACTCGTGAAGTGGAGGTGAAAAGCCCAGCTAATGTTCTAACCCATGTTCGCCTACACATTGTCTGTTTGATTGATAGCTATAGCTCTGTGCTTTGAATGCATTGCCCTAAATTAAAATGTAAATTCTCAGGGTCAAGGGGTTTGGATACCAAAAGAGTCTTTTGGTCAGTGGTCTCCAAAGGAATTCACTGGTGGAAGAGACTGAGGCGCTGTCTGTCCATTTACCGGACTGTTTCTGGTGTTTGTCCTTGCTTCATGCTGAATTAGAAAAAGCATGAGTCTGGGGACTGGGAAACAGTGATTCAAGTTTATTTATTCACTCAACAAATGTTATAAATAGGGCAGGCAGATACAGTTCTAAGCCATTTGCTAGGTGCTAGGGCCACAACCGAACGATGTCAATGAGGCCTCTTGCCCTCGTGGTGATTATATTTTAGTGTAGTGAGATAGCAAACATGGGGCAAATAAAAAATTTGATAGCGTTTTTACGCATCCATATATCCTTAAACACCATTTAGAATATCAAAGTGTTGATGCCAAATTTCTGATTTTAATAAAGAGTATTCTGATCATTTAATGAGCATTGTTGCATTACCGATTTTTAAAAGATACCTGAAAAAAAAATGTAGTAAAATTATTGCTTCCAAAGTTACGTTGGCACAATCTGTGCAAGACAGAATTGAAACAAAAGTCAACCGCACCAACGCAGTTACATAACCAATCTTTATCCCTTCCTTTGACATTTTATACAAAATTATTATTTTATAGTCTTTATCTTGAAAGGGATGTCCTGCCATCTAGATACATAAATTTTAGCAATGTTAAGATATATCCTAGGGATATATCTTAGGATATGACTTAAATTTTGCATGTTTAGCAGTACAGTAAATGTTTGACAAACCTTAATGTGAAATTCTATAAAATCAGTAATGTGTACATTGCTCTGAATGTAATAAATGAAGTGTAATGTTTTCAATATTCTATGGGGGATAATTTAGATGGGAGAATCTCCAAGAGAGTATTTTTCAACTGCGATCTGAAGAGTGAACTGACACTATGAAAAAAGACCAGGGAACAACCTACCAGACAAAAGGAACAGCAGACCCAAGGACGTTAAACCAGGAAGAGCATAATGTGTGTGAGGACCAGAAAACAGTCCAGTGTGGCAATGAGCAAGGGAAGGCAGGGCAGGAGATCTGGATGAGAAGTCAGGCTGGAAGTAGATCATTCAGAGTCTTATGGGCCATAGAGAGATTTTCATTTCTTTGTAAGTATGGTGGGATCTTGGCGTCCTGGACTCCAGGCTTTTTTTTTTTTTTCTGGTACACGGGCCTCTCCCTGTTGTGGCCTCTCCCGTTGCGGAGCACGGGCTCCGGACGTGGCCATGGCTCACGGGCCTAGCCGCTCCACAGCATGTGGGATCTTCCCGGACTGGGGAACGAACCCGTGTCACCTGCATTGGCAGGCGGACTCTCAACCACTGCGCCACCAGGGAAGCCCCTCCAGGCTTTTTTTTACTGTATATTAGTTGTAAGGTGTTAGTCCATTTTTGCCTCAGGTATCAAGGGAAAATAATTGATCTTTCTACCTTACAAAGTTTTTTTGTTTAACCTGTTTTGTCCTGACAGTATTTTTTAAAGTATATTTGTTTGTCATAATCTTCATAATATGAAAATTTGCTTTTAATTTTTTAACAAATAGATTGGCCCCATTGAAATGTTTCCCTTTCCTAATATAATATATACCACTATATGGTTTCCGGAGGGGTGGGGCGAGTGCTTGTATTGAACTTTCAGACTATCTGAAATCACATAGTTCTTTTCATAGGCAAGATACCATTTGACAGTCCCTTAGTAGAGAAAATACCCTATCAGCCACTCCCCAAAATTTAGGTTACATATTTATGTATAAAAAAGATATGTGTATATATGTTCAGAGTATTACATCCCTTTCTAATGCTGATAATTTGAAATTTTCATACTACTCATAGAGTTTAAACCAGCCCTCAGTCCTTGTCATCACACTTACCTGTATTGTGATATTGTGATGGCTCTCATGCTCATTGAGGGCTAGATCCTGGGATAGGTGATTCACACGCATTCCTCCATCATGCAAACTAAAAATTCATCAGTTTTATTTTGAGGATGTCCTCAGATTCTGTATTCCACCTTATTAAATCGTTATTGTAATCCTTATCAGCAACCTCAATACATTTTACTTAAGGAATGCCGCTTTTAAATTTTAATGAACAAGTTCTTGCAGTGATCAGTATCCGTTTTTGACTTAATTTAGTTGTTTTATGTGTTTCAAATTCATAGTTGTCTTTGATTCGCTTCGTCATATTAGAAAATGTATATTTTTTTGCTTTAATATCACCTATGTATTTTTTTAACTTGCTATCTTTCTCTGTGTATTGCACAGTTTCAGTTGCTTACTGTTCCCCCTACCTCCAAAGTCTGCTGATTTCAGACTGTTTCTTCCTTCTCTTTTATATATCATAATTAATAGTAGAAGAATATGCAGAAATTTAACAGTAGATCTAATTTTAAGGGATAGAATTATTTCTTCAAGTTTCTTCTGACCACTAATGTTATGTTTATTTTTCATGTTAACTGTAAAACATTCTTAATATATTGAATAAATTGCCTCTGAGGAATTAATGCTATAGTTTTTCCATAGGGTAAATCTAAGCAGCTAAAACATTTTAACTACTTGAAGAACTGGAGAAATCTTCTCAATTCATAAAAAAACCTCTTTATTTCCTCATCAAATATATTATGATTAGCTGAACGCATATGTTTTTTCAAAGGACAATATGTCTATTCATTAAATTATAATTAAAAATTTTTATTTTCTTATTGTTATGATTCAGTAAAGCAAATGGACAAACATTATATTTAAGCCCTTAGTGTCATGTATTCAGTGTCATCCAACTCATATTTCCTTTTCAGTTCTATTCATCCACTCAGTATGTCTCTGAGTCACAGCATCCTCAAGGAGAAAAATAGCAGCTTAAACCAATTAACTCAGGAGACTCAACAGTACTCTTATTGCCACTGTAACTGGACTCATTATTTACTATTCAGCCTGGCCTCACACCCTGACCAGAACAACTATAATTGGCTGAAGGCTCAGCACCTTTTTCTCTATTTATTATTCATTAATTGGGCATGGACAGCTGCAGCTGCTTTGATGAATCTCCACTTCTAATTGATGCATGTGATTTACTAAAAAGGAGGCTTTCCTATGTGTGGGTAAGAACTGGTAACCAGCTTACATTCCAGTGGTGAACTAGTGGCTACGGGAGCAACTTTATTTTTTAATTCATAGAGTAGATACCAACATGTCAGTATAGCAGCCTTTTGCGCCTTGCTGGCTGTATGAAAGTCTATTGTAAATATAATACATCCATGATAGTTATTTACATTGGATGATAATATCATGCCTAAAAGCATATTGTGTATCCAAAGTTTTGTTTGATATTGGGAATACAGTTGAGACTAAAAATTTCAAGAATCAATAATGTGTATGTTGTGAAAGTTGTAAGGCCCTCTTGTAAACAACATCTGTGAAATAGTTGTAAAAAAGAAAAGGATGTATTTGGAAGTGGAAGTTTTAAAATATACTCTTATACACTGTGGAGAATTGTATACAAGTCTGTAGTCTCTGGTTATTGAAGAGTTTAGTTCATTACACAAGAACACGTTCATTTACCCCCTTCACTAGTGGGATAGAAATACCAATTGTGATGCCCCTGTAGAGGGTCTCAGCTCTTATTTAGTATCAACTAATTTTCTCACAGTTTTGTGAGATACACAAAAATTAGAGAGCAGGGGGAGGTAAACCTAACCATAATGTGATTGTGAGCAAAGTTTCTCAGTGAGCATGTTCAGCCTGAATTGTGCACAGTAATTAAGCTAATTTTTATTGTAATTTAAGTGAAATATATGAACTTTTAATTTCTGAACATTTTACTGTTGGTAGAAAGAGTTATAGCATGAAAAAGATTAAAAATATTAAAAACAAATGTTTTATTATAAAAATCAATTCTAAGAGTGTTTCATTTGAGATAAATATATTAAATATGCAAAAGTCTTTTGTGCCTGTCATAGACATCATGGTGACTTTCCAAATGAAATTTGCGAATAGGTACTGCTTGCAAAATTAAATGACCCATCCAGGATTAGCTGGTACCTCTGTCTCTGAGTGATCTAATCTATTATTTAATAAATGAAATTATGTTGAGATGAATAGTCAGAGGAACATGCTTCTCATGTTTCACTTATGTGTTTTACCAGATACATTTGAATACATTTTGGAATTTACCTCCTCAGCGTCTCTGTACACATTTATATAGGGTAGTCGGGAGAATTCAGAAGAGATGTTTTGGGGAAAAAAATTGGCAAGAGACATGCTGACTTAATTTTTCTTGTGGTCTGGCAAACAATGAGATCTTAATTCCAGGGGGACAATTTATTTGAAATTTTTAACTAACACACTAAACAATATGTGTTAAGTAGCTTTTCTCCACTTTCCTTTTCTCAGTCAGTTCCTTTGTGTCTAGTATTTGCTCTATGTTAATTATACTATATAATCCCATAATATATCAAGAAAAGTAAAGATGGATTATGATATCAGGAACAATAATTTCAGAAGTTTAAGGAAATGAGTTACATTTAGAAATTTTAATCTTTTCATGAAATGACTTCAATTTATGGAGAGTGTAATAAAGGGCGGGGGGGGACCATGGGCAACAACCATATTATTTTTTCTTAATATATTTAGCATCTGTACATTAAAACTAGACGTGATACCTGATTATACAAGTTGAGAAGTACATTATTTTAAATTATTCCTAAAAGCCCTTTATATGGCTGTTTATTTATTTAGTGGCTGCACCATGCAGCTTGCAGGATCTTATTTCCCTGACCAGGGGTTGAACCGGCCTCAGTAGTGGAAGCAGTGAGTCCTAACCACTGGACCGCCTGGGAATTCCCTCTATGGCAATTGAAAAGTGAAAGAATCTCTATTAAAATACATTTAAAACATAATTTTTAAGTGTGAGAGGGCTCAGAGGAAATAGAAGCAACTTCCACCTTAGTAAGATAATCGTATAGTGCTTAATAGCACTCTAGAAAGGACTTAAAACAAAAATTAATATTTTAAATTGCAAATATAATACATGTTTATTGTATTACATTGGAAACAACAAGAAAGCACAAAGATGAATACCGTCAAAACTATAAAAACCAGTGATAGTGCTACTAGTGTTTGCTATGTACTCATCCCTACATTTCTCTCTTTTCCTCTCTTTCCTCTAAAAATATAGGCTGATTTTCTCCTTTCTTTGTGCTTAACACCTACATTTAAGCTTAAAACCATTTAAAAACAAATACAGCATATATGTACATTCCCAATGTAATTACTCTTTTATATTCCTTAATAACAATATAAAATTGTATTTGTCATACTTGTGACCATTTTACTATTGTTGCACATTTGTTTCAAGATTTAGATATTAAATGACATTTCTATAAATGTTATCATTAAATCCTCCACTCTACCTATACATTATTTCTTGAGTGAGTGAATGAATGAAATAATTGCACTTATGCACATATTCCTAACCCTAATTCATAGGTATAGTTCACTCTGTCTCTTATTTATCATCAAATCTTTCTACTTTTCATATATCTAAATTTTGCTAGAGATAGATATAAATAGGATTTCTGGAAAAGATATGCTTACAGAAACTAATGTAATATTTTCTAAAATTATAGAAATAGGACTATAATTTTTTCATAACTGAAAGTAACATAGATTCTTTAGTTTGAGTCTTCTTAATTTAAGTAGGAGAGGATATTAGAACCAACTGAGAGATTCTTTCCAAAGATGTCCTCCCTGTTGTGATTCACTGCTTTATTGGTGGGGGAGAGGGCTCCCCAGGTGATTCTGATATGCCCCAGGGAATAAGGACCACACCTGCAGCCCAGCGATATTTGTAAGTCAGAAAGCTGAAGCCCAAGGAACAGTGACTGGCCCTAGTCTGAGGTGTTATTAATACGACTGAGTAGAAGCAAATCTTCTGATGTCTTTACTTTCCACAGTTTTTTGTAAGTATGTTCTTTGTAATAGGTTTTGTATGGAAAAAAAAAAAATTCCAGGGTCACATAAGCTTGAGAACACTGGGTTAAACATGGTTTTCTTTAGTGACGCTTATTTCAGAGCTTTTGATGTTCCAATGTGCTTTGTTATTCTCTTGACAGAAGAGTAGAAGAATATTTCCCCAAGTTATTTCAGGTTGGAGTTAACCCTTAGAGTATCTTGAGAAACTACTGTCTTTTGAAATATCCTTTGACAGATATTACTGGCCATATTACCATGTGCACACATCTATTATTCAGTAATAATAAAACAGTGTTTCTACCCTATGGAGGGTAGAAAAATTCAGACATCCATTAATATGCTTATTATTAATCCTAACTTTTTCATGAGTAGCTCTAAACAAAAATGTGTGTGCAATTTAAACTATTGATTGTAAAGCAGTGGACTTGCAGTTTTAGTGTGTGTTACAATCACCTGGAGGGTTTGTTGAACTACTACTTGCTGGATCCCGCCCCCTGACGTTTCTAATTGACTAGTTTGGGGTGGGGCCTGAGAGCCTGAACTCTAAAAAGTTTCAGTGGTTGCTGATGCTGCTTCTTCAGGGACCACACTTTGAGAAACCTCTGCTTTAAAATAAATATTGAGGCTTTTCACTAATTCAGGATGTTTGCAGTTGAGAAGAAAAATGACATCATTTATTAGGTGAGACCCTCTTTACATTCTTGTTATTAATGAAAGTAGTTTGTTTTAATGATCCCTTCTCTTTTTCAAGTCAATTGTGCCCAGGAACAGAGAGTCATAGAATAGAGGATGAATTTTAAAATATGTTAAAATTCACGGTTGAATCCAAGACCAAACCCCAGTTATTACTTTTATTCTTTCCTTTATTAGCAGTTGGAATGCTGGTAGATGTGTTAGGTTACGTGTTCTTTGGCGCTATGGTGCCTCTTTTTCTTAACATCTTTCTCCTTTCTTTTCTTATCCTTCATGCTGTACACACCTAACGTCTGTTTTAGAAAAGAGTATGAATTAGTGATTCCTGGGTGTAGGTATTTTGCCAAAATTTAGACTTTCAGCACTACTGTTTCATTATTTTGTGTATTTAGTTAATGGGGGAGCAATTATATCTTTGTGGCTTTCACATGGATAAAAAACAGTGATCTGTCTTCAACTTTTTTTTTTTTTTTGCGGTACGCGGGCCTCTCACCGCTGTGGCCTCTCCCGTTGCGGAGCACAGGCTCCGGACGCGCAGGCTCAGCGGCCATGGCTCACGGGCCCAGCCGCTCCGCGGCACGTGGGATCTTCCCGGACCGGGGCACAAACCCGCGTCCCCTGCGTATCGGCAGGCAGACTCTCAACCACTGTGCCACCAGGGAAACCCCCCTTTTTTTTTTTTAATTTTTATATTCAGCACATTAAATTGACTCATAAAAACATTCTAAAAATGTAATTTTTCCTTTTCAACAAAGTATAATAAAACATAAAACCCCCCAAAACAGAATACCTAAACCGCAGTTTCCAAATATAGTCCTTCCCCTTATTATAGAGAGTATTTTCATATTTTCTTTGAACATTGTTTCATTTGAAAAATAATTTGGTCTTGACCAATTAAATTGATTTCATTACATAATGAGTTGGACTTGCAGCTTTAGAAGTCATTGATTAAAAAAAAAAAAAGCCCTGGGCTTCCCTAGTGGCAAAGTGGTTGAGAGTCCGCCTGCCGACGCAGGGGACACGGGTTTGCACCCTGGTCTGGGAAGATCCCACATGCCGCGGAGCGGCTGGGCCCGTGAGCCATGGCCGCTGAGCCTGCGCGTCCGGAGCCTGTGCTCCGCAACGGGAGAGGCCACAACAGTGAGAAGCCCGCGCACCGCAAGCAAAAAAAAAAAAAAAAAAAACGCCCTTTTGCTAATATTTGTGTCTAAATAATCTTTCCAGTGTTGCAACTTCCTTAGGGAAACACACACTCGCGCGCGTGTGTGTGTTTTAAAATATCTTGGGATACTGATGGGTTATCTGGTTATAGAAATTTTCAGAGCCATCTAAAAAGTTGGACACTATCACTTCTTTGTAGACTTCGTGTTGCCACATTCTACCAGCCTTCTTATGAAATTTTCTGATTGTCCATTTAAGTCTTTTCTCTTGCTTATCAGTTGCATTACTGCAGTGTGCTGCGAAAATAGTCAAATGTTGTGATTCTTTTTTCAGTTTTGTTTTGAGGAAATTACCTTGGGAATATGGGATACATTAGTCCCTAAAATGGAGTTGATAATACAGGTCTGAACTTAATAAAAAAATGTTTACTTAGGAAGGAGTTAACTATATTTGAACTGGGGGAATAAAAAGTTTAACATAAGTAGGCAAAAACAATTGTTAGAGAGATGCATTTTGGATAAATGAGTGAGGTTCTTAGTTTCTTGCCAGACGAGAAACTGGATAAGCTTGCCAGGGTAATTCAGTGTCACAACCATAGTTCAAATAGTTCAAAATTAATCTTTAACCTGAAACTCTTGTGGGGTTTTCTTGAATCGTTATTGATTGGATCTTTTCTCCTACCTTGGGAGACAAATTGGTTGAAGTTAGGATTTGATTGTACTAAGAGTTACAATAGATCTCTTTTAGTATTTATACTTACTTTTTTAAAACAAAAATTGATACACCTGGAATACATATAGAAATCAAGGGAATATGACATAAAATAATCCTTCATTGCTATTATTATTATTTTTACACAAAGGTCATGTGTAGCTTTGGTTATCAAACTAAAAATAATAGAAATTTGGTAACATAAGTGGTGAAATTTATTTCAAGGGGAAACTTTTAATTTGGTTGTATATAAAGGTATGTAGGCTATTCTTTAAATGTACTTTCTAATAAGTACTGGATGTGGGAAAGCTCTGGTCCTCTCAGGATGATCCCGAGTGACTCCAAGGTTGAGGAAATTAGGAGAGAAGTTAGGTTATAATGTGAAAGCTAATACCTGAATGGAAATTTGTGTGTCTGATGTCATCATGGGACTATATTTTAAAATATTCTTGTAGATCTGTTTTTTAAAGACTATGCATTTGGCAAATGAATGTGAGAATACCTGTGTTAGCATAAGTTGTAATATTCTGTTTATTGTCTATTTTTTCTTTATAGCCAGAAAAGAACGATAGTGAGCCAGGCAGCCAGAGGATAAAACCTGTTTTTATCGATGATGCTAATTTTGGGCGACAAATATCCTATCAGCACGCAGCAGTCCATATTCCCACTGACATCTATGAGGGCTGTAAGTAAAAGAATGTGAACAACTCTTGGAATACCATGTTCTCATCTATCTTAAATATCTAATATTTGAAAAAAAAAGGAGCAACTGTGATAGTGTTTTGTTCACATGTCATTTAAGAGTCTGTGGTAAACTTTGATTTATACAAAAGAAGAAACTTGATTTTCATGAGCAATATATTGTTCATAGGCTCTCACTCTGTGAATATTTGCAGGAGAGCCTGTATCCGTGGAGGTGTCCTTCTACTCTGTTGTTTAACAAATAATTCTGCCTTTCCAATTGATATCAATAACTTAAAAAATAATAGATGTATTTTTTTAAAAATCAAAACTATGTAGCAGTAGTACAGACCCACAAACTGCTAAAGGAAGTGAGATGTACTTTGTAGACTCTTTAGTCTTATCACATCTTACTGTGTTTTACTGTCTGTCTTTGTCTCTCTCTGTGTATCCCTGCCTTACTCTAGGATATAAGAAAAAGATACCACTGTCTTAGTATATTGTGGACTCAAGATAAAAAGTGTTGGTTAAAGGAATGAATGATAGACCTAAAGAAATAGAAAAACATCAACTGGAAGACTTGATTGAGAAGGCTTCACTGTGAGGAAGGGAGGGGAATAAGTTATTTAGGAAGATACAGGGGAGGAAGCTTGTGCCAGTGGTATTTCTTAGAGATACCCTATATACTAATAAGGGCAGAACCTGACAATTCTAAGTAGGAATTCTTTTAAGTGCAGCCTAATCATCTATGAGGACCAGCTGTGACTCAGAAAGCAGGGTCTTTGCCCATTCACAGCTCTGGTCTTAGATGTTATCCATTTTCTAACTCGTTCCCACTTTTCCCCCTTGTACTCTGCCTTTCACATAAGTAAATGGTAAGGAGAAAGAACCACTTGAGAATTTAAAAAGTATATATATTTTTTTTTTTTTTTTTTTTTTTGCGGTACGCGGGCCTCTCACTGTTGTAGCCTCTTCCGTTGCGGAGCGCAGGCTCAGCGGCCATGGTTTACGGGCCCAGCTGCTCCGCGGCATGTGGGATCTTCCTGGACTGGGGCATGAACCCGTGTCCCCTGCATCGGCAGGCGGACTCTCAACCACTCCGCCACCAGGGAAGCCCTAAAAAGTATATTTCTAATAGTTCCCTTAATTAAAAAGGCTGTAAAGTGTACTGGGTATCCAGAGTGTATCCAGAACTGCCTGGATTCTGGATGCAGACAGCCTGGGTTAAATTAAATTTCAAATATAAATTTTAGCAGTATTTCCTTTGGCAAATTTATTAACTTTATGGGCTAGCATTGCTCACCCGTAAAATGGGGATACGTTTACTAACCGAAAAGTTCATTTGAGGGTAAAAGTAAGTTACTGTGTTTGAGTTTGCATAAGAGTGCCAGGCTCATAGTAAGCATTATGTAACTGTTTGCTGTTATTATTAATTACAGTTAAAGTTTATTTACACAAAAAGGATTAAATTCAAGGACTAATATAAAAAATTAGCCTTAACTTTTTGGATTCATTCCAAGATTGTTGTTTAAAAGGGCATTTTTAAGTACATGTCTTATTTTTTCCATAATATAAATTTCATCTTGTCAAATTGTTTTATTCATTTTTTGTTTCACCTTTTTTTTATATATATATGTGTGTGTATATATATATATATATATATATATATATATATATTTTTTTTTTTTTTTTTGTGGTACGCGGGCCTCTCACTGTTGTGGCCTCTCCCGTTGCGGAGCACAGGCTCCAGACGCGCAGGCTCAGTGGCCATGGCTCACGGGCCCAGCCACTCTGTGGCATGTGGGATCTTCCGAGACCGGGGCATGAACCCGTGTCCCCTGCATCAGCAGGCAGACTCTCAACCACTGCGCCACCAGGGAAGCCCCTTTTTAATCTTTTTAAAAGTACATGTTGTTTTCATCATATCAAGTCTTTAAAGATATTAAACATACGATTTTTCTCTATAATAGAAACAATGGTGCATGTAAGTAGTTTCTGACGTTACATGAGAATTAAACGTAATCTGACTTCTTTACAACTCACCCTATTAATTCCAAGTCCTTTTAGGAATTACTGGGATGTAGGTTCAGTTTTGTTTTTCTTATTTTTCGTTTTTTACTTTGTCTATTGCATCTTTTTTCAAGAATTATTTTTGATGTTTGCAATTAAATTTTGCAACTATTATAACAACAATTAATCAGATAATACTGAGCTGTATGGTTGTGTTTCTCAGTGTTTTAAAAATTATTTCATCCATTTTATTTCCTTTCGAAATTGTTATCACCTGTTGTCGGGTATGTCAACAGGATGATAATCTTATTACTCTACAATTATATCTTTCTTTTGAACTTACTTTAGAAGAACAAACTGGCTGGATATAGAAGTTTTGAGTCGAAACATTTTTATGTCAGACCTCTGGCTATAATGTCACTGTTATCTGATTTGTAGTACTATGTTGAACAAACTTGAGGCCAGCTTGAGTGTTTTTAATTTGTTAGCAAGCTTTCATGATTGTGTTTCTGTTTTGTTGCCAATAGTGATTATCCAGAAATCCTCAAACTTTCCATTAAATTCCCAAGGAAGGATATCAGAACTTTGTCCAGGGAGGGGGAGATTCCACGTCCCTACCCCCACCCCCCGCCCTAGCTCTTCTTGAGTTCTTTTGGCTGGTCTAATAATTGACACAAGACAGATGAAAAGATTAATTTAAAAAATTAATTAATTAATGCATGTAAGTCATAAAAATGGGACCCCCTCGAAGTGTCCAGAGCAGGCCAATAATATATCATGTTTAGACAAAGAAACAACTATTTGAAGAGATGTAACAAAACAAGGGGGCTTGTGTTTGGGGTAGCAGACTAATGAAGTAACAAACTTTGTCTATACAGCTTGCTTAGCCTTGAATTCCCTAACTTTGGTGATAGGGATGCTTTCTATCCTCCTGGTATCACATGGGAGATTTATTTCCCACTTTAAGGGGGAAAAAGGGGCATCAGAGTTTTTCTTTTTTATCATTTATTTTCCATTGGTTGTTTCTCACATAACTTTATTCAAAATAATCAATATGCCATTGAGGTGCATTTTGGGGTGGATTGCCCTGGGCCCCAACAACCTCACACACTTAAAAACAGATTTCTTTCTCTTTCTACAAGCCATATACCACAGTAGCAGAAATTTTAATAGTGCATGCTTATTTAAGATAGAAGATGAAAGTCTCCAACTGTAACACCTAATCATGACTAACAGTTTGGGGTACAGTCCTATAAAATATATATTCACATGTGAACACTTACTAATGAAATAACCCAAATGGGATTTTTCATATTGCTTTTCAACTTGCTTCCTCCTTCCCCCACCCACCTCACTTATAGTAGAGACTTTCTGTTCTGTCGTTGTTGAACTATTAAAAAGCTGAAAATAGAGAGGAGGAAGGTATCTCTTCAGGAGTAGGTTACCCAGGAATATCAAAACAAAATAACTTTGCTTAATTTTTCAATGGGCTGATGTTTAAGAAATCAGTGAAAAATGCACTTTTTCCCTAGATTATTAGAACCTAAAATAATAAGAACCTAATTCACCAGTCTAGTAAATTATAATATCTCATTTATTTAAATAACTTTGCTCAATAATTTTGAAGAAGGAGAAATTGAAGCTGAGTCTTTAATGAAAGGCCACATCATTGGTAAGAAATGGGGTCAAATTTCATATAAATTATAATGCTAAACTTTATACTTTTAAGTACTACAATAGATAAAATTTCTTTTTTCTTAACATCTTTATTGGAGTATAATTGCTTTACAATGGTGTGTTAGTTTCTGCTTATAACAAAGTGAATCAGTTATACATATACATATGTTCCCATATCTCTTCCCTCTTGAGTCTCCCTCCCACCCTCCCTATCCCACCCCTCTAGGTGGTCACAAAGCACCGAGCTGATCTCCCTGTACTATGCGGCTGCTTCCCACTAGCTATCTGTTTTACGTTTGGTAGTGTATATATGTCCATGCCACTCTCTCACTTTGTCACAGCTTACCCTTCCCCCTCCCCGTGTCCTCAAGTTCATTCTCTAGTAGGTCTGTGTCTTTATTCCCATCTTGCCCTAGGTTCTTCATGACCATTTTTTTCTTTTTTTTTTTTAGATTCCACATATATGGGTTAGCATATGGTATTTGTTTTTCTCTTTCTGACATACTTCACTCTGTATGACAGTCTCTAGGTCCATCCACCTCACTACAGATAACTCAATTTCGTTTCTTTTTATGGCTGAGTAATATTCCATTGTATATATGTGCCACACCTTCTTTCTCCATTCATCTGTTGATGGACACTTAGGTTGCTTCCATGTCCTGGCTACTGTAAATAGAGCTGCAGTGAACATTGTGGTACATGACTCTTTGAATTATGGTTTTCTTAGGGTATATGCCCAGTATTGGGATTGCTGGGTCATAAGGTAGTACTATTTTGAGTTTTTTGAGAAACCTCCATACTGTTCTCCATAGTGGCTGTATCGATTTACATTCCCACCAACAGTGCAAGAGGGTTCCCTTTTCTCCACACCCTCTCCAGCATTTATTGTTTCTAGATTTTTTGATGATGGCCATTCTGATCAGTGTGCGATGATATCTCATTCTCATTTTGATTTGCATTTCTCTAATGATTAATGCTGTTGAGCATTCTTTCATGTGTTTGTTGGCAATCTGTATATCTTCTTTGGAGAAATGTCTATTTAGGTCTTCTGCCCATTTTTGGATTGAGTTGTTTGTTTTATTGTTATTGAGCTGCATGAGCTGCTTATAAATTTTGGAGATTAATCCTGTGTCAGTTGCTTCATTTGCAAATATTTTATCCCATTCTGAGGATTGTCTTTTGCTCCTGTTTATGGTTTCCTTTGCTGTGCAAAAGCTTTGAAGTTTCATTAGGTCCCATTTGTTTATTTTTGGTTTTATTTCCATTTCTCTAGGAGATGGGTCAAAAAGGATCTTGCTGTGATTTATGTCATACAGTGTTCTGCCTATGTTTTCCTCTAAGAGTTTGATAGTGTCTGGCCTTACATTTAGGTCTTTAATCCATTTTGAGTTTATTTTTGTGTATGGTGTTAGGGAGTGTTCTAATTTCATTCTTTTACATGTAGCTGTCCAGTTTTCCCAGCACCACTTATTGAAGAGGCTGTCTTTTCTCCACTGTATATTCTTGCCTCCTTTATCAAAGATAAGGTGACCATATGTGCGTGGATTTATCTCTCGGCTTTCTATCCTGTTCCACTGATCTATATTTCTGTTTTTGTGCCAGTACCATACTGTCTTGATTACTGTAGCTTTGTAGTATAGTGTGAAGTCAGGGAGCCTGATTCCTCCAGCTCCGTTTTTCGTTCTCAAGATTGCTTTGACTATTCGGGGTCTTTTGTGTTTCCATACAAATTGTGAAATTTTTTGTTCTAGTTCTGTGAAAAATGCCAGTGGTAGTTGGATAGGGATTGCCTTGAATCTGTAGATTGCTTTGGGTAGTAGAGTCATTTTCACAATGTTGATTCTTCCAATCCAAGAACATGGTATATCTCTCCATCTGTTTGTATCATCTTTAATTTCTTTCATCAGTGTCTTATAATTTCCTGCATACAGGTCTTTTGACTCCCTAGGTAGGTTTACTCCTAGATACTTTATTCTTTTTGTTGCAGTGGTAAATGGGAGGGTTTTCTTAATTTCTCATTCAGATTTTTCATCATTAGTGTGTAGGAATGCCAGAGATTTCTGTGCATTAATTTTGTATCCTGCTACTTTACCAAATTCATTGATTAGCTCTAGTAGTTTTCTGGTAGCATCTTTAGGATTCTCTATGTATAGTATCATGTCATCTGCAAACAGTGACAGCTTTACTTCTTCTTTTCTGATTTGGATTCTTTTTATTTCTTTTTCTCCTCTGATTGCTGTGGATAAAACTTCCAAAACTATGTTGAATAATAGTTGTGAGAGTGGGCAACCTTGTCTTGTTCCTGATCTTCGTAGAAATGCTTTCAGTTTTTCACCCTGAGGATGATGTTGGCTGTGGGTTTGTCACATACGGCCTTTATTATGTAGAGAAAAGTTCCCTCTATGCCTACTTTCTGGAGGGTTTTTATCATAAATGGGTGTTGAATTTTGTTGAAAGCTTTCTCTGCATCTATTGAGATGATCTTATGGTTTTTCTCATTCAATTTTTTAATATGGTGTATCACATTGATTGATTTGCGTATATTGAAGAACCCTTGAATTCCTGAGATAAACCCCACTTGATCATGGTGTATGATCCTTTTAATGTGCTGTTGGATTCTGTTTGCTAGTACTTTGTTGAAGATTTTTGCATCTATGTTCATCAGTGATATTGGCCTGTAGTTTTCTTTCTTTGTGACATCCTTGTCTGGTTTTGGTATCAAGGTGATGGTGGCCTCATAGAATGAGTTTGGGAGTGTTCCTCCCTCTGCTATCTTTTGGAAGAGTTTGAGAAGGATAGGTGTTAGCTCTTCTCTAAATGTTTGATCGAATTCGCCTGTGAAGCCATCTGGTCCTGGGCTTTTGTTTCTTGGAAGATTTTTAATCACAGTTTCAAGTTCAGAGCTTGTGACTGGTCTGTTCATATTTTCTATTTCTTCCTGGTTCAGTCTTGGCAGGTTGTGCATTTCTAAGAATTTGTCCATTTCTTCCAGGTTGTCCATTTTATTGGCATACAGTTGCTTGTAGTAATCTGTCATGATCCTTTGTGTTTCTGCAGTGTCAGTTGTTACTTCTCCTTTTTCGTTTCTAATTCTGTTGATTTGAGTCTTCTCCCTCATTTTCTTGATGAGTCTGGCTAATGGTTTATCAATTATTTTTATCTTCTCAAAGAACCAGCTTTTAGTTTTATTGATCTTTGCTATCGTTTCCTTCATATCTTTTTGATTTATTTCTGATCTGATTTTTATGATTTCTTTCCTTCTGCTAACTTTGGGGTTTTTTTATTTTTCTTTAATTGCTTTAGGTGCAAGGTTAGGTTGTTTATTCGAGGTGTTTCCTGTTTCTTAAGGTAGGATTGTATTGCTATAAACTTCCCTCTTAGAACTGTTTTTGCTACATCCCATAGGTTTTGGGTTGTCGTATTTTCATTGTCATTTGTTTCTAGGTATTTTTTTATTTCCTCTTTGATTTCTTCAGTGATCACTTCGTTATTAAGTAGTGTATTGTTTATCCTCCATGTGGTTGTATTTTTTACATATTTTTTCCTATAATTGATATCTAGTCTCATAACATTGTGGTCGGAAAAGATTCGTGATACAATTTCAATTTTATTAAATTTACCCGGGCTTGATTTGTGAGCCAAGATATAAGCTATCCTGGAGAATGTTCCATGAGCACTTGAGAAAAATGTGTATTCTGTTGTTTTTGGATAGAATGTCCTATAAATATCAATTAACTCTATCTTGTTTAATGTGTTATTTAAAGGTTGTGTTTCCTTATTTATTTTCATTTTGGATGAACTGTCCATGGGTGAAAGTGGGGTGTTAAAGTCCCCTACTATGATTGTGTTACTGTCGATTTCCCCTTTTATGGCTGTTACTATTTGCCTTGTGTATTGAGGTGCTCCTATGTTGGGTGCAGAAATATTTCCATTTTTATATCTTCTTGGATTGATCCTTTGATCATTATGTAGTGTCCTTCTTTGTCTCTTGTAATAGTCTTTGTTTTATAGTCTTTTTTGTCTGATATGAGAATTGCTACTCCAGCTTTCTTTTGATTTCCATTTGCATGGAATATCTTTTTCCATCCCCTAACTTGCAGTCTGTATGTGTCCCTAGGTCTGAAGTGGGTCTCTTGTATTCAGCATATATATGGGTCTTTGTTTTGTATCCATTCAGCCAGTCTATGTATTTCGGTTGGAGCATTTAATCCATTTACATTTAAGGTAATTATCGATATGTATGTTCCTATTCCCATTTTCTTAATTGTTTTGAGTTTGTTATTGTAGGTCTTTTCCTTCTCTTGTGTTTCCTGCCTAGAGAAGTTGTTTTAGCATTTGTTGTAAAGCTGGTTTGGTCGTACTGAATTCTCTTAGCTTTTGCTTGTCTGTAAAGGTTTTAATTTCTCTGTCAAATCTGAAAGAGATCCTTGCTGGGTAGAGTAATCTTGGTTGCAGGTTTTTCTCCTTCATCACTTAAATATGTGTTGCCACTCCCTTCTGGCTTGCAGAGTTTCTGCTGAAAGATCACCGTATGGGGATTCCCTTCTGTGTTATTTGTTGTTTTTCCCTTGCTGCTTTTAATATGTTTTCTTTGTATTTAATTTTTGATAGTTTGATTAATATGTGTCTTGGTGTATTTCTCCTTGGATTTATCCTGTATGGGACTCTGTGCTTCCTGGACTTGATTAACTATTTCCTTTCCCATATTAGGGAAGTTTTCAACTATAATCTCTTCAAATATTTTCTCAGTCCTTTTCTTTTTCTCTTCTTCTTGTGGGACCCCTATAATTCGAATGTTTATGCATTTAATGTTGTCCCAGAGGTCTCTGAGACTGTTCTCAATTCTTTTCATTCTTTTTTCTTTATTCTGCTCTGCATTAGTTATTTCCACTATTTTATCTTCCAGGTCACTTATCTGTTCTTCTGCCTTAGTTATTCTTCTATTGATCCCTTCTAGAGAATTTTAAATTTCATTTATTGTGTGTTCATCACTGTTTGTTTGCTCTTTAGTTCTTATATGTCCTTGTTAAACTTTTCTTGTATTTTCTCCATTCTATTTCCAAGATTTTGGATCATCTTTACTATCATTATTCTGAATTCTTTTTCAGGTAGACTGCCTATTTCCTCTTCATTTCCTCTTCATTTCCACTTCACCAGTTAGGTCTGGTGGGTTTTTGCCTTGCTCCTTCATCTGCTGTTTGTTTCTCTGTCTTCTCATTTTGCTTAACTTACTGTGTTTGGGGTCTCCTCTTTGCAGGCTGCAGGTGTGTAGTTTCCATTGTTTTTGGTGTCTGTCCCCAATGGCTAAGGTTGGTTCAGTGGATTGTGTAGGCTTCATGGTGGAGGGGACTAGTGCCTGTATTCTGGTGGATGAGGCTGGATCTTATCTTTCTGGTGGGCAGGTCCACGTCTGGTGGTGTGTTTTGGGGTGTCTGTGGCCTTATTATGATTTTAGGCAGCCTCTGTGCTAATGGATGGAGTTGTGTTCCTGTCTTGCTAGTTGTTAAGCATAGGGTGTCCAGCACTGTAGCTTACTGGTCGTTGAGTGGAGCTGGGTCTTTGCATTGAGATGGAGATCTCTGGGAAATTTTTGCTGTTTGATATTATGTGGAGCTGGGAGGTCTCTTGTGGACCAGTGTCCTGAACTTGGCTCTTCCACGTCAGAGGCACAGCCGTTATGCCTGGCTGGAGCACCAAGAGCCTGTCATCCACATGGCTCAGAATAAAAGGGAGGAAAAAAAAGAAAGAAAGAAGGTAATAAAATAAAGTAAAATAAAATAAAATAGTTATTAAAATAAAAAATAATTATTAAAATTTTTTTTAAAAAGAAAGAAAGAAGAGAGCAACCAAACCAAAAAACAAATCCACCAATGATAACAAGTGCTAAAAAGTATACTAAAAAACAACAACAACAAAAAACGGACAGACAGAACCCTAGGACAAACGGTAAAAGCAAAGCTATAGAGACAGAATCACACACAGATGCATGTACATACACACTCACAAAAAGAGAAAAAGGGAAAAATATATATATTTCGTTGCTCCAAAAGTCCACCTCCTCAATTTGGGATGATTTGTTGTCTATTCAGTATTCCACAGATGCAGGGTTCATCAAGTTGATTGTGGAGATTTAATCTGCTGCTCCTGAGGCTGTTGGGAGGGATTTCCCTTTCTCTTTGTTCGCACAGCTCCCAGGGGCTCAGCTTTGGATTTGGCCCCGCCTCTGTGTGTTGGTCGCCTGAGGGCGTCTGTTCTTCACTGGGACAGGAGGGGTTAAAGGAGCAGCTGATTCGGGGCCTCTGGCTCATTCAGGCCGGGGGAGGAAGGGGTACGGAGTGCGGGGCGAGCCCGCGTCCGTAGAGGCCGGTGTGACGTTGCACCAGCCTGAGGCGCGCTGTGTGTTCTCCTGGGGAAGTTGTCCCTGAATCAGTGGACACTGGCAGTCGCGGGCTGCACAGGCTCCTGGGAGGGGAGGTGTGGATAGTGACCTGTGCTCGCACACAGGCTTCTTGGTGGCGGCAGCAGCAGCTTTAGCGTCTCATGCCCGTCTCTGGGGTCTGCGCTTTTAGCAGCGGCTCGCGCCCGTCTCTGGAGCTCCTTTAAGCAGCGCTCTTAATCCCCTCTCCTCTCGCACCCGGAAACAAAGAGGGAAGAAAAAGTCTCTTGCCTCTTCGGCAGGTCCAGACTTTTCCCCGGACTCCCTCCCGGCTAGCCGTGGCGCACTAACCCCCTGCAGGCTGTGTTCACGCTGCCAACCCCAGTCCTCTCCCTGCGATCCGACTGAAGGCCGAGCCTCAGCTCCCAGCCCCGCCCGCCCCGGCAGGTGAGCAGACAAGCCTGTCGGGCTGGTGAGTGCCGGTCGGCACGGATCCTCTGTGCGGGAATCTCTCCGCTTTGCCCTCCGCACCCCTGTTGCTGTGCTCTCCTCTTTGGCTCCGAAGCTTCCCACTCCGCCACCCGCAGTCTCTGCCTGCGAAGGGCCTTCCTAGTGTGTGCACACCTTTCCTCCTTCACAGCTCCCTCCCACTGGTGCAGATCCCGTCCCTATTCTTTTGTCTCTGTTTATTCTTTTTTGTTTTGCCCTACCCAGGTATGTGGGGAGTTTCTTGCCTTTTGGGAGGTCTGAGGTCTTCTGCCAGCGTTTTCAGTAGGTGTTCTGTAGGAGTTGTTCCACATGTAGGTGTATTTTTGATGTATTTGTGGGGACGAAGGTGATCTCCACATCTTACTCCTCTGCCATCTTCAAGCTCCTCCTCAGTTAAAATTTCTGATATTTTACTTTTGAGTTAATTTTGACTCAGGTATATTCCTTGGGAGCCAGGATTGTGCACAGGAGTTAGTAAGATATGTACTTTGTATGAGAATCTTCAGTTTCTTATTTCTTTTGCTCTTTTGTTTTTTCTCATTGAAATCATGTTCATGAAAGTCTTCATCTGTTTTATGCTGGAACAGACATAAAATATGGCACATAAAGTAAATCCGAACATGTTTTTTTCAGATAGGTATCACATAGTATACACATTTTTTCAGTATCCTACAGAAGAGTCTTGACTTGGTGTAAATGTTTTTCTTTCTAATTTAGAATAAACTGTGAATATTTACAAAGGATGATTTTAATAGTCTCAGAGAATAAAAAGTATTACTTTGATTACTTTGAAAGTCAGTAAGATAAAATATTGATATAGATGTTTTCAGAAGTTGTAAGACACTTTGGTATGTGGCATAATTTAAAAAAACAAAGGAAAAGAAGCTCTGTCTTTGGATTATTTGTTTAGTCCCATTTATGTTAATATTCGCTTCTCCTTCCTTGCTGAGATCTCATCCATAAGCCTCTGACCTTGCCTGGCCTGTGCTACTTTAAAATTCATATCCAGCGTTACGGGCTGTGTGGGTAAATGACACAGGAGTAAAATCAGAAATGTCAACAAGATCTTGAAATGTTAATAATTACTGGCTTTTTTCATGCAGCTCATCAGAACATATCAGATATCCAGGATCATTCTAGGTTTCTGAATTTAATAAATGGGAAAGCATACTCTAATTGAAGGCATAACTGAAGGAAACAGCCTCTTTTACTCAGTTTGTGTCTCTGAATTCTCATAAGATACTTTGTGTTCTAATTTTACAAAGGTGATTACTTTCGAAAGAGTCTTGAATTCAAATGTGATTATTTTTTCTCCATGATGTATTTAAAATTTTCAAATAGTATATTTAATTAAAATCCTATCTGAAAGTTTCTACTTTTGAGGATTTCACTGGTCGGTACTTTTATTTCAGAGGGCACCCAAACCACACTTAATGTTCAGATCTAATTTATCTATTTAAGAGTATAAAAAGACGAGCAATGAACTCAGTAAAAATGGCTGAATATTCCGACTTAATTTGTTTTAATCACAGAACTTTATTAATTTGTTATGTCTTCATGGAATGTCGTCATAGAATTTTCTCGTCATTTGTCATTAGTAATTTATGTTGATATTTATTTGTAGAATTATTATAGTTATATAAGAATATGCTAAGAGAAAATAATAAGGAACCTCAACTTGCATAACTTTCAGGTACTAGATACTTTTGTCCTTACACTTACCTTGTAATGTAAGCAAGGCAATTTATAATTTCTGTTTTAGAAATTTTAAAATGAACATACTTCTATCACAAAGGTACATTGATTTTACTGAAAGAAGACAGGAGAATTTTCAGGAGTTGTATTAATATCCTTGGAGGTCTCATATGCCTTAACAAAAATACTTGCTTTTTATAAATTGAACTGTCTATAATACTGTGTTATAATTTATCATTTTTTAAATTGAGGTATAGTTAATGTACAATATTATATACAGTATGGTGTACAGTATAGTGATTCACAATTTTTAAAGGTTATACTCCATTTATAGTTATTATAAAATATTGCCTATATTCCCTGTGCTGTATAATATATCCTTGTAGCTTATTTATTTTATAAATAGTAGTTTCTATCCCTTAATCCCCTACCCCTGTCTTTCCTCTCTCAATGTTCGTTTGTTTTATTACAGAAAATATAGCTACTGTACCTCAAATGATGTTAGTATAGAAATTATAGAGGAAAAAGCTTCTTGGCGTTTACTGATTGATTATGTTATAATCTTTCATAAGCAATTAATCTGTTTCAAGACATGGCCAATATTGTATTAGAGAGTGCTAATAGTTTACGTTTACTGTTTTAAAAAACAGTGTATAATAGGAATATAGCACTGAACAAATAGATAAAAATCCCTGTACTCATGGAGCTTACATTCTGATGGAAATAGGGCATAAAATAAAAAAATAAACAGTTAAAATAATGGGATATATTGTAGCATAAAAAATGTTTGAGATAAAAATAAAATAGGGGGCTTCCCTGGTGGCGCAGTGGTTGAGGGTCCGCCTGCTGATGCAGGGGACACGGGTTCGTGCCCCAGTCAGGGAAGATCCCACATGCCGCGGAGCAGCTAGGCCCGTGAGCCATGGCCGCTGAGCCTGCGCGTCCAGAGCCTGTGCTCCACAACAGGAGAGGCCACAACAGTGAGAGGCCCGAGTACCGCAAAATAAATAAATAAGTAAATAAAATAAAATAGGGAAGTGTTGTGGGTAGTTTTTGGGTTAGGAGTTGGGGAGTTGATATTCAAAATATGTGGATAAGGAAGGCTTTGTGGATAAGGCAGCATTATGGCAAAAGTCTATAGTTGGTGAGCATGAGAGTCATGAAATCATTGAGCAAGAAGGTTGCAGGCCGAGGTAACCGAAAGTACCAAGATCCTGAGCCTGGAGCATAGTGGGTGCATAAAGAACAGGAAGACCATGTGGGCAGAGCTGAGGGAGCAGCTGAGGGTAGCAGCAGAGGCCTCCTTTTGTACAGCCTTGTGGATAATTACAGTTGATTTTTATTTTGAGATTGTCTTAGTCAGTTTGGGCTGCTGTAACAAAATACCATAGACAGGGTGGCTTAAACAACAGACATTTAATTTTACAGTTCTGGACCCTGGGAAGTCCAAGATTAAGGTTTTGGGAAGATTTGACTCCTGGTGAGGTCTCTCTTCCTGTTTTGCAGATGGCTGCCATCTTGCTATGTACTCACATGACGTCTTCTTTGTACACATGCGGAGAGAGTGAAATCTGGTATTTTCCCCTCTTTTTATATGGATAGCAATCCGATTATGAAGGCAGGACACTAATTCTAGTACTGAGGTGCTACCCTCATGGCCTCATCTGTGCCTAATTACCTTCCAAAGTCCCCATTTCCTAATACCATCACATTGGGGGTTAGGGGTTCAAAATAGGAATTTTGTGAAAACTCAAACATTAAGTCCATAACAGAGATGGAAGGGGACTTTGTTTTTTTGAAGGGGAATTACATAATCGGCCTTACTTTCATTAAAAATTAGATACTGGATACTTTGTTGAGAACAGACAAAAAGGTAAGAACGCAGGAATGGGGCCTTGGATCAAGGTTGTAGGCCAGGGAAGTATTCCTATTAAAATGTGTAAATCTAGTATATTTTTGAGCTCTAGATTCTTCCTTTAATTTTATATGATGAAGACATTCTGTTCAGTTGACTTAATTATCTGAAAGTACTGTGACATAAAATTTAATCCTCAAACTTTATAAAAGCACTTTTAATTGACAGCTAATGAGCTAAGATAAAATTACTGAGATCTTTAAAAAGTAGTGAATCAATTCAAACTGCAGTTCAGTAGAGTACCAAAAGGGTCTCTGTCTTTCTCTACAACTTTTAAATTTTCTTTTCAAATTAAAGGAATTTCATGCAAGTTAGTTTCCTTCTGATCATTCAGTGATACAAGGAACAGGGGGTAGTAAACCTAGAGGAAAACAGAGGGAAAATATGCAGAGAAATTTCTTAATTTTTCCTGTTTACATAAGTCCTTACACATTGGTGCAAATTGTTGAGCTCCTTTTTTGGGCGTGCCTGGCATATTTCCTGTGATAGACTTCTGGTTTGGGATTTACATCTCAGTATGTACATTGTAGTGTTTTAGCTGTTGTTTTTTATACAAAACAAATAATCTTGAGTTAATGCCATGCTCTATTTCTTTGAAGTAAAAATATTAATTGGGTTGTTCCACTTACCAGAATCTTGGTTGAAATAACATGTTTTCCTGCTGAACATCTTACGATTTTTAAGATTGCTTTTCACATAAATGCAACATTAAAATGCTTTTTTCTCACTGTAAAGGAAACACATGATGATTTTATGAAATACAAACTAGTGTGAAGGAAAAAAATCTTGATACTATACATGTGTGTATGTTCATTCAATATATTAATAGCAAGTATATACCAAACTAAACAAATATACAATTACTGAAACACTACAAAGTTTATACCTGACCTTTTAACTTACCAGGAAGCTTTATCATATATTTAATAACACTTTTTGAGAATAATATTTTAATATTATATGTTCCAAACTAATTTACATTGTTACCATTTTATCATGGTAAATAAATAAATCTCTGCATTTCTCATTATCACCTTAAGATATAAAATACAGAAACTGGTATTAAAAGGTCGAAGCTATTGATAAATTTCCTTGGTCTTGTAGGTTAGTACCAATTTAGATCATACCTTCAATGAATTAGTGCCTTTCTAACTCCACGTTTGTCAGCACCAATATTATAATGTTTTATCGATTGTGTAGATTATTGATAATATTTTGGAATAGTTTACTGCTAATTTTTTTTGCAGCTTTAATATCATACGTTTCTTTTTTCTGCAGTGGGTTCCGATGCTGTGTAAAATAAAATACTAGGGCACTATGAAAAGTAGCATCAGTTTGTCTAAGGGATGATAGCAAACTCCTTTAGAAATTACCCTGATTTTCCTGCGTGCCAGATCTTTCACAACGTATATTGTAGAGTTTTCACGTTTACCTCAATAGCCTGAATTTAATAATTATGTTTAATTGAACTTTAATAAATAAGCAAATTTGAAATTTCAAAATAGCCAATGTGTCAAAGTATACTTTAGCAATAAAATCACAAGCTTTAAAAAATTGTCATGGCTGTTGAAAATGAGAGAAAAATATTAAAAGTAAGAAGTATAACTCCAGATAAAATGAAGATTAAAATCATAAAAGGGCATTTTGTACAGTTTTACAATAAAGTATTATAATGTGTAAGAAGAGTGGATGGTTTATTATAAAATATAAATAATCAAATCAACTTAATGTTAGGTCAGTAATCATAGAATAAATTGGAAACATATTTATATTTCTGGCCAAAGAAAGTACCTCATGCTGAGGCGTTTCTATAAAATTTTCAAATAAATACTTTCAAGTTTTAAAAATTTTACAAGAACACATAAAAATGTGAAAAGTTAACTCATATTACTTCTTTTTTAAGAAAGATATAACAAAAAAGGGAAAAAAAACCATAGGCCAATTTCACTTTACGAATAATGTTGAAAAATTAAAAAGAGAACATTTGGGGCTTCCCTGGTGGCGCAGTGGTTGAGAGTCTGCCTGCCGATGCAGGGGACACGGGTTCGTGCCCCGAAGATCCCACATGCCGCGGAGCAGCTGGGCCCGTGAGCCACGGCTGCTGAGCCTGCGCGTCCGGAGCCTGTGCTCCACAACGGGAGAGGCCACAACAGTGAGAGGCACGCGTACCAAAGAAAAAATAAAAAAAACATTTGCCAAGTGAAGCATCAATGAAAGAATAATGCCTGATAACAAAATAACTGACTTAATAGTTGAGTAGTTTAGATGTCTAATAATGCTTTTATATTCTATATTAATTGGTGCAAATTAAGCATTCACCTATTTTTTCCCAGTTTTATTGAGATATAATTGACATACAGCACTGTATAAATTTAAAGTGTACAATATAATAATTTGACTTTTACATACATCATGAAATGATTGCCACAATAGATTTAGTGAACATCCATCATCTCATATAGATTTAGTATTAAAGAAATAGAAAAATAATTTTACACTCATTTTTTAAATTAAAATCTTATCAAAATACTGCTACCAACAATAAAAACTGCTCTGATCATTAAGGATGCTGAGAAATCCCACTGCTTCTAACTTGTTATTTTTTTCAGAGTAGTTGTTGTCTTTGCTGTTATTTATTACAAATATGAATTTGGCTTAAGATACAATAATATAAAATGTTTACAGCATTAGTGCATTCTGAAGTTTTGTGTTAATTTTTTTTAACCAGATAATCTACCAAAAAAAGTTTTTGCAATTATGGATGGTGCATCATTCCATGCTATAGAGTTGTGTGTTTAATAACTAAAAAGTGAATGACTTTAAAATGTTATCATGGTTATATTAGCAAAGTAGCTTTTCTTTCTTCTTTTAAGATGCTATTTAAATTATAAAGCCTTGATTCTAAATCATGGAATCAGAAATCTGATAAGTGCTAAAAAAAAAAAAGGACACTTTTGAGAAATAAAATGAATTCTGTAACAAAATGATCATCCTGTGTGTGTGTGTGTGTGTGTGTGTGTGTTTAAAGGATTAGCTTAACTAATTAGCATCACTCCTCATTAGGAGCAGAGCAATGAGATAGTACGAACATCATGAAAAGACATCGAGGACAGTCCTGAGGTACAAATTATAAATTTTTAGGATAGGGTAATTTGATCATGTTTAATAAGTATGAGACAAAGAGAAGCAGTTCCACTTCTGAGGGAAAGTTTGCACCTCCTTTCGTTGCTCTTGTCTGATGGTGTTTCTCTAATACATTCATGTCATAGATCGCAATATAGTATTTATTTTCTGATAGGAAAATGTTGACCACAAGTAAACCCAAATGCCAAAGATACAGTATTCTTCTGATCTTACAGGTACTAGTCCTTTAATTCATTCAGAATGATAGAATAACAGACCAATTAATAGCAACAGTTTTATGGGTTTTGTAAATTGCTATGGACTGAATTGTGTCCCACCTGGATTCTCATGTTGGAGCCTTAACCCTCAGTGTGACTTGATTATATTTGGATAGGGCCTTTAGGAGGCAATTAAGGTTAAATGAGGTCATTAGGTTAGGGCCCTGCTCTGGTAGGATTGGTGGTTTTATAAGAAGAGGTACACATACACACAGAGGAAAGGCCACATGAGGAGACAGCAGGAAGGCAGCTGTCTGCAAACCGGAAAGAGTGCTCTCACCAGGAACCAAGTTGTTGTTCACCTTGATCTTGGATTTCTCGGCCTCTAGAACTATGAGAAAATACCTGGTCTGTGGTATTTTGTTACGGCAACCTGAGCTGGCTAAGAAACAAATTTGTTTCCAGATAAAACCTACTATAGGCTTAAACTCAGGTTTAAAAGAATAAATATAAAATGAGCTATGAAAAAGTTAAGTTGGATATTTTATGCTTTATACTGAAATGTATGGTTTAGAAATATTTGGCTGTTTAAATTTGGATTTGCAAGACCCTTTTTTGCATTTTAATTTAGAATCTTAATTTCTGTACTTCCCTTTACAGTGATTGTGCTGTGGAAATCAGTTAATGCTCACCAACTCAATAGATAAATAGAGTTGAATTGGAGAGATATTTAATTTGCAATTTTAGGCATATATAGCAATAATAATTAGATTGATTGTTTTCTTGGAGCATTCCCTAAGTTATAGTTCCCTAAATTCATGGGTCCATAAGCTCTGCAGATGTAGAGCCTGAAATTTATAGTTACTGAAGCATGGTTTTGTTTGTTATTTTTTAAGAGGACAGAAGAATATTATAACAACCTGACTTATTGCCCAGTCATTTGATCGTGGTGTCCTGTGTCCAAGATGGTGCCAGAGTCACACTGACAAGTTTTTTGTTACTAGTCTGTGCAGATAACATTGTCCTGTGTACATTACAAAGTGATTATACTTTCGAATACTCTTCCCTGGTTGAATCTGTGAAGCATCCCAGTCCCTTATTTGAAATGTGAGAGATATTTTAGACCACAGTTATATTTAAGATTATAAAAACCTCTAGATCTCATTGAAAATAAAGTTGTAAATTAGCTCTTGAGATAGCTTCTACTGCAAGATCGACTCAGCTCTTATATATAGACATCTATCATGGTGGTTGTATCTGTCTTCTGTATCACCTACCATGTTATTGACAACTGTTCATTCAAGCATGCCATGTTTTCTCAATTCTGGTATAGGCAATAAAATTATGTCAGGATTCTTAAGTGGGGTAATGGTTTGCTGGCCAAATAAACTTGGGAAATGTATTTTATAGCTCTGTTTTTGGAGATTCATAGATACATTAGTTAATCTTTAAAAGCTCAGAGAAATTATGCTAGGGATAAATATAATTTAAATTGTTTTACTGATAATTGTTCATATTTCTCTGTGTAACATTAACATACTACAAACGTGTATTTCATTTAATTCACATAATAACTTTATCCAGAAATTTTTATATTATTGACAAGTGGGCACAATACTTCTGATAAAATTTACCACTCATTTTGTTGTCTCTGTGAATCACCTTGTCCAAGTGTGACATGCGGTTTGTTGTAAGGATCTAACTTTATTTTGTTAGACTCAAATTTTTTCAATGAATGACTGGATAAAGATGACTTTCTTGATGACATAATAAAATGGCCTTGGTCCCTTTTAGACATAAAAACAGTCTATATAAAAAAAGTCTCAATTCCAAATTTGAGTTAGTATTAACCCCTGTCCCCCCCACCCACCCTAGATTAGGGCTAATGGAGGCCTACAGTGGAAAAGAGGCAAAAGGGATGGGGTACGTCCTAGCTGTGTGTATCTTGCCCCCACCAGGTAGAAGTGCTAAGGGCAAGGGAGGGCAGAGAATGGTTGGTATCCGGCTGGGTGACTTTGGCAGGGCTAGGTAGATATAATTATCTTGTAAATAATTTAAACTAACTTTTTCTCTTGGGGAGAGATTTTATGAGTTATTGAGAAATTTCTTACTGGGCTATCCTCTTCTGTAGTTCCTTTGACCCAGCAGACACACATCTCTATACTATGTGAAGACTTTTTGCTACTTGTTTCCTTGGCCTTGGGTGACATTTTGGATTTGTCTCCTCAGAACTACCTAAGGTACTATAGGAGAATAGTGCATCCTTCATGCTGCATGCCAGCCTTAGCAGATGCTACCAAATCAGACAAAATTTGGGCATAAAATGTTGCATCATTCTTAATGTTTTGTAGTATGTCTTGTACTATATTTCATTGCAAACTTCATCCCATATTGTTGCATATTTGGCCAAATATATAAGAAAGAGCCCCTGGAAAGTCTTCTCTTCTTAGGAGCCTCATGAAGAATATTCAGTGAGTCCAGAGGACTTAGAAAAGTTTTTTAAGAATATCTGTCAACATATATGGTTACTCTTGATATTGCATTGGTGTTTCTTACCTAAGATTAATGCCCATATGTAGGTCACCTAGGTCCCAGCCCTCTGTCCAGTGTATATATAACTCACTAAGGAAAATCACGGATCTTTCCATAACTTCTCAGAGATGAAATATATTTCTCAGTGTTCTCTATAAGGAGGGGGGCCCTCAGATATTGTATAACATGTTTATTAAACTTCTTTAATTTCTATTCATTTTTCATATTTTATTAGGAGTTGTAGAAAAAATATTCTGTCAGTTTTTTAAGTTTGTTACTGAACAAGAATATTCAGGGGTTTGTTAAAGGTCCAGTTATTGCTATACTTAAAAAAAATTGTTTAGAGGGGGAATACAAATAAAAATTCATCATTTCTTTGTTTTTAAAAAGAAATTAAAAAGGGAACATAGAGGGAAGACATCAAAAAGAATGTGTGCACAATTCAGTGCCTCTATAAATTGATAGCTGGAGATCAGAAGTGTACTTGGCTAGCTTTTTATGATGGCTGTAACAAGTGACAGGCCATTCAAAGGCTGAAGAAGAGAGATAATGAAATATTAAATTAGAATAGCTTCCAAAACAGACCGACAGTACTCTTCGCAGAAAATTAAAAAGGGATTGACAATTGGAGAGAAAATAGAGGTCTGGCATTTGAGATGAGAATGTTTTAATCATCTGGCATTTTGCTTCGTGGATAAGATCTTACTCAGATTTCTCCCTAGAGATAAAGAGGCATTTAAAAGATATTTCTAAAATCCAGTTATTAAAAGAGAACGATTTTAAATGGGCTAGAGATTTCAAAACTATTTTGTCTCAGATACGAAGATCGGACTTCTAAAGAATGGGGCTCTGAGTTATGCTTGTAATTGAGATGGAATTTAGTCAATATTTTTGTCATAAGAGCAAATCAAGTCATATACAGTTTTAACCTAATGAATAATACATGATACTTAAAAAATACTGCAGGCCTTGCTAATTGTTTCAGTCTTACATAAAAATCGTTTTGTTTTTACTTGTGTCTTGCAAATGATAGCAACTGGAAGCTATGAGGAAGTTCATGGTGGGTGCCCATGAACGTGGGGCCCTTTAGTACCTTACATTAATCCAGACTGGAGCATGTCTGAGGAATTGGCCCATTAGTATCCTTCCACGTCTGTGAAGACCAGTTGTTGTTCTTGTACTTTCTTGGTAGTCACTACCCATCATATAAAAAATACATCAGCAATAATTATTACGTACAGAGCTTAAGTCCCCAGGAGAATTACACAAGTAGTGGAAGACTGTATTTTTGAAAGAAATGATTATATGGGGATGGTCTCTTTCATACTGAAAATGGTTTCTCTATTTAATCTTCATCTTTAGTAAATCACAAGGCTTCTTTGACCCATAGAAAAACATCCTCATTCCAGAATAATTTAATTCCTTGACCCTCTTCAGTTATCAGCTCTACCCCAAAGCTGGAAAACAAAAACAAACAACAACAAAAAAACCCCACAAATAAATAACAAGAAAAACTGGTTTCAGTCATTTTTCAATAAATATACCTGATGTTTTCCCATTTCTAGTAGAATTAATGGAAAAAAATCAATTATCCCCTGTATTTTATTTGTCAGTTATTATTTGAAGTTTTTATAGTCTCAATTTTTTTAAAAAATGTCTTTTTAATATAAAAATGTTTTTTCTTTTTCTTCTAAATGTGAACAAGTTTTATTCAGAAATTTTGCATATACATTTTAGTTATTTTTGGTATTTTGACATTACAACTCCAACTCCTATTACCTTCCTATTACCACTTCCAGTTCCTATTACATTCAATACCAGTGTTCCAGTTCTAGGAAAAAAATTAAATAATTACCGTATTTTTAAATAGAACAAATAAATAATAAAACAGCTAGACTTTTTCATCACACTTAATTCTAAAGGAGTTACAGCTATTTGAAAAATAAAATAACTCATGAAAGGACCAAAATATTTGTCATCAATTTAAAATATAATTCAAGATAAGGATTTCTAAAAATGTTTCAGGGAAAGGAGCTTCCCACAAGTGTAATTGGTGTACCTGAATGGTAACCGTCTATAATTTAAAAGATCATACAAGTGTTACATGTATAATCATTTTGATGCAGATTGCTTTTTATTTATTTTGGTTTCAGTAAAGTCAGTGATCGTATTTGTTTATTTGTATTTCACTTTTTAACCCAAGTCCTGTTGTTAAAATCTTGTCATAGGTGTCCAGATTTATTCAATTTATTGTCTAATATTTGTTATTTTCAAAAGGATCCTGTGGGTTGTTTTTGTACATTATTGAAAGACTTTCCAAAGTAGAAAAAGTCAAGGAAGAAGTCATACAGTATATGGAGTACATCGGATAGCCTTTGAGAACGGTACCAAAAATTAAAAATTGAGGGATAAGAATTAAAATTTAAAATTATAAAAGGAAAGTTGGTGATACATAAGTGAATTTTGGTTTTTTTTTAGTATTTTTGGCTGAGTTGGGTCTTCATTGCTGCACGCGGGCTTTCTCTAGTTGTGGCGAGCGGGGGCTATTCTTCGTCGCAGAACGCAGGCTTCTCATTGTGGTGGCTTCTCTTGTTACAGAGCACAGGCTGTAGGCGCACGGGCTTCAGTAGTTGTGGTGCGCGAGCTCAGTAGTTGTGGCTCGTGGTCCTAGAGCACAGGCTCAGTAGTTGTGACACATGGTCTTAGTCGCTCTGCAACATGTGAGATCTTCCCGGACCAGGGCTCGAAACTGTGTTCCCTGCATTGGCAGGCGGATTCTTAACCACTGCGCCACTAGGGAAGCCCTGTCAGTGAATATTTAGATAAACAGACCTTTAGCAAAATATGACAAAGTTGCCATTTGTAAGACTAATCTAATACATATCATACTTGCCTCAAAGGACTATTATGAAAATTTTAAAAACATGTAAAATAGACTACTCCTAGATTAATGTTAAACTAAAATCTATTTTGTATATCAGCAGTTTATTTTCCTAAGAAAATGTATTATTTTTGTATAAATTATTTTTCTCTAAGTCTAATGAAAATATTGTCATCTACTGAAGTTCTTAACATGGAATTGCATACATATATACATCTTCTTTTCATTCATTGAGTTAAGAAAAATAATTGTTTCAATAAATATTAATGAATTATAGAATTAAATTTATTTTAATCCAAATTAAGTAAGTTAGAAATATTTGATATTGATTAGTTTCTTTTCATAGCTCTTTGGTCAGGGTCATTATGGTATCATAGTAAGTAGCTTGGGAACATGAATTTTTGTTGCTAGTTTTGAGATACATTTTAATATTTTAATGAATGGATTGTGAATCTGAAAATTTGAATATGAAAGCATATTTACTTTAAAGATCAAGTTACTAATTTACAGTCTCCTTTTGTGTAATAAATTAATATATTTTAGAGTTCATAAGGTTTCAAGTTTAGTTAAGTTTACTACACATAAATACTAAACGCAAAACATTCTTTTGCTACCATAAAGCCAGTTCTTATGAATGAGTAGAATTTACTATACATATCTGGGATTAAGTACGTTTTACTCATAGGGCATTAAGTATATTGTTCCTATCTCACTCAAAAAGGATGGCTGAGGTTAGAAGTGATCTCTATTTTTATGTATTCCAAAATGTCTGAAAATATGTATACAAAGGCCTAAATTATGATGATCTAATTGTGTAACTAGCATTAATTTATACAGCAAATATAAGAAAATCAGAATATAAAAATAAAGACAAGGCTGTTGAGTAATTGGAACTTGTGTATTTTAGTCTATTATAGTATTGTAGCAGACTATATATAGTATAAATTATATATAGTAAACATTGAGACTTAGGTACAAAGACTAGTTATTAGGGCTCTATGTCACATAGTAGCATAATCATAATATTCGTTCTACCTTTCAAGAATTTCAATATGTGGCCAACCTTTTCTCTGCGCTTGATCAAAACCAGCCTTCTGCTCCATTCAGAACAGTCTTCTCCATGGAACCTTGTTCTACAGATCATTCCAAAGCATTCCTGACTGTCTGTCTTTTATTAGGTTGTTCCTCTTGTGTTATTCTACATAAATTATTATTAAAAGAGAAGCCATTACTGTCTAGTTTAATGTTTTTCTTTTTTAATGAAATTAAAAACCATCATTCTACCAATACACCTTCCTCAGTGTCGTGTGCTATATGACAAGGATTAGTACAGACTGCATTGCTCAACTGTATCTGAATCTCTCTTTTAGACACGTAGGAGAATTACACATCTTTTCCCACCTGCAACAGGGTAGGGTGACATGGCTAGTGCTATCTTATGGTGGAAGTGATATTTGTGACTTTCAAGCTGGTAGATTTAAAATTGCCAGAATGAGACTCTCTGGAACTCTCTTCCTGCCCTAAGATCAGATGGGCAGAACCACATAGAAGGAACCTCCATCAGTCTACATCCCTGGGTTGAATGAGCAAATACTACAGACACTACCCGCTCTTCCACACTTGGATTCCATCATTGATAAGCTGTGGGTTTGTAGGATGAGTGAAAGAAAGATACAGGCAAACAAACTACTTTGATGTTTAACCCACTGAAATCATATGCATGTGCATATATATAATATGCATATAAATACACACACACACACACACACACCCTTACTCACAGAACAAATAATATTCTAATAGTTCTACCTAACAATTCTTCCTAAAATACCGCTATTCATCTACTTATCTTTACATCATCGTTCTATTTATAAAATGACTTAATATGGCTTTCTCTCTTTCTCAGGATTTTTTCCCAAAATATTTAAAACTGAAAATATCAATCAAAAAGTTTTGTCTCCAAAATGAAAGTAAAGACTTAATATTTGGCAAGTCGTAAAGCCTTTATCAAACAGATTTATCTAGAGCTACAAAATAAATATCACTTCCATTTGCTTATTCTCAATCTTTCATTCTTTTTCTCTTTAATCCAGATTTTAAAAATATGACAGTTTAGGGAAAACAAAAACTCACTGCTTACTCGCCTAGGAGGTTGGATGTTAGATTGATTTTAGACTCTGACACTTTAAAATCTACAGTTTTGCTCATTTCCAAGTCAGCAAAGTATTATAAAAATGCATAAATCTTACATGTTGAAATGATACTGTCTCCAATTTATCAGTTTGTTTTATAAAACTCAAAAGTAAACCATTATCCACAATATTTAATGTTAACTACCCTCCCACTGATACAACTGTACTGCTTATAATTTACAAGAAAATAAAATTGACTAGGCTAGAGTACATACTCAAATGAGGAGATTTGAATTTAACCTGGGTTAGTAGGCTATAAAGTATATACATATATGTATATACGGTATATGGTCAATAAAATACAACATTTTTACATTACAGGGGACAGCATATTATAATACCATTACTATAATTATGGCATTGCTATACTCATCTTAATTTAAATATTTTCCATTAATTCTTACGATGAACCATAAAATTCTAATGAAAATTGAAAAAACTACAGGCTTGCAGTCAAATAGGAATATTATACACCTTGCTGATTTTCAATTTAACAATAAGGTACCTTATTTAGAAGTTTTATTTTGGAACTTATAGATTTTCATTTGTCTTAGGAGTTCAGTCTCTCATTTGGCATTTTACTGGTGCTCATTTGTTGAATTTCTGGGTAAATAATTTAGAAGTTGTGTGTGGCCCATCATCTGATCTGCCTCCCTTAGAGTTTGGCCATACTTAGTTCAGACCTTCTCTAGTAGTAAGGGCATGGGAGATCTTAACAGTGAAAGTTAAGAATTCTGTTCTGACCAAGACATTCTTAATTTCCAACTTCAAATTCTTTGGGTAACATACAGTGGTACACATGCATAGTTGTTTTCTCCTTTTTGATTTTCAAAAGTTATGTTAGCATATAGTTACTACAACTTTATTTATGTAATGTTACATACTTAAGAATGCCCCATGTTTGGAGTCTATAAAGGAATATTACATTTACACATTTATTGTGTCTGCATCTACATTTGTGTGTTTGGTATGAATAGTGAGGTCTATATTTCAAGGTAAAATAGTGCCAAATAGTTTAATTCTGCTTTACTTCAAAAACTTATCCACAAACCCATGGTCTTGACTGTGATTTATACATATCAAAAATCATAATTACAAGTTGTCTACATGTCAAAAATTAAAATCTTGAGCTCTTCTTAGAAAATGACAATAAAGCATTTCCGAGAAAAAGTGTAAAAAGGTTAAGGGCATGAGTCTTGATCCAAAATAAAAACAGTAATTTGAGAAAAAAACACCTTTGTGTGAAGTATTCTGAAAATTCAAATATTTAGAATACCATTTCAAATTCCCACTTAATCCCCATTTTACTTTGCATAAATGTACAAATACATACATTTCATATATGTCTATCAATCAAATATAGAACTCTTTCCAGTAAGCTGTTTATTGAATCAAATTTCAGATAAAAATATGCTTCCATAGTCTGTATTTTGATGTTGATAGCATAAATTTCAACTTATTCTGACCTAAGGAAAAAAAGAGAGTTGTTTAGAAATGGGCATAAACAATGTTCATGGGTTTCAGAGAAGTTTTCATTTTAATGAACACATCTTTATGCTCCAAAAAACTGATAATACCCATGAAAGATTTATTAATTTTAATAAAAGATGCTAAATTCTAGACAATAAGATGAGATTTTTTTAATGGTTTTTTAAAAAGAAAATTTTCTAGGAAATGATTAGTAAGATAGGTTCCAATAGTAGAAAAGATCACTAGGCATACCTTTGGAAGCAAGGGAATAAATGTGCACCTAGGGGAAATCTCAGAATATTACAAAGAAACATAAAATTCAGTCTTAATCTCATTATATTTGCACTTTCCAAAAGCATAAAAAGTTATTTGTCCTCACTAAAAAATAGTTATGTGAAGTTTTTGCAGTGTCTAGAAGAGCTATTATAACTAAATGCTTTTAAAAGAATTAATTGGATGTTATTGGTTAAGTGTAGCATAAACATGTATCTTTTTTTTAAACATCTTTATTGGAGTATAATTGCTTTACAATGGTGTGTTAGTTTCTGCTTTATAACAAAGTGAATCAGCTATACATATACATATATCCCCATAACATGTATCATTTTAAATAGAGAATTGAATAATATGATCTGGTGCCCACAGTGATTCACACACACACATACAAACACATCCCTACATTCTTGTCTAAGAAGGTATTGCTGCCTTGTTTAAGGGTAGGCAATTTTAAAAATGGGAAAAAAAAGTACAAAAATAGTTAAACAATGAAATGCACAGGCTTTTGGTTTTAAACAAAAAATGTTGCAGATGTCACATTTAGGAATAGGAGATGAAAGGGCAAGAAATGGGGAGATTGATACTTTAGTAGAATAAATATAAAAGAATTTCACTAAGAAAAAAAAAAAGGCTTTACTTCAAATTTATTTGGAAGGCCAGAGAAACACAAATAATATAAAAGATTCTGGTTTCTATGTGTTTGATGCGGAATGCAAAGTGACAAGAAAGTAAAGGCTTGTTTCAAAATCGTGAAACAGATTAATGTCAAAGAAAACACTTGTTGCAAAGAATGGTAAAATTCATTTCAATAAACCATCCATGTTTATATTAGAGAATGGTAACTATGTGTTTAAAATTAAATTGAGTTTATTACCTCTTAACATTGATGTTTTATGAAATAGAAGACTTAAAGTCTTTATCTGTATGTTACCTTCTGATATTAAATTTTATCGAAAGGCCAATTGAAGTTTCATTTTTAGGAATAAATACCTAAGATGTTTCTAAGTAATTAAATCTTGTCACTCTTCTACTTCTGATGAATGAGGGTGGTTGGCATTCGTGCTTTTAGAGCTACTGATGCAGGTTTAAATCATTTCTGAAAGTCAAAGGTGCAAGTGAATTGCAGAAGAGAGCCACACAATGATGGAAAGAAGTGCATAGTCGGCAATTTGAAGTGTTTTTTTAAATACATATACGACTCCTGTGGTAGAACTTTATGGTCTTACAAGACCATGTAATCGTTGAGCTTCAGTCTTGTGGGGCTCTGTGTAAGTGTAAAGGCACAATAGATTACCTCATCATTCTAACCGAGCAGAAGGGAAATTGCTTATTCTCCAAGTACACAGCAAGCATTAGTTAAAGTGCTCTACATGCAAAAGTTTCAGGCATTGTATCCCTGGGTACTTGATTTAAGTCAGTAACTCTTTTAAAAAGGCAAAATTCAAAACAATGCGTTAGAAGATAATGGGTTTTTATTGGTTCCAGTATCTTCTCATATTATCTCTTCTCGATGGACTGTGAGTCAGGCATAGATAAAGTGAATTTGTATTCAGTGCATTTATTTTAATGCAGTTGTGAAAATTATATTCGAAAGGCACATTTTGCTGTTTTTGTTAAATGAAAACAGTAGGTACATATTAAAGCATGCTATGCTGATTACTTCTCATGGGAAAAGGTGTTCTTGTTTATGAGAGTTAGGTCCACATTATTTCCTTTTGGCAGTGTTTCTCAGAGAAGTAAAGCCGCTTCAGTACTTAAGGATCTGTGGACCTTATTAATGTCAATACCGTGAACATCCTTCAAACAGTTTCGACTGTCACTGAAACAATGACTTCCAAATCCGATTCGTCCATATGGATTCATGGCTAAGCTGCAGATTCATTTCTCTAATTACCTTTTGGATAACCCTTTTCAATGGATTAAATGGCACAGGCACCACTCATTATGACACTGATATCTTCAAGTATGTCCCTCCTCCAGTGTTCATATCTTTGTTAATAGTATCATCCAGGCCCAAGCCAGAAAACGAGGGCTCCTCTTTTCCCCTTCCCACCATCTGTCACTGTGGTCTGTAGATTATTTCTCCCCAACATCTTTTTAATCTCTTTCCACTCTCCACGTCCAGCACTGCGTTTTTAGTTCAGACCATTGTCATTCCTCGCCAGCCTGACCATACTAGTTTTCTGTCTTGTCTTCCCCATTCACATCTGGCTTGTTTCCAATCTACTTTCAGTATTTTTCCATGCTGGCTTCTGAGTGAAGACTCAAGAACAAATATGATTATTTCATACTTTAGCTTATATGGCTTTCTGTAATTCTCAGAATGAAATTATTTTGTGTTTAGTACTGCTGGGTCATCATAATAGTGTGTCTCTAATCTTATCTTGGCTGCCTTATTCCATATTCCTCTTTCATTCAACCATTTTGAAGAACATCGAGCTCCTGAAACGCCTTGTGCCTTTTTTTTTTTTTTCTTTTCCTCTTTGTTCTGCACAGGGCATTCACTGAATTAGTCATCCAGCTCTCCTACCACTTCTCCACTCTTCTTTAAAGCTGTCTGGGGCTTCCCTGGTGGCGCGGTGGTTGAGAGACCGCCTGCCAATGCAGGGGACACGGGTTTGTGCCCCGGTCCGGGAGGATCCCACATGCCGCAGAGCGGCTGGGCCCGTGAGCCATGGCCGCTGAGCCTGAGCGTCCGGAGCCTGTGCTCCGCAATGGGAGAGGCCACAACAGTGAGAGGCCCGCGTACCGCAAAAAAAAAAAAAAAAAACACAAACCTGTCTGTTGGTACAGACAGGAAGTCTTTTTTGACCACTTTTTGACCACCACTCCTTCCCCTGACCCTCAGAACATTTACTTAGCTTCTGATAGGCAGTAATGTTGTTAATAGGGCCTATGATACAAAAGCAAAATTGGATGTAAGATGCTTTGATTTATCTCTCTTTCTCTATTAGATTTAGAGCAATTTGAGAAGAATGATCACAATTTTTTTATCACAATTTATGTGAGTTTAACTCCAAGAGCCTAGTCAAGGGTTATTAATGTGCTTTGAATGATAGAATACAGTGCTGGAAATAGATCTTCCCCTCTCTAAAATTCCATCTATTGCAGTAAAAAGACCCAAACCACTTTTACTGTCACAGTATTCCTTTTATGCCATATGTTTCTGTTTGGATAGTTTGGTGTGGCAGGAAAACTGTGTGAGATTCTGTCCTTGAAATATCACACTAGATCCTACAACCATTCTGTTGATAAGGAGAGCAGTGGGAGAGGAGGTTGGAAGATGGGGTAGAAGCAATCATAAAAGACCAACTTTTATGGAGACTAACTGAAGACTTTTCATTAGGGAGGGCATTTGCCAAGTAGAATTCTGTGGCAGTAGTGGGAAGAATGGCTGAAAGTGAGCTGAAATTGGAGGGAGACTATTTAAAGGTTGTTGTGAGAGACCTAAGTGAGTTTGGCCTTGGAGTGAGAGAAGATAGACACAGAGCTAGAACCAACATGACCTGGTCACTTACCATCTCTTATGATATTTCATCAGATCAGAAACCTTTAAGCCATTTTTAAAAGCTTGTGTGCAGAGTATTTGTTTTGACCAGGTATTGAATCGTTTATAATATTTTAAAGCTATGTCAGAATAACTTGAGCTTCTTCAAACAATTTGAGTGATACATTTAAACTTTTATGGGATATTAAGCTATGAATGAAAATTTAAAATACATGATTTATTAGAATAGAAAAAGAATTATTTCTTTATTAAGGTATTTGTTGAACTGGGCAGTAGCTAGGACTGTTAAATATAAATTTAACATGTCAATAACTGTAATAAATACATTAAAACCTGAACAAATCATGGTCACTATGTTGTAAGCATCCTGAAAACTGAAATAGTTGATGTATTTGTTTTTTCTTTTTATATGTAGGTGTCTATCTGTAAAAATAATGTTATGAGTGCTCTGCATGCATGTATGCTTATAGGCATATGACAATTCTTTATTCATGTGCAAGTAGAGATGTAAGGATACTAACCTCATGTTGTCTTAGATATGGTGTTAGATTTCATCCATACCTTTATGGAACATGACTCTGTAAGTAACAACCTGTAGTTCAATTTCTTAGATTTATTTTGTGTTTCGTTTCACTCTGAAGCAGTGCATGGTGTTTAAACCAAGCGATTGTTCTTCTTGATTATAGCTATCTGCTATGTACTGTGTTTCAGTGCATCTGATCTTTCCATCTTAAAATCACCAGGCAACTCTTTGTTCTAAAACTCGTTGACACAAACCCTTAAGTACTAAGCAGTGTGTGCCTCACTGCCAGTATCACCCTTGCCCCCAGGAGCCTTGTTATCCTGCAGCCGTATCTCATTAGTCAGCTCCAATACTTTTTGATCCTTCTTTATGAATTCAGCAGTCCAGATTTGTATGTAGACACTAAATTCCCTATGCGGTTAGGCAGTCTCAGAGCAAAGGCAAGAGATTTCCCATATCTAATTTGGTCTGTAATTCTCGGCCAGAGTTTCCTCTCTGCTTTAACAGAACTGTGTGTACACCATTCTGTGTGTGTGCGTACATGTGCCTGTGTTGTGTCTGGTATGTATATTAGGTCTTATATAATTTAATATCTTCTGCCAGAATTTTAGTGTGTCTATGCTGTTTTCAGGGCCACAATCACCAGCATGGTTTGATTTCAGGAGTGCTGAGAAAATTCTGCAGTAAAAATTATCTCTACTGAAATTATATAGTACATTAAATGCTATCATTAGAGAAATTTGTTTTTTCATTTTTGCCTTCTCTTGAAACAGTGTATCAATAAATGGTTTGGAAAGGTTAACATGCTATTTTATCATGCGATATATAATAAGAAAATTAAGTAGTGTTGTTGGACATTAACTTAGGACCAAGGTAAGAGGAAAGGTCCCTTGAGGAAAGAGAGGCTGCTAGATTTACATCACTCATCCTAGCATTTTAGCAGCGCAATCAGAACGGCTCCATTAAGATGTTTAAAAAAATATATTTTAAGGCTTCCCTGGTGGCGCAGTGGTTGAGAGTCCGCCTGCCAATGCAGGCGACACGGGTTCGTGCCCCGGTCTGGGAAGATCCCACATGCCGCGGAGCGGCTAGGCCCGTGAGCTATGGCTGCTGAGCCTGCGCGTCGGAGCCTGTGCTCCGCAACAGGAGAGGCCACAACAGTGAGAGGCCCACGTACCGCAAAAAAAAAATAAATAAATAAATAAAAAAATATATATATATTATATATATAGTAAATGCTGAGTATTAAGAGGTAAATAATGGTAATGATAAGGGCAGGTAGCATTTATTGTGCAGTTACTAAGTGACAGAAGATGTTCTAAGTACCTGTAATCCTCAGCACAGATCTGTGAGGCAGACACTATTATTATCCCCATTGTGCAGGTGAGGAAAATGAGGTTTAGACAAAATAAAATGCTTTCCCAAGGTGAAATGGATACTTCTGGCACAAAGACACACGGCCTTTCAGTGGGAGGGCAGTAAGTAAGAATAGTCTTTGCTTATACTACATATGTACATATACTGAATTCTTAAATGCCAATTATTTAAAGGAAAAAGAATCACCAGCATGATAATTAGGCATTTTAAAAAACAAACCTCAGTTTGGAGTCCTTTATATTTGGGTTTAATTACATATTTATTCTTATATGGCTTCCAACTTCATTTCTGTGTTCTCATAGTTTCTGATTTCTTTTTTAAACTCATGCATTTTATTTCCCTTTTTAAAGTTTAAATTTAAAAAATGTTTAGAGCATTTTTGGCTATTTTTCATTTGTTCAGAATTTAGTAGGCTCTGTGTTTACTGAAGCATTGCTCTAATATATAGAAACGGATTTTTAACAATTTTTCTTTTAACAATTTAATTACAAATAGTCACACTTATGATGAAAATGACATTGTGAAGTTGTATCAGTGGAAAAAATTGTATTGTCTTCCTCAGGTAATCACTGTAAAGTTCAGCCTTTTATTTACAAATTATACAGTGTTATACTCTAGTTGCTGTATATAAAAGAAATGTGTTATTGTTCATGTAAAAGAAAATTGACTAAATAATATGCCAAGATGTAAAAAGAAACTGTTTTTCTACGTAAGGCATCCTTCAATTAATAAATATGACATTGGGTCCTAGTGTCTCCTATTCCCCTTGCATTATTCTTATTTTCTGTAGTAATAAAGTGGTTTCTCCTCAGCTCCTTTTATGTGCTGGGAAACTAAAGACATAGGGAGTGAGACCAAATATCTCAGTAATACGGGCCTTAGAGAATTGACAAGGACAACGGCCTTTTAATATTTGTACCCAATTAATGGTAGGAATAAGGCTTATCTCCTCATCAGGGCCCACATGTGCCCTGGAGCCTTCTGTTCTCCCGTCCTCAATGGGAGGTGGATGCTGGTGCCAAAGTCATGATTAGAGAGATTAGATTTGGTCTTCCCATCTCCCTGTACTTTATTAATCTTTCATTTACACTGGGATTAGGTGAGATTCCTTTAGCCAAATCCGCTGAAAAGATTCGTTCATTTTAATATTTATGCACACTGTCTAGTCCTTAAAGTGGCTTCTTTTTGTCTGTGTGCTTAATTGGATCAGTGGGTTTGTTCTTATTAACATTTTTCTTTTTCAAGATTAAGGTTGATGAATAAAGTTAGTGGCATCTGGCTCAGCTCACCAGCTAAATGCAACTCCTTTAATGACTACCTTATATACTATGGGATAAAATGAACATTTGCTCTAAAGATAAAATTTAGTTTAGAATCGCACAGTGTTGAATCTTTAAAAAAAAAGCAAAACTCTAATATTCTATGAATGTCCAAAAGCCAGGAGGTGGAGAGGGATGACATTTAATGGCACTAAAAAGTAGCTTTGAAATCCTACTTACTTGCTCAGGTATGAGAATAACGTGTTAGAATTTTGGGGACTAAAATGAAAATTTGCTCCACCCAAAGGGTGTGAAAATGTAGCCTGAAATATTGACATAATTTAATATGAAACAATAATATTTTTAAAATGTATCAACTTTCGGTTTGAAGTTGTGTTGTGGCTTTTTGTTGACAGTATTTGTTGGGAATATTGCTTTTTACAAAGCAGATTAATTGTCTTGTGTTCATAGTTGTACTTCAGCAAAGTTTGTAAACCTGGGCACTATTGACATTTTGAACTGGGTGATTCTTTGTTGTGGAGATTGTCCTGTTCATTGTAGGATATTTAGAGCATCTCGGGCCTCTGCCTGCCACATGCCAGTAGGCTCCCACCAGTCTTGATAATCAAAAATGTCTCTAGACATTGCTGAATGTCCCCTGGGAAGGAATATCTCTCTCAGTTGAGAAACACTGTTACAAAGGCATAGGTGATTTTTACTTTTTTCAGATTTAAAATTCTAAATCAGAGCTACACATATAATGAAAGCTTAGAAATAATAAATAGCTCATAAAACAGTAAGAATCTTGGAATCTGACTTATTTGGGTGCTCTCTCTACAGCTCTTACTGTATGATTTTTGACAAATTACATGCCCTTTTATTTTTATCATCTAAAAATAGGTTTTGTTTTTGTCATCTAAAAAAAGATAATATGAGTATCTCACTCAAAGTGTCATATTTAGTTAAGTGAGATAATGTGTACAAAATGGTTAACACGCCTGCTGGCACACAGTAAGTTCTTAAAAAATTCCTGACTTCATTTGTTATCAGTGGCAATAGTTTAGCTAGTTTTATCTTAATGAAAGGCTATGATAATAGAATGGTATTTTTAAATGGAAATAGCATAGTAAACATTTTGGACAATTCTCTTGTTTTAATTATTTAATTGTATCATATTTACTATTAAAAATAATTTTTAGTATCCAGTCCCTTTGCATAGCTTTAAGATTTACAGAGCTTATCAAAGACCTGTCAAAGCTACTTTATGTTGTGTAAAATGTATTTTTTGATGCAGACTTGTCAAAGTTATTTTATATTTTAAGTGAATCATAAAAAATACTTTCTCTTCTTTTTCCTAGCATATTTCCACTTCATTTCAAAGGCGTAGCTGACATTATAAATAACCTTAAGGTTTTTCAAATAGTTATATAGTGCCTTCAATGCATGGTGAGGCCCAGAACCCTGAATAAGTCAACAAAATGTACTCAAACTTAAAAGGGAGCAATAGTGCAACCCTTCATGGCTGAAATTTACAGGAGAAAATTGGATTCCTAACTTGTCAGCAATTCTGTATTCATGTCATAAATGAGATACAGATATGTCACGTATTTTAGAAGAATTAGCAGCAAATGTAAGGTGCTTCTTTTGTGCTGTTACAAATTAGATTTTTCTTTCTTCCCCTGAGAAGCCAGATTGAACAAAAGAATCCTCCAAAACAGAGAACTGCTGAACATCAGGGCCCTGTTTCTGAAAACTAAGTAGAAGAATAGAGACGTATGCTTGGTGTTCTGAATCAATTATCAGTGAAATGCTGTTATACCATTCAGAATAGAGGCCCCAAAGTCAAGGTTTGCTTTCCCAGCATTCACTGCTTTTAATAAGCTTAGCCTTGGATATCTATGAAAGACTTATTTTCACAAACTCTAATTTTCAAACAAAGATAAAAATCTTCATTTCTTAAAAGTTGACAGAAGATGAGGACTAATTTTACTCTGAAAGAAGCCATAAGACACTTAGCTAAGTTCACTAGTAATTGGCAGTAGGTTCAAGGCTAGATCACGATTGACCAGTTTGTCTTACACAGTGAAAAACGTAGAAGCCACTCATGAATTTCTGTGTACACTCATGTACTCCATTCAAGCAAGACATTAGAAGTTTGAATGTGTGAATGTAGAACATTACTATTTTAGGAGGTAGAGAAGGAGGACATGGATGAGTATAGTATACAGTATATTAAATAATGCAATACGTATCCAGTATATAATTGAGAAACTTAAATATGATGTAATTTTAAATACCGCCTAACGATTTATGGAAAACCAGTCAGAACTATTACCCATATTCTTGAGTATATCTGTCCAAATAAAAGGTAAAGTTTTATTTGTGGCCAAGAACTATTTCAAGTCCTTTTAAAAAGATCACTTATTCTGGAATTATTTTAAGAAATATTATTCGGCTACTAGTTTATACCAGTGTTTCTGCAATTAAATAAAATCCTTTGAATTTTTATTTCTTGCTCTAGACATTTATATAAAGACTGTGCCTTACAGAAAAATAATTGCATTTTAAACGTTTTAGCATGGGCAGTATTCTGCATTAGTTTTATTATGCCACGATCTGCAAATGACCCAGTTATTTCATTATTGTTTTTCCTGAGTTATGCTAATAAAGTAGAAATGGGGAAATGTTGGGCACCTTAGTAATCCTGGATTAGGTATTTAATTTTTAGAAGGTTAAGAAGATAAAAATCTGCTTATTATAGGATACGTAAGTAATATATATTTATTAGTCAAATGTAGTTCATAATGTGGATCCGAAAAGTATAGCCAAATCACCAAGAACGATCTAAAATGGTACTCCTACTTGTTTATTTGCTTTGATGTTTTACATGTTTTCTTTTACATTTTTAGCTGCTTTCAATATAATTTAAGAAAAAGAATTTCCTACTGCAGCAATTTATTTTACCTTCCGGTTTTGGTGTTTTACTATGTTTTTATACATAGTATAAATCCCTTGAAGTAGAATTGTTGGACTAAAGACGGAGAATTTTGATAGACAACTACAGCCAAACTCTCCTCTAAAGAGATGGCACTAATTTTGTACTCGCATGGCAGATCCTTTGAATTTTGATTTCTTGCTCTGGACATTCCAATAAAAATTGTGGCTATTAGAATAATGATTGCACTCAAGCGTCTCTATAAATACACAATGACAAATGGAAGTATCTGTACCCTCACTCCTTTCTTCACACTGTCATCAAGTTTATAAACCTTGCTCATATGATATATATACAATACCATTTCTTTCATTCTGAGTAAATCATTCAAGTGTCTATTATGAAAATATTTATGCACCTTGCTCATTTGCATATGAACAGATTTTGAGAAAAACATTCTGCAATGTCTTATCTGAAAAAGAATTTTCAAATATATAAACTACAATTTTAAAACGTATCACCATGGTAAGAACATTCCAGAGCTTGACTTTTTCCCCTGAGTACATAAAAGTACAATTCACAATCACTGTATCAGAGCCTAATACTGAGTAATTGTTATCAAATAAAACGAGAAAAAAATTAGCCCTGTAAACAAATAAAACTTTATTAAAAATAATTAGATATCAGTTGTTGCTTAATGTGAATTAAAAAGCCAAGGAAATTGAAGAGATAGACTTCATTAATCCCCAATCTATTCTAACTATCTGGAACATAAATAAACATTATTTTGCTGAGTAGAATATTACTCTAAAATTCATGAATGTTTAAAAGAAGATAGAATGCCCCTCTTTTTCTGTGATGTTTTGTATAGTACCATAAATATTCATGAGTAGTATCAGTTCAGGTTATCTATGTGAATATAAATTTTCACATAACTGGCCACTCAGTGTTCATTGGATCATGCTTTGGAATATGAATTCACTAGTATCTCAGATGCACTGTGGATCTGACCCAGCTCATGAATATTCACACATACAACTGATCTTTTTGAAGGTAATCACATCCATAAAGATGGAAATCTCGTTAGTTTTCAGTAATGAGAAATGCATGAAGATGTTGGTCCCAGAACAATTTCACAGTATACTTGCTTTTCATTTTTGGTAAATGATAAACTTTAAAATATAAATACATATGCTGTGCCTCTTTCTTGATAGAAGCTCTTTTTCCTTTTCCCTTTCAAACATCTTGTGTGTGATCTAACCATGATCACATTTGTTTCTTTTACTTACTGTGGTCACAGAAAAGAATGGAAAGAGTTAAGCAGTATCTCCAGTCCTTATCCCAAGCTCACGTCCACTATTTAGGCTTAGTCATAGATCCTCAAATGCAGAGTGTCCCAATCTGCTAATCTGCTTGTGGGCATGGTGCATATTTTACATATAAAGACCCCTCTAAAAAAGATGAGATTATCTTATGTCATCTTTTTTGCATAAAGGGAAAATAATATCCTAAGCCAATTAGAATTTTAATATGTTAGACATAGGATGCGATGATCATGGAGGCCCATAATTAAAAATTATATATTATTTTAGCCCTTGTTATATCCCACATTATCATTGTTTCTCTTTCATTATAATGACTGGCATATGGTTGTGATACCTATCCCAGATCAGTCAGTCGCTATAAGTAGGTATCAAAATCAATGACCTGTCCCTTATTAGCACCATGCTCTAGTTATTAGTTGAACTAACCAGAAAAAAGAAAATTATTGTTCATAAAGGTAGCGATAAGGTATCAGCCACTTCTTAGTTCTAACACTGATATTGTCAAGCCTCTGAATGAGTTTTTCTTTATCAACATGTACGCATTTTTGGTAGTTACATAAGCACAGTTAATAAAGTATGCTCAGTAACAAACATCTGTTTGTTTGGGGTTTTTTTTTTTTTTTTTAATTCAGGTAACAGACCAAACTATGTTAGTGTATCACAGAGAATCCTCAATATTGAGCTATGCTGAATTCTCCTCTGCTCAAGCCCCTTCATGAATATGCATATACCACCCAAGCCCCTTCGTGAATATGCATGTACCCTTAGCTTAAAAATTCCCCAGTTTTGCTGTTTGGGGAGACAATGCTCTGGGGAAAATCCCTGGTATTCTCCTTACTTGCTGCAAGTAATAAATCCTTTCTTCTCCCCCCCCCGCCAAAAAAAAAATACTGAGGGCAGTCGTGGTCACACTGTGTCATGACCTTGTAAGCATCTTCAGAACTGTCTTCTGAAGACATCTTGTAAGACATCACACTGTGACATGACCTTGTAAGACATCTTCAGAACTGTCACACTGTGTCATGACCTTGTAAGCATCTTCAGAACTGCCTCAGTGCAAGAGATACCTCCCAGCAGCAGAGTTCTGATACTGCCTGTTTTATGCATCATAGTGGTTCTCAACAGAAAGTAATTTGGCCCCCCAGGGGTTATGTGACGATGTCTAGAGACAGTTTTGCTTGTCACACCTGGGGGGATGTTACTGGCCTCTAGCGGGTAGAGGGCAGAGGTGCTTCTAAACATCTACAAAGCACAGAACAGGTCCCGCACCATCATATAAACGTGTTTGAAGAAATGATTCCATGTCTAAACTTTAGATTACCACCAGGTTAGAGCGCTTTTATAGGTAAAGCAATGAAAATGTACAACAGTATTTTGCAAGTAAAGGAAGACAGGTTCAATTATTAATTCCAAATTTGAATTAATTGATTTTTCTTATTTTTGGGGGGTAGCAACGATTGTGTTAAATGAACTCAACTGGACGAGCGCCTTAGATGAAGTTTTCAAGAAAAATCGGGAGGAAGATCCTTCATTGTTGTGGCAGGTGTTTGGCAGTGCCACAGGCCTGGCACGATATTATCCAGGTAAGTGCTTAGTGATCAGGAGGTACCAAATAAAACTGTAAGTACCGGACTTCGTTCTTCTTGAACACTCTGTTACTTTCTCTTACTTGGTAAAAGATGGTTATCACACTACTATTAAAAGCAAAGAGTATTCCTCCTTCCTTGGCTCTGTATCTACCAAAATTATTTTAAACCAAAACACCTGAGAAGCAGCTGGCCCATGGAATCAGGTGGGCTGCAGTGAGATCGTGGACAGGTATCTATGGACCGGGAACAGGAGGTTTTCATGAATCCTAAAACAATTCTAAGGGTCCAGCTGCATAGCATGGACCATGAGTCACAGTAGAGAACTGAATAGAATTTTTAGAAACTAATTAAAATATTTCTTTCCAGATTTCAAGTCTTTGCTTTTATGTGAAAGGTACTGATGCTTTTCTTTAATCACTGAATGTGGATTTGTTAAATGAAATGAATATATTTTACAAATTAACATGAATAAACCCTTTTGTAATATCCTTTATTCTTATAAAAAAAGGGTAAGGAGAAGTAAGTTTATAATGAAAATGAAATATTAATCACTAGTAGATCCCGAGAACCTATTGAAAACACTTTAAATGAAATGTCTGTTGGTATTTTTAACTTCACCACCTTTCAGAACAAGATGACAAGCAAAAATGCGTTTACTTTCTCAAAGCGTGACCTGAGTTATGGGATACATGCTAGGTAATTTGGCTTTAAACAGCTACAATATATATGAGAATTTTCTTTTTAGACTTGAGTTTTCTAAACATTTAAAAAATAGTTATTAACAATAAAGGTCACAACAGTGAAAAGGAGGTGAAATAGAAATTAGATAATGTCTATCTTTGTATGGCAATAGCAGTGAATAAAAGTATGTGGGCATTATCAGACTAAATAGCACTCAAATTAGGTAATGATATATAACTTCGTGCAACAAGTGCCAGATGGTAAGATCATTGACAGTTATTTTTCTGCAGAAATCCAATGGAATACGAAAGGCCTACTCTGTATTTCAATGTGGAAAAAATCATGAGTTAGAAAAATATTGATGTTAATATCTGATGTCGAGAAAATATTACCACGTAGGTTATCATAATAGTGGAATTTTCTACGTACAGAAATATTGTTCAGTACAATACAACACTTCTAAAATACTCTTGTTATTAATATGCTAAATACCATATAGCAGGAATTTGAAAATTTTCGTATGTAATATAAAGAAAAAAGTATTATTACTCATGTACATAGTAAACCTAATATAATAAACTTTAAAGTTATAGCAGGTCTTTTAAAATTTTATTTTATTTTTTAAATTTTTTTATTTTTGGCTGTGTTAGGTCTTTGTTGCTGTGTGCGGGCTTTTTCTAGTTGCGGCGAGCGGGCTTCTCATTGTAGTGGCTTCTCTTGTTGTGGAGCACGGGCTGTACGCACTTGGCTTTAGTTGTTGCAGCACACGGGCTCAGTAGTTGTGGCTTGCGGGCTCTAGAGCACAGGCTCAGTATTTGTGGCGCACGGGCTTAGTTGCTCCACGGCATGTGGGATCTTCCTGGACCAAGGCTCAAACCTCTGTTCCCTGCACTGGCAGGCAGATTCTTAACCACTGCACCACCAGGGAAGTCCCTATAGAAGGTCTTATAAGACATTTATAAGTACAATTAAAAAAAATACACAAGTAATAACAGTAATACATGAATATAATTATATTTATCAATAACTTATTGCATTATGTAGCTTTTAAGTCTTTTAAAATATATTACCTCAATACAAAATTCCATATATATGTAGTTGAAGGAAGGAGAAAAAATAAGTAAGAGAAAATTAGGATAGTGAGGAGAAACGAAGAGCCCAGTACTAGAGGGAAATTGATGTTGCCATGAATAAAAGAAAGACACATAAGGATTATGAGAGAGAAATAGGAATGGGAGTGGGAGGGAAGATTGTATAAGAAAGGGGAGAGAGAACATTGGGGTCAAGAGGCGGAAGGAAAGATAGATCATATTTTGCACACTTCAAAGATGGCTCTTTTTAGAAATAGCAATTTGTAAACATACCAATAAATCATCTTTTATGTTTTTTCTTTTAAATGCTAATTGAGGGATTATGGCTTTAATTTTTTTTAAACCCTAATCATATATTTCCTAATACGTTGACATTTGTCCATTTTTACCTTGGGAAAGATCTTTAAAGGTTTAATTTAGCTGAATTCATGTGGTCCCCCCAGGACATTAGCTGTGGAAGCAATGCTGGGCTCTTCTGTGATGTCTTGTTTTTCAGCAAGTGTTTGACAAGCTGACTCACCAAGTGATCTCCGAGCCCCTGTAATGGCTCTCTTGACTGCTATGAAACACAACCCTCAATGAAATTTCAGTTTTAGTGAGTCTGTTGCTGAGTTGCTCTTTTTATTTTATTTTTAAATTATTTTTTGACATACAAAAAGCTGTACATAGTTAATGTATACAACTTGATGAGTTTGGAGATAAGTATACATTGGTGATACCACCACCACAATCAATGCCATAAAGCCTATCTTCCATCTGTATAAGTTTCCTCCCACCCTCTTATTTATTATTATATGTTTTGTGATAAGAACACTTAACATAAGACCTACCCTGTGCAGGGAGATGAGCAGCCAGGATGGCTGTTCTCTTGCCCTCGGTCCATCCCCTGCTCAACTAGTCCCTGCTTCACCTACACCTTACTCACCTGACTGACCTTCCCTCTTAATAACACAGCCTAATCAGTAAATGCCTACTTACTTGCCACCAGCCCCAACTTATGACTATTCTAAGCTTTAGATCAGAACATCGCCACCTGATAGATTACCAAAGGGGCAGTGAGGGGCATGCTTCTCTGCTGGTTTCCCTGGTAACCGATGAGCCAACTAGACATCAGTGTCAGTTCTCCTTGTAACTGGGAACCTCCCCTCCCCCCCTCCCCTCCCCACCTCCACTCCTATCAAAGCCTGCTGCCATGTTCTGCCCGCCAGCAGCTGTACACGATGGGGTGTCACTCTAGGACCTTGTTTCAGACCCATAAGCTCCCCCGTCCATTAAACCATTGACGTCTCTGTCACTGACTCTAGGCTCTTTCTTCTTGAAGCTGAGAGAGTACAGGGCTTGCAGGCCTGCGGGTTGCAGCCCGACATACCCTTTTAGCAAAATTTTAAGTGCACAGTACAGTATTGTTACTTACAGGCTCTATGCTATACAGAAGATCTCTAGGGCTTATTCATTCTTTATAACTGAAGCTTTGTACCCTTTGACCGATACCTCCTTATTTCCCACTTTCCCCAGCCCCTGGCAACCACCATTCTACTCTGCTTCTATAAGTTCGACTATTTTAGATTCCTCATATAAGTGATATCATGTAGTACTTGTCCTTCTGTGTCTGCTTATTTTATTTAGCGTAATATTCTCCAGGCTTATTCATGTTGTCACATGTGGCAGGATTTCCTCTTTTTTAAAGCTGAATGAGTGCTCTTTATGGTAATAATGCTGTAATAGAACCAAATCTCTTTAGCAAAGACACTAAGACAATATTATAATTAAAGGTAGACCACTATATTTCTTTTTATGCTAAGACGTGTTTTCAGCACATTTCACACTTCTTTCAGGTTTAAAGACTTTTTACAGTGAAGTGATTTTTAAAAAATTTCTCGGTAAGCCATACTTTCCTCTCTGATTTTAACCTTGCCATTTTGATACCAGCCAAATTAACGTAGAACAGCTCATCCCTGATTACTGTCTGTTAAAGCAAATATGAAAATAGCCTTTAAATATTGTTAATTATCTTAATTGTGAGTGGAAATAGAATAAATGTTACTTAATTGGATTTTCAAATAACAAGATTTGGGGCTCAGGCTAGAAGCTCCCTACTAGCTGTGAGGAACTGGGTGAGTCTCCTAAACTTTCTGAGCTTTAGTCATCAAATCTGAAAAATAGGAACACCAAGGCTTCAGTTTATCCTCTGAGGGTTGTTGTGATCAATGAGATAATAGAAGGAAAAGTACTTTGGAAAATGCAAAACAGTAGGCATTTTTACAAGAGTGAGTATCAACTAGAATAATTTTGCCTAAATCCAGATTTCTCTGCATGTGAGAAATTAAAAAACGTAATTGAGGTCGCAGTCAATTGACAAGGGAGCAGAAGCTGAAATAGAAATGTGGAAGGAGTTCTAGACAGATGACTAAGCAATAATACCTAGCAGTACCTCCACACAGTGGAGTTGGTCAGAAGATGTAGGTTTTAGATGATGACCTTGGTTAAGTCACCTCTCTGTAGGGTGGTAGATAAAATAACGGATGCCCGGGCTTCCCTGGTGGCGCAGTGGTTGAGAGTCTGCCTGCTGATGCGGGGGACGCGGGTTCGTGCCCCGGTCTGCGAGGATCCCACGTGCCGCGGAGCGGCTGGGCCCGTGAGCCATGGCCACTGAGCCTGCGCGTCCGGGGCCTGTGCTCCGCAGCAGGAGGGGCCACAACAGTGAGAGGCCCACATACCGCAAAAAATCATAATAATAATAAAAAAATAAAGGATGCTCAATTAAAATTCAGTTTCAGATAGAGAAGAATTTTTTAGTGTAAGTATGCGATACTTGGGAAATACTTACATTCAAATGTGTGGTTTTTTAATCAAAATTCAACTTTAACTGGATGTCCTGTATTTCTTTTTCCTAAATTGGTTAACTTTATCTCTCAGGCTCTGAGTTTGTGAGAAAATATGAGAAATCAACTTCCCCACTACCTCACAGAATTGTGAGGATCAAACAATCTGTTTCATATATTAATGTTGGGTTGGCCAAAAAGTTCATTCAGGTTTTTCCATATCAACTTACAGAAAAACCCGAGCACACTTTTTGGCCAACCCAATACAAATGTAGAATTTTGTAATTGTCATTTTTTTAATTCTGTAAACTACCTTTAAAAGATGTTGCCACATTATTGTAAATAAAGTGTTTTGTAGAAATTAGAATTCTCTGACTCACAATAGAGTCTAAAAAAATAGTCTTTGTCAGTGTTAAGATGCTACTTAGAACAGGGCTACGTGATGTGAGCGGGTTAAGCAGGTATATACCCAATAGCCTGGGTATAAATCCCGCTGCCATCAATTGAAGTGGTGATAAGCTTTGGAAAACAGTCACAGACTTCAGCTGTGAAACGAGGATAAAATGGTTAAATTGTAGAATTGTTAAGAGGAAAAAGGAATGAAATATGTTTCTTATTTGCTAAAATGTGTAGGAGAAAGTCAGTGATGGTTAGCCACCCTCATGATTTCCATTTGTTAGGTTGTTTAAACTGCATGGAGACAACTACTGCTTCCATATAAGGAGGGCTCTAGAGCTGACATAATATAAAGGTACCTCTGCAGAGTGATTCTGAATAGCAGTTTGGTAATTAGTGGGAATTTGTACTCTAACATCTGTCCTTAGACTGAATATCAATAAATTGTCTGTTTTCTAATTTGGTTGATAATGTATGGAAATAAGCTATAAAAATGACTTGTATGTCTTTTTTCTTTTTTCCCCTCTTTCTCCTCTCCAAATTAGAAGGTAGGTAGGCTGGCTGTGTGATAATAGAAGGAACATTATACTGAGGGAAGAGAAGTTCTTGATTCGTATTAAAGCTGCCATCAGCATAGGTGTGTACTTCCGCTAAGTCATGTTCTATCTGTGAACCTATTTCTTCAGCAGTAATTTGGGATGATTGAAGAATGTGATTTCCAGGGCAGACACTATCTTTATTTACTTATGCATTTAGACCTTTAGCATTTGCTAAGTTCACAGTCTTTGTTCTGTAGGATGATAACTAGAGGGGCTTGCCTTAGTTATACAGCTTGTTTCATGGCAGAGTAAAGCTGGAACCCATGTCTGGTGACATCTTCATTGAATATGTGATGACTGGACAATCAGTTTCATTTATGAGTGCTTTCCTTTAGAAGCCCTTAATTGATTTATATAAATTTACCTTAATGCTAGTAAAACTGCTTTCAAGAGCTATCAACTTTGTGAATTTTTATGCATCATAGAAACGGTACATACAAACTACGCATTTCATCTATTAGTGTCTCTTGAAATTGTACCAATTACTGTAGTAATTAGGATTGTAATCAGGACTTAGTGGCTTGTCAAAATGCCAATGTAGGCAGCTTACTCTTTTTAGATAATTAGCTGCACTTAAAAAAAAAGAAAGAAAAAAACTAAAAATTTCCTAAATTTCATATTACATTTAAAAAATATCTTACTAATCATTTGTTCTTTCTTCATCCTCCTTCATTTGTTCATTTCAAAAACGTGGGTTTACAGTACAGGAACCTAACATATGTTGAATTAGTTTTAAATATTCCTTAGGGAGACACTTCCTTGTTCTTATATCTGCTAGGATTTTGGTAGAAGAAAACGCAAAAGGACCTGTGTGCAAAGTATATAGAAGGACATATTTTCGCCATGCGGATAGCCAGTTGTTCTTGAGCTGCTTAACTCTTTTTTTTTTTTTTTTTTTTTTTTTTGCGGTATGCGGGCCTCTCACTGCTGCGGCCTCTCCCTTTGCGGAGCACAGGCTCCGGACGCGCAGGCTCAACGGCCATGGCTCACGGGCCTAGCCGCTCCACCGCATGTGGGATCTTCCTGGACCGGGGCACGAACCCGTGTCCCCTGCATCGGCAGGCGGACTCTCAACCACTGCGCCACCAGGGAAGCCCCTCTTTTTGAAAATACTTTAAAAATGTTTTAAACAGCAAATAGCAGATGACAAAGTAGTCCAAAGAATCGTTTTTTGGTTATTTAAGAAGGGAGCATTTGATAGATTTCTGGTTGATTTGAAGAAAACAAGATAACAGTGGATCTTCAACATTTTGGGGCATTTATAAAAGAACTGCTTTCATTGATCAATTATCTTAAAAAAATACCTGTATTTTTGTTTTTTACTTTGATATTTGTGATTGGATACAAAGTTTAACTATAAATATGTTTAACTACATTTGTTGATTGCTGTATAAATACACTTTATGTGGAAATGATTACTTTATTGTTTTTTTTATGCTAATAATGATTAAAGTCCAGTGTATCAGTTAGGACTAGTATTAGCTACCAGTTAGAGAAAAGCCAGAACAATGGTGATTTCAACACTATGGAGGTTTGTTTCTCACTCAAGTCAAAGAATATCAGTTACAGAGACCAGGACTGATAAGGAAGCTTCACATATAAGGGGTTGACAACTCCTATCATTTCTCTGTCATCTTCTGAGTAAATTGTCTGCTGCAGTGTCCACCACTGTTGCTTGTGTTTTTTCTTAAGGGACTAAGAGTGGTATTCCCTCCCTTTTTAAGGCACTTTCTGGAAGTCATACAAAACCTTTCACGTGACATTGGCCAGAGTTTAGTGGTCTCATGGTCACAGTTAGCTTCAAGGCGCCATGTACACAGCTGAAAAGCACAAGCTGTACCAAGCAGGAAGGGGAGAAGAGATATTGGGAGACAAAAAATCTCTGTCATGGTTCCTCTACTCTTTCTGTGAGTTTTGGCTTTTTTAGATTCTACCAATAAGTGATGTCATACAGTATTTGTCTTTCTGTCTGACTTAGCCCTCATAAAAGTGTATCAAATCAACACATTGTACATCTTAAACTTACACAATGTTATATCTGAATTATAGCTCAATAAAAAAAGATAAAATGAGAAAAACATAAAAATGAATACATGAATTTAGTGACAGACATAGGATATAAGTTAAGATGACTAATTTTTTTTTTTTTTTTTTGCGGTACATGGGCCTCTCACTGTTGTGGCCTCCCCCGTTGCGGAGCACAGGCTCCGGACGCGCAGGCTCAACGGCCATGGCTCACGGGCCCAGCCGCTCTGCGGCATGTGGGATCCGCCCGGACCAGGGCACGAACCCGTGTCCCCTGCCTCGGCAGGCGGACCCCCAACCACTGCGCCACCAGGGAAGCCCTAAGATGACTAATTTTTAATTTGGATATGAGAATGCTTACTGAAATAAAATATCAGAAATATTTTTATTTGGGGACTAAAATGATGAGTTTGACTTAGAATAGTAAAATTTGATGTATTGACAGGAGAGTCCACAATAATTCTATTTACACCCAAGCACAAGGTTTATATTCTGAATTACATGATTTGCTTTTCTATACCATCAATAAGTTGTGTTGTCTGAGGGACACATCTTATATATATACAAATTAATGTATTATTTTGAAATTCTCACATGATTCTGATTTACAGAGGTAGCCTTATTTTTGTTTCCTTTTACATAACCTCATCTCTTACCTGAGTCTGTCTTATTTTTCTCATGTAAGGGTTGCAGAGTTGCTAACTTTGCAATCAACTATGGATCCAGTCACACTTAAACTGATGGAATGATTTCACAGGTGAGAGCAGTTAAGTAGGATGCTAATATGAAAATGGAAGGTGCTCTTAATTTGATGGGGGATAACACTGTATATAAAATATGTGAATAAGTTTAGTTTAAAAGCTTTAGCTCTTTGTAATTTCTAAAATATCTCATTCTGTTCCTTTTTCTTTGATATATTGCTAAATTTGTATACCTTATGCTGTCCATTTTTAGATGCATAGAACCATCTTTGATATATAATTCATTTTATGTTCAGTATATTTTATTAAGAAAAATTAAAAACATTTTTGTCAAAAATTCAGACTTTTTAAGTACTTCTCTCAGATATACCAAATATAAAATTTCTAAGAAATATATCCTTACCCCATTATCTAAGATTTACTGACATAAAAATAGGAAATTTGTTCCTGTAGAATCATTGTTTGTTTTTATAAATATGTCATTATCATCACCTAACTGGATTTATTTGCTTGCAAAAACAGAAAGCTTTTTCTCTGTTGGAGTTCACATTTTTCTCTGTGTAGCACACACCTGCAATTATTTTCCAGTAAATCCTTCTCATCTTTTACTTCATAGAACTTAATGTGTTCAAGTTTATTTTTGAGCCATAGCTAATAACTACATATGGACCATCTAAATGATTAAGTCTTTGTGTACCATTTACTTTATGGAATATTTCACTTAACCACACAACTTGACCTTGTTATCTGTTACTTCTGTTGACAAACAAATATCCCTTGTTAAATGGAAATGTTTTACCTGGTCTATCTGACATCTACAGAATTACCAGAAAATCACTTTGTAATAAGTACTTTAATTTTTAAAACTATGATCATTTATCCTTGGCTTTAATACTGTGTATCTGTATGTGAGTTTCCAATGCTTATTTTTCTATAAATTAGAGAAGTGTTCTGGACATATTACAGTGGAGATACCAAAGGTGCTCTCAAGCCAATATAACACTATCATTGAACTTCAAGTCTCATTGTTCAGAAACAGTATTAAAATCTAAAAAGAATCTGATTATGTCAATATAGTCAAGTGTGAGTTGGAAGGAAGAAAACTGATAAGAACAAGCAAAACTGCTGTTTCTGAAGAAATTGAGGTATCCTAAGGATTCAGATACCAGTAGGAGAGAATTTTGCTCTGGTGGAGCTCACAGGTAGATGAGACAGAAAATATATAAAGACATTAACACACAATGCAAAGAGACATCTAATAAATTTATTAAAAAGTTATCTGGAGTTAACTTAGATTATCACTTCTCCAGTAAAATTAAACAGTCTGGAACTGTTCACTTAATTCCATTTGACTCACTTGCTGTGGCCTTGAGGCCATCCAAAAACTCTAAACCAGCCTACGTTTTGAGTTTTGTCTCTTACTGTACAGTTAAACCTTCACCATGTAACCCAAATTGCCTTTTTTCCCCTTTTTAAACTCTTAATTTCTACAACCTGCCCCCCCCCCTTTTTCCTATCTCTATATGCTTTGATCCCAGACCCCCATTTCTGGTCATATGCATCTTATCCATCATTCAAAATAGAATACAGACATGTGAAGGCTTTCCTAAAAGCAATCTTTCTTTATTTTGTTCTCTCAGAGAACTTGGTTTTTATCTAGATTACAACAGCTATCAAATTTTTTCTTCCTTCAGAATTTATTTTCATATGCTCTTTTTTAAAAAACATGGCAATATAAGTAACTGCAGGTAAAGAGGTATATAAATCTATATCTATACCTGTATCTATATCTATATCTAATGTGTGTGTGTGCGTGCCCCGTAGCACCTAAGGCAGAGCTTTGCATATAGTGAAGAATAGGGATTTGCTGAATTAAGCTAGATAAACAAGTCAGGATCATATCAGAGCTGAAACCAAGTTATCACAGTAGAACTTCAGAGAATCAGTTTCTAAATAAAATGAAACAAGGGGAAAAATGCAGTTAGGAAACAGAGTTACCATTATCTGTGTCCCTGCCTATACACCTTTCCCATCCTGCCCTCTTCCTTCTGCCAGTATTCTCCAGGGGTTTCTGGGGTAACCTCTTGAAGTCAGTTTTTAGATTCCTAGGAAGTTTTTTGACTGTGAGACACCAGCCTGCATCATGGGGAGGGGGTAGGATGGGAAAATGGTATGAGGTTCCAAGCCCTAGTCAGAAGACTATGCATTTACGTAGTTAAAATCTAAGCACATTTTATAGTAATCTATTATTTTAAAAAATCTACAACCTATGATAAGTAGTTCCAGTGACTCAGTGATGCTGTTTTCAAATATCCACATATGGAGTACTTATTATTGTGCCACCACTAGTTCTAAATGTTTACGTGTATAAATAATTGAATCTTAGCTATAAACCTTTGGAGGTGGAAGCTGTTACCCCCGTTTTACTGGAAAAGGTTAAGTAATTTATCCAATGAAAATCTAGGTAGACTAGCTCTAAAACTTATCTCTTAAGTGCTACACTAGGTTATTTCCAGTCAGAGAAGAAAATTTTGAAGGGACAAGGGAATAGGCTCTTCTTACTAGCATTTACCCAGCTGGAATGACTGCCTTCAGCCTGTGGATCCCACTGGTGGTTCTACTCTGTAAAGCTTCAGTTGTTCAGGATTTGAAAACTTGATCTGGGAATGGTTATTGTTTGGGGACCAGTTACTATTCAGAAACATATGTGTACCCTGAAATTCATCATTGATCCATGAAAGATAAGACAGTCATCACAACTGCCTAGATTCTAGCAATACAAATATTATATAGCAATAAGCAGTTTCCTAAGGCCAAAATAATACTCTCCTAAGAAGACAATATAAGAAAAAATAGTGAAATAGATTTCAAACATTCCGTGAAGCTTTTGCCTCTTGCACTTTCTCCGAGCTTTAAAACTTGACTCGGGTCTATGTCACTGGGTACAGTTCTGACCTGTATCAGGCTATTAATTCAGTTCCATACACAATAGCTAGCACAACAGAGACTATAAATATTTCTCTCAGGTGGAACTCCTACTTAGTAGGTAAATCAGTTGGTTGGGGTAAGTCTGGTCCATGAGGTTTCCAGAGACTGAGGGTTCCATCTATCTGCCATTCCTTAGGTTGTTGCCCTCATCTGTAGGATCAAAACTGGATCAATACTACTATATCCACAGTTGAGGCCAAAAGTAAAGGGGAAAAAACTGGAAGGCAAGCAGCATGACCCCCAAATTGTACATGTGTCACTTCTGCTCACATGCTATTGACTAAAATTTTATCACATGACCCCACCTTGGCAAAAGAGACTGAGAAGTACAGTTTCTTGTGGGCAGCCAACTAAAACTTTAGGGTTACTTTTACCAGAAGGAAAAACAAAAGTGTATTTTGAAGGCCTGTCACAGTCTGTTCCTCTGGGAGTGTAAGTATCTGTGCACACTTTCCCATACATAGAACATACTCACTTCCTTTCCACAGGAGATGTTCCAAAGTCCCAACAAGTTGGTACCTTCAGCTCAAAATTCAGGATCTCCAGGTCACATGCAATTCTCTCCATCATGTGGATATGACTTTTCCTAGTTTGGCTACCTAACAACGCAGCAGAATACCCGTTACTTTCTCTGCCCTATTCCCATCACTGACCAGGTATCTAATAGGCAATGGTGCTGTCTTCTGGATGACAATAAGAACTTCCATATGGGAAAAGTGAGTGGGAAAAAGAGAGCAATCACTGGTCCATGATATGTATCATAATCCTCCAGGCAAGGAAATATAAAGACCTCCTACTCCTGCATAAAGTTTCTTGGTTAGCCCATCTGACTGTTCCCGGTAGTGTTCTGTGGTTGCAACTCTCTTGTCTGTAACCCTTTCAAGCACATGTGAAGGGGCGTGCTTGGGGTTAAACAGCTTTCATACCTTGCTGTTTCTGGTGCAGGTTTAGAGCTCAAAAACTGCTTTAGGGTTCACAACAGTTGCAGGATTTCTGCAGACTCGGTTTGTGCTTTCTTTGGTAACACAAATATCAGTGACAACACGTGGTTGGCTTCCAATTTTTTCTTCTAGCGAGTTTCTTGGGCAAGCAACCCCAGCCCTAGGATTTAGTCTAGAAGTCATTCTTAAGCTCAACGTGCTATACATTTACTGGGTTCTGTATTTAGCCCTTTCTTATCTCTCTCATCTTAAAGGTGGCTTACTTGACAACATTGCTGAGAACAGAACATTTGATGTTATCATAGTAGTGGACATTATTCATTTTTACGTTGTCTGTCTGTACCTGTGGCAGAGGCTGCTGGCTGTCTACGAAAGTTCTGTCCTCCCGTTCCAGCCTAATGTTTTGCTTTTGGGCATGACTGCCTAGCCAGGACCACTCTTGCATCTGTGTAGGACCATGTGACTAGTTCTTACCAGCAGAATATGAGTGAAAGTAAAATATGTGTCACTTCAAATCTGAGGTTGTTAGGACTTGGTTGTTCCTTCTCCTTGGAACTTCCTGCCTCCCTCTGTCAGCTGCATGTCACTGTCCTAGGTGACCTTGGAAACCAAGCATTGAAGAATGCAAAAGCTGCACCAGTTACAGGTCTCTGAATACCTGTTTGGAGCAGAATCTATGCCTCGTGACTAGTAGTATCTAACTTAATCTGCTCGATGTGACAGAAATAATCTTTACTGTGCAGAAACAGAAGATTTGAGATTGCTCAAGTCACTTTGTGTTACCATAGCTAATACAGAATTCTCTTTCTATGTTTAGGGTTTCCCAGGTTAAAAGTTTTATTGGGGAGCAGAGCCTATCTGCTGCCTCAAAATCTGAAGAGGACAGCTATTTGCTTTCCAAGAGGCACTGACACCTTGATATGTGTACATAACCCTCACTCTGTTATGTACCTGACCCTTGATGGGGGAGCCATGATGCAAATAAATTAGGGACTGTGTAGAATCCATACTGAGACGGTAGTAGTTGCTCAGCAACACTCAGATTCCAGGAAATTTTGTGAGCTGTGCAGTACACATTTATTGAATTAATTTTTCCTTAGAAGAACAGTCCAAATTCATTATCTTGGCTAGCAATTCAGAACCATGACTAATACTTCGTAGGAGATGATTGAGACAAGCCTAAAAAAAATGATTCACATAACATAAATTAGATCCAGGCAGTAGAAACAGTGTTGGTTTTTATAGGCATTTTTGAGTATGTGAAATTTACTTTTTTTGTCTTTCCATGAGACTAAAATTGAAGTCTTTTAGAATTAGAAAATGCATTTTAAGTTAATTGGAAATGCAATTAGATGTCATTTGAAATAGTGTTTCTATCAAGGGAATCAGCCCTCAATTCATCATTTTGTACTTTATTGTCTCCTAGCAGAAATTTTAAAAATTGATACTCTATTCTTTTTAGACCATATTAACTAGAAAATGCCTCTACAATCTGCATACTTTCTCAAGAATATTTCAGTATCCTAAGTTAACGTACAGGTAAACACCTTTTTTAACTCAGTGGTTTGATACTGACATAGCACACCCTAAATGTCATGTGAAGTAGAAATGTCATCAGATAGATTTAGTCAGATACACCCACAGTTCATTTTTTGTCAGGAAAAAAAAGCATAAATGATCATTATCACCATTAATGATGGCATTCAGAAATGAGATGCCCACATTGTAGGCTGTCATTTCCACTCCTTTCTCCTGTCATTCCAAAATCTTACTGGAAAGCAAAAGGGACATCTAAAATGAGTGACATTTCACTTTTTACAGGGACTGTAGAAGCTCCGATTTCCTTCCATGGAGCCTTTATTGTACCTCATTATGAAACTGATTATTTCAGGGAATTGCAGTGTATGGTTATTATCTGTTTTTACTATTTGACCTTCCATATTTCTGAGCCTATATATATAATGTACCGTGTAAGTACCACAGTGGGATTTTACAACAAACTAATTAGTAATATCACAGAAGAAACTACATTATTTAATTTTAAAATAATATAAATAATTTAATGTAACCGAGGGATATTTCCTAATAGTAAATGTCTCAGCAGACTTCTAAGGGAACATTATTAATATTTTTAAATAGAAACCATCTAAGATTATAAAACATGTTAAAATGTAATGGTCTGGCTCCTACTGTAAATTATAGCCTTTTTTTCTGTCTTTAAAGAAATAAATTTTATAGAACATAGTAATATATATCACAGTTCATTTCAATTAGCAGTTATACTGAAAACAGATCCTAGGTGAATGTGCTCTGCAAAAAAATTCAGAAATCTAATTTAAGCGTGACTTTCAAATTCCAGTTTTTTGACCACTTTCAACTCATGATGGCCACTATTATATTGGCGGTGGTGATTAATCTCACTTCTCAACTCATCAGAATATTTATGTAAGTCTGAATCCAGTCAGGAGAGAGATAACACAATGTCTTGAACAGGAAAAGTTAATTTTTTTTTAAGGATAATTTTATTTTTTTTTAATTAAATTATTTATTTTTGGCTGTGTTGGGTCTTCGTTTCTGTGCGCAGGCTTTCTCTCGTTGCGGCAAACGGGAGCTACTCTTCGTTGTGATGCGCAGGCTTCTCACTGCGGTGGCTTCTCTTGTTGTGGAGCACGGGCTCTAGGCGTGTGGGCTTCACTAGTTATGGCTCGCGGGCTCAGTAGTTGTGGCTCACGGGCTTAGTTGCTCCATGGCATGTGGAATCTTACCGGACCAGGGATCGAACCCATGTCCCCTGCATTGGCAGGTTCATTCTTAACCACTACGCCACCAGGAAAGTCCTAAAAGTTAATTTTTTAATAAAGAATTATTAACTACAGCAGGGATTAAGGAGGGATTGGCTAGAAGTATAGAGAACTCTAAATAATATTGGACTAGCAGGTGAAATATTATATAATTTAATATAATAACTACCACCCATAGGGCAGAAATAGCCCAAGGAAGAGACTTTGGTCCCCCAGTGCCCCTGGATTGAGATGCAGATCTTTTTACAGAGGACATGGTCGTGATCCGCCAAATGTCAGAGAAGGTACTACAGTGTCACACTGGTAGGACTTGCTGGAAGTTCACCCTCTAAAAGGTTCCTGTTGTCTCATCAGAGGCTCTCCACTACAAAAATACCCAGGGGTACTGCTGGAGAACCAGAGAGCTCTCCAGAAGCCTTGGTCTGGAGAAGCTACCCACGAGCTCTGGAGAATACTCAAGCACTGCAGGAGCCAAACACCAGGAAAGCTACATTTGCTGCCAGAGCGTTTGAGCAAACAAACCAGACCAGGAATCAAAAACCACTTTCTCATTCAGCATCTTTCTTTCTTCATCTGCAGACAAAGCTTAAGATTGTGCTTGTGGGTAAAAGAAAAATATTTGAAGGACCCAGAGATATTTTCATAGAACAAGATAAATGGGTGAATTCGGAGCTGAGGCAATAAATGTACAATCAGCATAACAGTATACTAAAAGAAGAATAAAAGTTATTTAAATATGTAGTTATTACAAAGACCCTATCTTGAGGAGTTAGATAATAGTTGAAAGTGTACTGATATGTCTGCCTGCATGCTTGTAGCTTAATTCTAGTGCTACCACAAAAAAAAAAAAAAAAAAAAAGTCATTTTATCTCACTGGCTCTAAGTTTCTGCAAATGCAAATGGAAAGAATTAAAGTAAATTTACCATTTCAGTTGCATTGACTGTATCAGTAAATGGTTGTTGGGGGAGTGCTATATTTAAACTTAACTGTTTCTTATAAATGTGATTAGTCATTTAAAATGAATAAATTGTTTTATAATATAGCTGCTAATAAGAAAGAAAATTCACAGTCAAGGAGAGGCTCAGTAGTATATGTTTTTGACATATCCTAAATGGCCAAATTATCTTAGTTGGCTAATAAACGTGATTCTCAGAAAAGTTCTATGTAATTTTCATCATTTCTCAATGAATAAAATGGCAAAATAGATTGAAGGGCATAAGTCATATGAATTATTATTAGGAATTTTCCAAAGAGTCATATGTTTAAAAGTGTTCAAGGAGAGGAGGACTTCAGCATAAAATTATCATCCAATTCATCAGCATTTATTGTTCTCCATTGGGTCTAAGGGGTGCGTGTGTGTGTGTGTGTGTGTGTGTGTGTGTGTGTGTGTGTGTGTGTGTAAAGCTTTGTAAAGTATTTTACAAAAGTATTTTATATTTAATTAGAATAGTGTAAATTAATTGCATTTAAAAAGCAATACAGTTAGATGTACTATTTTTCTGTTTACTGCAAAATGATAAAGACTCTGAAACTAACAGAAGATTCTTTTGTTTTTAAGTTTATTATTATTTTTTAAAATTTATTTTGGTTGTGCCAGGTCTTAGTTGCGGCAAGCAGGCTCCTTAGTTGTGGCTCGTGGGCTACTGTAGTTGTGGCACATGTGCTCCTTAGTTGCAGCTGCTGGGCTCCTTAGTCGCGGCTTGTGGGCTGTGCTCCTTAGTTGTGGCACGTGTGCCCCTTAGTTGCGGCCGGCGGGCTTCTTAGTTGCAGCACGTGTGCTTCTTAGTTGTGGCTAGTGGGCTCCTTAGTTGTGGCATGCAAACTCTTAATTGGGGCATGAAAGTGGGATCTAGTTCCCTGACCAGGGATCGAACCCACATCCCCTGCATTGGAAGGCAGATTCTTAACCACTGTGCCACCAGGGAAGTCTCCTAACAGAAGGTTCTTGAATCTGTACTTCAATTACTTCAGATCATCCAAATAAATATCAGGAAAAGTTTTTGTGCGGTTATGTTAATTATAATGTAACTTTTAAATGATAATTTCAAATGGGCTGGCCATTATCAAATATGGGAATAATAAGGTTAAAAAATTATGCTATTATGTGATAGCAATCCAAGAAAAACAATCTTTTTGTAGACCAAGATAATGTAGCATTGAATGAAAATATAAGGATCAAATAATTGTAAGTACAGTTTTCATTAGTGGCAAATAAATTTTCTTTTAAGGTAAATTTTTCTGTTAGTAGAGAAGAAAGAAAATGTATAACCTCTGGACACCTGGTAAAACATATTCATTGTCACCCAGAAAATCCCAATTGTGAACAAGTTATTTCTGAAATAATATGAAAAAGAAATTGACTTATACAACTTTCTTTTGTATTGCTGTGTTGTTTTAAATTTTAAAAAAGAAAAAGGTTAAGGGCATAAAAATGGTATCTCCCATTTTAACATTACTGTGGATAAGCAGAATGTGTCCTTGGTGCTTTGTGACTTTTAAAATTATTACTTTCCTAGATAAAATCTAATATTGGGTCAGCCAAAAGGTCTGTTCAGTTTTTTTCTGTAAGATGGCTCTAGTAGCACTTAGTTGTCTTTAACTTCATTTGAAACAATTTTGTTAGACAGTATGTGACAGCTGTCATATCAGTGTGCATTTAAAAAAGACTTATCAAAATTGGTGAACTTTTGTGTAGCCATTTTAATACTGATGATGGAAGAAAAAAGCAACATTTTTGGCATATTATGCTTCATTATTTCAAGAAAGGTAAAAACGCAACAGAAATGCAAAAAAAAATTGTGCAGTGTATGGAGAAGGTGCTGTGACTGATCGAACGTGTCGAAAGTGGTTTGCGAAGTTTCGTGCTGGAGATTTCTTGCTGGAGGATGCTCCAAGGTCGGGTAGACCAGTTGTTGATAGCGATAAAATCGAGACATTAATTGAGAACAATCAACATTATAACACGTGGGAGATAGCCGACATACTCAAAATATCCAAATAAGCATTGAAAAGCATTTGCACCAGCTTGGTTATGTTCATCGCTTTGATGTCTGGGTTCCACGTAAGTTAAGCGAAGAAACCTTCTTGACCATATTTCTGCATGCGATTCTCTACTTAAACGTAATGAAAACAAATTGTGACGGGCAATGAAAAGTGGATACTGTACAATAATGTGGAATGGGAACAGATCATGGGATAAGTGAAATGAACCACCACCAACCACACCAAAGGCCAGTCTTCATCAAAAGAAGGTGATGTTGTGTATATGGTAGGACTGGAAAGGAGTCCTCGATTATGAGCTCCTTCCAGAAAACCAAACGATTAATTCCAACAAGTACCGCTCCCAATTAGACCAACTGAAAGCAGCACTCGACAAAAAGCGTCCAGAATTAGTCAACAGAAAACACATAATCTTCCATCAGAATAATGCAAGACCACATGTTTCTCTGATGACCAGGCAAAAACTGTTACAGCTTGGCTGGGAAGTTCTGATTCATCTGCCGTATTCACCAGACATCATACCTTCGGATTTCCATTTATTTCGGTCTTTAAAAAATTCTCTTAATGGAAAAAATTTCGATTCTCTGGAAGACTGTAAAAGGCACCTGGAACAGTTCTTTGCTCAAAAAGATAAAAAATTTTGGGGAAATGAAATTATGAAGTTGCCTGAAAAATAGCAGAAAGTAGTAGAACAAAAAGGTGAATACGTTTTTCAACAAAGTTCTTGGTGAAAATGAAAAATCTGTCTTTTATTTTTACTTAAAACCGAAGGCACTTTTTGGCCAACCCAATAGTTTGATTTAACTTCTCTATTTGAAGTTTAAATTCTCTCTCTCGCTCTCTCACTCTCTTGCTGTCTCTCAATCACTTTCTCTCTCTCTCTCTTTTTTTAAGCTTCTCCATGGGTTGATAACAGTAGAACTCCAAACAAGATTGACCTTTATGATGTACGCAGGAGACCATGGTAAGAATTTTGGGGTAGCCATGAAAAGATGAAAAAGACAAAATAAGGTTTCTTTTTTTTGTTTGTTAAAAAGTTGCAAGGGATCTTCCCATTATTAGGATGAATATTGTCTGATTATTTCAAAACCTCTTTTTTTCCCTTTTATACATTTGAATTTTTTATACATTTATACTTTAAAACAGTTAAAGCTAAATGAAGATGATGAGTTCAATGGGCAGTGATAATGAAGTTGTTGAAATGATTCATCAAATGCATTTCAAATGGACTACTTTAAGTTTTATAGTCAATGTCATTTCTAAATCTCTTTTAGCTGGTGGGGATTTCTATTGAAAGTCTCCCAGTTTGCTTGGAGTAGGGCTCTAATAATCAACATCTAGGTAGAGTAGAATATAGTTTGCCTCTGGTGGTGAACTAATGAGAACTAGCCCCAAGGTAAGAGCTGCCCCTAGTTATAGTCATATAGCTTATGTTTCATTTTTCCAAAAAAAAAGTTTATTTGTTCCTTACTACTAAATAAACTCATTTTCCTAACATATGAATCAAAAAATACCAAATACATCATAATTACACTCACTGGGAAACAGTTATTAAACTCGTGCATTTTAATTCATTTTTTGAATGTGTTTAATCGTGTGGTTCTATATTTTTTAATGAGTTCACATGTTATACAATATAGTGCTTTGTAACCTACTCTTTCATATCAATATCTTTTCATAAGAGACACAGTACCATCATTTTAAAAGAATGACCGGATGGTAACTTATTTTAAAAATCCCCTATTATTGGACATTTAGGTTATTTCTGACTTTTTGCTAGGGTTCAGACAAATTGTAAGAGACATAATAGTTGATTCAAAGAAACGTATTCAAGGCTTTTAAAATGCCCTATTAAACGTCCCAGTAGCAATTTACATAAACACCAACCATGTATAATAGTACCAGGTATTATTAATCCACATATTATTCTTGACAATATTTCTCTAAGTTAGTGGCTTTGGAGCCATGGGTTGTTGAGTGGAGGCAAAGCCTATGACATCACATGATTTGGGTTCAGGAACCAGTTGTTTCGGCGGAAACTTAGAAACTAGGTCCCAGCTAGAAGAGGCAGACGATATCCTGTCCTCCGTCTTCCTCATGGAGAGGCATGTCAGGACCATTTGTCAAGATGCTAGACATGAACTAGATTTGCCTTCCACTGGAATATCCACTGGAATATCCCAGCAACCCTGCCATTTTACCTTCTAATAGAAAAACAAACTTGAGTGCAAGCTGTAAACTCTGTTTCATGAACATATAGTGCTGAATAGTTACTAATTGTGCTGAATGTTGCCTGAAAACTTATTGGCAAGTTATCTGGCAGGCTGCTGAGAAGTTAGATTTAGAATCTTGGACAATAAGTAGAACACTGAGTTCAGATGCAGCTCTTCTTGTTGGGGAAGGCAGGTCCCCACTTCCCATCAGCCTGTGGCCAGGCAACATGAGTTTTCAGGATCATTCACCTGTAGTTAAGTTTATCTCTACAGTGGCTGAACTATTCTCCTTGAGTCTCTTTTCACGTGCAGAGATTCTGAATCTGTAGGGCTGGGGTTGAGTGTGGAAATCAGCATTTTGAACTGGCTCTCCAGGTGATTTTTAAGATACTATAAAGTCTGAGAACCACTACTTGAAACTCTTGGAAGTAACATTATATATTGTTTTTAATGACTTTATTGTCCCTTTGTCAGTCTTTATTGTCCCTTTGTCAGATTAGACCACTCATCTATTTTTGCCGGGTTTTTTTGTGTGTGTTTAAATATATGATACAATCTTATTATTTGTTTTTATTATTATTATTCTTTATTTATGTATTTATTTATTTATTTAGTTTTGACTGCATTGGGTCTTTGTTGCTGCTCACGGGCTTTCTCTAGTTGTGGTGAGCGGGGGCTACTGTTCGTTGCGGTGCGCGGGCCTCTCATTGTGGTGGCTTCTCTTATTGCAGAGCATGGGCTCTAGGTGCGAGGGCTTCAGTAGTTGTGGCAAGTGGGCTCAGCAGTTGTGGCTCGTGGGCTCTAGAGCACAGGCTCAGTAGTTGTGGTGCACGGGCTTAGTTGCTCCGTGGCATGTGGGATCTTCCCGGACCAGGGTTCAAACCCATGTCCCCTGCATCGGCAGGCAGATTCTTAACCACTGCGCCAGCAGGGAAGCCCTATTATTATTCTTTAGAGTGAGTTTTAGAACCTGTGGTCAGCAAAATGGAATTTAGGATAACGTTTTTTTTTTTTTTAGGGAAATGTTCTTCCAGATGTTAATTTCTTTTGCTCCTAGTATTAAAGCACATCTCTTATTCCTTTGTTATAAATATCTGTAGAACATCCCTTATGTATTATGCCTCTGACATTTTTATGTTAAATGTAGCTTTTCTAAAGTTGATGTTACAGAATTGTGAATAAAAGAGCATCTTCTACCTAGATAGAATGGAAGTAGGGCCTTGCTTGGAAAATATCTCAGAGATTAGTAAATAGCAGTTCAACAAATATCAATGCTTGATATTTTACAAGAGAAAAACTTATTCGTATGATATTTGTTACAGGTACATCCAAGGAGCCGCATCTCCTAAAGACATGCTTATTCTGGTTGACGTGTGAGTAGTTAAATATTATGTAATTTTCATATACTGAGAATATAGGGAGGAGTTTTAGATAACAGTAGTAGGTTGGGACTAGAAAACAGGTTGAAGAAAAGACAAGGAATAATTATGATGGCTTTTATATCCAGACAAATCAAATTAAGGCAGTAACAAAACAAACAAAAATTCTCTTATTGAAAATGAGAGGAATCTATGTCAAAATTGAAAATTATGGCTTGGTTCTAAATCTGAACTTTTTGAAAAATTATTGATTTGCTTCCAGTTTTTTGCTTTATATTTTAAACAATATTAAAGTACATGGTTGCTAAATCCAAGCTGTTTCTGCTTCCATAAAAAGTAGAATAATTAGTTGGCACTTAGTTATTAATGATTCAGATATCTTTTCGGGATTGGCCACAAAATATCAATAGATAAATATTACATATATTGAATGTCAATACTGGGCATTTCTCAAGGGCAATGCTGAAATACAAGGAAGAATTTCATGAATTTTTATATTGGTCATTTTATTTTTTTGTCACATTGCTTCAAGTTAGGGTGTGTGTGTGTGTGCGCATGCGCGTATGTGTGTAATCTTCCAATAAGATAGAAGGTGAAACGGTAGAACATAGTGAAGAATATATCCTGCTTTGGAGATTTAGTTTTTAAGAGCAATACCAAGGAACTAAAAACGTGAGGTATAAAATGCTTATATTATTTTCCCTGAGAGAATAAAAGTATACCCTCATCTGTTCTTTGCCACTGGAAGAAACAGAATCCAATGTTTTATAGGCAACTAAATTCATTTCACAGGATAGTGTCAGCGTTTGAAAATTTCTCCATTATAATGTGAATTGAATAAGTTTAAAATCTTATAACCTTGCCTGAGAAAGAGAAGATAACTGAATTTGACAAATGTAACAAATATTAAATCTCACTTCATTTGTTACAATGCATTTAAACTTCATCTTGTTTTAATTAAGTTATTATAGTTTGTACATATGCTAATCCTTGATATTCTTCTGAAATATAAATCTGAATGGTAATGCAATATGTTATAATCCTATTGGATATATGCTAATTTCCTGAAATAATTTCTTTTATTAAAATCTTTGGAACCCATGTCAGATACCAAGTGGGATAAAAATGTAGATGAAGTTGTAATGCCATTTTTAAAAATTATTTCAATGGAAATGTGTTGAGGGTATCCTATATACAATGTGATGATACAAAGATGATTAAGACATGGTCCCTGATCTCAAAGATGATTCAGATGTATTAGTGAAATTAAACCATATTCACATCAGTAAATTAAAACAATTGTAGGAAGTGAGAGATATAAAGTATGACACAGCACTGAAGGAATACATAGATGAGAGAGCACATTTCATTTTAAAGTGTCAGGAAAGACTTCATTAAGGAGATAAAATTGGAATTGAATCCTTATAGCTAAGATTTAACAAGGCAGGCATGGGAAGGGAGAGGAAAGAGTGGAATTTCAGGTGGAAGGGTGACAGAAGCAAAGTGGCATAGATGAGACATCTGATAACAGCTAGAAAAGTAAAACTGGGAAGAAGTTGGGAACTAGAGACATAAAAGTGGAAGTTAATTGCCTAGAGATGAGCCCTGCAAATAGATGTGGTCATACAGGATCATAAAATATGTAGAGACAAGAAAAATGAAGACTAAACCCCAAAGAATATCTACTTTAGGATATAAAACAAAGCATTGCATTTACAAATCTATTATCAAATTATTATGCTGCTTCATAATTATTGGTTTAATCAAGTCAAACAATGAGCTCCCTAGGGCAATGACTGTATCTATTAACCTCTGTAACCCTCACTACTAACTTGGCTAACAGAGCTGGTATTCAGTGTATATTTCCTCAATAAGTGAATATGCCATGAGTATCCACAGTTTCTTAAAATTGTCACTTGACGTGTAATTTTCATCATTGTAGTTAGAAAAATATACATTCTGATGCTTGTTGGAAAGAAAGACAAGATTTTCTGTAATTTATTTCTACTTGCTATCAAAAATAGGACTTTTTCTACTACTGGTTTTTTGAAGACAAAATTATTTGAATATTATTATCTAGAGTCAGTGCATAAGTTGCGTTTCCTTAGGGTGTATGATGTTAATTAACTACATGGTCATTAACATGTGTGGACTCTTTTTTTTATAGGAGTGGGAGTGTTAGTGGATTGACACTTAAACTGATCCGAACATCTGTCTCTGAAATGTTGGAAACCCTCTCAGATGATGATTTTGTGAACGTAGCTTCAGTAAGTATATGATGACTGCATTTTTGCTGAGTAAAATCTACAATTTTTATCTCCCTCTGGTTTTAAATACTTTATAGTGTTTTGTCATAGGTAGGCTGAGATATTTCTGGTCCTATTACAAGACTGTCTTACGGAGCCATCCTCTCTTGTTACTCATTCTCCCATACTTCCACACAAAGGTCCTTTCTGAATGTTTGAGGATTTACCCATGAATGGAGTGATTGAAGCAATGAACATGAAGGAAAAACATTATATATATTCTCTTTGACTCAGAGGTGCTTAAACAGTTGACGTGAACCCCCGTACTCATTGATATCATTGTAACTCCCAATAAATAGTGACTCGGCAGTGTAAGCGTATGGCAATTTTCTGTTCATTGTAATGCTCCTTTTTCATACTGGACACATATCCATAATCTATTATGTTTTTAAAGGTTTTTTTTATTATGAACATGAGAACCAATAGATATTTGAATGTGCTTTCTTAAACTTCTTGTTTCCAGGAACCATTTTAGACTTTCCTCCTCATAGCTAGAGAGCATTGAACTCTGAAGCAAATAAAACAGGACAAAATGAATGTTACTGTATCTCACTTTAATTCATAGAATTTTGGCAGAAAATTTCATGGCCATGTCCTGGTTGATGTAATTTCACATTTGAAGTGGTTATATTCATAGAGATGCATGTGAGGGAAGAGGTATTTGTGGTGAGGTCATTTTGTACTGAACATAGGAGAATGGATCTACCTCTAAAACCACATGGGAGGAAGGTAAAGCAGCTGGCCTACAGTCAATTTACTCCCTTCACTGGAAGGGTACCCCCTGGAAAAAAGTAGGCAGAGGAACTGAATATAGTCTCTTGTCAACCAGAGCCTCAAGTAACTAGATAAATCATATTTACTAAGAGGAAGAGGAATCACTCCAAAAATGCTTTTAGCAGGATATTCCCTAGCTAAGGGTAACTGTCATAAATAGAACCCAAGATCAATGAAGGAGGATTCCTTTAAAACTATCTAGTAGGTAATATAACTCTCTGGGTAATAAACTGGAGATATTTCATAGTTTAAATACTCACCCTGCAAAGCTCTTTTTGAGACCGCTTTCATCTGGGCCCAGAGGAATGTCTCCAATACAGTAATGTAGGACCTGGTCTATTAGTTTTCTGAGGCTGCTGTAACAGAATAACACAGACTGGGTAGCTTAAACTACAGAAATTTTTCTGTCACAGTTCTGGAGGCTGGAAGTCCAAGATCAAGGTGCCGGCAGGGTCAGTTTCTACTGAGGCCTCTTTCCTTGGCTTGCAGATGGCTGCCCTCTTGCTACCACTTCATATGGTCATCCCTCTGTGCAGACTAGTGTCTCTTCCTCTTCTTATAAGGACACAAGTCATAGTGGATTATACCCTCGCCCTAATGGCCTCATTTTTAACTTAATCACCTCTTTCAAGAACTTATCTATGATTACTGTTACATTTGGAGGTACCAGGGGTTGGGACTTCACCATAGGAATTTGAGGGGGACACAGTTCAGCTCATAACATCTGGGGAACTGCCCTCCATACCCAGATCTTTCTATGCTTTATCTGAACGTTTAGCAGTCCTTTAGCTTGTCTGCATCCTTGATATTATTAGTAAAATTTGATACTGCTTAAGAGCTCTGATTAATGTCAGTCTGATTTTATAATCTGACCCTGGGTGTTAGCTCACGACTTATTCGACAAAATGAGAACAAGTAAAATGTATTGCTTGGTCTCCCAAATAAAATGATCAAAAAGATAACCATTTAGTTTAATTTGTACATAAAAGTATTGTTTATTACAAAGGCATTGGAAAGGTTGCTAACAAAATATTATCTTTGGCAAAGCAAAAGAAGAAAGTTGAAAAACATTAAATTCAGTACAGATTTGGCATATCTAATGAAATTTAGATAAAACCAGCAGACATTAAATATGGTTAATGTCTTAATCTCGCTTCCTCCTGATTCTTACTCATGGATTCAACTGTAAATGGTTTTTTTGGGACAGGATCCCAGGAAACACAACCAATGAAAGGAAATTAGGCAAGGGAAGGAAGGAAGAATGCCAATTAAAAGAATTTAATTTAAAGGGATTTTAATCCTATTGAGGTATCCTAGAAGCTGTATAGAATATGAACTTCAAAGTTATTCTGCCTCAAGGCCAAGTGAGCTGTGGTTTTAAGTACCAGCCTTCCATATGTGTGGGCAGAATAGACTCTGACCATAAGAGAGAGAAATGTAACAAAAAATTGCAGGTGATGGTAGTTAGAAACCTGTCCAGTATGTCCACTGTATCCAGTTAATGATCCTTAAAGATGGCATCTAACATTTAAAGCCAGTGTTTCCTTATTGATTTTCTATCTGGATGATCTATCCATTAATAAAAGTGGGGCATTAAAGTCCCCTACTATTATTGCACTACCGTCAGTGTCTCCTTTTATGTCTGTTAATATTTGCTTTATGTGTTTAGGTGCTTTATACTGCATGCATAGATATTTGCAAGTATTATATTCTCTTGTTGGATTGATCCCTTTATCATTTAAAAATTCCTGAAAATGTAACATTGCTTTTTATGAGTGGATACAGTCTGATGCCAGCACATCAGTGGACTTAGCACCATGATTCAAAGAACATACTGTCCCTTGAAGGACAACATTCCTACTCAAAGACTGTCATCTGCAAGCTGGAGCTTTAGTTGCACACTTAAGAGACTATCCCAGTGTTTTATCAGGCTGGCTGTTTCTAAGTGATGCAGTATATGGTAGACCCAGTGGATCCTGTGGTCATTTGTTTGTTGTTGGGCCTCCTTCACCATAAAATAGATGGCTTGATTTGAGGAGATATTATGTAGGATTCCATGATGGTATCCCATGATGATAGACAGTGTGTGAATCCAGAGGATTAATGATCCTGCATGAGGCATTGCAAACAGGAAAGGGGAACTCTTACCTGAAACATGTATCAATAGCAAGAAAAGCAAAATTGACGCCACCCCATTCCAGAGGGATAAAATCGAATACAATCTGTTTGAAATCAAGTTGTTGAATGTCTTTTTGAAGAGTGATACTGTATTAAAGACTCAGCATCGGACAGTTTCCAATGGGTTAGCCATTCACTAATCGCGATAGCTATATCCCACTTAATGAGAAAGAGCCCATGTTTTTAGGCCCACATATATCCCCTCTTTCTCTGCTACCTGGCTGCTGCATTTATGGACAGTTGCTGCATACAATGGACAAATCCTCCTCTCCACTCAGTTGTTCAGTACCTCCTCTGTATGAATGTTCTCTAGTGGGGATTGATGTGAGACAGAGATCTGCACATTTCATGCCTACTCCCATAGGTCCATCCTCACGCTTCCTCTCCAGATCTCTTTTTCTGGGGAAGGTCTTCGATTCTTGCTTCTTCAAGGGCATTGGCCAACCAGCTAAGCCATTTGCCCCTATGTAGGAGTGGTGTTGTCTTATCTCAGGCTAGTTGCTCCCTCACACCAGGTTGATAACCAGGTGTTTTTTGCCTCAAGATCCATCAGCATCCATCCCCTGGCATGTTCTCCCAGTATCTGCTGTTCATATTAGACAGATCTTGCATCTCTTTTGTTGAATATTCTCTTTTTCTGTTTTCCTGGAACAGAGACTATTTTTCCAGGTAGGCCGTGTTGAGACCTGGTCTCTTTGTTGCCTAGAGCCATGAGGGGAGATGAGATCAGATCTTAAGGGAGAGCATCACCTTTTATGGTCTCTAGGAATGGGAGAAGCTACTACCTTCTAAGAGGAAGAGATTACTTCTCCGTACCCAGAGGGTATAGGGGAATCTGGAAGTTCATTGTTCTCACTAGCATCTACCCATGTCCCCATTCTACTCTTAAGATCCCATTCTTTGCCTATCAGTGCGGTGACTTTTGCATAGAAACCTGCCGTGTGTGTGGATGCGGCCTCGTTATGTGCCTTTCAAAAGCGAATTCTGTGTCTGTTTCTAGCACACGTCGTCCTTCTCACATCAAAAAATTAGAATCTCTTTATTGGCTCCTGTATATCTTCTGGCTTTCACACTTTGCCCTTAGTTGGTAGTTGGCTGATCTGAGGTTGTCACTTTTTTCATTGAATTTAACAAGCAACCAACTCCAAGCCCCTATAATTACTGTTGTCACCATATTTCTCAAATGCTAGATGCCTCCCCTTTATTCTGTATTGTGTTCCCGTCACTACAGGTAAAAATCTTAGCAGTTTTGATGCTGTAGCCTCTGAGGGGTTTTCTTTACTCCAGTTATCACTGATATATAGCCAATTACCAAAGGAATCTTTATTGCCACATGGCTGGTGAATGATTTAATTCTGGAATCCCATCCTGACCATGTTTCCTAAGACCTCTGCTAGTATCAACTTATATTGTCTTTCCTCTGAAATAGTTCATGAGATAAGGATTCAAGTACAAATGGCTTATTTGGAAAGTAATTCTAAGAAAGATTGAGAGAAATGTGAGAAGTAAAGCCAAAAAAAGAAGAGAACTGATAAACAGTGGGTTATCAAACAAGTTACCACGGTGAGTGAGTAGAGCTTAATCCTCTGGGCAATTCTGTGAACCAAGGTAGATTGCATGAATTGAAATTATTCTTTCCAAGGGGACAGTGTGCTGTGGTATTTGAAGTTAATGACTGCTCCCAAGGGACGTTAATTCCCCAGTGTTCCCAGGCCACTATGTGCACAAGCAAAAGGCTCCCAGAAATCTTGGACAGTTAAATTTGGGCTGATATGTGAGGAAGTATGGATGGGGCACCAGTAGCATCTGCCTCAGTTAGAAACTTAACAGTGCTATTAAAAAATATGCTTCAAAAGATTTTCTGACTGAACAGTAGAAATGGCTTTGAATGAATTTTATGCTTTCAACTTTTAGGCAGCAATCAATGATTCTTTCCTAATTAAAATAAAAACCTTAGATGGGATTGCCTTTGAGATTCGTTTTTTTTTTTCCCACACACACACACACACACACACACACTGTATTTTATTTTTACAAGACATAAATCAACTGACACCAAGCATTGTAAATGGATGACCACAACAAAAGCAACAATGATTGCAATTACAAAACACACTCACAGTATGTCATAATATTGACATTCAGTCCAGGAATCCTCCACTGTAACAGCTCCTTTACTTTGCAGTGAAAATTGATTTGTGTATTTTTTGCCTCTGAGTCCTTGTGGGATTTTCTTTTTTATTGAAACAGAAAGTCACAAAAATTATAATCATCCTCATCAGTTCACTCAGTCCCATGTAATTAATTTTTTTTTCATCTTGATCTTTTGTTAGCACTTTTATGAATTCATCCGTTTTCCATTAGAGTTCTGAAAATGCTTCATTCAGTTCAGCAGTGTAGTCAGTTACCAGACACCTGTACTTGTCAGAGTCTTTTCTGTGAATTCCGTGAAGATGAAAGCCTTTTATAGGAACATTTTTGCAAAAGCATCAGACACCCAGAACTCTGGAAATGACAAAAGACTTAAAAATGACCACGGTTAAAGATTTGATGAAAGTTCATAATAATGGGAATTGACAAGGAAATTTAGTTATTTCTGAGATATACATTTTAAAGTAATAACTAGAATTATGACTTATAACATTATACCAGAACACATAAGATTTTTAGAAATTTCATGTAATGTCTGAAACATTTATATTAACATATTTCCATACAAATAACCCAAAGAAAGTTTAGTATTAGTTCTTTTTGTTTGTTTTTTCATACTGCAGGTTCTTATTAGTCATCAGTTTTATACACATCAGTCATATACATGTCAATCCCAATTGCCCAATTCAGCACACCACCATCCCCACCCCACGGCGGTTTTCCCCTCTTGGTGTCCATACGTTTGTTCGCCTTTGAGATTCTTAATGCCTGACAAGTTTTAAGGACCTTTGCTTCTCCTAAAAATATTATGTTTGTTAAATGTGTATTTCTTTTTTTTTTTTGGCGATATGTGGGCCTCTCACTGTTGTGTCCTCTCCCATTACGGAGCACAGGCTCCAGCCGCACAGGCTCAGCGGCCATGGCTCACGGGCCCAGCCGCTCCGCGGCATGTGGGATCTTCCTGGACCAAGGCACGAACCCGTGTCCCCTGCATCGGCAGGCGGACCTTCAACCACTGCGCCACCAGGGAAGCCCAAATGTGTATTTCGTTAAAGAAAATTGTTAGCTAACTTCTTAAGAAACAAAATAGCAAGGTCTTTCCTTGTGATTTCTGTGAATCAGGTTAATATAAACTTTATTGATGCCTTGACAGCTCTTTGTAAATCCTTGCTGGGGCGTCCTCACTTGATGTAACTTGAATATGTGAACTGAAAGCACATAGGCAAAGTGAATATGTTGCTTGTAGAAAGAACTGGGAATGCATTTGATATGGAAGTAGTGTATCTCAATGTGTCGAGTTAAAAATTATGAAAATATCTCAGTTATGTATTCAAAAATAGGGAGAAAGTGATATTAAAAGATGTAAATTCTAAGGTGAATATTGCAGAAGATGCTTCATCATACACTATGATAAAGTCATAGTGATATCCCACTCTACTCCCAGAGAAATTTTTTACTGGTCTCAGTTCCTAGTATATTGGCTTATTTAGTTGAGGTTCATTAATTTACTTTGTGGTTTATGGTCCTTATTTACCATAAGGAGATATTTTTGTCAACTATACTCTGATTTTTTTATTGACTATATATTTTTGTTTAATTCTGTTATTTGAGAAAAAAACATTAGTACATTTTCATGGTTGAAAAGTCACTAAATGATATTGGCTGATCATATTATTCCAGACATAGATTTACCCTTCAGAAAATCAATACGAACAAGATCTAAAGTAGGTATGTGTTCATTATTTATCTAATTTGTGTATTAATCTTCAATTTAATCACGTTATAGTGAATTATTAGAGTTAATTTTTTTAACACTGCTCATGAGACAGGAACTGTTCCATGTGTTTTTCGGAGTAACTCATTGATTCTTCACAACAACCTTGTGAGGGAGATAATATTCCTGACCTAAATTTTATAGATAAAGAAACATAAGGTGTAGTAACTTTTCTAAGTGAGAAGCCAGGATTGGAGCACAGCTGTTTTCATTTATTAGTCTAGATTTATCCACAAAGTTATGTGGTTGGATCCTGAAGGAAAATATAAAGTAAGTTTACTAATTTTAGTGCATAATCTGATATATTTAAATAAAATTCCAAACTATTCGAATTCTTAGAAATTCTGAGATAAAATGTGATTAGGTTATAATAGCAAGGAGAAATGCTTCTTTTAAATCTAAATTTATTATTAATTTTTGAAGAAGAAGGTTATTTATGTTTCAGTGGAGGACTTGTTTTAAGAAATCTGCCGTATTTTGGCTTGAAAAAGCATATATGAATTGGATTATTCTTATAATTACAGATAAACACTTAAACATTATATCTGGATTATACGTTTTTGCGTAGGTAATGTGTCTCCTTTTATAAATTTATTTACTTCCTTTATCATGTGTCCTTTTGCTTCTATCAAACTACATAGATTGTTATTTACATTTATATAATATTTAATGTCAACCACATCAACTTCATAATTTAAAAGAAATTCTTCATTTTTATTAGTTGGGTGAAAAATATACCTGAAAGTGATACATTTAAAGAGACTTAAAACTAACACAACATTGTAAAATAACTATACTCCAATAAAAATTAATTTTAAAAAACTTAAAAGAATTAATTCTTATGTAACATTTTGGTCAAAGAAAAGTAAAATCATATTTTTGTCTTTAAAAGATAGGCCTTTCTCATTAAATAGAAATGTAATAACTTAATGATGTAGAGATTCTATGGAAAAAAAAACCCTTCTAATATAGTTATAATCTCCTGGGCTTTATGTGTGTGTATGCACGCAGATGTGCTTGTATATTTTTCTCTCTGAAACTGCTTGAAAGTCTAGGAAAGAAGCAATACAACTTTTAGCTTTTGTAACTTCAGGGAGGCATAATAATAAGGCACTGAGGAAATCTGGTAGTGATTCTATAATTAATTCTGACAGTAATCTTCCCACAAAGCCCTCATGCATTTCTCTTCATCCTCATAACCTAAGATCATGTCTGTCATCCAGAGTTATGATGCAGTCTGTATGAACGCTTTCCCAATGTTGCCTAGAACCATCAGACAGAAAAATTAAGCAGCTTCTCACTTTTAGGCTTATGTATCTAAGTTTCTTTATTTTTTTGAGAACGGTAATTTTTATGCTTCAATCACACATAAAATGTCAGAACAAATGTTGATCATTTCCTAGTGTTTCTATAATCTCCAGGGCTGTTCTTTGTTGCAGACAGGAAGCCTGCTGTTAGGCAAAGCTTAAATGCAGGCATAATGTAGCTGTTTTCCCACTAATCCAGTTATATACTTTGATAGAACTAAGTGGTAGATGATAAGAGCAGCAATTCAATCACAGCATGTTCTGATTTGCAGGCAAAATTTCAAATGTTGACACAAAGAGTGGTATTTGTTTATGAAAGTGAGGAAGTTTGACGTATTAGGAGAAAAATACTGCAAGCCAGTGGAGGATGAAAGGAAAATGTATGCTGATTATGGACAATATATGAAAAATTAACAACTGAAGAAGATGGTCTTGTGTTTCAGTAAAATCACATATTTTTATTTAAGAATTAGATGCAAATGTTAGGATTTCGTTAATGATCTTTGAGTCAGGTTTCTTGCGGGAAGCTTTCCTAACTTGTGGTCATTTTAAAATGCTATCTTTGATTATTCATCAGAAAGAAATAATCAAAATACTCCTTATAATATCTTTGCTATTAGTTGTAGGAGATAACTTTAAAAAAAAAATTAACTCTACCGCTTGCCCCAACTGTAGTCACTAAACAACAATTCTAGAGGTGACAATCTCTAAATGCCAGTGCAAAATGAGGAGTGAGGATCCACAGCCACATAGGAGGCTGGGAAGGGATGATCATGATGAAAGGATCTGGTGACATTAGTCAGGCTAAGTTCTGGTTAAGTGCCCTACTTCCCACTCTCCTCACAATCCTGCCTCTTATATGTACTCATAGAATTGCATAGGAGTAATGCACAACCTTTGAAACTGATCTCAGGTGGCCTTGGCCTGCAGCGCCTTGAAGCAGGGTTTCAGCTCCCAGACAGAGATTGAGGTCGGGTCGCAGCGGTGAGAACACCAAATCCTAGCCACTAGACCAGTGGCCAGTGACGAGCCCTTCGGCTTTGCAGAAAAGAATTCCCACAAAGATAGAAGGTAGGGAAACAAGTGAAGTATTTATTAGGAGGGAAAGGAGTTCAGTACATGTGGTTAGATACGTGGGCGGACTCAGAGAGAGAGCTGCACCCTCGCGGTAGTTTGAATCACTCTTTGGGGCATTTCTTCCAAGTTTCCTTTGGCCAGTCATTTGATTTGCCTAGTTCTGAGTCCGTATTTGGTGTATCTCAGGATCCTGCCACGTGTGCCTGTGCATCTCTGAGCCAAGATGGATTCTAGTGAAAAGGCCTATGGGTAGTTGACATCACTTACTATGGGGTGGCGCCCCCTCCCTTTTTGACCTCCAAGAAGCTTTCTAGTTGGGAGGGTCTCCTTGACTTCGAGAATGGAAATACGTGGTCTGTTATCTTCTATTTGGGCAGCACCCAGCCTTCTCTCTCAATTGTCCTGCTATTCTCGTCTTGGAGTATCGGTCTACAGGGAAGGAATCTCCAATTGCTGGCCATGGGGGGCGGGGTGCCCATCTGCCTCCTGCCTCAAAACTACTAGTTATGTGAGCTTATACAAGTTACTTAAGGCTTACAGATCTGTTTTCTCCTCTTTGAAATAGACAGAACCATATTTAACTTGCCTTTAAGTTATTGAGCACCAAATGGAATAACACATGAAAAGTGCTTATTTATTGTAATCATTTTTCTGGTTATTATTATTGTTGCTGTTGTTGTCATCTTCCAACACTTTTCTACCAACTGTTAGGAGACAGTTCTTCGTGAATGTGTCACATTGCTTCAAGTCTGAGCATTTACAGTCAGTTTGCCCAGATTTATGTACATTCCAGGATAAATAAAGATAGAGATGTCTCCTTCCCCAGAAGAGATTTACATACAATGCAGAGTAATTAAGATATTGTCTATCTGGAAAGGAGGATGGGCCAGCTGCCAGCAGCCCCTGTATGAGATCAAGGCCTTCCTCATCTTGGGATTTCTTGCCTGAAACACACCTACTGCCTATGCAGGTGACCCCCGGCCCTCTTCCCATCCTCCTGTGGGAATTGAGTTGTGAGTGTGAGCAAAGGTGGCAGTCTGGCTCTTGGTACTGCTATTGGTATTGCTATGAGTAGTAAGCGGCCTTTTCTCTCTGACCCAAAGGGCTTGTATTTTTCTGCCAGTGTCTATGCAGCTGTAGGTGGATTACTCATTAGCTTGCAAGAAGGATAAATCTCAGACACTTCCCAGTTCTTGGCTTGACAGTTTAACACCTACTAATGTCAGAGTGGGGCTTTGTTTAAGTATCGAATTGCACTGTATATGCAAGAAAGACATGATTTGGATTGTTCCTTTTCCTATGTGCTTTAAATTTCAGTTTCCTTTCTAAAATATCCCTCATGTGTTCCTAGACAAAGGCATGGTTTTCTTAGCTTAGGAACTTTCCTACTCTGCATATGATAATGAGCACATTTGTAAGTTGTGGCACAATTTAAATTTAAAAGTGATTTCTCCACCCTTGCAAAACAGGCCCTTTTGCGAGAATTCAAGTAAAATAAAAGATATTTGGCACACCAGTACAGTTTTGTGACATATGAATTTTAGGAGAGTAATTTCATTTCATGTCTTATCAAATAGTCATCCATCTAGATTTCAGGAAAACTTTATGTTGATTCATATCTCATTTATGTCAATGAACAAGAATATTGTAGTTTATGCCCTTCCTTCTTAAGGTGAGGTCTGTGGCCAAGCAGCCTGAGCAGCGCCTGGCAGCTGGTTAGAAATGCAGAATCCCAAGCTCTACCCCAGACCTGCAGAGCCAGAATCTGCATTTAGCAAGTCTCCCAGGTGATTATTAAGCAATGAGGAAATCAGGATACCTTAGGGAGGTACTTTTAGCAAAGTCCAGCAGGCATCTGTCTGGGGCTTGTTATAACTGATCATGCATATCATTGACTTAGATTTTAAGACCTTTTAATTCATAGAATTGCTAGTTTTATGGATGTTTATGAATATTTTATTTTGTAGCCATTTGCTTTTTGGAGGGAGGTATTAAAAAAGAGCAGAAGGAAGGAGTAGAATTAAGTTCATTAAGAGAGCCAGAGTTTTCTCTCTCTTATATACTTGTTTCTTTAAGAAAAAAAAAACTAAATCACTATTTGTACACTTGAAGTCAACACAATATTGTAAGTCAGCTATATTTCAATTTTTTTAAAAGTACTGTTTGTTAAGGCAAAAAAAAATCAGTGCTTCTTAGAATTATCTTCATTTAAAAGACATAAAAAATTACAGACTGGGAAGAAGAGTCTGAAATAATGGACAAATTTAGTAATTATATTACTTGCAGGGCAAGTAATCAAGGTTATTTAATTTTTCAAAAGAGAGATTGCCAGAGGATAACTTAATTGCTTTGCAAGTATAAGGAAAGTTTATAGGAAGGTGTTGACAAGTATGATAAATATTTTTCCATTAATTACATGATGCACTCAAGATAGTTTTTTTATAATTAGAAATTAACTGTATTTGCAGTTTTTGAAATAGCAAAGTAATTCTTAAGGTGAGGCAGAGGGAATACTTGCATTTTGAATTGAACTATAGTTTTTAAAAGTACAACAGTTATTGATTTATTTGCTGGGTCTATAAGGACTATGAAAAGACTTCACGTCCAGTAAACACATATGAATAACTGCACCTAACAGGTAAAATTTTTCAAAATTCAGGGATACCTCAGAGATATTACTGGTTCAGTTCCAGACACCAGAATAGAGCAAGTTTCACGAACTTTTTAGCTTCCCAGTGCATATAAAAGTTATGTCTACACTAAATTGTGGTCTATTAAGAGTACAATAGCATTGTCTTTAAAAAATGATGTACATACCTTAATTAAAAAATACTTTATTGCAAAAAAAAAATACTTTATTGCTAAAACTGCTTATCATCATCTGGGCCTTCACTGAGTCTTTTTTTTTTAATAAATGTATTTATTTTATTTATTTTTGGCTGGGTTGGCTCTTCGTTGCTGCGTGCAGGCTTTCTCTAGTGGTGGAGAGCAGGGGCTACTCTTCGTTGCGGTGCACGGGCTTCTCATTGCGGTCGCCTCTCGTTGTGGAGCAAGGGCTCTAGGTGCGTGGGCTTCAGTAGTTGCAGCACGTGGGCTCAGTAGTTGTGGCTCACGGGCTCTAGAGCACAGGCTTAGTAGTTGTGCATGGGCTCAGTAGTTGTGGCTTGCGGGCTCTTGAGCGCAGGCTCAGTAGTTGTGGCGCTCGGGCTTAGTTGCTCTGCGGCATGTGGGATCTTCCCGGACCAGGGCTCGAACCCTGGTCCCCTGCATTGGCAGGCAGATTCTCAACCCCTGCGCCACCAGGGAAGCCCCCTTCACTGAGTCTTAATCTTTTTGCTGATGGAGGATCTTGCCTTGATGCTGACCATTGACTGATCAGGGTGGTGATTGCTGAAGGTTGGGGTGGCCGTGGCCATTTCTTAAAATAAGACAACAGTAAAGTTAGCTGGGGCAGCGGGGAGAGTGCTATATAGATGTCATTTTATAACAAATTTCAGTCAGTGATAAAATATCTTTGTGTTTTAAGTGACCAGAGTCATTCTCACTCATATTGTCAGTATGACAGTATCTCTACTCTGCAAACACATTAGGTGTTGTGTATCTTGCTCATTGTGTTCTTTAGGCAAAGCCAGCCGTCATCACAATTTTTTTTTTTTCAATTAGGGAAGATGTTCCAAGTACTCAGCTTCATGTACCGTGAAAATATTAGACGTATTGGTCAGCTCTGCATCACAGTGTGGGTGAAGAGGAAGTGATCACAGAGTATGTGATCATTTGGTCATTTCAGTAAAGCTTCATCTTTGGGAGCTGGCACGCAAATTTCCACAGGGCTATGAGAAAAATACTTATATTAGGAATAATACTGATAGAATTATTATATCTCGAGAATGATGGAGAGAAAGCTGCCCATATTTCTAGTTGAATGAGTGCTCTGGAATCAGAATTGCACACTGGTTGATTAAAAGATGGTTGAGAAAATATAAATATCAAGTTGATATGAGCAAGGAAGCTAAATATAAATTAATTCTGAAGCAAAAGAGTAGCACACTCTCAATTGCTTGAAATTCTTATAAATGCCTATAATTAGAGAGGTTTAAAAGTTTTCTGTACCAACATGTAAATAGAATATATTAGAAAGATACTTGGGACTTACTCAGAAATTCTTTCAAGTTTTTGACAAAAGTCAACAGACTGAATTTTGGGCATGTCACGATTCAAGTTAATGGGAATATTTGTTTAAAAATGACAACATTTATCAGAAGTTTTGATGGGCCATGATTTATAATTAGAGGCAAACATAAATTGTGTCTTAATAATGTTCTCAATATTTTCACTTTTTATTGATGCCATTTTCTTTTGGTATATACAGAATTTATTATTCCTATGCATTTATGTAATTTTTCCATCATAGTTAAAATTATCAGATATAAATATGATTTTAGAATTTGAGGGGCTTTCCAAGTGATCTAGCAAAGGCTTTTATTTCAGAAAGAAAAACCTGAAGCTCAGAGGAGATGATTGAATCAGCCATGGCTGTGGGTGCTTATTACAGGCAGGGCCTGGACTAGACCTGGTTTTCCTAAACTAAATTAAAAAATGGTCAATTCTTTATTAAAAATTTTTTTCTATAGGCCAAGGAAACTGTAAGCCAGCAGCCAATGTTAGGGGACAGCAACATCAGTTTGAGGACAGGAGTGGTCAAGTCCCAGAGTGCTATTAGCAAAGATACTTGTGGAACCTCTAACCATGGGAGGGTGACCACATGGCGGGTTTTCGCTGAACAAGGATTAATAATAGAAATTAAAATCACATTCACAATATTAGCAAAAGCCATGAATTACCTAGCAGTACTTTTACTAATATATTTAGGACCTGCGCTTTATTTTATTTATTTATTTTTATTGAAGTATCTTTGATTTAAAATATTTTACCAGTTTTGGGTATACAGCATAGTGATTCAGTATTTTTACAGATTATACTCCATTAGAAGTTATTGCAAGATAATGGCTATAATTCCCTGTGCTGTACAATATATCCCTCTTGCTTTTTTTTTTTTTTTTTTTTTTTGTGATACATGGGCTTCTCACTGTTGTGGCCTCTCCTGTTGCGGAGCACAGGCTCCGGACGCGCAGGCTCAGCGGCCATGGCTCACAAGCCCAGCCACTCTGCGGCATGTGGGATCCTCCCGGACCGGGGCATGAACCCGTGTCCCCTGCATCGGCAGGCGGACTCTCAACCACTGCGCCACCAGGGAAGCCCTTGCTTATCTATTTTATACACAGTAGTATGTACCTCTTAATCCCATACCCCTATCTTGTCCCTTCTCCTTCCCTCTTCCTACTGGTAAGCACTAGTTTGTTTTCTATATCTGTGAGTCTATTTCTGTTTTACTCTTTACATTCATTTATTTTCTTTCTTAGATTCTACATATAAGTGATATCGTATGGTATATGTCTTTCTCTGACTTACATCACTATGCATAATATTCTCTAGGTTCATCCACATTGCTGCAAAGGGCATATTTTCATTGTTTTATGGCTAATATTCCATTGTAAATATATACCACATCTTCTTTATATATTTGTCTGTTTATTGACACTTGGGTTGCTTCTGTCTCTTGGCTATGATAAACAGTGCTACTGTGAACATTGAGGCGCATGTATCAGTTAGAATTAGTGTTTTTGTTTTTTCTGGATATATACCCAGGAGTGGAATTACTGAATCATATAGTAGTTCTATTTTTAGTGTTTTAGGAACCTCCATACTGTTTTCCATAGTGGCTACACAAATTTACATGCCCACCATTGAATATTATACTAACTGTGAATTTGTCATAAATGGCCTTTATTATGTTGAGATATTTTCCCTCTGCACCCACTTTGATGAGAGTTTATATCATGAATGGATGACGAATTTTGTCAACTGCTTTTTCTGCATCTGTTGAGATAATCATGTGGTTTTTGTCTTTCCTTTTGTTAATGTGGTCTGTCAAATTGATTGATTTCCATATGTTGAGCCATCCTTGTACCATGGAATAAATCCAACTTGATCATGGTGTATGATCTTTTTTATGCATTGTTGGATTAAATGTACATTTGAAGTAATTATTGGTAGGTATGTACTTATTGCTGTTTTATTGCTTGTTGTCTGGTATTTTTTATAGTTCTCTGTTCATTTCTTTTTGCTTCTTCCCTTGTGGTTTGATGATTTTCTTTAGTAGTATGCTTGTGTTCCTTTTTTTTATTTTTTTCTACGTCTATTGTTGGTTTTTGATTTATAGTTATTATGGGGTTCATACATGTTGACCTATAACTGTACCTAGTTGTTTTAAATTGATAGTCATTTAAGTTCAAACACGTTCTAAAAGATCTACATTTTACTCTCCTCGCCCACATACTGTGTTTTTGATGTCATATTTTGCATCCTCATGTTTATCCCTTGTTTACTGTAGTTATGGTTCTTTTACAACGTTTTGTCTTTTAATCTTCATACTGGCGTATTTAAGTGGTTGATCTCAATATGTGCAATATATTTGCATTTCATGGTGGGATTTCCCCTTTCATACAGATTCTTACTTCTTTTTCACTTAGAGAAGACCTTGTAACATTTCTTTTAGGGTATGTTTAGTATTGATGGACTCTTTTAGTTTTTGCTTGTCTGCGAAGTTCTTTATTTCTTCTTCTATTCTAAATTATAATCTTGTTGTGTAAAGTATCCTAGGTTGCAGGTTTTTCCCTTTAAGGACTTTGAATATATCATGTCACTCTCTTTCGACCTGCAGAGTTTCTGCAGAGAAATCAGGTGATAGCCTTATGTGGATTCCCTTGTATGACTCTTCGTTTTTCTCTCTTTGCCTTTGGAATTTTAACTTTTGCCATTTTTATTATGATGTGTCTTGGTGTGGGTCTGTTTGGGTTCATCTTGTTTGGGACTCTCTGTGCTTCTGGATATCTGTTTCTTTCTTCAGGTTTGGGTAGTTGTCAGCTGTAGTTTCCTCAAATACATTTTAAATACCCTTTTCTCTCTCTTCTTCTTCTGGGACCCCTATGATGCAAATGTTGGTATACTTGTTGTTCCAGCAATCTCTTAAAATGTTTTCATGTTTTTAAATTTGTTTTTCTTTTTGCTGTTCTGTTTGGGTGGTTTCCATTATTCTGTCTTGCAGATGACTTATGCATTCTGCTGTATCACTTGGTCTGCTACTCATTCCTTATAGTGTGTTGGGGTTTTTTTGTTTGTTTTCTCCGGGTACTGAATTCTTTATTTTTGATTGGGTCTTTGTAGTATTTTCTAGTTCTCTGTTAAAGTTTTCACTGTGTTCATCTATGCTTTCCAGTTAACATTTTTATTACCAATGCTTTGAATTCTTTATCTGGTAAATTATTCCTGTTTCATTAGCTCTTTTATTCAGGGATTTTCTTTTGCTCTTCTAATTGAGAGCAGTTCTTCTGCCTTTTAATTTTGCTCAAATTTCTCTGCTTCTATGAATTTAGGTGAAGCAGTTACCTATCGCAGGTTTTTGTGTTTTTTTTTGCTGTATGCGGGCCTCTCACTGTTGTGGCCTTTCCCATTGCGGAGCACAGGCTCCAGACGCGCAGGCTCAGCGGCCATGGCTCACGGGCCCAGCTGCTCCGCAGCATGTGGGATCTTCCCGGACTGGGGCACGAACCCGTGTCCCCTGCATCCGCAGGTGGACTCTCAACCACTGCGCCACCAGGGAAGCCCTGCAGTTTTAAATGTGTGTGCGTATGTGAGCGTGTCCCTGTACAGACTGCATGTGCCCAGTGCCGTTGGTGGGAGAGCTGGATTTGACGTGGATGTAACATCTTTCTTCAGGATGTGCTGGCATCTGTCACCCTGGTACGGGGTGGGACTGCACACAGAGAGGTGAAGCTGAAGCTGGGTGTGAGGCAAGACTTCCCCTCTGCTCACTGGGCATCACTGCCCTGTTGTGGGTGGGGTCTGATCCCAAGCTGCTGGAGCAAAAGCCTTGATGGTCAGGCCTGAGTTGGTTCTGTTCTCTTTAAGTTTGTGTTTTCTTCTCTCCCCCAAAATAGGATCCTTGCCCCAGAGTGGGGGGCGTGCTGAAGCCAGGGGGGCCCATGTGAGCTCTTGGCTCATGTTGTCCACAGACAGGAGTCTGAGCTGTCTCAGATGAGCTGCTCTTTCAGGTGCCCGCAGTTGTTTCTCTTGCTCTGCTCAGACACAGCCTTGGGTGCCAGTGCCTTTTGTCCCTCACAGCTGATCACAGCCCTAAGACTCTGCTGCCCCCACTCTGTGGTAGAGCCACACCGCAGGGCAGGCAGGGCCCACATGGACTCTCAGCATATTATTGGGGCATGAGCTGTGATGGAGCAGCTGCCGTCAGAAATCTGCGCTGCTTCTGAGGCGCTGGTTGAGTAAGTGCCAACAATGGCCACTGCCAATCCACCCAGGCCCCGCCCTGGGATGGGGTCACCTCCGTGTCCCCGTGTTGAATCTTCTTCCCAGTTGTGGCCACCCCAGAACCAGTGCCGCACTGTGACATGGAATGAGTGGGACCAGGGCGTTCTCTCAGGTCGGGCTGAGCCAGGCAGCAAGGTGGTCATGGGCCACCAGCAACCGCTAGAGTAGTCTTCTCTTCACCCTGATTTGGGAGCAAGCCAGCGCATGCATGCACCCCTCACAAGTGACATCCAGGCTTCCCGCAGCCCTCCTGTTCATTGCAGAGGTCCTCCCACCAGCCAAAGGGTGCAGGACACCAGCACTGGGCTACCCCATCTGTGGCTCACACCGCACGCTCCCCAGGGACGGTCTCCATCTGTGTAATCTCCCTTTTCCTTTGAGTCCCCTCCCAGGGGCACTTTTCTTCCCTTCCTACCCAATTACATACGTATCTTTCTTACAGCCTTGTTTGTACAGGAGTCCTGATGACAGTTTCCAGTTAGTTTTCAGTGAGAATTGTTCTACATGTCGATGTATTTTTGATGTGTTTGTGGGGGGAGGTAAGCTTCACGACCTCTTACTCTGCCATCTTGATTGATCTCATTAGGACTTGAAGTTTAAGAAAGAGAAAAGAGTATATGAGATATATGTATAAGAGATGAAATGGAGGAACAGATGTGGAATTGATGAATAATTCTTCCTGGAATGAAAAGCTGACTCATGTGAAGATACCAGTTTGTCCCAAAATTATTGGTAAATGTGGTTTTAATTTGACAAAAGATAGTTCTGAAGTTCAGTAGGAAAATAGTGGTGGAAAAAGTAGCATGACAGAGTATGGCAGCTTATTCTTCTGGCATAAATTAAAAGTGATTAGACACCATGGAGAAGAGTTTCAGGGGTTTGGGTTTGAAGTACAGTCCTGACCTTGGTTGTTGAGTGACTCTGAGCACTTTCCTTGACACTCTAAGCCTCATTTCCTCAACTGTATAATGGAAACCATATTACAGCTAAGACTTTAAGCTTGGTCAAGGTTAAGTGAATTAATACATGTGATGTTCTTAGATAGGCATAGCTGTGGTTTTCAGTACACGTTAGCTAATATTTTTATTATTAACATTAAAAAGTAAGAAGCTGGTGAAATAATGGGAACAGTAAAGGAATACGTATCCAAATAGTACAGGAAATGTATCCATAATCTGAACTTATTATACACAGTGGATCAGGAACCAATAATTACTCAATAAAAGGGAAAATTGGCTATTTGAAAAAAAAATTGCTTAATCTAATTATCCCCTCATACTATTGGGGAAAATAATTTCCACCATGACTAAACACCAAAATGTAAAATAAGCAAACAAAACCATCAAATATTTGTAGAAACTGTAGATGTTTATTTACCTGAATAATGGATGGTTTTCTAAGCATAAAAATATTTTTAGAAATCATAAAGAACAGGATGAAAAGTTAAAATTAGAAGGTAAGCAACAAACTGGAAAAAAATAGGACTTAAAATTCACAGGTTTATATGACAATTAATATGTGAGAAAAACTTTCACTTCATTAACCACTGAGGAATTCAAGTAATTATTGAATATTGAAATACTATTTTAAATTACAGTTTAGCAAATAAAAATGTGTGTCTGAGAGTGCAGTGAGACTCTCACACATATTTAAATTGGCGCAATATATCTGGAAAGTAATTTGGCAATAGATAAAACCTTAAAATCATTCTTAACTAGGAATATGTACAAATGCATGTGGGTAAATGCTATAAGCTATTTTCTCTGGATTTTAGAATAACCATTTTGTTTCTTTATAATATTTCCTGGTTTCCTATGAAAAATGGGAAAATAGAAATAAATAACAAGTATTTTAGTAGGAATAAAACAACCAAGATTTTTAAGATCACAGCCTCTGTCCACTTTCTTTTTACTTTCCTTCATTGCCATCTGGTGTCCAAAATGTAGATCGCTTCTGATACCACAATTTGTAACTACTGCCTGATATGCAAAATTGTTTGCAGTTTATTTAACTTAGTTTATCCATTTAAATTACTTTATATAATATAAATTTGTTATATAAATTATTTACAGTAGTTAATTATGTAAAGTAGTTTACTTATATTTTATAATTTAAAAAAATCCCATGTTCCAAAGCAGGCCAGTCTGAATTTGAGTTGTTTTTGCTGATCATCTACACAGCGGGAGCCCATAATTTCACACTGTATTTCTTTTTCATGGCAAAAAAAAAGAGTTTGAAATACATGGATGAGGTGAGGGGGTGGAAATTGAGGACATACTGAATGGTCAGACAAAGATTAAATGGGCCACTTTTTCTCTGCAGTTCCAAGTGGAAGAATATCACCTTTGGATGTATTTTGCCTTTAATTCTTCAACAGTCTAGGGGAAAACTACTTGAGCCCACCAACCTCTTCAGTGGGAGCCTTGGTACTCCATGAAGGTGTATTATAGGTGCCATTTCTAGACAAGGTTGCTTTTCAGGAACTTGATGCCTCTTTGACTTGTGTATATCAAGGCAATGTCAGCGTTTCATCGTTTGTATCCCAGGTTAATCCAATGAGCAGCAGAGTGTCCTCTCTCAGAAATATTTTGTGGATGATTTCTTATTCAGCACAGGACATCAGAACAAAAAAAAGACCTTGCCTTTACAAAACCAAGAGTTTAAGTTATTTCATTTGAGAAATTAACAATTTGTTTGGATCTGAAATTATCTTTTAATTTGATATGTGTACTTGATTGTGATATTTAATAGGAAGGTTCACTGGAAGCATTGAAATTTACCGTTCATGGTTATTCCCAGACTGTTTCAAGAACTAAACTAATGTTTGAGGGCTACTTGTACCATCCCAGTAGTGAGCTTTATTTAAGGGTCACTAAAGCTGATATTGTTTATATGAATCTTTCTCATGAATCTAGGAATCTATTCTTATTTCTTATGAAGTATACTAATGTTTTTACTAAAGTAATTTTTAAAACAATTTTTAAAACATTAAAGCTGATATTGTTTATATGAATCTTTCTCATGAATCTAGGAATCTATTCTTATTTCTTATGAAGTATACTAATGTTTTTACTAAAGTAATTTTTAAAACAATAGAGTTGCAGTTGATTTAACATTTACTATGTGCCGGGCTCCATGCTAGGTGTTCTGCATGCATCTTCATTTGGATATTTTAATAGTGTCTTTTTGGACAGAGTATTTATATTTATAAAGGTACAAATTCAACAAGGTATTGCAGAACTAAAATACAGGTTCTATACTTAGAAGCCTTTAGCTAAATTATTGATCAGTATTTTTGCACTGTCTTCTAATTTTCTTAAACTCCATACATTCATTCAGTAAATATTTATTTTGTATGTTTATTGTACACCAATTATATGGATACCTATTAATATGTCAAGTACAGTGGTGGGATGGCTATTTTCTTTTTTGGCCATGGCTTTTAATCCAGTCAAAGAGTCTATAAAGATATCATACAAAGAAATATAGAATTATGACTGTGATGTATTCCATAAAAAAGATATATCTAGGCCTATGAAACTTTTAATGGGGTGATTTGACCTAGTCAGGGAAGATCATGAAAGCCTTTTATAAGGAAAGAATGTTGAGGTAAGTGGGACAACAAGTGTTGTAGCCGGAAGGAGCAGGGTATGTGGAAGAGGAAAACAAAAGAATGTGCAAATGCTGGGGCAGAGATAGAAATCCCTCCTCATTGCTACCCCAGATGCTCACATTAACCCACATACCTTCCTGTCTCAGCGTGCTAGCAGAGATTTTTCTCAGCATTTCTGATAAGGGACCTACTTGGTTGAATTTTCTAGAATTGGGAAGGAATGAGCGGGACGGTAGTTTGGATTTGGGGCTCTGTAGGATTAGTTAAGTATACATATTTAAAAGAAGTATTTTCTTAAGAGATTACAAAAGCAGGACCCCTTAAATCTATTTTCAGTCACCATGTAGTATTTCAAAGCTTTATAATGCTATATTATTAGACTTTTGCCCTAAGTGGTGGTTAATGTATTAAATATGTGGTTTATAAATTACAGTCTGGACACATGTCACCAAAGACAGTAATTTCAGTTCGTGAAAGTAAATCTGTTCTTCTTTTTTTTTTCTATTCTAAAAGCAAGTGAGTCTAAGATGTCTGTGAAATATATACTTACCTAAGTCAGAACTTTTCACATTTCTCATTCCTTTCTTGGAGAATAAGGTTTGCCATAGGGACTTATACTTTGTAAGTTATTCCTTTCTCTGCATTATTTATGAGTTTTGTTATGACTATAATTGGAGTATTTCTGTTATACACCGCTGAATTTGTATTTAATGAATTGAATTTACATTTAATCAGTTTGTGTTAAAGTGACTTAATGAGATGCTTCACTCTTCTGTGTTAAAAGCAGGTTAAGGCCAACCAAAAGACTCCAGGCAATACATTACCCAGTGTTCATTTTCTGCATAACTTGTAATTTTATCAAGTTTCATGATTTAACTAAATCACATAATAACATTTCCTATAATCATTTCTAATGATTCTTTAAGGTCAGATGTTTTACCATTAATATATTGGCAATCTATTTTTTATTTTTACTTTATTTTTTTACTTTCTAACACGGGAATTCTCATATTCTTTTGCTTTCAAAACGGGATGTGTAGCATAAGATTGTGTCATGTTATCAAATAACGGGGGGGAGGCAGTGGGATTTGGATCTGAAGATACTGACTTTTCAGTGTTTGACTTTATTGAAAACAAGTATATTGGAGCTTTGTTCTCATATATATGATGTACCCAAAAGTAGTGTTCCAAGTAAAAGTGAGAGAGAAGTCAGTATTTATCTTTGCAAGACATTTTACTTCCTGTTTTATCTATACTCTCTCCAAACCTTCCACCTCCTGTTTTACTTTATCCCGATGACCTTGCTTCATGGTCCACTGGAGACAAAAGCCACAGGCAATAATATCATTTCCCCACACCAAATCTCTGTACACCCAGAGGCGGGACTCAGCCCTCGCTCTTCTTTCCCAGTACAATTAAGTGGATACATGGTTTCTTACAGGCTTGTTCCTCTAGGAGCATCTGTGTCCCATCCTTCCCCATCTTCACAAGAGCTTCGTTTTTCACCTCTGTTCTGTTGCCTGCAACGTTTTCTTCCTTCTCTCTTCAAGGTAAACCCTCTCTTGCTCTAGTGACCCTTCACTTTCCTGGTGGCTCAGTGGTTAAGAATCCGCCTGCCAATGCAGGGGACACGGGTTCGAGCCCTCGTCTGGGAAGATCCCACATGCCACGGAGCAACTAAGCCCGTGTGCCACGTCTGCTGAGCCTGCATTCTAGAGCCCGCGTGCCCCAACTACTGAAGTGCACGCGCCTAGAGCCTGTGCTCCGCAACGAGAGAAGCCACCGCAATGAGAAGCCTGCACACTGCAACAAAGAGTAGCCCCCGCTCATCGCAACTGAAGAAAGACCACGTGCAGCAATGAGGACCCAACACAGCCCAAAATAAATAAATAAATAAATAAAATTAAAAAAAAAAAAAAAACCTCTCCTTGACCCCCATCCACCCCTTCAGGGACCACCCTGTTCATTCTCTGCCTCCCAGCCGAGGTGCTCTGAAGACTTGCCTCTGCACGGGCTAATCCCTCCCATTGTTGTTCAGCGCGCTCCATTGTGTTCCACCCGCCCCCCGCACCCCCGACCTCCAGACACTGCCTGTGTAACGGGGATGAGTGCAGTGGGTGCTTTTAAGTCCTCATCTTTCCTGTCTCTGTCCCACAGTGTGTTCTTCTTGAGACTGTTTTCCTCTCATCATCTAAGGCAGTCCAGTCTCCTGACTTCCTTCCTGCCTCCAAGGAATCTTACTCCTGCTCAGTTTTCTCAGAGACCCCTCCTCTGCTTCACTTTTAATCACATGGCTTTAAACCAAATTTCTCTGCTGAAGCTTTCCGTGTTTTTTATATTAATCAAGACTTCTTCTGAGCCTCTTGCTTTCAACGTTATTTCTTGACATCTTCATTTACGTATCTCACATACTGAAATCTCACCCGCACTTGAACTGTGTACTTCTCTCCCCTAATCCTCAAGTGTCCCTGAACCCGTCCCTCCTCCAGCCACACAGATGCCCATGTCAGAATTCTCTTCTTACTCAACGCAGACCCAGTGCACCATCACAAGCTAGTGATTATTTCTCCAAAATAGGTTTTGAACCCCTCTTTTTGGACCATCTCCATGAATAGCAAAGCCACTTTGTCTGTTCAGCTGGGTTACCGCAATAGCCTCCTAATTATTTTCCATCCTTTGAATTTTGCTCACCTTACATCCAATTCCTAAACAGCAGCTAGGGCGAGCTGTTAAAGTTCTAGATTAAATTATTTTGCATTTGGCTTAAAACCTTTTGTGACTGGCCGTTCGACAGAGAATACATGCCTAATTGTCTAGCATTTCCATTAGACCCTGCCTCCATCCCTGAGCTCATTTCATGTCATTAGTCCTCATATGAAACTGAGCTAAACTCTCCATCTTTATGTTTCCCTAAGAGGCTTCTTTTCTTTTTGTCACATCAGGGCCTTTTTACGTGTTGTTCTATCTGCCTGGAATGTTCTTCCTCCATAGTCTTCAAGGAAACATTTCTGTGGAATCACAGGAAATGCCATTTCTTAGGGAATTTTCCCCCCAACTGCTTACAGTCCGAATAAGAACCCATTCTCCAGATATTATCTCTTAGAGATTAGGATTATATTGCTTTACTTAACTCATCATGATTTATTGTATATTGAGAGGCACTGAGGGAGTAGTTAAAATCCCAGACTCTTGCTACAGTGCTAGTCTGAATCCTGACTCTCTATTACTTATTTGTTACGTGACTATGGACAAGTCATTTAACTATGCTGAAGGTTTCTCATGGATAATACTACTACTTACTTGCAGCGCATTTTCAAAGAGGAAATGATTAATATTTGTAGAGCAAATAGTCAATGCAGCACAAAGTAAACACGTGTAAGTGCTTACATACATATATAAGTGTGTGTGCGTAATTTACCTCATGTCTGAAGGCACAGAGCTCTCACCTACCACGACTCTGGACATATAACAGGCCGCCAATGAATATTTGCTTAATGGATTGATGAATTGTACAGTGTACCTTATCACTAGGTTTCAGGGATCTTCAGAGAAAAAAGAATGATGCGTTATATTTATGAGAATAGATAATCACTTATGTAAAAATATATTTTGGCTTGTGATCCACCTATTAAAATCATTATGTGCTTTTGATCTGAGAATAGCTTCAACATTTGATCTGGCCAGCCCCTTTCCTTTTAGCAAGTATGTTTTTATTATCATTCTCATTTTGCTTTTGCAGATGTGACAGTCTAGGCCCCAGGAGCATAAGGGGCTTGTACCCATAGCAGAGTTAATAAATGATAGGATGATCCCATTCATTTTAGCGCCCTGGTCTTCTTGCTGGAGTCCTATTCTTATCGTTTTGGAAATATACAGTGAACTGTGTGAATACTTTTTATACGGTTGCTGAAATTACTTTGGTGATCATTCTTAAATTTTCAATCGGGGCAGATATTGGAGTTTGTTTTCTCCTCCTACAGACTCTTTGTTGTTCAGGCCCTTATCACTCACAGCAGTAACTCTGCCATGACCCGCTTGCCCTTTCTCTTGCCTCTGTGATTCTACTGCATTCCCTGTATAACCTCTAGAGTGATAGTTTTGAAAGGCCACTCGTTGTTCTTGAGTCTTTCAGATTACTTTCCTGTTTTAACCCCCATGGAAAGACTACCATCAAATTTCAAATTTACTAACCGTCTGTTCCTGTCCTTCTGTGTACCACTTTTCCATTTAGCGTTTCCTCATGCGAGGCGAGTAAAATGCTCAGTTTCTCCCTGTATTCTGTGCAGGCATCATCATATCATTTCTGCATTCTGAATATATTTCATTGTTTGTTGAGAGTTTTGTGTTGTTGTTGTTGTTTGTAATCTAAATGCTCATAAAATTTGAGAGCTGGGAGGGACCTCACATAACTCAAATCCCAAATTTATAATCAGGGAAACCAAGCTAGGTTCAGGAAAGTGTCAATAAGCGACAGGCTAATACAGTAGGGGTTGGGGCATGGATGAAAATTACTGTTTGATCTTTAGTGCACTTCTGTTACCAATCTACTCACTTTTCTTTTTGAAAGAGAAAGCAATGCAGAAGGATTGAGAAGTATAACACAGATTCAGTAAAAATTACATGATTGATTTTAATGTTGGTTTATACATTTACCTTTTTATCTTTTGCAGTTTAACAGCAATGCCCAGGATGTAAGCTGTTTTCAGCACCTTGTCCAAGCAAATGTAAGAAATAAGAAAGTGCTGAAAGATGCAGTGAATAATATCACAGCGAAAGGAATCACAGATTATAAAAAGGGCTTTAGTTTTGCTTTTGAACAGCTGCTTAATGTAAGTATTAATACTACCCCCTTTTGTCTTTTATTATTGAATTGTAGGATCTGAATTTCAATATCCTTGTAGTTACAGCTCTGTACGGTTAGATAACAGTTCTGTTTGTCATTCATTTAGAAAGCAGATGTGTCTAGGCAGTAGAAATGTTTGAACTTTTTTTATTTTTAAATCCAAAATTCAGAAAGTATACAAAATGTAGATTTTCTTTCTCTTTTAGATCTTTTCTTCTACCCTCTTTTTTCAAACTTTGTTTAAAAAACACATTTGTAAGGTAATTATTTAATTTAATTTTGAAGAAGCACTGGAAACTTAGTTGGCACATTTAGAATATCATCTCTTTTGTCTTATCTCAGTTAGTACTGTATTTATTTGGAAACTTGTGCTGTCAGTCATCAAATGGTTTCTGGAAATATTTCAGTTTTAAACATCTAGTTTGAATCTTCAGGTTGTTCCTAAATGTACAAAAAGGTCCAAATGGTTAACATCAAGGTAGACAGGAAGAGCAGAAATTCCTTCCAAAGAGAAAATTCCCTTGAGTGAATCATCGATGTCTATAGTTAGGCTTTTAAATTCTGGCACACCTACTACCCGTCCCATATCATAACAATATTATAACACGAATCTCACACTGCGGACTAGTATTTTCAAATGGCCATGTTGTCTGTTTCATTTGAACTATTTGAAAGCAGGAGCTATCATTCAGGTTTGTATCTCTTCTGAAGCAATATTATTGCAGTGGTTCAGAGTATGGACCTGACATCTCTCTGCCTTGGTTTCCTAACTGGGGTTGTGTAAAGAATGTCCACAGAATCGGTGGACATAGCAAACCACATAGAAAAGCACATGAGACTGTAGGCTGTTGAGTTGGTGTTATAATTAATTAATAACTAGCATGTGGCTGGGACAGAATCAGCACATAATTCCTATCATATTTGCTGAGTCACTAAATAAGCCCTTATATTTGGACTTTTCTGCAAACTTGATTTCGTTGTTCCCGAAGTAAATCTTCTAAACAGTTTTTAAGATCTCTGATTGGGTGATGACTCATTGATTTGTTCATTCAGCCAATATTTATTGAGTGCCTCACAATTTATCCTGTCACAGTGCTATTGCTGAAATTCCAGACATAAACAAAACCATTTGCTCTCAAGAAGGTCGAGCATAACATGCTAAATCATCATTTCTCATATAACATGTTAGTGCTGTTACAGGGTGTTCACGGTGTGTTTGCTCGGAGCAGCTTGGGGAAGGGGGCTCAACTTACCCAAAGGAGGTCAGAAAATTGTTGCACTTTCTTGAAAACAGGATTTTGAAGAATGAGCAGAATCTAGGTAGGTGGTGAGGGAGAGAAAATGAACAGCATCGACAAAGGCACAGAAGCATGGGGTGTCATGCTCATTGAAAGAATTGCAGGTGGATTGGTATGGCTGGGCCATAAGCAGTAGGGGAGAGGTGATGGAAATGGAAAGACCATGAGCTGTCTTTAAATGAAGTGTGTAGGAGCAAATGAAAAGTTTGTGGTAGGAGAAAGACATCATCTGACGAGTGTTCTACGTTAAGAAGCTATTATAGAAATCCTGGTGTTGGACTAGACGTGCAGAGATGTTAAGGCGAGTGACCTGATTGGGTGGGTAGGAGGGGTTGCCGGGAGGGGGAGGGGGTGGTGATTCCAAGTTCTCTGAACTGGAAAACTAGGGGGATGGTGGCACAGGAGTCTACAAAGAGGGAATGTGAGAGTAGAATTTTCAATTATTTAGAGTTTGAGGTAGTGATATTTTTTTTAGATACCATTAGATAAGCAAGTAAGGAGTTAGAAAAGCAAAGAAGTTCCACACTGCAGTTTTCAGGGGAAATTATCTTTGGTAAAATGCATATGATTATTAAATAATGTATGTTTATTAATAAAAAATGAAAACTCAAAACTTTGAAATTCAAACATAATTGATCATTAGAGTGGAATATATTCTTTCTGTAGTAAGTAAAGGAATGTGAAAGGTTTTTATATTAATTTTTTTCTCTCGAGTCAATAATCAAGTTTTCTAGATCTTGGCATTTTAATTATTCCTCTTAGTGTTGTTAACTGGCCTCACTCATTCCCTCCTATTCAGGTTTCCGTTGTGAAATGATGATGAGTCTCAAGCCTAATGTACTATTTCAGAGGCAGTCATGTAGAGGGGCCACGTTAACTCGCACGTTCATTATTAGTTGCTGATAAAATATGATCTAACTCCTATTGGCCTCTCCCACTGCCTTTACCAAAGTTGTAAATGATTTTTAATATGTCCTCCATAGTAAACCTCATGTGTTTTGCTTTCCACATGTCGCTTAGATATTGCAAATATCTAAAATAATTTTCCCAAATGCCATGGCTTGCCTTATTGAGCTGAAGCATGTTCTGTTACCTCTTTCAGACACTTCTAGTCTTTTTCTCATCATGCAATGCCATTCCTTCTCTTTTGTTTGTCCCGGCAAGGTTTACCCTTAAGATCACTGAATCAAGTGTCAAACAGAATTAGACATTAAGATTTGAATTAGTCTTCAGTTAGCATTTCATAAACTACTGACAAATATATTGAGATGCATTTTTCCAAAAAAATTTTATTGAGTGCATATGATAGATGCTGTGCTATATACTGGCCACACAGAGATACAACAGTGTGTCATGAAATACCATATTAACATAAATTACCAACCCTAGCTGTTGTATTTTTATTGACATAATCAATTTCTTTCCTTGGCTTAGTTCCTTCCAAGCCAGTTACGTATACTTCTTGTGACTGTGTGATTCTTTAGATAGCTGCAAACCCAATGAAAAATTGCTGAGATAGACTCTGCTTTCCCACAAGTCCTGAGGAAAAATGATGTTGAAAACACATTTCTGCGTTCCTCTTTTTGTGGGTGTCTTACGAATGATCAGCAAGACTCGATGTGCTAAAAGTAACTTTGATACTTGGATTTAGTGATAATAATAAGAATACCTCCACTACTTCAAAAAATGAAACCAAGTTCTGTTCTAAAAACTTTAGTTACTTTATCACTTTTCTGAGACAGTCCTTTAGGTAAATATTATTTTGCCCATTTTACATACGCAAATAGAAAACACAAGTCATTAGAGAAACTAATTTTAGTTTGAGGGACTTCAACACCTTTCACAAAATTATTTTGATGATAAAATATGTAAATTTTTGTATGGTCAAATTTTCAGATAATTATCTTCAAAAATAAGAATGGTGCTTGAATGTGATAAATTGTATTAGTTAATACTTGAGTTTTCACAATGCTTGGTTAAAAGCCTTAACTCCGCATGGTCTAATGGCCTAGTCAACGGGGTAAGAATATATGAAACAGGATCTTTTCATCAGTAAAGCAAAATGTTGTCTTCATTAACTTTTCCACAGGAAATGGGATTTCCTTTTTTGACAAATAGGAATAGGGACCTTCAATACGCTTAAATACTATAGGAGAATTAGTGATTTTTTAAAAAAATGTATTAGTCACTTAAACACCAAAACTGTGCTGTCCAGTGTGATAACCATGATCACAAGTGGGTGTTGTGCACTTGAAATGTGCCTGGTCTGAACTGAAATGTGTTACAAGTATACACTGAAATTTTAGTACTTATTATGAAAGGAAAAAAAGTATATTATCTCAGTAACTTTTATATTATTTGATGTTGAATTGATAACATTTTTGAACGACTGAGTTAAATATGTTATTAGAATTTCAGATATTTCTTTTTACTTTCTTTAATGTGGCCATTAGAGGGTTAAAATTACAAATTAGGCTCACATTGTATCTCCTTTGAATATTGCTGAACTAGAGGGCTGACATTTTCGAAGAAGCTGAGCATTCATAAATTAGTTTGAATCTTTTGTTCTCAACACTTTCACAAACACATTTCACAACAGTAGAAAGACTGAGATTATAATTTCAGACCTCAAAGAAATACAGCTTTCTAAATTAATTGTGCATTTTCATGGCCCTTTGATGCTAATCCATTGTTTACCTAAATCCAACTCTTTGGGGACCTTAAAGAAAGTGTAAGAAAGGATTTACCACTGGAATTGAGTCTTTCAGGATTAGAATAAGTGTGGCTGCTTGCGAGCAGATAGGAGAATATTCTGGAAGTAGCTGTCGACATTTACAAAGATATGAAAGAGCACTGGGCATTAGGGATCAACACTGCAATTTCAGAAATGTAAAGTGAATAAAGTGAGATGAAGGAGGGAAGAGAGGAACAAATGTTTGTGAATAGATTGAAAATATATGTGAAAAGCTATGCACATTTTATTAATATTATTTCTTTGTTTCTCGTGTAAATTATAGGGGTATACAATTGACATCATGGCCATTAATTAATTTAAAACCCACTTATTAATTAACCACTGAGAGGTTATTATGTGCTAGGCATTCATCTAGGCAAGGAAACAACACTGAACAAAAACGACACAAGTTTATGCCCTTTTGGCATTTAACATTCTATTGGGAGAAGCCAATAATAAAAAGACAAATAAAATATATACTACATGTAAACAAATGTGAAATGCTATGGAGAAAAATACAGCCTGGGAGGGGAAAGTTGTCAGGAAAGTCCTCACTGGTAAGGTGACCTTTGATCAGAAGCCTGAAGGAAGGGAGACCCGTGGGTGTTGGGAATGAGGCAGAGCCCCTGTGTAGGGATGCGTAGGCCTGGCTTGATCCAGGAACTGGTTCTTAGAATTGACTTATTGAGCAGATACTTCAGTCATTACTTGCAACCTGTGCATGCTCTTTCCATATTGCTTTTATACTCCCTACCTTTTATTATGAATGATATACATTTTTTTTAACAGTATAATGTGTCTAGAGCCAACTGCAATAAGATTATCATGTTGTTCACGGATGGAGGAGAAGAGAGAGCTCAGGAGATATTTACCAAATACAACAAAGACAAAAAAGTGAGTGTAATTTTTCCAATGTTTTAAATTTAATAGTAATTTAGGTGGTTTTTAAAGAGAGAGAGGCGGGGGTGGTGAGGGAAGACATTTTTGGTTAAAACATTAGTGTGCTGATTATAAAGTCATACAGATGGATTATAAGCTAATCACTGAATTAAATGTTAGTTATCTTCTGTGAGATTCATAAGTACCTTATGACTAATTCATTAATAAACTAATTTGAACGTATAGAAGCCTATATAGGAATATATTTGTTTCTTTGTTTGTTCTACTGCAGAGGAAAGTATTGTAGAAAGACCTGTTTTGAAAGTTCACCCATGTGGCTGAACCTACTGATAGTGTGGAAAATATCAAATGTAGCTATTTTTTCTAGCACTGCTACTATCAGCTTATTTCAATTTTCTGACTGACTCTCCATATTTTATAAAAGAACAATGATTCTCAACTTGGTTTCTTAAAATGCTAAGGATCCATAAATAAGTAATGAAAAATTATAACCTATATCTTGTGTTTCCAAAATTTCAACAGAAATTGTATGTTTCACAAGGGGACTCTTAAGGGTAAAATGCCAGTTTACTTGGCTTTTAATTGAAATTTTTACCATTTTGAGAGGTGTGACTCGTCATTAACTCTAATGAATTGTTTTATATGTGTGTGAGGAATTAAAAAGAGAAAAAAATGTATATTAATACATTTAGGTAAATATATATGTTATATATTTTGGCAGGCAAAATATTGTGAATAATGGGGTAGAGTATTGATGAAAAAAATCTGGGACACTTTGAAACACCCTTAGGTACTTTAAAAATGATTGGAGTTGAAAACATAGACATATTGGGTTGGCCAAAAAGTTTGTTCAGTTTTAAGTAAAAATAAAAGACACATTTTTCATTTTCACTAGGAACTTTATTGAACAACATACTCATTAACCGAGTAACCTTTTTGGCCAACCCAATACACATACCTTCAAATTATTCACAAAATTTTTTAATACTCAACTCTTTGATATTGCATATGCTATTAAAGTATAATGTCATATGACATAAGTTTAATGCAAGGGTTAAGTTTTTTTAAAACACCTGGTGACTTTGATTATACAGAAGAGCCGTTCCTTTTGAAAAAGTTGATAAATGGACTGAACTGTTAATAGACTGAATATTTTCAAATAGTAACTTGATTTTGTGAATATTTGTTTCAAAAACATCAGTAGAATGAAAAGTAATGGGAAGATACAGATGTATTAATCTAAGATGTAGTGTGCCTTACTTACTTTATTTAGTAACTGCTACTCATCGTTCAGAATCCTGGGCAATCATCACCCCCTGAAGGATGTTCCTGACACTTTTCTCCCACTTCAGGCTCGTGCTCTGATCCCATATAGCACAGTGTATTCAGACCTACGCGTCCCTCACACTGTATTCTACCCACAAAATCTCTTCTCTGTTCCCTCTCTAGATGACAAGGTCCTATAAGACTGGGCCTTTGTATTGTTTAACTTTGAACTCTCATCATCCTGCAGAGAGCACAGGTTCAGAGATAGTTCTCAATACATGGCAATAAGTAACTTGAGTATGTCTAACAAAAGTTGGAAGCATGATTTCTGTTACAGAACAAATTCATAATTAAAAAACATAACCTGGAGTAAGGACTATTTCACTTATTTAAATATTCTCAATAATGTAACATTACCATGTTTTGGAGAACTCAAAGGTAATAAAATAAATTTAGCCCAAATTGAACTCTATTACTATAATACATTTATCTCAATATTCTACTAATTAATCATACACTGATAATTTGGAAGAGACTTCTTAGCATCTTGTCATAATTTCAAGTATATTTTATTATTTTGTGATAGAGGTATATAAGTGCAAGCCCCACTACTTTTCATTTTTTAATGAATGTAAGTTTAGATAAATCTTTTCTTTAATTTTGATATCATCTGAACCAACCAGCAGGAATATCATTCCCCTCTGGATATTTTTCTTCAAAAAGGAAGAGTTTCTTAAACAAATATGGCAATGAATGTTATAATCTATATCATAATTTGTGCTTAAGATATATTCTGATTTCAAAGAGTAAAAAGAAAACTTCAACAGGTTTAAATAAAAGAATTTAAATGTATAAAAAGAGAAGAAATTTTCATCTAAACTTGTTTTCTTTCTCTCCCCAAACTCTGTTTGTATATAGAATTAACATAATAATATGTCTTGGAGGTATATCATAAGTTTATGTTTTTCCTTTTTTTAAAATGTAAGAGGTTTTATGCCATAAGGAAAACAATTGTATTCTACCCTCTGTTTTCACAAATTGTTCAGTTGATTGAATATATGAAGAATTAACTAGTTGAAAATCATTTTTCTATGTATATATCCTAAAAATGTCCAATCTAAGTATTGTTATCTTGAAACACTACTTCCCATCCCCTTCACCTTTTATAGGAACTCCACGTTTTAAACAAAGACATTTTGCAACATGCTAAACCACATAAGAAATTACTCATATTGAATTCATTTTTGTAAAACTGATGAATCTAATCTTACTCAGCAATCCTGCTGTTTGCCTATGAATGTTGCTGTGCTTTAAGGACACACACTTCTCCTAAGGACATATAATTTTTGTGAATTCCAAAGCAACTTTGAAAATTAAGTAGTCAGTCCTTAGTTTCTGTGATTTTAAAATAAATGTATGATTAGCTAAGAAAAGTTGAGATGTCCTTGGAATTAGGTACTACATTTTTTATGTGAGTCTAATTTCAGTGGTGTAGCAAAGTTCTGTGATACACACTCATACATGTATACGTACTTACATACACAGATATATGCACACATATTTATATCTGTTTTAAATGGACATTCCTTCTGTCCATCGTATTTTCAGGAACAAGGGACCATGTGTGTAACTTTGGCTTAGCTCTCTTATGTAAAGTTCAGTGAGTAAATTCCGACAGGTAGTTGAGAAGTGCTTAAGGCATGAGGACGTAGAAATCTGAACATAAACTAATTTTTCTAAAATCTTTGCAAATTTGCTAAGAAATACTAGGAAAAAAATAAGACAGTCAATTCTGGGTGAAGCTGTGCACACACACATATGTGCATGCATACATTTTGTTTTTTTCAAGATGGAAGAGCCAAGTCATTATTATATGTTAAGGTTAGTAAAGGGATACCCAGACAAGAAATCTTATAGTTACAAAACAGAGGAGAACCTTGAAAGAGGAGGGATTGAGAGAGATACAGACCACAGATATCTGAATTGGACAAGTAGGAATTATATTTCTGGAAATATTGTTGTACCACATTTCATATGCACTTTACTTCAAGTTCAGTGGCTTTTTGAATTTCCTAATGTGGGAAAACCACATTAAACACAAAATTTGTCTCTTGGTATTTGTATGTTCTGTGTCCACTAACAGTGAAAATAGATGATGGCAGACAACCACTTTTAATTCACTTATATTTTTGAGTGTATTTGTACTTTGTCAAGACAACATTTACATAGTTAATTGTTTATGCCAAGGGTGTATGTGTGCAAATAGTGTGTAAAGGTACCTACTAAAAACAGTGTGTATATGTATAGGAGAGGTTTTTTCCACCATCTTCAAACATGGCTTCAAACAGTTTTGGGTGAATTGTCAAACCCTTTCTAACTTTCCCTCCTTATTCAGACTTCTCTATATCTTCCATTCATCCACCCAGTCTGAGAGATTTGCTGCCACAGACACTGATGTGGAAGATCATTGTCTATCTTTGTCATCTAAGGATGGGTATGGGTATAACAGACCAATTCTTTACCTGCAAAATTCATATATTACATAATAAGTTTATCAACTCAGAACTTCACTAGCCACATTATCTTTCAAATGGCTGATGTATAAAACTGAATTTGATAGAGTTAGTAAAATAAAAACTTTCAATACATTTAAAAATTCTATATTTGATTATAACTTTATTTTAAAGCATGCTTTTCAAGATAGAAGTTCACTTGTAGCTTAAAAATATCAAAATTGCAAAGTCACAAAGTTTGGTGAGCTTTTAAAGAAAAAAAATCTGGAAACTACTCTTTGAATCCTACTTCCTCCCCAAGCCTCTTGCTTGACATTAATGTGGCTGCTGAATGATTCATTTAAAGTCATTTTTCATCCAGATGACATTAGAAATCATTCAGAGCAACCCAGGTAGGTGTGATGAGGTACATCCATAGAGCTGATGAATGAGGCTGCAAATATACAGCACAATTTAATGAGGCCAAAAGGTTTAAGAATTAGAACAAAATGTTTGGGTTCTTTTGAAATGTATTACTCTTGGGAATTAATCTACCTGATTATAGATAGGTACAGTTTAAAACTGAGTCCATGGTAATCTCCTCACACAGCTGTTCCACATTAAAATGCATTCACTTTCTAATCTTTACCTGCAACTATGCCATTCCTTAGGGCTCACCCGTGTGTACAAGACTTCCTTAAAAATGGTGCCAAAACCAAAATGAACTCTATCATAGAGTGCAAACAAATGAGTAAAGGAAAGTAAAACCAGACACAGAGTTGAAAGATAATTCCCAGACCTAGGAAAATTAAAAATATTTGATTTTCTGTATAATAGCAAAGGGATTTTGGTTAGCAGTACACACTTAAGATTGTCTAGCCAGCTAGAAACTAGTTCTCGGACCCTTAGGTTAATTCTCAGAATTAATCAAAAATAAAAAGGCATTCCAAATCTATAAAATGAAAATTTCAAAATAACTAGTAAATCGAAAGAGAAGAACAAATGGGAAAAAAACATGATAGATGTGGAATAATTTTTAAAATAAAGAATGCATAGCTAAAGTTATAATTGCCTGACAATAGATTCATTATTTTTTTAATTCTTTAAAAAATGATTGGCAGTCTTTTCTATTTTGTTGTCAGATCCAAAATAGAGAGAAATAATTTATAGGCTACAAAAATCTAAATCAAATCACAAATGGCTGAATCTGCATATGTGTTTTATACAATAAGAGTGAAAACTGTCAATTACGTTTTCAACAGATGGTAGGGAAAATAATTCATGGCAAATAATTCATTGCCTTCTCAATTGTCGCTGCCTGGCTTCTCCATCAGGAAAGAATGAAGCCTTTGGAAGGAATGTCCAAACATGTGATAATGAAGGGCATTCAGACTTGTAGAATATTTAATACTGTTTAACAAATACACTGCTTCTAGGGCTTCCCTGGTGGCGCAGTGGTTGAGAGTCCGCCTCCCGATGCAGGGCACACGGGTTCGTGCCCCGGTCCGGGAGGATCCCACATGCCGCGGAGGGGCTGGGCCCGTGAGCCATGGCCGCTGAGCCTGCGCGTCCGGAGCCTGTGCTCCGCAACGGGAGAGGCCACAACAGTGAGAGGTCCGCATACCGCAAAAAACAAATACACTGCTTCTGAAAAGTTTCATTTCGTGTATTTTGGCACTTTCAAAAGTTTCCCAAAGATTTTTCAGCTTTAGATTAGGAACTGTACCTGTGTTCTAAAAACCAAATATATTATTTATGCTGGACTTACGGTGTAGCTGAAAACAGTAATTACAAGTAACACTGGCCCAGTAGAGAGATGATCAATTTAAAATGCGTGTGTGTACGTGCATGTGCATGTGTGTATGTGTCCTTCTCTCTGACAGATTTATTTACATTTGCTTTCTTAGAATAAAATTAATGTTGATAATTCATTGTCTAAACTAAGGAAAATATTATCAGGTACATTCTCTTCAGGTCTGAGTAATATTACTTCCATACATTTTACAGAGTCCTTAATTTAGTAGCTAAAACAAATCTAATGAAAAATGAGAATAAGTATTATATTAAGCACAAAATACATTGCAAGACGTAAGCCATAGAGTGCAAAAAATGCTCTCGAAATAATTTCTAGGTAGAATTGTGCCACCTAAAATTGGGATTGCCTTTGGTTTGTGTGAAATCATTCTACCAGGAGAGGCACTCTGTTCTGCTTTTTCTGTGGCTGCCTTCTTCTCAGATTGAGAATTCTGCTTGCCACGTATCTCTGCGCAGAGGTCTTCCCTGCTCAGTCTTTCTAGTGTGGTGTCCTTTCCCCACACACCTTCTTTACCGTTCTCTATTTCAGCACCATCTTTCCTCTTTGTTTTCTTTCTCCCAGATTACCATTTTTTATTATTTTAATTATGTATTTATTCACCTGTTATCTTGAACTCTCCTCTATTAAAAGCTCCATGAACTAGGGGTTGTGTTAGTTTGTAAACCTACCATTGACTCCTTAGAGGCTAGCAAGGGCTTGACGCACAGCGGTTGCTAAGTATATTTACTGAGGATGCCCAGCATAAATAAATATAAATATGCAATAAATAAGCTCGAAGATAAATTATAAAACATTCGTAAATGTTAAAAAACTCAATAGCTTTGCTCTTTTAAAAGCAAATAATTTAAAACAATTTTTTCCTTATAAGTGGAATGTAGAGTAAAATGTATGTTCCACCTTGGATATGTCATTTTATAAGTAAGTAGGGAGGGCTTAAGTTTATATAAAAAACAATTGTATTGACGGCACCTCTCCATTCACCCTCACCAGTCCAACACATAGTTTTTCATGAGTATTCTCATAATTAGTGTCAGTGAAGTATTTAGCATTACCCAAGAAGAACACCTGAAATAAATCAGTATGTTGCTTATTTCCTGACCTCTGCTGACAATAGTGTTTGCAGAGCTATAACTGCTTGGAAATGAAATGCGTCCATAGCTTATTGCTCCTGTGTCAAGTACTATAAATGTATGCAGAGGGAAGGGAAACCCAAAATTACTTCCTTATAATCTGATAATGCAAGGGTGATTCATTATAATTGTTAAAAATTTTAAAGACCAACATAATCCTGAGGCATGTATCTGTGTTACGTACGCACATGCAAGAAATGTGAGAGAAATATCTGCTTGGTGCTGTAAGATCACGTAGGCAAAACCTACTGCATTTTGTTTTCCTTTTTTAAAGTTGCTTTGTGTGTTTTACTCAGACTAATTCAAAGGTCACTTGTGAAATTCTTGCGTTTGTCAGACCCTGGGCAATTCCATGATATATCTTATATGGACACAATGGCATTTAGACAGTATTGGCTCATTTTCTTTGGAGTTTATGGCTAAATGCAATAAAGCAAGCCAAATTTGTTCCTTTGGGGAGGTGTTACTTCAAGTTATTTTATGTTCTTTTTAAGGCACGAAAGCCTAGTATCCCACTAATGGAAAATGTTTCCTCATTGAATTCTGATAGCTTGACGGTAGGAGACATTGTAGTCATCATCATCATCATGGTCATCTTTATTACCATAGATAATATTTATTGTGCTTATTATTTTCCATATAATACAAAAGATTTTCATATATTACTTCATTCACAATTGTAATAACCATATGACAAAAGATGTTTCTTACCATCAACATCATCCGCATTTTGGAAATAAAACCAAAATTTGAGACGTTAAGGAACTTGTTGAAAGTTAAACAGCTACTAAGTGGCAAAGTCAGTCATTTAAACGATCTACAGTCCAAATTTCATAACCTCATATGGAATGCACTGTCTGGTTGTGTGTGTGTCTCTCTCCAGGGCAGCCTTGTGGCCATGCCAGTCATCATTTGCCCACCCAGGATCTTTCCTTCTGGTCGAATAGCAAGGCTTTACTGCTAAGGGACATATTTCTCACAGCCTTAAGAGGCTAAGATGGATTAAACTAAGCCATCAGATATTTGCAGGCTTTCAGATCACTGGGCTTTATAAAATAAAGTGTGAAAAGTGCATTTGGACACTTTTATTTATTTCATAATGTTATAAAACTAGAGATGTAGGTTATTTTAAATGCTCTGGATTCTGGTACACTTGTGAATTATGGAAACCACTGTAGAATTTTCTCCTAAAATATTCAGTCCAATCTAGTATTTTTATAGGCTTCATGCCAAAAATTTTAGTACGCACAGTAAATTAATAAAACCCATTTCTGACATCATTTTTCTAACATGAGTCGATAGCTGAAGTTTTTATTTTAGTTTTATTGGCTTTCTTTCTTCATAGTCTGATTTCCATTATTCCTTGGAGATTTGCCTATTGTAAATTAAACTTGAACTCTGGGTAACTGATAATTGTTGAGGTGACAGTTTCCAGTAACTGGGTTCTGCTGGGAAACAAGAAATTCCTATGGCTTTTAAAAATAGGTTGACCCTGTGGTTTTGGAAAAATCTTAATTGAAGACAAGTATGTTAGTCTTCAACAAACAAGACAAAATAAAAACCAGAGTTGCGGAAGTCTAGAACTGAAGAATAAATCAGTGGTGTATTGTAAGAAACCAATCAATAACCCAATTTGCTGTTAATTAAAAGTTTTCTCTGATCAAGTAGGTCAGGCTTGACATGTCAAATTTACATCTTGGAATTATAATGTTCTGTTCAGAGAAAAAATGATTTTTGAACCAACTGAAGGCCGAATTATATAAATTTGCATCTAATAATAGAGACAGATTTTTAATTGTTTTAAGTTTAATTTTATTAAATACACTCTCAAATTACAATTTATTTTGTGAATATTCTTATATAACTAAGCATGAGTCAATAATTATGAGTTATTTTCATTCTCTAGGAATAATACAGCACATAAATGGTTTAAGTGTATTATACATACTTTAATTTGCCTGAAAAAGTTTGCTCATCTCCATTGAGCAAGTCAGCGTAAGAAAAAGATTATGAATTTACCGTGATATAAGTGTATGAAACAACCCAAATTATAAAATGCTAGACGTATATCAGTCCGATTTTGGCTCTACTCTATTATAATAATGAACTGATTTATATGTCAGATGATATCAAAGTTTGTCTTATGTCCCTCTGGGAAAACGTTAAGACCACTCATTTAGCTATTTAATTTCTTTTCATTTAATATTTATTTCTATTTCTATATAAGGCACTATAATAGATACAGTAGTGCAATCTTGGAACTGTTTTAACCCTAGCCAGCATTTATCCAATACTACCTTCGCACATTATTTCTGTTAGAGACCTAGACTCCAGCATTATGAAGAATATTTTTCAAAGCCATCTATAACTGTGTATGTTTCATATATGACCCTCACAGAGCTGAACATTCTGAAACATGGCCTAAAATCAACCAGTTCAGGATCATTTAGCAAATTTTCTAGGAACATTTCACTTAGAAGTCTCCAGTATGTACTTGTTACATGGATCTCATATTGTAATTATCAATGTAAAGTTAACTTTGCTTTAATGAAGCCCTGATTTAAAGTAATAGTTTGCTTAATGGAGACTTCAGATGAAATATTTCTCTTGTGTGACTGCACATTGTGTATCAAGCTATTTTATATGTCATTTTATTTGTTTTTATGTAAGACCATGTAAATACACTAATAAGAAAAGAACTCTAAAAATACACATCTTTGAGAATGTAATTTACCTTAATTTCTAAATCATGCCTATTTCAAGGAATCACTTTATTTTTTCCTTTCCCCAGAATTATAGCTAAGGAAGAATGGTACACTTAAAGAAGTGAAAAACACCAGAAGAATGAGGGGATAGCAATCATCTCTGTGGATTTGGCATCTGGAATTTTAGTTAGTTCATTAACTCTTCCACGGGGTGGCAGTAATATAGTGTGGAATAGGAGGAATGAAACTATCTAAAACTCCAAGTGGAAAGTTAGGATATAAAAATAATCAAATTTCACCAATTCATTGTGAATGAGACCTCCATGGAGGTCTCCATGGAGGCCAACAATGGGGGTCAGGCAAAACTTTTGTAGTAAAACAAATAAAACAACAAGTTTTGTTGTTGGTGGTGGTGTTTTACTAGTATGTTTTTTGGCCGAGTTGTGTCTATTTGGACTATTTGATGAATAACATCAGTCAAAATAATCACATGGTGTGTGTCTAAGTGTAGCCTCTATATTATTAGAAATGCTTGATTTCTAGGGATGTAGATATAATAATTCATTTAGTCTTATTATTTATTTCTTTGTACTGAAAAGTATTCTATGGAAAACATTTTACTGGAACGCTGTCGTGGTAAGAGGAGCGACCAGACAAAGCAGTGCTTTAAACTGAAAGTGTGAGACATGCTTTCAGATGTTAATTATGAAAGCCATCCCCAAGTGCTTTCTGGAGCATCTTGATTGTTTCCCTGCCCTGAATTCACGTGACAGGTTTTTAAGGTATGGCAGTTAAATTGAATTGTTAGTAGGGTTGCCAACCTGTTTATAAAAATATTTCCATTTAGGAGTAAATTTTACGATGTAAGTAGTGACGCTACATTGAAATACATAGCCCCCAAAATGAACCAGTTGAAGATTTTAAGGAAATGAGACTGCATTTTGCATTTTGAGGGATTGAGAGAGAGAGAGGTAGGTGTCACCAGCTTCTGTTAAACTAGAGCCAGTCATTTGTCCTTACAGTTTGAGGTGATTAAAACTCTGACGTATGGCTTCTTACATAACTAGCCGAGGCAAACCCGGATGACCTAAGGGTGGCTCACGTAAAACTTTACAAGTGAAACAATATCCCTGATGTACATTTTAGGGCAAGGATTGTCATGATGTGATCTCGGTGCGGTCAAGACCAGCAAAAGAACAGAGAACAGATGTGAAATCTCTTTTGAGATATGTGCTCTGCAGTTGTGCAAAAGATGAAACAGATGAAACAGTTAGAAAATGTCAATTCAAACAGTCAGTCGACATGAATTAGGGAAAAGCTCTTAACATAGTTCAAACCAGACCATAAATTCATGGAAAAGTGATTTTGTGCATGTTTATCTTCAGAAAAAGCTAAAATGATCAACTTAGAGTACCTGTTTACTTAGATTACTAAATTGGTAAAAATCGATAAGTCAAATAGCTATTTTGTTAAATACTTATTGACATCATTGAATTTACCTTCTATGCTTTTATACTATTTAAATTCAGTGGCTTCCAATGAATATATAAATTACTATAATTAAATACTATCTCAATTAAATTTTTAAACATTTGCATATTATATATTAGAAACAGTCAATATTTTGGTTCTTTTTTAAAATGCTAGGAGCTTAAAACATTTATCATATATGCCAGTCATCTTTTATAGAAAGTAAGTAATACGACTAACATCATAATCATACACGTGCATCCTAAATATTTCTATGACGTGAAAGTAGTGAAACCATCATTAAGTGTAATGCCCTAAGCAACTAAAAGTATCATGACCGCCTTTCTATATACATTTTTATAATCTCATACCTATGAAATAGGACTTTTTTTTTTTTGCAGTGACTAAATATGTGAATAATATATCTTAACCAAGTGAGACAGGTGAAGTTGGGTTGAACCTGAAAGATGCCATTTCTACTAATGAAACCTTAGTCCTGATCCTGCCACAGGATTGACATATGGTGCAGAGCACCCAAGTACTAACTTAAATTTAGTAACTGAAGTCTATATTTACAGTAGATTATGTGGTTTCTCTCTGGTGCCTTCCTGAGTGATTTAGTGGCCTCAATTTTTCTTGTCACATTAATTAACTGAAAACCATGCTTTTACATGTTTTTTTAGTTCTTTTGTTTTGCCTTTCAATTAAATTTTATGCAGCCTAACAGATACCCATTTTTCAATTCACCAGGTACGTGTATTCACATTTTCAGTTGGTCAACATAATTATGACAGAGGACCTATTCAGTGGATGGCCTGTGAAAATAAAGGTAACAAGTCTGTTTACTTGACCACATTTTATTATAAGAAGAAGAATTTGGTAGTTGTTAGTTCTACATCTTATCATTTAAAATACTCTAAAGTTATAGCTAATTTTTTATAGGAATCAAGGCAAGAATAAGATGCTGAAGGTGTTTTGTATTAAAAAAACACACACATAAGCAACTTTGATATTAGTGTTACATTACATAAAAATGCAGACATCTGATCATATTGTACATTTATAAAGGAATATATTTTATTGCATGATACTAATGATGCTTATCAAATATAACTTGACATGAAGAATTAAGAATGAAAGAATATCTGAATGATGTACAAGTTAGATATCAGGAAGTGTGACACGATATGCACATTTTTTTCTCTGAGTGGTTAAATTATTGTTTTTTTAAATGTCTTCTTATACATTCCTAGATAATTCAAACTTTGTGTAGTGAACCTATATTTCTTTTATACTCAGACAAAAAAAAAACATGTTATTTGAAAAATGCCGCATGACAATAAAAAGAACGTAGATTCATTCTGAAAGCTATTTTTACGCAGGTATTTTATATGAATATAATAATTGTTAGATACCCGTCATTGTGTATTTTTAATAATTTCTTCAATGAAAAAAATTTTAATGATACCAGGTTCCCTACTGCTTTGTAGAAAAATAACATTTGTTTTATACAATCTATGAAATGTAGTGAAATTTCTCATAAAGCCTGTGTATTTGCTATGAGAATACATTCATCAGACATTTTACAGATTTATCAGTGGTGTTGATATTTTAGTGTTTGCTCAGTTAGCAGTGGTCAGTGTCTCCTACAAAGCCATAAAATAATTTTGTGGTCCTTTATTATATTGTAATGTTTATATGTATAAATCTGTATATATATATTTCAGGTTATTATTATGAAATTCCTTCCATTGGAGCAATAAGAATCAATACTCAGGTATGGTTTTTTAAGACTTGTTTAAAGTAGTTTTTCAAACTAGGATATTTCTTTGCTGCTTTAAATATGCTCAGTATGGAGAAAATGGGTGAAAATGAATAAATGATTCATACTATTCCATTTTTAATAAAATGATGAGTATCATGGTAATGTATTGGTTTTCATTTCATTAAGGTTCCAAGTGTTTTTAAACATCCAAAACCCAGGCAAAAATATATGAGTATTTTTTCTTCTCAGATGTTAAAAACATAATAGAAAGTAAATAAAATCAGTTTACTAACAATCTCATCATATAACTTCAACTTGGTTCTATTGCAAATTATTTAAATGAGTTTCTCCAAGTTGTAGGTACAACATAGAAAATTAGACAATAATTATTACAACTTACAACAAGGAGATGATTTTTCTACAACCATTCAGTTGAAAACATGCTTGTTAAATAACCAGGGAGACTGAAGCAATTAAGTTAATTTAAATATGTATTATTTTTAAATATTCCTAAATTGCTATTTAAACTCATTAATTCTAAACATAACTGAGGGTCTACAAAATAAACTAAGTCAAAATTTAGCACAGATAACGTGGCATTTGTGGAAACGAATACTGAATACATTGAATTTTGAAATGAAACAGCAGCTGCATTTAAGCCTGATGTCTAGATTTGGCACAGTATTTCATGTATTCTTTGATATGTTTAAATGTAGTTTTGAATTTCAGCCAAATAATCTGTGATATGAAAACAAGTACGTGGCTGCTTTATTATTTCAAATTTGTGTAGTTCCATCCAGTAAATCACAGAGCCTTAAATAGTTTAGATTAACATAAAACAATTCACAAGGAACCTATTTCACTTATTGTTGGCTGAACCTCAGAAAGAGAATATTTTGTTACTAGAAAAAAAACTGGGGTAGATACATTGTATAAATAATGTAAGTCAAATATTGTTGATTCTAAGTACGCAGACATACCATTTATGGAGTACCCAAAGTAGGAATTGAATGATTATATGCTTAACTTTCTTAATAATTTTGATCCCATCTTCATTTTTAACTCTAGATTATTTTTTCTCTGTGGAGTTTTTTTGGGTTTTTTTTAGCACTGCATTTCTAGTTTTCAACCACGCAACTCTTTTTTATGTATATGTGTATATAGGAATATTTGGATGTTCTGGGAAGACCAATGGTTTTAGCAGGAGACAAAGCTAAGCAAGTCCAGTGGACAAATGTATACCTGGATGCACTGGTAAGCTAGGCTGTTCAACCAAAAATTGTCATAACAAAAGCACACAGCTGACTTCTATTTCTTTCTAGCTTCCATTTCTCTTTTCCTGTTCATGAAACCCTTTCAAAATTCCTTGTATCACAACATTCTTCGCTAGAATTTAGATAATTTACATAAAAATGTAGACTTATGTGTAGTGGAGAACCACAGATGTAAAGTGTTATATTTCAGTTGCCATTGAGGATGTAGAATTTCAAACCTCTAATCTTGAATTTAAGACCATTTTGATAACTTTTTGAATTTTTATGTAAAATAATACTAAAGTCACATAAATTAGTACCTATTACTGCAGATTTTGAACAGGAATTGTGAAGAAGGTATTTTTAAAATAGACTTCAGCTAGCAGAAGCATGTATATCCTCCATATCTCAAACCAGACAACAAAACTCAGAAAAGTACATGCAGTTAAATAGAAAGTATCTTACTCTATCCTGGAACAATCACAAACCTAACCACCTCTTCATATATAATTTCTTGCTTTAGATTCAACCCCAAATATTTATGGAAATAGCCATTGAAGTGATCAAATCTGGTGTGAAATAACAAATAAAAGCATGTTAATCTGTCCACTACACAATAGAAATTTTAGTACAGGTATGCCAAATTTCAAAGCAGTGGTTCTCAACTGGTGGTAATTTTGCCCCTCAGGTCATTTGGAAATATCCATAGGTATTATTGATTGTCATGACTGAATAGGGAGGGGTTGCTACCAGCATCCAATGAATAGATGCCAGGGATGCTGTTAGATATCCCACACAATGCACAAAACAGTCACACACACCCCCAACACACACACCTACACACACACAACAAAGAATTATCCAGCTCAAAATATGAATAGGGCCAAAGTTGGGAAATCATGTTTTAATGTAATTTTTACTTTCCTGGTATGAAAGTTATCAATAGTAATTATCATATTTAAGATTAACTCATACGCTTAACTTAATTAGGGAAGACTTTATGAACAATTTTACTAATGTAATATATTGGAGAGACTTAAAATATTAAGCCCTGAAAAGTAAATGCTAATTCAGTAACCGCTTTTCCTACTTGGAGTTCAATTATATGCTGATACTACTTTTCTGAATGCAATGATGAACCCAAAGGGCAGAATGCAATCCATTTAGAATTACTTATCATTTGGTTCTTGTAAAATAAACATACACAGGAAGTTAGAGGAAAAATAGGCACTATTAGCAGCAGCCTTGCGTGCTGAGAAAGATAAAGCGAAGCTTGCTTACCTCAAGCCCTCACTAAAATTACTGTCCAGTGTTCCTCCTTGACATCACATATTTATTTAAGGTCACATGGTCAACTAAATCTATGGTCAAAATGTTTCACGTATCCAAATCCATCACAGGACAAAGTATGATAGGAGGAGTCGATAACTATGCCCTGTTGTATTTCCTATGACCAGAAGTTCATTAACCAGCATGTCTGCCTTGTTGGTGAGGTTCTTACTGATAGCACAAATGACTTTAGGAAGAGATTTGGGTTCTAAATATGCTGTTCTACCAGCTGAAACTAAGTGTAAAAAAAAAAGGAAACAAATGAAGCCAATGAATTGTCTAGTCAGTGGATATACAGAGCATTCATTTTACTGACTTGAGAATAAAAAGTGACCCGTCTTTCATTTCTAAGTATTTGTTTATAATCTCTGCACATAGCAGATTCAAAATATATGCTGATCAAATTAACAGTTATTTTAAGAAGAAAAAGGTAAAAATAATCCAACACAAAATGTAATGAATATAATGAGAAAAACGAAGAGAGCTCTGGAAATCAGAAGAAAGAAGGCCATATATTTGGGGATAGAGTAGAGTGAGGTTAAAAAGCTGGTGTCATGTTAGCTAAATATATGAGTCTAGGTAAGGTTTCTAAAATTGGTGATGAGTAGTGAAATCAGAGAAGGGAGGTGCAGTATGAAAATTGGAGAAGTGCTGGGTATATTGAAAGAATGATACCTCAGTCACTTTTGGAGATAATGGGAGATGAGAACAGAACCAAGACTGGGACAAAATTGTGGAGGGTTCATTTTATTTGGGAGACAAAGTAAGGTTCTTTATGTTAGAGAGATGAAAAGATTTGCACCCTAAAAACTAAACATCAAATAAATTCCAGGAGGCAGAAATCTTATTTTACTTCTCTTTTTTAGAGACTTGCACAGTGCCTTGGAATAGAGTACAATTTTTTTGGTCTGTTTAATGAAGGAGGGAGAAAATGGAAGTCAGGCACAAATAAGTTCATAAATTTGTCTAATATGTTAGAACACTAATATCTCATTTGGGGAGCACATATTACCATAAGCAAATTATGGTATTCTCTGTAAATATAAAAGTTATGCAAAGAAAAAGAGTGCACCCATATATACCTTATCTTATACCATGCTACCATTTTTAAAACTGTGCGTATACATATACAGTCGGTCCTCCATATCTGTGTGTTCCATGTTTGTAGGCACAACCAACTGCAGATTGAAAACATTCAGGACAAAAGAATCTCAGAAAGTTCTTAAAAGCAAAACTTGAATTTGCCAGGCACTGGCAACTGTCTACATAACATTTACATTGTATTTACAACTATTTACATTGTATTAGGTATTATAAGTTATCTAGAGATAATTTGAAGTCTATGGGAAGTTGTGCCTGGGTTATATGCAAATACTACCCATTTTATATAAGGGACTTGAACATCCGTGGATTTTGGTGTCTTTTGGATACTACGTTTCTGAATTATCTGTAATCTGCCTTTCTTCGAGGTGGACAGTTTTCATTGCAAATATTAATTTGCATATTCAATTAAGGATTTTTCATGGTCACATGTTCTTCCTTAGGATTAAGTAGAAAGCCAACATGTATATATCATACAGCCAACTACGTGTAGTCATTTCCTTAATTTTAATTATTTTTATTATACTAAAAGGCTTCATGACCGGACTTTCATATTTGATGCTTGCAGTTGTCTTGTCTGCATCATTTCACTTTGTCAAAAATCACTATTTATTTTGGAGAGTATTTAGAAGCAATATTGCTTCTTTTGAACGTCGTAGTATACTTACCTAGAATATCCCAGAGATGCAGTATCAGTAGCATGTTTTTTCTGTTTATAATGTTATTCTGCTACACATCTGTGGTTTAGCATGCAGCCTTTGGCTTAGGGCATGAAAAAAGTTAAGAATGAAGCAAAAAGAAAGGAAGGTTAAATAAATCATTTGAAACAACATATATATATTTTTAATAAATTTATTTATTTTTGGCTGCATTGGGTCTTCGTTGCTGTGTTCTGGCTTTCTCTAGTGGTGGCGAGCGGGGGTTGCTCAGCAGTTGTGGCGCACGGGCTTAGCTGCTCCGCGGCATGTGGGATCTTCCCGGGCCAGGGCTCAAACCCACGTACCCCGCATTGGCAGGCGGATTCTTAACCACTGCGCCACCAGGGAAGTCCCTGAAACAATATTTTAATATCACTCTGCTCATGGTGGTCCCACTTTTAGGTGAACTATCACTCACTATGAAAAAAAGAGTGGAGGGGCAGGGTTACTGAAATGCTTAGTGTAATTTGATTTTTATAGTTGTTTGTAATGCTGTCTTAAGAATGTTATTTTAGATGTTGCATGCTTAAAGAACTGCCTACTAGATCCTGCTTATTTCTAAGGCATTTCATTGCCTTTTTAAAAAGTAAGCTTTCAAAATCAATTACTAATTTTTTTGTGGCTGTTTATAAAGTAACTAAAATGCACTGTCAGATATCAAAAACTAATGCAGAATGATAAAGTTTAAATTGTAATTTTAATTTGACTTTTCTCTCTGAATCTATTTTAAGGAACTGGGACTTGTCATTACTGGAACTCTTCCGGTCTTCAACATAACCGGCCAAAATGAAAATAAGACAAACTTAAAGGTTAAAAGTTAATTGATAAAATTAATAATAATAAATGATAAGCTATGACGTTGAAGCTCAGTGTGGATAAGATATTTCTATAAGGAAATACATACAATGTAACTGTCTCGTGAGGCGGGAAGTAAAAGGCAGCAGCTGCCTATGTGATAACCACCTGGGAAAAAGGAAATGCAGGTCAAGTTCTCAGTTCCCCAGAGCCAAGATTCAACTTAACTCTATTTAACTATGACTTGATGAGAACACAAGTTCAGACTCCGGGAGTAATTACATGATAAATGGACAGTACTTTCGTGTGCACATTTTTAAATGCATCTAAGATATCCTTGGAGTTCAGAAAGAAAAATCCAAAGAAAAAAACCATGGTGATGTTTGTATCAGGTGTATAGGTATCTTTTTAGAATCACTGCTCCTCCAACTTACATTCAAAGGATAGTTTTTTTAATTGTCATGTAACATAAGGATCTGATTTAAATGATAGTTCTCATTTTTTTTTCTTTTTTTACGATTCAGGAAAAATACTTAATGAGTTTCATTAAAAATCTTGATTTCTATAGTGCTGGTAATATTGTCAATGTAATATAATGCTACCAACTTGAAGTTCTACAGGTTTTGAAAAATATGTCTTTTGTACTTGTTAAATTGTCTCATTTTTTAAAAACACTTTTGATTTAAAAGTAGGTTTACATTTCTGTTTCTTAGCTTACATAAGAAGGAATTTAAGAATGTGGGAGAAGTTAAGATTTTTTAATGCTAAATACTCATTTTATAGTTTGGTTGACATTCCTGATTTGAGGGAAATTTATTTCCAGTTTATAATGAAATGAAGTCGGTTGCACTAAAGTATTGTTTGTTTACTTACTATAAATGTCAGTGGAACTCCTTATTTTAATAATGTGGCCATAGAAAACATTGATCATTCCTCTTTGGGGGCCCATTACCATTCTTAACTATCTGCTGGTTCTAGTCACCATAACTCAGGAGGGAGTAATTCTCTAACTTCTCATGTAGATTATCTAAGGGATTGCTTGAATTTGGGGTACTTGCTCAGACTAGGGTTGATTCATGGGAAAAGAGCACAGTTGTTGACATGACTTTCTCATTCTGTGCACCTACACAAAATTTAAAATGTTCTTGTGATAACTATTAACCGGATTTTATGATTTTCTTTGTAACGTTTTGATTTATAATTTATATAATTACATTTAAGATGAAAATTCCTGATTCTAAATTTTAACACCATTCACATCCTATGTCCCATAGAAGATTATGATAACAGTTTACCACATGGCCTTTTTGATTTGCAACTAAAACTGTGATGCCCATTGTTTGGTATTTAGAAGTTAGCAGCAACCAGAGATAGTGTTGTAAGAATTTCTGCTGTTTTATTACAAATAAGGTCACATATTGTACTTTTCACGTATACACAGGTATTATCAGCAGCAAAAATTCATGGTTTTCTCATTCCATATTGCCTAATTAACTTTATACTGGACATTTTTGTGATTTCTTAATCATAGCATACCAAAAAGTTAGTTTACACTCACAAACACACACACACACACACCCCCCCCTACAGCTGTTGACTGTACAGCAATTAAGTATTAGTACAAGAAGTATCAAATTTAAAATTTCATTATGTCTTTTATACTTTAGCTTTAATCATCAAGATTTCAGTTTTTAAGCTAAATAAGAATGATACAGTTGTGGGAATATAATCAAAGCTGAGAATCATTGCAAGTTGATAGCAAAAGTGCCTCACCCTTACATATATATATATATGTTTAAGCTAGTATGGAATACAACCATTGTCAAGCAGAAGGATGAACGTATATAATAATTGTGTAGAAATATGTAAATTTTCGGTAGAAAATACACTGCCTTTTACTGTCTTATTATAGAACCAGCTGATTCTTGGTGTGATGGGAGTTGATGTGTCTTTGGAAGATATTAAAAGACTGACACCACGTTTTACAGTAAGATGCAGTTTACTCTGTTGGTAACTTCTGGTTTAAAACTCTGTACTAATTTAGCTTGTTTTTAAAGCACTTAAAAGGAATTCTCAAAAATTTTGTGCCGTTATCTTAGCAAAGGAATTAATATTTAAAAGGATTCTTAAAAGAGTGTAAAGATATCACGTTATCTTTCTTTATGCTTTAAAATATGTATTTAAGAAATTTTTTTTAAAGAATGTGGATTTCTGATTGCGACTCAGGAATCTTTAAGGTTGTTTCTTATTATTTTTCAGCTGTGCCCCAATGGCTATTATTTTGCAATTGATCCTAATGGTTATGTTTTATTACATCCAAATCTTCAGCCAAAGGTATGTATATAATTTATTTACAATGATTAGCGTTCTGTACAATTAATGATTAATGTTCTTAAAAGGTTCGTCAGTTTTAAATTCACTATACAGCACTAAGTATAAAGGAGCATTATACCTGTAACGTTATAAATGACTAGACCACAGTTTATAATATATGAAGGTGTGAAAACAGTTTTTGTTTTCTCTTACCTGTTTAGTTCTGAAATGTTTCTATCCACTATCCAGCTAACCAATATTCCTATCTCAGAGGCAGCCATTATCACCTCCTGGGCCTGAGCTTCACACATCCCACTTGGTATTTTGATTAGGCTGTAGGTGGTGAAGGAGATGGCCTGGATACGTGTGAACTTGAGATCATTATTCATGTTCCTCTATGCGTAGGCCATTTGCATTGCCCTTTTTTTCCTGGTAATTATCTCCCCTTTCCATCTGCCAGGCTTATAAAGATATGTATGAAATTCAAAAAGAAAAAGTCAAATGGGATGGGCTTCAGAAATGGGAAGGGTTTATTAATCAGTGAGTTATATGGAAGTGATAAAATTCCATACATAAACCATTTTATCCTAATCTTTATGCCTATGTTCCCAAGATATAAAATACTTTCCTAAATGTCTCATCCAACTCATTTCACTTTTCATTAATGCTTCACAGGTAAAAAACTTTATTTATCCAGAAGTAAAATTGGCAAAACCTTATATATTTTTAATTTATAAGCATCTTCAAGTTATTGTTTAACTTTGAAGATAATATTAAGGATACTTTAAACCATGCTGGATGGAAATATATACAGACTTATGCATATTATTTCCTTCTCCCCAGGCATGGAGATTTAATGTTAGTGATGTTTTAGGATACATACAAGTATGTATGTGCATACACACACACACACACACACACACACACACACACACACACACACACAAAGTTGGGTCATTAAAAACTTCAAAAAGTAATAATTAAGAACCATTAATATTGAATGTAAAAACATATTGAGTGGTTTTAATTAATGTCTGTATTTTATTTCTCACTTTGGAACTTATTTCCATATAAAATCCATCATGATCTAAATATTTGCTAATCGTATGTAGCTGCTGATCACCCTGCATTATTTTTAAAGTTGTTATTTTATTGTAAATGTGGTATAAGCATATTTTCACATTATTAGTCTATCACAGCTCTTTGAAAACATATCATGTTAAGTTCCTCTTAGAGTTGTTCATGATTGGCTAATCATTCTCTGATTTTTCCATAATTGAAAATTTTTAAGTCTTTTTAAGAGTTTTTAAAATTTACAGTATTATTTTGTATTATGTTTGTATATCCAGTGTATATTAAATTATATTCCTGTAAGTAAAGTGATTTAAATGCAGTAATAATGTAATGTGCTGAAGGGTGTGAAGGATCCCAACTTTTACGTAGTTGGACATTTTATGATTGTAAGTCTTAACTCCTTCCCCAGAAAGAACTAAAATATGTCATAGACAAAATAAAAATAATAATTAGAATAATCACGTATGATGTATATATATAAAACCATCATTTAGAGGTAATTATTTGAAAAGGGTTTTCCCCTTTTCTGCATTCTTATGCTAATAATCAGTATTTATGTAGAAAGTATTTTATTACTATTTGAATGCTGTTAACATATATTTGACTCATATTTGGAATAATCAATTTACTAAAATTCGTAAAGTTACAAAGAAAATATAAATTCTTTAGAAATTCTTATTAAAGCCCAGGTGATTTTTCTTCAGGATTATGTTAGCTTTTCATATTTTTAACATAGGAGATTATTATAAACAAGTGTGCAACAGAAAAAACTTTTAGAAAAAATATTGTTTTAGAAAACCATTAAAAATAAAATGTTTGAACAATCAATGTATTATTTTTTTCAGAAATTCATGCTTGTGAATTAATATGCTTATCAATTCTCATCATTAACAGGTTAAATATTATAATTTCTTTTGGTGGGTGACAGTGCTTGCTATACAGACAGATACAAGAACCTGATAAAGGATGATATAGTATAAGATAGTTGTTTTAGAAATTGACAAATACAGAGGACCAATATGGTTAGAGAGTATACTAACAAAATTAATCTTAATTTTTGCATCCAAAATTCACCAATAGAAATAAAGGAAAATAATGCTACATTCCATAGTATCCATTATTATTTAACAAGATCAAAGTCTAATTTTACGCAGGTATCCTTTGCTGAATGCCTTTTGTTTTCTTCTTGAAACTGTAATCTTAATTCACATTGTTTCAATACAATTTTGAAGTTTATAGAAGGCAGAACAAGTGTCCTAAAGCTAAGAATATCAGAAAATAAAGTAGCTGTGAATCTTTTGCATATCTAATTTTCTGAGGAATCATTACTTATCTTCTCGGAGAGACTTTTCAAAGTCTCCACCATGACCACATTTTGACAAATGCTGAATTATGTGTCCTCCTTTATTCCAAAATGCATTTGAGAATTCCTCTGTTGTGTTTCAATGAAATAACCAGATTAGGTATACTTATTAAAACCTCATTTTTATCAGTCTAAAGAAATATTTATTGTATAAGGAAATTGTGCATAATTTACATTTTAGAAGTCCATATTTAAAATAAACCTACAGTGTTATGACTGAATTCTTCATTTGTTCCATGGATGTAACATTTGATGTCACTAACAAAGGCACAAATTTTAACGTTTAAGACTGACTTTTTAATATCCTATCGTATTTATATTTTAACACATTTGAATCATATACATTCTAAAGAATTCCTGTTTTTTCCGTTTTTTAAATCACCATAGGGAATTCTCCGACAGTCCAGTGGTTAGAACTCGCCGCTTTCACTGCGGTGGGACTGGGTTCGATCCCTGGTCGGGGAACTAAGATCCCTCAAGCTATGGGGTGCGGCCAAAAATAAAATAAAATCAACAAAGAAGTTGTCTGAGACAAACCATCTTTCTCATTTCCTACATTCTCACTTTTTTTTCCCCTAGGAATAAAAGGAAAACATTAGTCATTTTGCTAGAAAAAAGTTTGAGCATTTTTACTAGCATTACATATTTTATTCACTAAAAATACTTTTGAACTTTCATTTATTGACTCATCATGAGCTTGATGATACCTGTTTCTGATCAAGGAAATATCTGACCAAAATTGATGACAGGATAGAACGCTTACCCATGTTGATATGTAGTATGATGAATTACCATCTTTCTGTTGCTTCAGCCTATTGGTGTAGGTATACCAACAATTAATTTAAGAAAAAGGAGACCAAATGTTCAGGTAACTGTGAATGAAGTTAGCAGTGCCTTCAAATTTGCTAAATCAGAGTTGCAATTAAGCTTCTCTTCCTAAAAGCATATGATTAATGCTGCCTTTCCTGACAGCAAGCTTCCAGAGCATGAGATGGAGATGAGCATCATTTCTCAATAAGCCAGAGCAAAAATGTTATTAATGATGGCAGAGGGTATGCATTTGCTGACTAAAGATTGCTAGCAAATGATGTAATAACAATGATAATCAGAGTAATCGCAATTAAATGGCTTCTAAAAAATAGATTTGTTATTATATATTGTGAAGTTAGTGTCAAATCCATGTAATCCTAACAATTTGCTTGTAAAATTAACTCCTTAGTGGAAATAAAAATACAATTCTAATATATAATTTCTATAAACCACACAATGTAACCCAAAATTTCTTTGGATTTCTAAGTGTATTTTCGGATTAGCAGTTAGAGGAAGTTCCCTTCAGCTAATTAAAAATGTCCAAAATTGCAAATAAATATTATCTGGCAAACTTACTACAAAATCTTTTCTCTGATGGCAACATATTTCAACATTATTCTATGTATGCTTATTTCTATAAGTGCACTAAAAATAATCAGCATAAACGGATACTTCCTGTAGTTTAGTAGAATTTAGCAAGAGCATTTCAAAATTTCAGAGAAAGTTCAATGTGACTTAAGGTTTTCTGTGTAATCCTATCATTTCTTTTAAAAAGTTGGTGACGTTATAATGGAGAGGTAGTGTGATATTAAGAGATCATTAAGCTATGAATTAGTAGAACTGAGTTCCAGTTTGTTCTACTTATAGCCAACACTATATCCTTGAGTAGTTCACTAAACCCCATAGTACTTCAGTTTCTTCATCTGAAAAGCAGGAAGATTAAACTAATAATTGTTTCCTATCCTACACAGTATATTCCTAGGAAATTGAATACATATATCGATCCCCAGCTCCATCTCCTGAAAATTCTGATTTAATTTGACCAGGGATGGGAGCCGGGCTTCTGAAATAGTTTTAAAGTTCCCAGGTAATTCTAAAGTACAGAGCCAATGGACTAATAGAAGCTTCAGTTTCCTTCTAGCTCTAGAATTCTATGACAATGTGAATTTTGTGTTGTTGCATCAGTCTCCATTTCTTTTGTGATTCCTGTAGAGGTTAAAATTATGTTTATGTCTTTTCTTGATTTATTAAATTGTTTTATGTTACTCCTCTTGCATGTTTCTTTTTGTGGATTACCTTGGATTATACTCATTGCAGTCATGTACATTTTAGTGAATTTTTAGTTTTGCCGTACTTTCAAATATTGCATGTAAATATTGTGATATAATTTAAAAATAAACAACCTGAAAAATGGTTTGTTTTATTTTTGTTTTCCTTCCAAGGAAACTCCAAATGGCAAACTAGCAACCACACGAGACGTCTGAACTTGGAAAATATTTTTTGAGCTATGTAGTATTTTTAATAATACCAACTACTCATTATTTCAATTTAAAATTTAACAACATTGCCTTGTGCCTTTTACTTTAGTTCCACAAATGGTATGGTCTTTATATCAGCTGATATTCAAATTTTACAAATGAGAATTGTTAGATATTTAAAACATCAAACAAAAGTACTGGGAGTGCAGGGACTGGATTCCAGTTCTCAAGCCTCTCTTGGTGCTTTCTGATGAGAAGAGTTCTGCTTTTGAATTTTTCAATCACTGTAGCTGTAATGAGTCTTTTAAAAAATGGTCAGCCAGATTGCCATTTAAAAAGTACAAGTGATGCATTGACATTTTTCTTTTATGATTTCCTTTTCCTGTCTGTGTCTTTGTATGTTGGATTGGGACGTGATCTTCATATTGCCAATTCTTCCTGATAATGCCTCCTCCATGCATGCTGTTTGGGTCTGGTCATGCTATGCGTTATCCATTGCATGTAAGATAATATTCTTATTTACGTTTACATTTTATCATTTTATTTTGACTTTGTTTTGTGGTGAGTTAAAATTTTAATACTGATGTGAGGGTGTTTGTGTAAAGATAATTTATTTCATGAGACTTTAAGCAATTCAGAATAATTTGTCAGCTTTAGAGTATCCTTTTGATAGAAACTTTCTCAGTTTTGTTTTTTAAACAGGACTAGAATTATTTTCAATGCTGACTTTTATTTTCTTCTTATAAAATATTACTTTTCCAAAGAGTATTTGCTTCTGAGCCAATAAGATGGTGCCTAAACAGTGATCAGTATTTTCACCTATTGAACAATCTAATACTTACTTTCAATATTCTAGAACCTTGTGAATCTAGATATGAAGTTCATAAGCAGTGAATATTTTCTTAATAAAAATGCCAGACACAGTTGGGTTTTTTGTTTTAATTTGCCTTTAAGAATCCCCATTCATCAAAACCAATGGGAATCATATATTTTCATTATTTAAATGGAGCTACTCTTTGGAGGCATTTTTGTCTTTATTATAAAATAAATACATGCCATGTATACTGTGTCATTCAGCATTTGAAATAAATATGTTTAATTTTAATACATTTTTAATTATTGGCATTGTCTTGGGTAGTCAGCCCTACTAAAACATTGTTTAAAATAATGATCTGAATGTATTTTGGAAGAGCCTGTGAGGCTGAAATTTTTAAAATTCCAGTGACCTTGCACTAATACAGCATAATTTCTATTTATTTATTACTTCTGTCTAATTAGTTATCATATATTGATGGTATTTATTTTAGTAAATATTAAAAATCCAGTTTCTAAATTTTTACAGTTGTAAAATAATAGACACCTATTATGATTTTATGTTCTAGTGAACTTTGAAATTCTACTATGGTGTGTTACATTACTTAGTAAGTGTTATAAGAGGATAGTATATTTTTGTTTATCAGATATTTTGATATCCTCATTTTATGATTGAGAAATTTTTTAAATGTCATGTGAGGTAAATTTACCAGGTTAACAGTTTCATTTGATATGTTTATGTAAATAAATAATCTGCCTGTTCCATAGTGAATTTGATTTCTTATTACACACCAGCAAGAAGCAGCAGTAGGACGTGTAAAGCAGGAAAACAGTATTTAGTGAACCTAGGGGTTATTATTCAAGTTAGACTTCAATCACAATAGCTAATCTTTATTAAAATCCTTATGACTTTACCATAAATTTTATCTTACAAAATTGACTTAATTTGACTCATTAAAATATATTGTAAAATTTCTGAGTTTCAAATACATGAAGCAAACTTGCATCTTTTCTTTATGCATTTGAAGAAGGAAAAATAAATTTAGAAGAGTTTGTTCTCCTTAGCAAATTCAAACATTTTTAAAACATTTTCCCTCATATAATTTTATTGTTTATGGAATACAAATAATGTATATTACTTACACACCGCCTTTGTTTTATTGCCAAATATGTTATCCACATGGCTGTATTTTGCTCCTTTCACATCCCAATTAAAGATAAAATCTGTAAGTGGATCTTCAAAAGTCATATTGCCACAGAATTTGTGATTATAAATGTCCTATCTAACACAGGACTCAAAACTCTTCAGTTGGTTATTAATTAAAATTTGTCTGCTATACTTAAAGCTCAAATCCCTAGCCTACTTATTATTATTTTTAAATATATATGAAAGAATATACCTTTATATAATTATTTTGTCAACTTTTTAAGATACCTTAGGTAAGTAACTTTTATGGAATTAATTTCATATTTAAATATCTATTGAGTTATTCTATATACAGTATCATTTTACAATGTCATATATGCTTAATTACTATTTTCTGTGTAGAACCCCAAATCTCAGGAGCCAGTAACTTTGGATTTCCTTGATGCAGAATTAGAGAATGATATTAAAGTGGAGGTGAGTGCAATCAGTCAGCTTGAACAGCACCCTCAGCTCAGATGCTGGTGTCCTTCCAGTCCACAGGGATCTGTTGAGCAGCTTCATTGTGTTGGTTCTGTCTTAGGTACTATACACACAAAGATGAATGTTTTTTATCTTTAAAAATTTCTAGATCCTGGGCTCTCTCATCCGAAAGATCATATGAAAAGGAATAAATATTTTAAATTGGGTGTGACCTTAGTGTTTTTCTTTCTCCTTCCACAGGTAGAGTTATTTTCAGTATTTCAATACAAACGTAACTTGTAAATTTCAATAAAAAACATAGAGAGGAGGACGTTGCCATAGAGTTGAAAGAAAAGTTGCAGGGAATTTAATCATCCAACCACCCAATAAGCAACATGAGGAAAGAAGCTGCCATGTTTGTCTTAGTACTCTATACTCAGAAAGTTTCTATTTTATTTCAAAACCAAAATTGCATGCCACTTCCTCCGAGAGGGCCTTCCATAATAATAGGGATAATCATTAATAATAACATTTATTGAGTACATGATATGTGTCAGTCATGGATTCTCAAGAGCCTTTGAATAGGTACATTGTTATTGTTATTATATCTGTTGTACTGATGATCTGTTTGAGGTACAGGAGGTTAAATAGCTTATCTCCAGTTACTCAGCTAGTAAATAGCAGAACCAGGATTTGAACCTGGCTCTTGCACGCCAGAGCAGAGATTTTTAAGATTCTTTCAGATGAATGAACTCCTTCTCTTCTCTATTCAAAGGCCACCATATTTCTTTTACAGTTTGTCACAGTGTGTTTTAATTTAAATACTTGCTTTACACACTTTACAACCTTACTCCCTCAATGTAGAACAAGAGAATCTATTTATCATAGTACCTTAGACTGAGGCATAGTGCTGGGATGTTTTAGGTAAATAATGAATATTTGTTGTAAAGTATTTTGACAGCATAAAGTAGGATCATGTAATGTTGAAGAGCTTGGTTTCTGGACTCTCATACCACTAAGTAACTGTAATTGTATTTAACCTCTCAAGTCTCAGTTTCCCCTCCATCAATCCCATAAAGTAATTGAACACTTTTATTAATTACATTTCAGAAATTAATGACTGGTTGAAAATATTTCATTAAGAATGTTTTTATCATTTTAAGATAATGTAAAATAATGATGTGGTAACTTTTAAAAGAATATTTCCACACTTCAGTAGGTCAATTTAGTATCTGCTATAAAGTAATTGTTTCAATTTCCCTTAGATTCGAAATAAAATGATAGATGGAGAAAGCGGAGAAAAAACATTCAGAACCCTGGTTAAATCTCAAGATGAGGTAAGAATTAAGTCAGGTTTATTCTTAAATTAAAATGTGTATATTAATAATGATAATTGATATTAGTGGTAAAGCAATATTCATAAAAAGCGACGTTTCTAGAAAAGAAAAATTGTTTAAAGCACTCTTTGCTGGAGGGATATTTTTAATAAGATTTTTAACTCTGAAATTTCTATAAAATGTTGCTTTAGATTTCTTGATGTATTCTTCTATCATTTACAATATGTTCTTGAAAATTATATTTTTTAATTTTTTTAATTGATGTATAGTTGATTTACAATATCATGTAAGTTTAAGGTATACAGCACAACGATTCAGTTATACATACATATATACACACACATATATATATATTCTTTTTCAGATTCTTTTCCTCAAAGTTTATTACATAATATTGAATATAATTCCCTGTGCTATAGAGTAGGTCCTTGTTGGTTATTGAAAATTATATTTATGTCTCCATTTTTTTTTTTTACCAGTATAAGAAATAGAATACACAATATGATGTTTGCCATGTTCTTTTAGGCCATTTCAGTCATACAAATTTGAAGTTAATATTTAATAGCTGTATGTTTTGTATGGTTTGTGCATGCAGATGTTCTAATTGTTGAGTTCCGTATATTTTTTGTTTGTTTCTTGTTTCTGGCTTCATTTATCTTCTTTTACTATTTAAGCACTATTGCCCTGAATTTAAACCTGAAATTAAATCCAAAGATAACACAACTACTGCCATAAAATCACTGGTACAGCTATGTAACACTTGTATTGTTTTATATTGACGTGGAAAAACTCCGTGTATATGAGAAGTGTATCTATTCATTATCAGTCACATGTGGAATAAATACACATTTGAGTTTGAGGATTTGAAAAATGTATAGAACTCCCAAGCTTTTGAGCCTGGAAATTTAATTTAAGCTTTTATGTATAATTTATGTCCGTTTCCTCACAAGCTCATCCCTTTTAAGTGTAACATTTCTCCTGAATTTCTCAGCAGAGCTTTCCCTAAGATGGAGCTAGTATCTAAATACTGTACTTCATTAACACGTGCCTTTTCTAATTTTAATATCATCAGGAGTCCCTATTACCAGAACCCAAGGGGAGGTATATACCAGTTTCAGTCTTTGTTGAAACGTCAACTCTGTTTACTTAGACTTTACGCGTGCTGTTTACCACTTCACTTTTCAGAGGAAAGATGTAAACCATTCAGCAGTTCTGCCAGCTTCTCAGTCTTGTTCTGCCAGCAAGAACTCTGGGACCTGCACGTTCTTTTTTCAACTTACAAATCAATTTTGTCTTTATTCAGTCACTTTGATGTTTCTCTCCTTCAATTTACTGTAAATTCTTCTTTTTGACCAATATCCACCCATAGACTTTTCCTATTAATAATATCGAAGAAAGTAGTGTTTTGTATGCTTATTTCTCTAATCCAACACAGTTTTTGATATTCTGTTTTTTATAACTTGCTGAACAATACTAGTTTGCCATGGTTTTTTATGAGTATTAATAAATATGTAAACATTATTTCTTTTAATTTTTTTATGAATTTTAGGAGTCCAAAAACTTCCTGAGCACTTCCTGCCCTCCCTCCCCTCATCCTCCACACACCTCAGTAAAGCCATGGGGATATTTGATGTATAGAAGCAACACTGTGTAGTTGTTATAAAATGAACTTGACATCGTACATTCTCCTTCATCCTGCCGACTAAAGTCCTCATTTCTTCATCAGTAAATTGTGGAAAAGAATAGTATTTCATTTACTCCAGGGAGTTGATTAAATGATACAATGACTGTAAAATGCCTAGATATTGCCTAACACCAAGTTATATTCAGTGAATATTATTGTTCTGATGAGGATGATGAAGCTGGTGATAACTAAAAATACTAAAAGATACATATGTGTCATCACCATACCTAATGGAAGAAGTAATGATCATTTCTTTACTACTGTTCAGTAGCTCCATAAGAAAGATTCAATATCCATGAAGTTATTTAGCTCTTACTTCCTTACCCTAGTGGATATAGTTGTCTTTCTAACCTTCAGTGATACTAAGTAATTAGTCTCTTATAATAGATAAGTACTATAATAATGGCTTAATAAGAACAGTAATGTGCTAACCATACATTTGGGTCTAGACACAGTGCGTTAATTTCCTGATATTATCAATTTCTCTTCAACATACCCTACTATGGAAATATCTGAGCATTATCTGATATTTCAGTCCTGTTTCAATAATAAAATGTATTTTTCAGGAAATGTTTTTAAAGTTTTGAGGTTAATAATTTGGCATAAATTACTAAGATTTTGCACTTAAACGTCCTTAAAATTTATTATGTGGGTATTTTTTTCCCTAAAATGTTGCTTTACACACACACACACACACCTCATAACAGAATAAATAATTGTAGAATAGTATAGATCAGATATTTGTGAAGAAGGTATTGAATGATGACTGAATTTATAAATAGAGCCTAGCATTCTGCTCTTCATATAAATTCACTTCAAATGAAAAGTGATGATAACCATGTCCAACTCTTTTTTTTTTAGAGGTATATAGACAAAGGAAACAGGACGTATACATGGACCCCTGTCAATGGCACAGATTACAGGTAATTAACCTTATTTATTTCTATGTGTGCTGTATAAAAGAATGTTCAGTGCCTTTCACCTATTTTTATTTATTTATTTATTTTTGCGGTACGCGGGCCTCTCACTGTTGTGGCCTCTCCCGTTGCGGAGCACAGGCTCCGGACGCGCAGGCTCAGAGGCCGCTCACAGGCCCAGCCACTCCGCGGCATGTGGGATCTTCCCGGACCGGGGCACGAACCCATGTCTCCTGCATCGGCAGGCGGACTCTCAACCACTGCGCCACCAGGGAAGCCCTCACCTATTTTTAAGTAGCCATTTTTCCAGTGGATGAATGTTGTCTTTACATACTCATGAGTTATTTTCAATATAATTAAAATAGAAATGTTATCCTTTCCAACATTAAAATGCATTAAAGTTATACATTCTGATTTTCAAAATGAGAAAGATGGGAAAAAGCTAGAAATATAAAATTTAGAAATGAAAACTTGTATGATATACACATATTTGGTGTTTTATATATTTATGTTAGTAATAATAAATGTTGACATTTATTACTTTGTGGTCATCACCTCCACTGACCTCCTCATTTAAATTGTCATTTAGTTTACATTACTTACATTTAGGTTGCAAATTAACTTAAAAATGAAACTTATTACATCATAGTATAATCTGATATAAAATGCTCAATTGATGTAATTTAATCCCATGAGTAGAAATTCTGTAATATCCTGATCCCTTCAATTGACTGGACCTTGGAAAATTGGACAGACTAATACCCTAAAATTTCTTGGAAATTCTCCATTCTTCAGCACTTGCTGAGCATTTTTTTTTTTTTTTTGCGGTATGCGGGCCTCTCACTCCTGTGGCCTCTCCCGCTGCGGAGCACAGGCTCCGGACACGCAGGCTCAGCAGCCATGGCTCACGGGCCCAGCCGCTCCGTGGCACGTGGGATCTTCCCGGACTGGGGCACGAACCCGCGTCCCCTGCATCGGCAGGCGGACTCTCAACCACTGCGCCATCAGGGAAGCCCTTGCTGAGCATTTTTTGTTTTGTTTGCTCTAAGGTCACCGCTTTCCCTGTGGTCCTGCTTCCTACAGCCTCATAATACTGAGGCTGTTACGAAAATGTCCTTCTTGTTACTTATTCTCTGTTCCTCCTCTCCCTAACACCTTCCATCTTTGGATCTCATGTCACCAGACCACACCGCGCACCATTCTTCCCTTTGAACAGTCATCTCCCTCTGGTTCCTGTAAGATATCAGTTTCTGTGTGGTTGCCACCCTCTCCTCCATTCACATGGATCAGTGTTTCTCAAAATATTTGAGACATACCCACGCTTATATAAAATAAAACGAAAATTGTTTACTAAAATAAACTTTAAAAGAGATGAAAACTCAAGTGGAAAAAAAATGTTCATTACATTTCATAGACATGAAATTCATGTGTCAGATTGCTATAAAAATTTCTAAATGCTTACTCTCAGTTTCTATGCTTAATTAATCATGAGCTGGTAATAGATAGTTTGCAAGTGGGCCAGGTCCCTTGATACACTTTAAATACCAGTGACGTAGATGATTTTTCTGGTGCCTGGACTCTCTTTTTTTTTTTTTTTTAATCTCCTCCCCTCTGATGATCTTGTCATTCCCCTATTTTAGCTACCTACTACAAGGTCATGTTTTACAACTCTAACATTAAGACTGCAAGTCCTACATAATCTTAGTTTGAGATTTTTTTTATCCAACTCTCAGAATAATACATTTTAGCTTTCCAACCCCTCCTTTTAATAGTCCAACTGCAACAATCCTTTGACTCAATTGAGACCTGAAATCCATCAACCCCTTCGACCTTTCACTGTCCTTGCCTTCCTCACGTCCTTGTACCCCTCTTTATTCAACATAAATTCTTTGGGTCTTACTACGTTCACTCTCTTACACATACCATCAACTCCCTGCATCATACTTAGGTTTGGCAAACAGTAGTTTGACCAATCCCAATCCTGGTTAAATTATTACCAACACCACACTGCACCCACACAGCTACAAATGGGAGAAATAAAATATTCCTTGACTGGTGACATCCAAAATTCAGGACCTTTAACCTTAAGTGTATTCAGTAGTGCCTGCTGATCTCAATAGTCCAGTAAATTTAGGATGCTTCTAGATGACTTTTGATAGCCTCTCTTCACTCCTCAAACCCGTCTCTTTCCCATCCATTTTTCTCTCAGGTGATGTCTTTACTTCTGTTTTTCTCAGTGAAATAGGAAGCAATCAGAAGAGACCTTCTACCACATAACGACTTGCATCTATATCTCCATCTCCTATCTCTATTTCTATTCACAACACAATAACAAGAGTGATATTATTAATAGTTGAGTTATATTGTTTCATTTCTCTAGTCAAAATCCTCCAATAATTTGCTATCTTAATCTCTATAAAATCCGAAGTTTGTCATGACCATTAGAGGACTTACAGCATCTGACCTAATTTATCATCAGTTATCTGAAGTTACCTTCTCACGTTCTCCACTGAACCACCTTCATGTCAGAGCTACACTATCCTCCCTGCTAGTCCTCATAAACCCGGGACCATTCTGCCTCAGGACGTTTGCACCCGAAGTTATTTCTGCCTAGGATGAATTTTCCCCAGGTATTCACATGCTTACTCCATCTTCACACCTTCACTTACTTTATTGTCGCCTCAATAAGGCCTTCCCCAATAATCCTACCTAAAATGTAAAGTGCCTCATTATCATTTGATATTATATATGTGTATATGCACATGCACACACATATATATGAAGCATATATAAAGAAATTTATTTCTACTGTTTGTTGTTTGTCTTCCTTCACTATAAGTTCTAAGAGGGCAAAGTTCTGAGATTGTTAGACTCTGAGATTGTAAGCTTGTTGCCTGCTTCATTTATTTTTGAATCCTCAGCTCATAAGTCAGTGGCACACAGTAGACATTCTGTAAATATTTACACAGTTAAATATTTAGATTTTCAATTTGTCTCATTCTGTCAAATCCAAATAATAGTTTCCAAACTTCCATTGCAATACTCAAATATGAGGGCCTCTTTAACTACATATTAATATACAGTTAATACGTAGCCTACTTAATAGGCTGTGGTGGACTCAACTGTTCTTTTCCTAATAAAATGAAACAACACTCCTCCCCCCTCTGCCCCAGAACATACACATAACTTTTCAGGGGAGCCTAGAGTGCTGGAGATGCCCCTAGTAGTGGGTTGCTAGCATGGCATGCAGACTAGGTCTAGAAGAGGGGCACACGGTTACCAATGTCATGAGACACTACCTGCCAGTCTTTCTCCAGTTTTCCAGTTTTTGACGTAATTTTGAACCTACTGAATAACACCAGAATGAATGTTTATTTTACTTGCGTCTCTTGATTTCTCTCTCTCATTTCTATTAGGCATCTCTTTACGCATATACAATCTTTATGTACATACATAAGTAATTATTTTTCTTTCCGTTTCCATGGTTATTACCACCTTTCATTTTTTTGGATAAACTTGTCAGAAGGTGTGACAGCCAACAGGAAATCTGGGAGCCCTGTCTCGTTAGCGATGATTTCATGATAAAAGGAAATGTTGGATGCACATGTGGGAAAGTGCTCTCTGCCTTTGTTTCTTAGACAAACAAATTCTAAGTTAGAAAAACCATTTCTTTTTGACCCTGACAGTGAGTCAGTCTGATGGTTGGTCCTACTGCAGTCATAATTATACTCTGGGGGAATTTTAAATTCTTACTGTACCTTACTTAAATATGTTTTTAATAGTCTCACAAATGTCTCCTGCATTCATCCCCTTTCCCTCACACACCAAGTTGTAATACAGGTGGCCAGATTGATGTTCTTTTCTCCAGTTCTGAGTACGTCTCTCCTTGTTCACAAAACTTTAGTCTCTTTCCATTTTTATCCGAGTTTGGATTCCAAGTCTGAAATTCACATCACACATTTCTAGCCTAACCTGTCTGCCCTGTCGTTTCGCCCACTGCACTGCACTACCCATACAAACCACTGTTCTCTGAACAAGCCCTAACTTCACACCTTTGCATGTTTTCTTCACACATTCTCTTCACAAATCTACAACTCAGAGCCAGATTAAATCTGTTTCCATTGTAAGTACTCCCCTGAATCTCCGTACAAATAAATCCACAAATAAGAAGCTAGAACAACATATTACATCTAAATAGAAGGGAAAAAATGGCAGTGTTTTTATTTAATGAATTAGGTATCAAATTTCACTTAGTGATTTCTGTCTCCTTAAGCCTTGATATAACTTGATATAACATATTTTGAAATATAGTAGTTATTTTAACAGAATGTTCTCTTTTTTTTAATGAAGAGTTTGATTTTTATGGTGATATAAATGAGTTGAAAAGTGTGTTATATTCCATTTAACTAAGTTAACCATGTTTATGGGAGTCACAAAAATATTGCATGGGCTGTACCATCCATCTGGTGGCCACTGGCTTTATTAGACTTTTATCCCTGGGAGAAAATAAAGCAGACTTGATTTGTTGGTTTTATAAGGAGAGAGACAGCAAACACTGCATATGGCAGCATCCTTGACTCAGAATGTTGATTGAAGAGCTTATCTGCTATAGGTTGAAGAAATAACTGTTGCCTGAAGAAAAAAATCATTAAATTATGTGTAACCATATTTTTCTATAAAATAAAGTATAGCTATTAATAGCGACCTGAGACTTGCAGGCCAATAAAATGTATATTCGATATGTCAGTTTTAAAACGTCTATTGTGTTCCTCATGGGTTTCCACACTATTTTTTATGGTACATGAGATGTAACCCAAGCTTACAGTGTGACACTGTAGCAGCCACATGATGTAATGTTATCGGTCTTAATTTGAAGTTTCTCTTAGCAATAAATGCTGATAGGGCAATAAAAATGTCCTAATTTCCCTTGAGAGGCATTTGTGGGAGACAGTCTTCAAATGCTCACTAATTCTGCTCTACATTTTATAAATGGCAAGTGAATCATGAAAGGTCATCTTGCTTTCAGACTAATTGCACTGCTTATTTTAATTTTAATCTCTGCCTCCCCTTAAAGGAGGTTACCTTTAAAATGAATGTGGAGATTTTCATTAAATCTACATAACATTTTATTTCTCTGACCTTTTCCCGTAAGGAAAGTTTATGAATTACTTAATGATGGAGAAAGATTTGGGAATTGGAGGTAACAAGCATCCACTTATTTTGCTATCTTGACTGCATAATTAAATTGTAGCAAATAAGCCCTTGCATTTTTCCTCGTCATAGAGTGAATTTTTAGCATATATTCATAAGAAGAAAAACCTGGAATTTTATATTTTGTCCTGTTCTGTATTGCTCATAAAAAATGTATAACAGCATTACACTTTGGACATCCATCCTCAAAGCCTGGGAAACATGAGGCTTGAGTGATTTAAAAGAAGATCTTCTGCAAATGCCTAGAAATACTCAGAAGCCTAGAAATGCACACATTTTTCTGTGCATTGCTAAATTTGGGTTTAGATTGTAAAAATGAATGCTGAATAATTCAATTGCTCACATTAATTAAGCGTCGTTTTTTAATAATGGTTGCATTGGAAATCTTAGAGATAACCTCATTTTTGGCATTAGTTTGTTAGTTTCCTTCTGTATTCAAAGGATAGCAGAGACCATTTGCAACTGTGAGTATGGATGTGGAATAATTAGTTATGTTCTGCACATGTGTATCCGCCATCGTGAGAGTAGAAGAATTACACATATGCAGTTGTTACGGGAAAGTGCATCATATTCTGATACCTTTTAACAATTCCAATATTTTGTGTGTTTTATTCATTGTCAGCTTCAAAATGAGTGCGGTTACCTGCCTGTCGTCTTTTCAGTTTGTACAGTCATATTAAGACAGGGTTGGATGACAGGCTTGTTTGACAGTCCTTGCGTCTAAAATGTTCAGAATTTGGCTTAAGATTTGCACTGGAGCTTTCCTCCAGTGTGTATGTATACCATGGGACGAGAGTAGCCCATGGGTCTTGTAAACTATTAAAGTCAAGATGTTTTTCCTACTGTGCCTAACAGCAATCTGCCAAATGATATGGGATATCCACAGTTAATGAACTTGAAATAAATACAGTTACACTGTTGGGTAAGAACCAATGGGATGAGCAAGTGCTATAAAGGAACCTGAATTTCCCTTCCACAAGACATGGGGGAAATGGCCTAGAAAAGAGTTGTACAATATTAGGTATTTAACCCCTCAAAAGAGACTATGCATTGTGTAATTAGTAATGATAATAATACTTCTTTCATTTGTAATTTTTAGTAGTGTACATTTGCTAGCAAGCACTGTAACATTATGTATAATTCGTTAGGGAGGGGATAGCCAATTGGCATGATATAATTACTTTGCTTAAACATAGCCCTAGTATTCTTCTATTTTTGTCCACAAAGTATTTTAACATAGTTTTCTGAAAATACAGTATCCATGACATTTCTTCTTCAGCTGATTTATGGGCACATTTTGTAGCTTACTTTCCATGTGACTCTTCTGATTCTCTACAATGTAGAGAACTGGATGGCAAGACCAAATTAAGTACCCTATTTGGTGAAAGCATTTTCCTGTCAAAGTAATATGTCTTTTCCTTCCCATGAGGAAGATCTTTGGATTTTCCATGAACTTGATGTGTCTTTTTTCTTTAAGTTATGTTTCATTTTTGTTTGTTTGTGTTTATGCTTCTCTTGTTTCTATTGCAGTTTGGCCTTGGTATTACCAACCTACAGTTTTTACTATATAAAAGCCAAAATAGAAGAGACAATAACTCAGGCCAGATGTAAGTACTGTGAAAGCGACTTCAGGGTCTGTTTATTATCTCCTAGTGCCAGAGGTTTAAATACGTCCAGACTTTGGAATACCCAAGGCTTATACATTTTAGTGGGTGTTATTACCAAATCAACAGCAATGATTCTAACCCATTCCAAACATGCAAGGAACAAGAAGTATTCTACATGGATAGAATATGAGCAGGTACTCCAGTCTCACTGGCAGTCCCTACCACCCTCCCCTGCCTTGCTTTGTGCTCATAGAATCATTGCAGTGCTGTGTCCTCTGTTGCTATTGTTTTAAGGGTCTGCTAGCTGGCACAAAGTGTTTCACACAGTCTCTACTCATGGCACTCTGCTGGTAGTAGTAAAGTTTTTCTTTTCTTTTTTTTTTTTGCATTTGGCAAGAATGATATTATGCTCCACATCGTCGACTTTGTTGGAATAAATTAAATTTTACTGGTCTTTGGCTTTGGTTTGGCAATTAACTTTCTTCTAATTATCCAAATTAATGTTTTCAGTAACTCAAATGGATCAGTTTGGGTTTTTTTTAAGCGTCATTTGGAATGTGGAGTAATTATTAACACTAGTGCATATTTCAAGTCATGATTAATCTTTGTTTTGGGTGACTAGCTTCAGTAAAGTAAAATGACCATCATATCCTTTGCATATCACTCAATTATTTCTAACCACCGAAATTTTGTCTGTTACAATAAAGTAAAAAATATATATGCATATATATATGTATATACCTTTTACCTCTGACTGTACATGAACTACAGTTTCTTTCCTTTCTCTGTCAGTTCTTTTTTGGTCTCTGCAGTCCTGATTCTCATTGCACATTGTGGTAATTTAGACCTTTATATTTCCGCTTTCACTTGATAGATAGATATGATGGTCTTTTAACAGCCACCAACTTTGCATGAGCTAGTTCTTCACTTGATAAATGAGGGGGTGCCTAGTGGGTCTTTGATGATTGGTAAATGCTTCTGTTTATAGGCTAGCATCATTGGTATTGCACTTGCGTTAGCCACTTTGCAAAACAGACCCTTGAAATAACCACAGTACAGAGAGGGTGCTCTAGTAGTAATTGACAGGACATATTTTCCAGTCTTCAAAAATATGTGTCTTTTCTTGCAGACTACAGCTGTACATAAATAAACCTTTGATCTATGCACAATATTTTTATTCAAGAAAGTCATTGAATAAAATATTGTTTGTGACCCCCCTTTGCTTTTACCCTCTTTTTTTTTTGTTTCCCTGCTTTCTCTTTCTGATGGATTTTCACAGCAAAAAAGGGCAGAATGAAGGGCAAGTATTTTCTTGTTGCTCAATTTCTTTTTGTTTAGTACACTTGACATTTCCACTGATATTTCCATTCCTATTGGATACTATCCTCTGTGCTTCTCATTTGCTAGATTTTCCTCCATGATCACTCAGACCTTAGCGGCAAAAAAGGGGGAAAGAATATGCCTGTGTTTATATACGTAACCTATTTCACTTTCTGTTTTTTTTCTTAAATACTTGTGTGTTTTTATCCTTGTAGTTTCTAACTCATACTAATATGAAGAATGCTATTAATTCACTAAAGGCATTAATGGGTTTATTAAAATCATTTTCTTTATCATGATATTGGTAAAATATTTGACATTTTAAATAAATACCTCTGGTATAACATTGACAAAAGTCACTTTTTAAAGGATATCTTGGTTATAGTAGGGTTAGTTAGTAAATGGGAAAATTATAGACCTAACATTGTCTTTGATATAACTGTTGTAATCCATGTTATGAAATTAAAATTGATTTTATTACTGTAAAGTATTGGGGATCTTTATATTCATTCATGTGTTTCAGTTTAGGATGGAAATAGTCTGTTTTTATTTTTCCGTGTAAGGTTATTTTTCTAATGCCTTCCTATTGACATCAAATCTCAGGATGCATATTCCGGTTTGTCTAACCCTGTAACATTATCTTTGCAGATTCAGAAACATTGAAGCCGGATAATTTTGAAGAATCTGGCTATACATTCATAGCACCAAGGTAGGTTTTGTTTTCTTTTTTTATAGCTCATTGTGGATATGTAGGGCTTCAAGAACAGGTCTGAGCTGGGGTCAAGACTGCTGTGGCTTATGCCATGCCAAATTATGGAACCAAAGGAAACAATAACTTTAAAACTGAAAGAGAATGCTGTTCTTTCATTCATTTACTCATTCAGGTACTTAGCTGCTGTGTGCTAAAGAATATGCTGACTTGGGGATACAGCGGTGAATAGGACAGATGGAGGTTTTGCTTTTGTTGGAACCAACAGTATATCCAAGAAAAACGAAGAGTTGTGAATTTGCATTTGTGACTATGTATACACATACAAACTGTCACTTTCTGTCTCTACACACACACACACACACACACACACACACACACACACACACACACACACACACACTGAGATAGATATGCATAGATATGTACAGATATATATATATATGTGTATATATACACAAGAATGTGTATGCCTCATAGAATGACAACATCATTGATTTTTTTAACACAAGTTTTTGGGAAATATATTTTAATACAGTGAGATTTTCTCACATAATTTTTAAGATTAGCATTCTTTCCTCCTAACCAATTTTACTTCTCTCGCTTATAATCCCCCTTTCGTAGCTCTAATGTACATCTTCATCTCTACGTCTATTTTCTTATAATTATTTGAAACTCCATTCAAGGATCCAAGATTATTCTTTAGTTCTATTTCTTTCCTTAGTTTTTGACTCCCACTCTCCATCAGACACATGTAATAAGACAAATCAACAGAATTCCTATTACCCTAGGCTACTGAATAAAATAGATTCAGAAGCTTGTAGTATCCAATTCTCACAATTTTTCCTTCTTAAAGAAATTGCTCTAAGAAGGCTCCTAAAAACTGGTATCAGTTATTCTTTCTATTTCTGCATAAGACTATCTGAATTTTTGGTTCTTATTGAAAGTAGGGAATATATATAACTTTTTGAGAAATCTCTGTTAACTAAGCATATTTCTGGCTCTGTGAGTGACTCTGCCCTCAAGCAGTGTTCCTGCTTGAACTGCCTTCAGGCTTGGACACTGCTGATCCCACGCTTTGACATTCTGCCTCCTCTTGCTTAATGACATACTTTTCTGGTTTTCTTCCTCCCTCCCTGGCTGCATATTCAGTCTCTTTCATGAACTTCCCTTCTTGTGCACATCACTCATATGAAGCTGCTGGCCTGGGCTCTCTTATCTTCCTATTTTGAGTCTACAGACATACCACAGACGCCCACTATTCTGTGTCTACAGTTTGGGGTGATGGCTCCCAAATCTACAGGATGTTGGTAACATCTAGAAACAAAATAGGCGTACTATGTGGTTTATTGACCTTACATTATAATATAAGATCAAACAATATATTTCCAGACTTTATGTCTACCCTACATATTTTAATATGAGACTTCATGTTTATGGAGCCTAATAGGAATCTCTCTTCAAGGTGCTCCAAATTCATGATCTCCTGAACATTTGTCCTCTTTGGAAAACTCTTCTTTCTGTGTTGCCTCAGTGACAAAAATACTGTTCTCCCCAAATACCCGGTCTTGAAACCTGATAGATGTCTTTGCTCCCTTTCCTTTATACGGAACTTCTGGTCGATCAACAAGTCTTGCCACATAGAATTTATCTTATGAGTATCAAGTATGTCTGTCAAACTCTGCTGCCTTTGTTCTAGTTCAGGCTAGTGCCTTCCTCACTTAAACTACTAAGGCTGCCTCTTAATTGATCTCCCTGCCTCCAGTATTTCTCCCTTACTTCCAATTTCTGTCTCCTTTCTGTAAGCAGAGGGAGTCTCTAAACTTTCAATAACATTATGCTTCTCATCTGTTAAATACTAACCAGTGGCTTCGTACTATCCCCATGATAATCGATACTGTATAGGAAAGCTTTCAAATCTTCTGTCACTAGGTCCCAGTTTACCAGTGTGGTCCCCTATACTCTAAATCAGGGGCTGACAAGCTACAGCCTGCAGTTTTACGTATAAAACTTTATACGTAAAGTTTTATTAGAACACAGCCGCAGGCATTTGTTGATGTATTGCCTGTGGCTGCTTTCACTACAAAGGCAGAGCCGAGGGGTTGTGGCCTAGACCTTTTAGCCCATAGAGCCTGAATCATTTACTCTCTTGCCCTTTAAGAAACAGTCTGTCAACCTCTGCTTTAAAGTCTAGCCACACTAAACTTTTCTTATTTCCTAAAATGCATTGTTTTTTCCTCCTTACTGCTTTTCATCCACTCATTTTCTTTTCTATTTTGGATTGAACACACACACCTCCAGTCCTTCCCAAACTCCAGCTTCAAAGCTCCTTGATCTGGGAATTTCTTTCCCATCATCACTGGATTAGACATCCTTGCTGACTGCTTCATAGAATCCTGTATTTCCCGTACTAGAGTACTGGCCACATTTCATTTTATTTTCCCCAACACAGACATGATGGCATCTGTTTGACTTACCATTCAATACTCAATATCAAATCTACTGATTGGCACACAGTGGGGGCCTCATAAATAGTTGACGACTGGAGAATCTATAAATGTATGAAAAGTATTTTAAAAATCATATTATCAATTATAATATCTACAGTCTTACTAGCAATTTTTTGATACAAGTAACTTTGGGCCACTGCTAAAACTAGTTTTAGCTGGAAAGCGGAATATTAATGTAGCACAGGGGTGAGAAGAGGTTGAGATACTGTGTTGATGAGACTCTCCCTCCGAGCATGGTAAACGTCCAGGAATTCCCAGAGAAGATAAATATCTCTCTCAATCTCGATTCCCAATTCATAGACAGTAGATTTTGTTATAGTTCAGCAAGGATTAGCATATGGATCATTTCTGTGGCCTGTCACGTTCAATATCAATATGACTGGCTGGAAGACTAGAATTCACCTGTGTGTTCAGGGAAGGAGCAAATAGCAGAGGAGGGAAGAAATGTCGTAGCTTGTGGGAGAAACAATGAGCGTTCACCCCAGTTAACATGTGTTAAGCCTTTTACATGTATGATTTACATGTACGATTTGATTATATTTACCCCTCAAAAGAGCTCTATAATAAATTAGTGTTATATATTATCCTATTTCACAGATCTGGAAACAGTTTTAGAGATGTTAAATAATACGGGATTTGAATCTGTTTCCTTGCTACTCTAAGGTATAAATATCTACACTGAATATGCAAATACTTAGGGAATCTCAAAAGAATGTCCAGTACAGCTGAGTAAAATAGTTTTGTAGGGAACATTTCCTGGAAACATGAGCATTGGATGTGTATTCAAAGATTTGTGGAAAGTAAACTGATAGAAAATTGGGATAAAGAAAAAATTGGTGAGAAAAGGGAGACATTTATGTAGCATAGAATATCCAGCATATGTTTTTGTCACTGTTATTAATGGGAAACAGTGAAGCAAACTCTAGAGAAAGACTTTCAGGATCTGTTTCCCAGATTTTCATGGTCATAGCTGTGTTACTCAGATTCTCTGCATCTTAGTTCCTTTACTTGTAAAATGGTGCTAACAATAATACCTACCTCATACAGTTTTTATAAGCTTTAAGTGAGATAATATTGCATGCAGAATATTTAGCATACCTCTTGGTATGACATGATCTTAAATAAATATTATTTATTATTATTTTTTTGCGGTACGCGGACCTCTCACTGCTGTGGCCTCTCCCGTTGCGGAGCACAGGCTCCGGACATGCAGGCCATGGCTCAGCGGCCATGGCTCACGGGCCCAGCCACTCTGCGGCATGCGGGATCTTCCCGGACCGGGGCATGAACCCACGTTCCCTGCATCGGCAGGCGGACTCTCAACCACTGCGCCACCAGGGAAGCCCTTATTTATTATTACTGATGGTTATATTAAGAGGTCAGAGCAGGAGGGATAGTTATTTAATAAAAGATGTTATGGGAATTTCCTGGTGGTCCAGTGGTTAGGACTTGGCACACTGCCATGGGCCCGGGTTCAATCCCTGATTGGGGAACTAAGATCCCGCAAGGCATGTGGTGTGGCCAATAATAATAATAATAATAAAGGATGTTAAAAAGCAGTTATTTTAAAATAATTTAAAGAAGAAAGCTCGTGAAATTTAAAGGTAGAACCATTTTTGTTAATTCTTAAATAATTAAACTCTTTGATCCTAGGTAGTACTCGGTTTTTGCAATTTCCTTAAATTTTGAAAACTGGAAAGGAAAGCATGGAGAATACAGATGTGTGGAGCATTTTTCCTATCTTTAAGAGAATTACAGTCATAGGGATGAAAGTCTACAACATGGATTAATTTTTCTATCTTTCTTGGATAATCAGAAATGAGAAAGCACTTCAAAGATAAGTTAGAATAAGAAAGAAAAGTATGTGATCACCAGTAATTCAATGCTAATTTGAGATGTATGACCTATGTAAGTTCGTGGAATAGAATGAGAACAAACTGACTTTCTAGAAATAAATAATTTGCCAAATTTCTAATACCAAAGATCTTTTAGTTTGCAGCCATTTAAGTTACAAATCCCATTTCGGTCAGAAACACAAAGTGACCAAAAAAGATTATATAGCTTTGAGGCCCTGAAGGTATTTTCAGCAAATCGAAATTGAATTTGTTCCTTTAAAGCCATCCAGAGGTTTCTCCACCTTGCTACTTTAATCTTTTTTAGGGGGAAAAAAAAATTCCTCAGAAAAGTAATGATCAATATGCATAAGATTGATCTCTTTTAGAAAAACAGTGCCTCATAGAAAGTTTATCAGCAAAGTCTATCCCACACGTCCTGAGGGAACTCAGCAGTTGTAACCACAGTTATTGCCTGTCATGCACTTTCCTGGGGTGGTTCCTTTGGGAGAGATCTTAAGAAATGCTGATTATCTCCAGTTGTCAACTCCCAGGCCTATGCTGAACAATCATTAGGCTAACAGGCAACCGATGTTGATGCTGTCTGTCTAGACGTACATTCACATCCCAAATATTTCAGTCAGGCTCTTGCTACTTACTACATAGTGCACAGGCACCCTGCTCTGCCTGGTGTGTAACTTTCTGTTGTCCCGGCTCATTCTTACTACTGGAGAACTCATTCCCCTGACACAACGTTCAGCGTTGTGTTTTCTCACGTCGCAGTTGTTTAAATTCTTTCACTTCTGCTCACGTCCTAATTCAACAACTCTCCTTAATGGTAGTTCAGCACTTTCACTGCTTTTGCCATTAGGATACATCAAAAGGTCAATAATATCTTTAGATTCCTTCAAAGTTGGGCACAACCGAGCCAGCAAGGATCAAAACAGAAACAAAACATAACATGATGACGTTGTCTAAACTAACTGCTCACAACACTGACAGCCTTCTGTTGGTAGAGGTCAAAGCTGCTTTTGGCCTGAAACTTTGTAACTATAAAAGCTCACAGAGTGAAAGTTCAAAGCACAGTGTAGGTTTTGTTAAAACACTAATTAGGGATCTGAAGACTTGGCTTCCTTTTCCCCTCAGGGCTTGACCACTTGCTAGTTAGGTGCCTTTGGGTAAATCTTTTTACATCTTTGAATCTCAGTTTCCTCACTATTAAAATATTAAATTACCTTCTGATAAAGTTATTTTTAGGATTAAATGATTAAAAGAAAATTTTAGAAATGCCTTCTAGACAATAACATGGAATTTTATAATTCCATGTTTTATTAATGATTTTATTAATAATTATTTCATTTAGTCCTTCTAAAACATTCTATTTAATCCTTCTAAAAGCTTCCCATCAGCTTCTAATTCTGTGCGATCCTAGTTCAGTGTATTGGCCTTTTGACTTCCAGGCTAGTGTTATTTCCAAAAAAGCATAGCATTGTGGGAAGGAGTCAACTTTAGCTCTGTCAGTAATTTAATGGGTATTATGAAAACTTTTTAAACCTTGTCTTTAAACGAAAATTTTCCATGAACCGAGAAGTCTCATTTTTGAAGTTCTGACATTCTTTTCCTCTCTGCAGCTTTGTATTTAAATAATGTTTACTTTTTGCATCTGAAAATGTTTACTTTTTGATTGCATTTTTGTCTTGAATATTTGATTATCCAGTCTGTTAGTTGTATTAACCTAGTTATTATAATTGCAATCTTCTTATAATATTTATGTTCCCTTACATTTATTCTTAATTTCCAAAACACTTAGGACAGCAGTTCTCAAAGTATAGAACGCTGTGGGTTCCAAAGTCTCTTTCAGAGAATCTGCAAGGACAAAGCTGTTTTCCTAACAATGTTAAATGGCATTTGTGTTTTTCATCATATTGACATTTGCAGTGACAGTACAAAAGCAATGGTGAGCTGATACCTTATCAGGAATCAAGACAGTGGTACTAAAGACTACTTGTAGCCACTGTAATCTTCATTGCCAGGCACCCACATTGGGGAAAAAGCCAGTGTCACTTTAAAATATCCTTGATTAAAGCAGTAAGAATTATTAATTTTACTGAGGTTTACCCATGAGTATATGTCTTTTAATACTCTGTGTAAAAAAAAAAAAAAGGAAGTTTTACTGCATACCAGAGTAACTTGCCTATCTCCAAAAATTGTGTGAATTGAGAGCTAAAATAGGAGCTTCTTGCTTTTTTTCCATGAGATATCATTTTACTAGAAAGAATGAATGACAGAGGAACTGTGGTTATTCAGACTTGGGTATTTGGCAGACATTTTCTCAAAAATTAGTTAAGTGAGCCTTTTACTTCGAAGAAAACAACTGAAAGTATTTGTTCCCAATGACAAAACCTGAACTTCAAACAAAAATTAGAATTTTAGGAAAGTTACATATTCATTACTGTAAGCATGGCAGCTTCCCCATAGTTATAGACTTATCTGGTGAGATCAGTGATGTTATTAATGAATGTGAATTTTCATTATTGTGTAATAAAATATGTTACCGTTTAGAACATCTGCATTATTCATATCTTCCAAGTAACCAATTTATGATGTGATAAAAATCATGATGGGTAAAAGATTCATTCAAAATGTAAGATGGTGCATTGAATTTTAATATAACAGAGTACAAAATGTTCATTGATATTGTTTCAGATTCCATATCACAAATTATGAATCAAGAAATTGCAAATAGTCAAGATTGTTACTTGATTGTTACAAATTGTTACTCAAGAGAAAAGAACACCCACAATTATCTGAAAAGATTATTAAAATAATTCTCCTTTCCAACTGATGGTCTGTGTGAGCACTTACTTTTTTCATGTGCCAAAACAATCTTGCAGTCAGCTGAATACAGAGACATTAGTGTCTTTTCTTAAGTCAGTAATTACAGATATGTGCAAATAACTAAATCAATGCCACTACATTTTACTCCATTTTTTAAAATAGTAATTTCTCAAAAAAAGTTAACACAATGGGTTTATTGTAGATATTTGATAAATATATATCTTTAAATTTTTCAGTCTTAATTTCTATATGTAAATTGCTAACCTACTGCATAAAATGACAGTAGTACAGTAGGAGTAACAGAAGCCAACACTTATTGGGCACCTTCTGTCCAGAGTTCAAATGGTTAATATATTTAATATATAATATATAATTCTGACCACTTGATGTTAAAGTATTATTCCATTATAAGGATGAGGAAATGGAGATAACCAGAATTCAACAGCTTGCGAAGTCATGCAGCTAGTAAAAAGTTTAAAAATTAAGTGTTTTCACTACCTATGCTTACTGTGTACATTTTTGTAAAGTTGTGATTTTAACACCTAATATCCTAAACTATTTTTTTCAGAGATTACTGCAATGATCTTAAAATATCAGATAATAACACGGAATTTCTTTTAAATTTTAATGAGCTCATTGATAGAAAAACTCCGAACAACCCATCATGTAAGTATGCGTTAATTTGCAATAATTGCTTCACTGTGGTTATATCCAAAGTAGTCAAATCGTGGTTCAGTTTAGTTTGTTGGTATGCTGGTTTATTTATTTACTTTTTGAAGTTTTAATGGTAATGATTTGACCCTTAATTTTTTTATATATTATAGAAATTTTATTCTGTTATTAAGTAAAATCCAGTGTTCAAATCCAGGTATTCAATACTTGCAAAAGGTTAGATGTAAATAGTATATGCTTGCCTTGTTCCTCTCAAATTTGGGAAACTGAATTTGGAATGATCTTTTGAAGGTTCTTTACTGCATTGTTCTTTCCTCTATGCAGAGGAAAACACATTTTATTTTATTTTATTTTATTTATTCTTTACACCTCTATTAGAGTATAATTGCTTTACAATGGTGTGTTAGTTTCTGCTTTATAACAAAGTGAATCACTTATACATATATATATGTTCCCATATCTCTTCCCTCTTGTGTCTCCCTCCCTCCCACCCTCCCTATCCCACCCCTCCAGGCGGTCACAAAGCACCGAGTTGATCTCCCTGTGCTATGCGGCTGCTTCCCACTAGCTATCTACCTTACGTTTGGTAGTGTATATATGTCCATGCCTCTCTCGCGCTTTGTCACAGCTTACCCTTCCCCCTCCCCATATCCTCAAGTCCATTCTCTAGTAGGTCTGTGTCTTTATTCCTGTCTTACCCCTAGGTTCCTCATGACATTTTTTTTTCTTAAATTCCATATATATGTGTTAGCGTACGGTATTTGTCTTTCTCTCTGACTTACTTCACTCTGTATGACAGACTCTAGGTCTATCCACCTCATTACAAATAGCTCAATTTCGTTTCTTTTTATGGCTGAGTAATATTCCATTGTATATATGTGCCACATCTTCTTTATCCATCCATCCGATGATGGACACTTAGGTTGTTTCCATCTCCGGGCTATTTTAAATAGAGCTGCAATGAACATTTTGGTACATGACTCTTTTTGAATTATGGTCTTCTCAGGGTATATGCCCAGTAGTGGGATTGCTGAGTCATATGGTAGTTCTATTTGTAGTTTTTTAAGGAACCTCCATACTGTTCTCCATAGTGGCTGTACCAACTTACATTCCCACGAGCAGTGCAAGAGTGTCCCCTTTTCTCCACACCCTCTCCAGCATTTATTGTTTCTAGATTTTTTGATGATGGCCATTCTGACTGGTGTGAGATGATATCTCATTGTAGTTTTGATTTGCATTTCTCTAATGATTAATGATGTTGAGCATTCTTTCATGTGTTTGTTGGCAGACTGTATATTTTCTTTGGAGAAATGTCTATTTAGGTCTTCTGCCCATTTTTGGATTGGGTTATTTGCTTTTTGTTATTGAGCTGCATGAGCTGCTTGTAAATTTTGGAGATTAATCCTTTGTCAGTTGCTTCATTTGCAAATATTTTCTCCCATTCTGTGGGTTGTCTTTTGGTCTTGTTTACGGTTTCTTTTGCTGTGCAAAAGCTTTGAAGTTTCATTAGGTCCCATTTGTTTATTTTTGTTTTTATTTCCATTTCTCTGGGAGGTGGGCCAAAAAGAATCTTGCTGTGATTTATGTCATAGAGTGTTCTGCCTGTGTTTTCCTCTAAGAGTTTGATAGTTTCTGGCCTTACATTTAGGTCTTTAATCCATTTTGAGCTTATTTTTGTGTATGGTGTTAGGGAGTGATCTAATCTCATACTTTTAAATGTACCTGTCCAGTTTTCCCTGCATCACTTATTGAAGAGGCTGTCCTTTCTCCACTATACATTCCTGTCTCCTTTATCAAAGATAAGGTGACCATATGTGTGTGGGTTTATCTCTGGGCTTTCTATCCTGTTCCATTGATCTTTCTGTTTTTGTGCCAGTACCATACTGTCTGGATTACTGTAGCTTTGTAGTATAGTCTGAAGTCAGGGAGCCTGATTCCTCCAGCTCCATTTTTCGTTCTCAAGATTGCTTTGGCTATTCGGGGTCTTTTGTGTTTCCATACAAATTGTGAAATTTTTTGTTCTAGTTCTGTGAAAAATGCCAGTGGTAGTTTGATAGGGATTGCATTGAATCTATAGATTGCTTTGGGTAGTAGAGTCATTTTCACAATGTTGATTCTTCCAATCCAAGAACATGGTATATCTCTCCATCTATTTGTATCATCTTTAATTTCTTTCATCAGTGTCTTATAATTTTCTGCATACAGGTCTTTTGTCTCCTTAGGTAGGTTTATTCCTAGATATTTTATTCTTTTTGTTGCAGTGGTAAATGGGAGTGTTTTCTTGATTTCACTTTCACGTTTTTCATCATTAGTGTAAAGGAATGCCAGAGATTTCTGTGCATTAATTTTGTATCCTGCAACTTTACCAAATTCATTTATTAGCTCTAGTAGTTTTCTGGTAGCATCTGTAGGATTCTCTATGTATAGTATCATGTCATCTGCAAACAGTGACAGCTTTACTTCTTCTTTTCCAATTTGGATTCCTTTTATTTCCTTTTTTTCTCTGATTGCTGTGGCTAAAACGTCCAAAACGATGTTGAATAAGAGTGGTGAGAGTGGGCAACCTTGTCTTGTTCCTAATCTTAGTGGAAATGCTTTCAGTTTTTCACCATTGAGGATTATGTTGGCTGTGGGTTTGTCATATATGGCCTTATTATGTTAAGCTAAGTTCCCTCTATGCCTACTTTCTGCAGGGTTTTTAACATAAATGAGTGTTGAATTTTGTTGAAAGCTTTTTCTGCATCTATTGAGATGATCATATGGTTTTTCTCCTTTAATTTGTTAATATGGTTTATCACATTGATTTGTGTATATTTAAGAATCCTTGCATTCCTGGGATAAATCCCACTTGATCATGGTGTATGATCCTTTTAATATGCTGTTGGATTCTGTTTGCTAGTATTTTGTTGAGGATTTTTGCAACTATGTTCATCAGTGATACTGGCCTGTAGTTTTCCTTCTTTGTGACATCCTTGTCTGGTTTTGGTATCAGCGTGATGGTGGCCTCATAGAATGAGTTTGGGAGTGTTCCTCCCTCTGCTATATTTTGGAAGAGTTTGAGAAGGATAGGTGATAGCTCTTCTCTAAATGTTTGATAGAATTCGCCTGTGAAGCCATCTGGTCCTGGGCTTTTGTTTTGGAAGATTTTTAATCACAGTTTCAATTTCAGTGCTTGTGATTGGTCTGGTCATATTTTCTATTTCTTCCTGATTCAGTCTTGGCAGGTTGTGCATTTCTAAGAATTTGTCCATTTCTTCCATGTTGTCCATTTTATTGGCATAGAGTTGCTTTTAGTAATCTCTCATCTTTTGTATCTCTGCAGTGTCAGTTGTTACTTCTCCTTTTTCATTTCTAATTCTATTGATTTGAGTCTTCTCCCTCATTTTCTTGATTGAGTCTGGCTAATAGTTTATCAATTATTTTTATCTTCTCAAAGAACCAGCTTTTAGTTTTATTGATCTTTGCTATCATTTCCTTCATTTCTTTTTTATTTCTGATCTGATTTTTATGATTTCTTTCCTTTTGCAAACTTTGGAGTTTTTTTGTTCTTCTTTCTCTAATTGCTTTAGGTTAGGTTGTTTATTTGAGATGTTTCCTGTTTCTTAAGGTAGGATTGTATTGCTATAAACTTCCCTCTTAGAACTGCTTTTGCTGCATCCCATAGGTTTTGGGTCGTTGTGTCTCCATTGTCATTTGTTTCTAGGTATTTTTTGATTTCCTCTTTGATTTCTTCAGTGATCACTTCATTATTAAGTAGTGTATTGTTTAGCCTCCATGTGTTTGTATTTTTTACAGATCTTTTCCTGTGATTGATATCTAGTCTCATAGCGTTGTGGTCGGAAAAGATACTTGATACAATTTCAATTTTTTTCTTTTTTTTTTTTTTGCGGTACACGGGCCTTTCACTGTTGTGGCCTCTCCCATCGCGGAGCACAGGCTCCAGACGCGCAGGCTCAGCTGCCATGTCTCATGGGCCCAGCCGCTCCGCGGCATGTGGGATCTTCCTGCACCGGGGCACAAACCCGTGTCCCCTGCATCGGCAGGCGGACTCTCAACCACTGCGCCACCAGGGAAGCCCTCAATTTTGTTAAATTTACCAAGGCTCGATTTGTGACCCAAGATATGATCTATCCTGGAGAATGTTCCATGAGCACTTGAGAAAAATGTGTATTCTGTTGTTTTTGGATGGAATGTCCTATAAGTATCAATTAAGTCCATCTTGTTTAATGTATCATTTAAAGCTTGTGTTTCCTTATTTATTTTCATTTTGGATGATCTGTCCATTGGTGAAAGTGGAGTGTTAAAGTCCCCTACTATGAATGTGTTACTGTCGATTTCCCCTTTTATGGTTGTTAGTATTTGCCTTATGTATTGAGGTGCTCCTATGTTGGGTGCATAAATATTTATAATTGTTATATCTTCTTCTTGGATCGATCCCTTGATCATATGTAGTGTCCTTCTTTGTCTCTTCTAATAGTCTTCATTTTAAAGTCTATTTTGTCTGATATGAGAATTGCTACTCCAGCTTTCTTTTGGTTTCCATTTGCATGGAATATCTTTTTCCATCCCCTTACTTTCAGTTTGTATGTGTCTCTAGGTCTGAAGTGGTTCTCTTGTAGACAGCATATATATGGCTCTTGTTTTTGTATCCATTCAGCCAATCTGTGTCTTTTGGTGGGAGCATTTAGTCCATTTACATTTAAGGTAATTATCGATATGTATGTTCCTATTCCCATTTTCTTAACTGTTTTGGGTTCGTTAAAGTAGGTCTTTTCCTTCTCTTGTGTTTCCTGCCTAGAGAAGTTCCTTTAGCATTTGTTGTAAAGCTCGTTTGGTGGTGCTGAACTCTCTCAGCTTTTGCTTGTCTATAAAGGTTTTAATTTCTCCATCAAATCTGAATGAGATCCTTGCTGGGTAGGGTAATGTTGGTTGCAGGTTTTTCTCCTTCATCACTTTAAATATGTCCTGCCAGTCCCTTCTGGCTTGCAGATTTTCTGCTGAAAGATCAGCTGTTAACCTTATGGGGATTCCCTTGTGTGTTATTTGTTGTTTTTCCCTTGCTGCTTTTAATATGTTTTCTTTGTATTTAATTTTTGACAGTTTGATTAATATGTGTCTTGGCGTATTTCTCCTTGGATTTATCCTGTATGGGACTCTCTGTGCTTCCTGGACTTGATTAACTATTTCCTTTCCCATATTAGGGAAGTTTTCAACTATAATCTCTTCAAATATTTTCTCAGTCCCTTTCTTTTTCTCTTCTTCTTCTGGAACTCCTATAATTCGATTGTTGGTGTTTTCATGTTGTCCCAGAGGTCTCTGAGACTGTCCTCAGTTCTTTTCATTCTTTTTTCTTTATTCTGCTCTGCAGGAGTTATTTCCACTATTTTATCTATCAGGTCACTTATCCGTTCTTCTGCCTCAGTTATTCTGCTATTGATCCCATCTAGAGTATTTTTAATTTCATTTATTGTGTTGTTCTTCATTGTTTGTTTCATCTTTAGTTCTTCAAGGTTCTTGTTAAATGTTTCTTGCATTTTGTCTATTCTATTTCCAAGATTTTGGATCATCTTTACTATCATTATTCTGAATTCTTTTCCAGGTAGACTGCCTATTTCCTCTTCATTTGTTAGGTCTGGTGGGTTTTTATCTTGCTCCTTCATCTGCTGTGTGTTTTTCTGTCTTCTCATTTTGCTTATCTTACTGTGTTTGGGGTCTCCTTTTTGCAGGCTGCAGGTTCGTAGTTCCCATTGTTTTTGGCGTCTGTCTCCAGTGGCTAAGGTTGGTTCAGTGGGTAGTGTAGGCTTCCTGGTGGAGGGGACTAGTGCCTGTGTTCTGGTGGATGAGGCTGGATCTTGTCTTTCTGGTGGGCAGGTCCACGTCTGGTGGTGTGTTTTGGGGTGTCTGTGGCCTTATTATGATTTTAGGCAGCCTCTCTGCTAATGGGTGGGGCTGTGTTCCTGTCTTGCTAGTTGTTTGGCATAGAGTGTCCAGCACTGTAGCTTGCTGGTCGTTGAGTGAAGCTGGGTGCTGGTGTTGAGATGGAGATCTCTGGGAGATTTTCGCCATTTGATATTATGTGGAGCTGGGAGGTCTCTTGTGGACCAGTGTCCTGAAGTTGGCTCTCCCACCTCAGAGGCACAGCAGTGACTCCTGGCTGCAGCACCAAGAGCCTTTCATCCACACAGCTCTTCAATTTGGGATGGTTCGTTGTCTATTCATGTATTCCACAGATGCAGGGTACATCAAGTTGATTGTGGAGATTTAATCTGCTGCTTCTGAGGCTGCTGGGAGAGATTTCCCTTTCTCTTCTTTGTTCCCACAGCTCCCAGGGTTCAGTTTTGAATTTGGCCCCGCCTCTGCTTGTAGGTCGCCGGAGGGCTTCTGTTCTTTGCTCAGACAGGACGGGGTTAAAGAAGCAGCTGCTTCGGGGACTCTGGCTCACTCAGGCCTGGGGGAGGGAGGGGTACGGAGTGCGGGGCAGGTCTGCGGCGGCAGAGGCCCGCGTGAAGTTGCACCAGCCTGAGGTGTGCCGTGCGTTCTCCCGGGGAAGTTGTCCCTGGATCCCGGGACCCTGGCAGTGGCGGGCTGCACAGGCTCCCCGGAAGCGGGGTGTGGATAGTGACCTGTGCTCGCACACAGGCTTCTTGGTGGCGGCAGCAGCAGCCTTAGCGTCTCATCCCTGTCTCTGGGGTCCGCGCTTTTAGCCGTGGCTCACGCCTGTCTCCGGAGCTCCTTTAAGCAGTGCTCTTAATCCCCTCTCCTCGCGCACCAGGAAACAAAGAGGCAAGAAAAAGTCTCTTGCCTCTTCGTCAGGTCCAGACTTTTCCCCGGACTCCCTCCCGGCTAGCTGTGGCGCACTATCCCCCTTCAGGCTGTGTTCACGCCGCCAGTCCTCTCCCTGCGCTCCGACAGAAGCCCAAGCCTCAGCTCCCAGACCCGCCCGCCCCGGCGGGTGAGCAGACAAGCCTCTAGGGCTGATGAGTGATGGTCGCCACCGATCCTCTGTGCGGGAATCTCTCCGCTTTGCCCTCCGCACCCCTGTTGCTGTGCTCTCCTCCTCGGCTCCGAAGCTCCCCCCTCCACCCCCCCACAGTCTCCGCCCGTGAAGGGGCTCCTAGTGTGTGGAAACCTTTCCTCCTTCACGGCTCCCTCTCACTGGTGCAGGTCCCGTCGCTATCCTTTTGTCTCTGTTTATTCTTTTTTCTTTTGCCCTACGTGGGGAGTTTCTTGCCTTTTGGGAGGTCTGAGGTCTTCTGCCAGCGTTCAGTAGGTGTTCTGTAGGAGTTGTTCCATGTGTAGATGTATTTCTGGTGTATCTGTGGGGAGGAAGGTGATCTCTTCGACTTACTCTTACGCCATCTTCCCCTCGTCCTGGGGTTTTATCTTGATCACAGTTAACATTAATCTTAAAAAATATGCATCTATAATTTACCATTTTATGAAGTAAATCAAGTTAGAATGGCTCAATTTTAGTAGTTAGTTTTTAACAAGTTGATTTGTCTTTCAGAGAAATTTGCATCATTTATACTCTGAAACCTCATAGAGATTTGTGGATTCTGGGCTCTTAAAACATTTAAAAATCTTAACTGTTTTTTCTTCCTAAAATTACCCTATTTATTAAAAAGTACAATCAGGAGAAAAGGCAGTATACTTAGGAAATAAGAGAGAAAAACCAACTGCCTGGCAAAAATTACCTTAGTAAATATAACTTGAAGATAAAAGTACACATAAATGACTTGTTTGTTCTCTTTCTCCTTCTTCCATCTTCTCCCTTCTGCTCTCGCTCGTCCTTCTTCTCTCTTTTTCTTTTCTTCTTAAAAGTTATTTCTCCTGCTATCAGGAAGGGTTAAATAAAGCATTTCCTCAGTTATAAAAAAAGAAAATCCCTTCTTAAAGCTGTCTCTCAAACTTATATTTATCTCATAAGAAATTACTACTGAGCACCTCTAAGACGAGTTAGCCGGTTGCTCGAAAGAGCCACTCTGGAAACCTGTCATGGGTGGGTGAAGTCTGCATTGATCATGCCTGAACACGTGTGATTTCAAAACTTTCTGCTCAGTGTGAGCTCGTTCTGAGCAGAACCTTTACAATGTTATTATTTATTTCCAAGAGAGAACTGAAATAATAAGATTATTGAATACTCCTTTAATTGGATGTCTCGTCTCAGAGAAGTACAAGTGTTTAAAGAAAATACTTTTAGTAAAATAGCGCTAATATCCATAGTGTTATTTATGTTCTTCAGTCTCTTCCTTCATTTCAATTAACTTTTTTCTGCCTCCCCTATAATTCTGTGGGAAATGTTTGAGATGATTATATAAAAAATTGAGAACTTACTAGATGTTTTATTATAAGAGTTAATAGCTATGAAATAATTTCTATTTTCCTGTGACAGTGTTATAGATTTTTCTCAATCATACTTTACCTCATGTTATCAATAATCTGTAAAACCAACTCTAAAAGTACATATCAGTGATTGAAATGTAACTGTCCTAAATGGTTTTTTTTTTAAAGAGGTACAAGTTTAACTTTGCTTTATAAAAGTACTTAATCCATCCGTAAAATTACAATTCTCATCTATTGTTTAAGTTAATTTATTAAACTACCTAAATGTGAATGCTGTAGAGTGGTTGTCTTCTTCATATTCTTCTTTATTTTTGAATTAAAGTAAAAATGAAAAGTGTAAATGTATAAAACAGTAAAGCTTAATACTAATAATCTATTTATTGCGTGTAACCAGCTGCAGGAGACAGATTTCAAGATTGATTTTAGGCTTAGAGCATAATGAAAATATGAATCAAACTATGAAATTACTTGCAACATTGATTTATATTACAGATTAAAACAATGGTCTCTTTTGTTTTACCTAAAAGGATTTAAGAATTAAAAGGATTTAAGAATTAAAATATATCACTCACTTTCCAAAAGGATTATTTTTTTTATAGTGATTGTTTCTAAAACAAGGTAATAAAAGTTCCTAGAATGAATTGAAATGAAGTCTAAAATATGGATTAAATTGATCCTTTAATCTTGAGTGAAAGATACATTGAGGTAAAATAATTAAAAGGAACTAAAATATTTTCTAGCCTATGCCACCCCCAACTCTTGCGGTAATATAATATTAACTAAGACCATATATTCCATATCTGAATAAAATGAAATAAGAAGTGTGAAGTTTCAGTTGGTACTTGTAGGTTATTTCAGAGCTTTATGGGCTTAGAGCAGAGAAGCCAAGAGAAAGGGAAGAAGGCAACACTTTTTGTTTAAGAGAGTGTATTCATTGACCCTTGGTCCTCGTCATCTCTTCCCTCCATTACCTTCAAACCTGGGCTAATACTCCCTTCAGTTACTCCACAAGTGACAGCCTGAAGCCTGTGCTCTTTCATCAATACCAGCAGATTCCAAAAGCCGGTCTTGGAGCAGTGCTGGTCTGTGATAAGTTATTCTGTTCCTTGGCCCCAAAACAGAAAACAAAAAAACAAACAAAGAAAACCCTATATGTATTATGTAGTTTTATATTTAGGCATAAAATCGTCTGTGAAATTATGATACTTTGGAATCCTTATCTTTTTGATAGCATTTATAAAATAATTTGCCTCATTTAGAATTGGTTTTTCCACTTCTAATTTTGTCCATATCCTGAAAAATGGAAGAGGAACAATATAAAAAATGTAGGAAATTAATAAGGTTACATTTTTAAATTCATAGAAATATTATCCACTCTAAATTGCTTCTGGAAATAGAAAATGTTTGTTTCGTTACTATCCTAATTAAACTATGTGGGTGTAATTGAGGCTTTCCTTCTCCGTTAGGCAATACGGACTTGATTAATAGAGTCTTGCTGGATGCCGGCTTTACAAATGAACTTGTCCAGAATTACTGGAGTAAGCAGAAAAACATGTAAGTGTTTGTCTTATTAATAAAAGATATATATTCTGTATTTCAGTTTAGCTTCTCTCTGGGAAATTTTTGGAAAATAAATCTCAAATTTAAAGTTTATTATTTATCTTTAATAACCGTTTCCCAAGAAAACCATTTTGCAGTTGTTGACAACTTGAATTTTCAGTTGTGGGTGTGTGTCAGGACTAACATCTACCATTACTCAGCTTTACGCATGTATATGCTACAGTGTGAATGATCAAATTAAATAGGTGTGCTTGCGTGTGTCTCAGTGTTGGTGGTAAACTAGGGCTTCTAGTGAATGTTCAGTTAGCTTTCTAATAGCCCTGCCCTACAGCCAGTCAAGACGGAGAAATCTGACGATGGTTCTCGTTTCCAGTCTCTTCTCCGCCCCATTTCCAATCAACCACCAAGTGCTAAATATTGTTTCTAAAAATGTTTTCCTCTCTGCTTCATACTCAGGGTTCTAATTGTTTTCCATATCTAAGAAATCACAGCAGTGATGTCTCCGCCTTTAGGGCTTCCAATTCCTCTGCCCACGGGCCCCAGGCTGTTCTCCATGTAACTCATACTTTCCAGAGTCTCACTTTTAAAACGGAGCCCTAACTTCAGGGTGAAGCAGCCTCTCCAGCGTGGATTTCATGATCACTCATGAGCTGACCATTCTTCAGAAGCTTATACTTGCAACTTTACCTCCTGTTGTTTCTCACCTCATGCCTTATGCTTTTATTACACCAAATACTACCACTCTTCACTAGCTTTCCCTTACATATACTCTTTTCTTTACATGTGATGTCTTCCTGCCATCTGTGTTAACTCCCATTCCATCTTCAGCATGCAGCTATCTCATTATTTCTTATGAAATGTCTTCCTTAAGCATCCTCCCTTTAACTGTTTCTTAGATATTTTAAGAAATATCTAAAAACTATGTTTTATTAAAACATAGTTTACATCTATTGATACATTTACTTCGGCTTCCTTTATCTCAGGAACTCATTCTGTTTCTCTTTGTACCACCAACACCTAAACTAACACCTTACAAAGAATAAGTTGAATGAAATTTCCTTCTTTTGTCTTCTGTTCCAGCAAGGGAGTGAAAGCACGGTTTGTTGTGACTGATGGTGGGATTACCAGAGTTTATCCCAAAGAGTAAGTTCAAATAGCATCTGTAAAAATTACTAGATTACAAAGGACTACTCCAAGGATCTGTACCTTACTGTATAAGGAAGCCATTCTTCAGAGAAACTGATCATTATTAGTAGTTAAATTGGAATTTACCTGAAGTACTTAATTATTAAAATACTCCATTTCTTTCAAAAATGCTGTTATAATTCTTCAATGATGTTTTTGCTTGTCATATATATTACAACATTGAAGAGGTTATCAAAGAGATTTCTCTCTTCATAGACATAAGCTAACCTGGTTAAATGAACATAATGGTTATTACAAATATGTCAATTGGCAATGTTTGCATAGCACTTCATTGTTTTCACTGTTCTATGGATTTTATCTGTTTATCTTCAGAAGAGTCCATAAAGTGGGCTGTGTAGGCTTATTTATATTAATTGACTTATTAACTGACTTGTCTATAATTACCTGGCTAGTAAATGGCAGAGTAAAACTAGACGTCAGCTTTTTCTGCTCCTTAGTTTAATTCTAAGCAGATCTGTTGCTTAGTAGTGAATGTCATTTACACCATCAATTACCACTATCTTCCTTAGACATACCTGAGATACAGACATATCTGTAAAGTTCAGTGGTGTCCACAAAGGGAAAAGTAAGTTATCGAGTAGATTAAAGAATAAAAATGATGACCCATTTCCTCCTTAGGGCTGGAGAAAATTGGCAAGAAAACCCAGAAACATATGAGGACAGCTTTTATAAAAGAAGTCTTGATAACGATAACTATGTTTTCACTGCTCCGTACTTTAACAGTAAGTATTGCTTTAGAATTCAGCCATCTCAATTCCTTTTTTAAAAATAAATGATTGCTACTACCTGCTTCCCCCCACACAAACAATATATTTTATGTTATTTGCTCAGAATAGTCATCATTAAGCATATACCATGTGCACGACATTGGAAGGACAGAAGCATCCATTTAGTTGAGGAAGTAAAATGCATCTACAAGAAATCAGCCACCCAGTAATGTAAAGACAGCATATCTACAGGCATGCATAATACATTGAAACACATATAGATCATCCCTCATTTCACAAACTGCAAATATATTTAAGAATGTTTAATGAATTTTAAAAATGTAATTAATCAGTTTGTTCTTTAATTGGTATTAGTTGCATAACATTTATAAAAATTAATAATAGCCTATATTTTAAAATACTTTATTGGGTTCTCTCCCTAAAACTTTCTAATTTAATCCTTCATCCTTTCTGGGGGTTGGTTCTACCATCACCATTTTCACAAATGGGGAAACTCAAGTTCAGAGAATTTCAGTTTTTCCAGGAATATGTATCTTTTACAGTTTTACAGCAGTTTTGTGAATCTAAGATCAATCTTTCTGCTTTACTTCAGCAGCCTCCCCAATATTGTAGTAAGTGTCAAAGCAGGGATTTGGTGTGCATCCTTTATTGTGAGAGTGATGCAGCCAAGCTGAGTAATTCTCATTCCAAAGTCAATTCATGCAAACCAATTCCTGGACACTCTAATTAGCCTGCTATAAAATGGAAGAAAAGGGAAGAGGAGACCACTTCTTGATAACATATTTATGCTAGAACATTTAAGTAAAACAGTATCCACCTGTACCTATTAAAAGAAATGTAATATTATTTGCTTTATCTAGACAGGTCTATTTTTCCTTTTTTTTTAGAAAGCGGACCTGGTGCTTATGAATCGGGCATTATGGTAAGCAAAGCTGTAGAAATATACATCCAGGGAAAACTTCTTAAACCTGCAGGTAAGCACATACATTGTACACATACACACAACCAAAACTAAATGTGACCTACTGTTTATATTATCAACTGGCACTGCTTTTCAGGAAGGCTATCAGAAAGCTTCAACGAAAATAAAGTCAAATTTGAAAAATAAAATGAAACACAATTAGTTACGTATGAGATTGGGGATAAAATAAGAGTTGAGTTTTCAAAGAAGTGTGTATGTTTATACACTCTTGACATAAATTTAGGGAGTCAGTTTCGTGTTGTATATCAAAATTCTAATTGCTGGATTGATCCAGCAATTCCACTCAGAAGTCTATCCTATAAAGTATTTCAAATATACAAAAGTATAGATATGGGCAAGGATGTGAATATTTGTAATAATTTAAACATGAAAACTTAAGTTTCCATCATTGGGGGAAAAGATAAATTGTGGCATATCTATACTATGTATCTGTTAAAAAGAATTAGGTAGGGATCTATTAAAAAAACGCTTACAATAAAATATATAGAATAATGAGTCTTTTGGTGAAAGCAATCAAGCAAATGAAAAAGTTCATAAAACTAAGCATCAGTGGGAATTAGAAGTGGGCTGGAATGAACAGATGCAGTAAAAGTTAAAAAAAAAAGTATAATTCAGTATTGTTTGAACTTTAGAAGAAATAGGCCAGATTGAGAAAGTAGATTAACTCATGTCTGCTCTTGAGGGCAATTTCACCCCCCAGTGGTTGAACTGCATACATTCACTCCATCATTCACTCAGCAACTCATTCACTCCTTCCTTCATTCTCTCAATTGCTCATTTACTCATTCAATCTTATTCTCTCAATCACTCATTCACGTGCCACCTATTCACCTACCTACTCATCCACTCATTTATCCACACTTCAGCAAGCATTTCTTTTTTTTTCTTTTTTTAATTTTTTTTAACATCTTTATCAGAGTATAATGCTTTACAATGATGTGTTAGTTTCTGCTGTATAACAAAGTGAATCAGCTATACATGTACATATATCCCCATATCTCCTCCCTTTTGCGTCTCCCTCCCACCCTCCTTTTCCCACCCCTCTAGGTGGTCACAAAGCACCAAGCTGATCTCCCTGTGCTATGCGGCGGCTTCCCACTAGCTATTTTACATTTGGTAGTATATATACGTCCATGCCACTCTCTCACTTCATCCCAGCTTACCCTTTCCCCTCCCCATATCCTCAAGTCCAATCTCTACATCTGCATCTTTATTCCTGTCCTGCCCCTAAGTTCTTCAGAACCTTTTTTTTTTTTTAGATTCCATATATATGTGTTAGCATATGGTATTTGTTTTTCTCTTTCTGACTTACTTCACTCTGTATGACAGTCTCTAGGTCCATCCACCTCACTCCAAATAACTCAATTTCGTTCCTTTTTATGGCTGAGTAATATTCCATTGTATATATGTGCCACATCTTTGGTTGCCACATCATGGTTGTTTCCATGTCCTGGCTATTGTAAATAGAGTTGCAGTGAACATTGTGGTACATGACTCATTTTGAATTATCATTTTCTCAGGGTATATGCCCAGTAGTGGGATTGCTGGGTTGTGTGGTAGTTCTATTTTTAGTTTTTTAAAGAACCTCCATACTGTTCTCCATAGTGGCTGTATCAATTTACATTCCCACCAACAGTGCAAGAGTGTTCCCTTTTCTCCACACCCTCTCCAGCATTTATTGTTTCTAGATTTTTTGATGATGGCCATTCTGACTAATGTGAGATGATACCTCATGTAGTTTTGATTTGCATTTCTCTAATGATTAGTGATGTTGAGCACCCTTTCATGTGTTTGTTGGCAATCTGTATATCTTCTTTGGAGAAATGTCTATTTAGGTCTTCTGCCCATTTTGGGATTGGTTGTTTGTTTTTTTGATATTGAGCTGCATGTGCTGCTTGTATATTTTGGAGATTAATCCTTTGTCAGTTGCTTCGTTTGCAAATATTTTCTCCCATTCTGAGGGTTGTCTTTTCATCTTGTTTATGGTTTCCTTTGCTGTGCAAAAGCTTTTAAGTTTCATTAGGTCCCATTTGTTTATTTTTGTTTTTATTTCCCTTTCTCTAGGAGGTGGGTCAAAAAGGATCTTGCTGTGATTTATGTCATGGAGTGTTCTGCCTGTGTTTTCTTCTAAGAGTTTGATAGTGTCTGGCCTTACATTTAGCTCTTTAATCCATTTTGAGTTTATTTTTGTGTATGGTGTTTGTTAGGGAGTGTTCTAATTTCATTCTTTTACATGTAGCTGTCCAGTTTTCCCAACACCACTTATTGAAGAGGCTGTCTTTTCTCCATTGTATATTCTCAGCAAACATTTCTTAAGCACCTACTGCATGCACTGGTCAGGTTAGGGAAGCCTCTTAAAACCCACCACCTTGAATGACCTCATATTTATAAAGCTATTCCTGACACTCCTTTTTTTAAGCCTCCTTTATTAGTTAATATACCAGGTTATAGTAAATAAATGTGTGTATAAACGAAGTTTATATAACAGTTTAAGAGCTATTAGCATTACTTTTTAATGAAAACCCCAAGAAATATATGTCTGTAATAAACATTATAAAATAGCATTAAATTGAATATAAATTATTTAAATTATCATACCCTAGAAATTATATTGTAAGCTAATTAAATTTGCCACCTTTTAAATGAATTTGAATCAGCTTTTCAATGTATATCTGCAATTAAACAGATTTTTTTTTTTTTAATCTTAAGAAACTTACATTTGCCTGCTCAGGAATTTTTAAATGTGAGAGGAAAGATAAATGAGAATTATAGCTACATTTTTTAAATGCATGTGTCAATTTTTCTTTACATGATTGTTTCAGTTGTTGGAATTAAAATTGATGTAAACTCCTGGATAGAGAATTTCACCAAAACATCAATCAGGGATCCGGTAAGATAACTTTTTAAAAAATTCTTATGCTACATTTACTGATCTTAGAAAGCAAAGTCTTATACAGTGACAAAATAAATTTTCGATGCAACTACATTGAAGCAGAATTATGAATTACCCTTTTTTCAAAGAATTTTTTGTTTAGTCAACTAATAAATAATAGGAAAATATTTTAGTATTATAATTTAAAATGCTAGTTTAAATATTTATTGGCTGATCTTTTCTAATTTGTAAAGATAAAGCTATTGACTATCGTTTAATCTTTTATACTAATTATTATAAAAGTTCTAATTACAATATGGTAATAATTAAAATGATATAATTAAAATCCAACTAGAAAGATAATATGAGGTGATAACTGTATTTCTGTCTTTCAGTGTGCTGGTCCAGTTTGTGACTGTAAAAGAAACAGTGATGTAAGAGAACTCTTTAAAATGGAATTTTTAAGTACAATTTTTTGTGTTACTCTTCCTAAGACTCTAATGATAAAGAAAGATGCAGGAAGGTTTAGTCAAATGCTAAAAAAATATTGTATGGAATTGTGAACTAATTCATAGATAAGAATTTGAATTATATGCTTTTAATTCCTAACCTTAAACATTAGAAGCATTTTAAGATATTCATTAAAAAGCCATATCAATATAGACTGTATTCGCTTCAGTCTCAGTTGTGTTAGATTCTTTTGTACATATAAATACAAATTCGTTTCTGACCAGAGTTTCTAAACTGAAGCATATTTATTGATTATCCGTGCAATCTTCCCTCATCTTTTGCACTTTATCTGAATTTTTCACACTGTGTTTATAGTGGTGAGAAAGATTTTTTAACTAAACCTTGGTATTACATAGTTTTACTTGCCTGGATTGGATTTTACATTGTCTTCTATTACTTCCATTTCTGTTTGAGAAATTGAAAAAGCAAATGTCAACTTGCTTTGTTCCAAGCCGAAGATGCTGTAAGAATGGTACTAGATAAATTATTCATATAATGAATAAGAATGACAAATTCCACTATTTTCTTTCAGTCCTCTTATGTATGTCTATATATTTCCAAAGGAAGCAGGGGTTTCATGTCATTTTATTCACTCCTAGTCTTGTGAAATCATAAGCCAGTAATTTTAATTATTTTTGTAACATCCATTTTACATAGACTATGTATCAGCTGTTTTTAGAGCAAAGGTTTTAGCAAGCTCCTTTCATATTAGAAAAATAGAGTGCATTACGTCACCAAATCTCGAAAACAATGTTTTTGTGATTTTATATAATAAAAATTATTAAATTGATTCATGCATTTAAACATAATTTAAACTGGATGGGAATACTTTAGGATATATGATTATTTTTCCTCTGTCAGAGGCATTTTTTTGGTCTTGTTTCCTGCTTTTACATCTCAAATTATCCAATCAAATATTTTTAGTATAAAATAGTTATAAATAACCTCATGCTGCTGCTTTTTATTTTTAAGCCTGTGATGAATATTGCCCCAAATGGATTTTTCTTAATGTCCTTCTTGTCAAAATCTTAAGTATGTGTTTAAAATAATAATTGTACATTATTAAATGTTTTCGTTTATCCAATTTCCTGGTTCATTTAGATGACAGTGGGGTGGTGAAAAGATTATTTCTAATTTGTTCTTATGTTTTCGTTCAGACTGAGTTGACTTTTTTTTTTTGGTCTATGTTGGGTCTTCCTTGCTGCACGCGGGCTTTCTTTAGTTGCAGCAAGCAGGGGCTACTCTTCATTGTGGTGCAGTGGCTTCTCTTGCTGCGGAACACAGGCTCTACGTGCGCAGGCTTCAGTAGTTGCGGCGTGTGGGCTCAGTCGTTGTGGCTTAGTTGCTCCGCGGCATGTCGGATCTTCCCGGACCAGGGCTCAAACCCGTTTTCCCCTGCATTGGCGGGCGGTTCTTAACCACTGCACCACCAGGGAAGTCCCTGAGTTGACTATTTTAACTGGACGGATCGTGGTGGAATTTCAAGCCTTGATGGTTTGACAGCAATCTATATGCATGCCCTTAATTTATTTCATCAGAATCTCCTGAGCATATATGTTCAAGAGAAGATATAGTTATCTAAGTTTTTCTCCTATTTTGTTATAATCATCTATATAATGGAGTAATGATTATGTAACCTAACCTTCCTAAAAAAGTGTATTAACTGTTATTTTTGTTTTGCTAGGTAATGGATTGTGTGATTCTAGATGACGGTGGGTTTCTTTTGATGGCAAATCATGATGATTACACTAACCAGGTATGTACCTAAAGTGGCAAGGAGTAGGGTTTCCAAAGTGTGTTTCCCTGATCAACATTACAAAACCCCTTCACACCACTGTAAAAATTGATAATTGAAGTTCTTAATGTAAATATAAACCATCAAGAAATGTATCCTAAAACTAGTTTTCCTTATATTTGTTAGCTGAGTTTACTTTCTGGTACGGTTACCATTAAAATATAGAGCTAAGGATTTTAACATCATATGAACTTTTTATCTCAGAAATTTAGAAAATTTTCACGTATTAATCAGTTGATAATGTCAGTCCTAATACATAGCTGGTTTGAAACAGATGAAAATTCTAACCTGAAATTTGGAAATTGGCAACAGTTAGGCTCTTTGGTTTACACAGGATTTTAAACAAAGTAGAATTAATTGCCAACTAATTTCATTTCTGAATCTGTATATCTGGCTTCTCTTTAAAAAACAAACAAAAAAGATCTCTCAATACTGGACAGTTTTCCTAAATTACAATATTTATGGGTTGGAATTGGTGAGCTAGAGGTTGTCCCTATAGATGGGACTCACTCCAGTTCAGCACAGTCCCTACAAGTTTCATTTTCTAGTTTCACCATTTCTCTTATTGGATTGTGACTTAAGGCTTAGTAAACTGTCCATTCCTTCCAAATAGGACAGGGAGCCATTCAGAAATGAGAATACCTAATCTCACTGGAGTTTTTTCAGAGTATCATATACTGGTTTATTACTTGCTTTTGTTTTCAAGCTCCTCAGTAGTTTTAGTTCTGTTTCTTTGTATCATTTCTTTTGTTTGTACTGGTTCAGGTGTTAATATTTGGCTTACATTTGACACTTTATTATTTTTTTCTGTACCAGATTGGAAGATTTTTTGGAGAGATTGATCCAAGTTTGATGAGACACCTGGTTAATATATCAGTTTATGCTTATAATAAATCTTATGATTATCAGTCAGTGTGTGAGCCTGGAGCTGCACCAAAACAAGGAGCAGGGCATCGCTCAGCATACGTGGTCAGTAATATGCAGCTCACCCTTCCATTCTCTCAGAGGGACTCTCAGTGTAGACTAATGTAATACTTTTTTATTCTATTTTATAGCCATCAATAGCAGACATATTACACATTGGCTGGTGGGCCACTGCTGCTGCCTGGTAAGTCAAAATTGTAGTTTTATTGGTATTGAGAGAAAAATGTTGTGAAATAGTAAAGAATGTGATGGAAAGATGGACATGTAGATAATTATTATGGGAACTAGTTTTTTCCTTTCCTACAGCACATATTGGCAGTATTCATAAGTATTTTTTCTTAATGATCACTGTAAAACTGTTACAGTTATTCAGCTTTTTGTATGAAAACAGTATTATGCTCAGGCACACTTCAGCCTTTTCAGGGGCTTCTTTTACCTATGGATCTGTTGAAACTCTTTTCGTTTGTATTTTTTGTTTATATTATACTCAATCCTTACATTTTAGGCATATTGATCTACAAAAAGTTACTATTTATTGCCTTCATTGTGCAAGTTAAATGTCTTCATCCATCAAATTCATGACATGATGACTTATCTTTCTACCTCTTCATTTTTCTTACAAAGGCTGGCATCATTTTAGAAGCATCATGTTCCTGAACTGGATCTAATTCTTTTCACTGGTTCTACCCTTCCTCCCTCCTTCCCCTCTTACCTATATCCTGCCATCTGTGAAAAGAAGACATTTAAACTGCTTATTGAGGCACTGTGGAAAGTCTGGAAGATCAAATTTGTCATTGTTTGGGTCTGATCAGTCAAGTAACTAATCCTCCTGTTGTGTCTGGGTCCATTCTCTCCCTCCCTCCCTCCCTCCCTCTCTCTCGCTCTCTCTTTTGTATCATTACCCTACTGTATTGTATAAGTTTTATTCCACGTATATTAATCTATAACGTTCACTTGATGTTGTGGCTTTCCCAGCGAAAATTAAATGATTATGCCATTTTATTAAAATAACAAAGATGTTAGATTAAAAATCCAATTTATTCTAAAAAAAATTGTGGAAAAGGGTGCTTTCTGTTCTGACAATGACATTTGTATATGAATTTACATAGGTTTTCTGAAGCTCATAGTCATCGTGAAATACTTGTCTTTATGCTATTTTCTGGCCAGAACCTTCCCCCTCCTCAACCTCCCCCCCCAACTTTTGTTTTAACTAAACTCAGTTCCAGATGAGTTTTTACTCATATTTGGCTCAATTGTCATTTACTGTAAAACTGATATATAGGGCATGCCATATGCCCTATATATAATATGTATATTGTATTTCATGAATGCCACATGATGTATTTACAAATATGTTCTATATTGTAGAGTAAATAGTTCGTAAACCCATGGTACAAAGTCATTTTTGTTTAGGGTTTTTTTTTCCTACCACAGAGCTTTAATAACTAAAATAAGGAGAAAATCTTGAGTGTGAAAACTGCGCACCAGAATGATGACATTCTCCCTCTTAGAGTTACCACTTCTCCTGGCTCTGATTTTGTATTAGGTGTCTTGACACATATGTGTCCCTCACTGGGTCCTGAACACATCTGATGACTTCATGGCTTCTTTTACAGAATGGAATTGACAATGTCTTGCATAATTTAAGAAATACTTATATAAAAATGCTCAACTTTCTATTCGCAAACTCTCAACTTTTTCCAAAAAGATGAAAAAGAAACGTGTTTGTGTACATGCCAAAAATACTCTGGTTTTTGTTAATTTATGAAGGAAAATATCAATACTTTTTCATATTTAAAATTCAGGTCTATTCTACAGCAGTTTCTCTTGAGTTTGACCTTTCCACGACTTCTTGAGGCAGGTATGTAAATGCTCAGATACTGTCATAATAATTAACATTTTCTTTTTGGATGCTCCGAGTTCAAAACTCAGAAAGTGCGTGTGTGTGAGAGAGAGAGAGATCGTCCATTTAACACTTTTGTAGGTTGAAATCTCTTTGTCAGAACTTTCCTACTGCCTTAGAAACATTCCTAGGTCACATTGGCCTCTGTTTTGCAGCTGTATTCAAACTCAAATGTATTCAAATTCATTTATTCTATTGATAGTTATTGGGCATCTTTAAGGGCTGCCACTACGCCACACGGAGTAAACAAGCCAGTTGAGGTGCCTGCCCTCATACATTTGTTTTGCTCTGTGAGAAATGAAAGCTCTGGGAGACCGACTGAAGTGTCCTCTCATGGTGATGGTCTTTATTTTCCCCACAGTTGAGATGGAAGATGACGACTTCACAGCCTCTCTATCAAAGCAGAGCTGCATTACCGAACAAACCCAGTATTTCTTCGATAACGATAGTAAATCATTCAGCGGTGTATTAGACTGTGGAAACTGTTCCAGGTAATTTGTTTCTTCATTTCTGGACTAGTCCTGTTTGACTAAGAAATTGTATTCACTTTTATAATCGTCACAGAAAATAACGGAGGTTGTCTTTTGAGTGCGAGAGGTCTGAATAACTGCTTTGAAAATAATCAGAGCTCTTCAGTTTCTCTGAAGGTTTTTAAAATTAATTCTAACTCTGCTAAGTTGTAATCCCTTCAACAGTAATAATTACGTGATCAAAAAAATTATACCCACTTTTAGGCAGAACATAGAGGAATTTGATTGTATTATATTTTGTCTAGAAAAATCCATATTAAAATTTTTCTAATGTTGAGATAGTTTCAGAGATTATTTTCTCTGATAAGATTAGAATTAATTATATTTACTAAACAGGTTAACAAAAATATTCTTGGCTAGTAAGTTTTACTTGTAGTCTTCACTTAAATTTAGAATTGAATGTATCTTTGAGTTGAAACTGAAAGAACTAGGAGAACATATCATTTCCTAAAATCAAGCTTAATGTTAGTCATCACCACCCATAAAACATCTTGAAAACATTTTGGAAGAGATGGAGAGGTTTAATTTTGTTGTAATGAGAGAGAGAAAGGCAAGGTGGGAGATTTTCGAAGTTTTGAAAGGAAAGGGATAATCCATGTCACAGGATCCCTGAGAACGGAGCAGAAAGGCACAGAGTTGGGACACTTTGTTTTCAGTAGCTGAGGACAGCTTGTTCTAGAAGAAATGTTAACAGAGAGAAGAGGAAAGATGAGGGGGTGAGGTAATCTGAGCAGCTGACAGGGATGGAATAGGTAGTTGCTAGGCGATTTGGAAAAGAAGTCTATAACAGTTAAAAATATATATTTTTTCACAGGGGGTTAACTGAAACTAGCACAAATTTTTAATAGACATGGTCAGTATGATTTTATGAGTTACTTTATGAAACCTGTATATCCTAGGAGGAGGAAGAGGAAAGGGGCAGAGTAAGGCATGTACTCAGAAAAAATCAGACTGTCTTGTTTCGAGATTAGTATATCAGAACATCACCTTCAGGAAACAGAACTGTGGCATGTTTAATGGGTACATCAGAAAGAGTTTAGAGTCTTTGGGCTTTCATTGATTGATGTTCAGTAATAGCAACATATACTTTAAAAAATGACTAAGGGGCTTCCCTGGTGGTGCAGTGGTTGAGAGTCCGCCTGCCGATGCAGGGGACACGGGTTCGTGCCCCGGTCTGGGAAGATCCCACATGCCGCGGAGCAGCTGGGCCCGTGAGCCATGGCCGCTGAGCCTGCGCGTCCGGAGCCTGTGCTCCGCAATGGGAGAGGCCACAACAGTGAGAGGCCCGCATATCGCAAAAAAAAAAAAAATACTAAGTTAAACTGTAAAGATCATTATAAGATATTAAGTTAAATCATGCCTACATTTGCGCTGTGTAACTTTATGCTGTGTCCCAACTTCAATAGGTTTAAAAAATAAATCCCATTCTTTGAAAACTAAATTACTCTTTAATGACAGATCTACATTTTTATTGTGGAAGGTAGAAGCAGCTTAAGATGTGGAAAAAAACACTGCATGGAATTCAAAGCCCATAATTCTGTCTATGCCTGTGTTGTCCCAACTCAGTAGTGACCAGCCACAGGTGGCAATTTTAATCATCAGTGGCATTAATTAATATTACAGTTTTGTGCCTCAGTCACGCTAGTCACCATTTCAGGTGCTCAGTAGCCTCATGCGGCAGTTGTTTACCATGCTGGTTAAAGCGGAAGACGTTTCTGTCTTCACAGAAAGTTGGTTGAACAGCACTGATCCAGACTTCAGTCTGCTATGACTTGGAGAAGTGCTGAGCCATTTTTGTGCTCCTACTTTCCTTTACTGTAAAATAAGGCAACTTGGGCACATTTTCAGTGATAGATACCACAATTCCCTAAATATGTAAAATGAAACGACTAGATGGTGTTCATTTTGCATTGAGGACTATCACTTAAGAAACAAAGGTCACACTTAAAGCATCTGTTGGAATTTTTTTAATATTCATTTGAGAGATAGCATGTCCATGTTAATCAAACATGGTAATCTTTCTCTTCTAAAATCATTCAGTGTTACTGTTCGTGTAGGTGATGCTTTGTTTCAAAGGTCCTATTTTCTTTTATTTTAATGTGTAAAAATCTTTGAAATCTATTTTCTCATAATTTTTTCTGATTTTTAAAAGTATTTATTTTACAGAATCTTCCACGTAGAAAAACTTATGAACACCAACTTAATATTCATAATGGTTGAGAGCAAAGGGACTTGTCCCTGTGACACGCGATTGCTCATACAAGCAGAACAGACTTGTATCCTTTGACATTGGAGAGGTTTGGAATGGAAAACCATCTTAAAGCTGTGCGTTTTTAACCTCATCGCGTTGTTCGTGCCCAGAAAGAACTATATCACAGAGTGCTGAGATCACCTCACAGAGGCAGAATGGACCCTCCACACAAAATTTCATTTGGATGTCAAGACGGATGATGCTACACCTGCACCAAGAGGATGTGAAAGGCTTCCTACTGGTACCGTGAGTCTTTGTGGAGAGAGCAGTGCAGGTTCCCAAGTAGCCCTGAAAATGGCTAGAGAGAGCAGGGAGAAGTACCTGGCTCGGGGTTTTACGGTGGTTGGGGACCATGCTGGGCTTTTGCCAGTGCTGCCTGGGGCTTGTTGGCCCAAACTTCCAGGCAGTGCCAAAGGAGGGGACACTCACTCTTCCCTGTCAGCTCGCCCAGGTGTGGGACAGAAGGGAAAAGGGATTATTGTGGCATGAAAGCTGTCAACAGCCAGTAATCAAAAATGGAGTTGAATGTGGTCTGTACCTACAATGGAATATTATTCAGCCTTAAAAAAAGAAGGTAAATCCTCTTGTATGCTAGAACTGCCATGGCAGTAATGCTAAAAAGACTTCGGGTAGTAAATATGCTAAAAGACAGTGAAATGACCATTGAAGCATTGCAGGCAGAGGTTCGGTAGACTGCCTCTAGTTTTTGCTGTTTCTGGAAAAAAAAAATAGTCCTCACCTATGTTTGGAACTGATGTTTATTACTAGGAATTAGTTTCTATTTCTGTCTTGCTAAATAGGAGGCACCAGGCCCTCCCTTATGGTCTTACGTGTATGACCCTGTCTTATATGCTACATCATTTGCAGATTTCATCCACTTGTATTGTACAAATATTTACTGAGTACTTCCTCTGTGCCAGCGACCATGCTGTGTAAAGCGTTGATCTCTTCACACAGGCCCTAGACAGGAGAAAATTTGTGGCAGTTCAGTACTTTAAATCCCATAGTACTTGAACTGGTTGTGTGGGGCCAGAATAATGGCATCGGTTTCTCTGGCTTGCTTTGAGAAATAAGTGTGTTGCATTGTATTTTTTTAATTGTGTAAAAAAAAAAAAAAATGTAACTTCATATTCCTTAACAAGTTTCTTTAGCTGATGGTCCAGATCCTTGTGATATGGTGAAGCAACCCAGATACCGAAAAGGACCTGATGTCTGCTTTGATAACAATGCCTTGGTAAGTAAGACCAAACATTTGCTGTATTAAAATATATAACTCAATGGTCACAATAATTTAAGGAGACAAAAGGTAGTTTTAACTCCAGTGTAATGTCTTAACCATAACCATAGTGTTTCTCATTAACATGACATACTTGCTGGTATACAGATTTTTTATTTCAGTATTTTTCATGGTTAGCATAAGCTTAACAGTTGCCTCTTCTGTCCTTTCCACAGAAATTGTACTTTCAAACACAATGCCGACCAATTTACTAATAATCCAAGATCACAGATCTGATGATTTTAAAACTTTCTAATGACCAGTAACTGACAGTAAACATTACTAATGGTATATGAGTTGCCCACCTTCATTTATATTCCAATCCTGAAGATATAACAGTTATTTTTAGTATAACATTTTCTGTGTTTAGTCTTCATTCAGTGTATTTAAAAACCTGTTAAATCACTATCGTCCCCTTAGTTTGTAATTGTACTTTACATGGTTTCTAATTCTGCCACCTGTTAGGTTTGTATTATTTCTCTTAATTGTATTACTTTTTATATTGTTTGAAACCTGGCCAGGTCAATAACACAGGGTTAAGTTGGTATAATTTTACAAAGCATATTTAATGTATGTTATTTAAGATGACTACTACCTTTCCTATAGGTCAGCTGTCTTTCTCTCATAAACACTATTTGGACTTACTGTGTATAGAAGCAGCTTCATGCTTTTCAAATTATTTTAATTTTTAAGAAGCTTTACTCTCAAGCATAAAGCCCATATAAAAATTTCTCACCACTTATAAGAAGTTAAAATTTTAAAAATAATATTTCTCAGTTCTCCAATCTGTCATGTCTCTTTGCATAAAGTGGCTTGCAAACATAAAGCGTTATCATCTGGGGAACTGTTTATTCTAAAAACATGTCAGATCATTTATCGATGAATGTGCATTTCTAGAGGTCGTTGTTTATTTAGAACAGATTTACCTAATATGTACTTATTTACTCAAATACACATAGCCACATTTGTTCCAAAAAAGAATAAGGCATTTCCATAGATGCATAACATGCAAGTAGATAATATAAAGTGGAGCAAAGAAGAAATAAAATCAGTGATGGGAATAAGGCTAAAAAAGCAAAATGTTTTAGCCAATAAATCCCAGTTATCTCTGTAAGGACTATTATTGATCTTTCCTCTCTGAGGGGAAAAGTGATTCAAAGTTGCAGCTACTTGATTTTTTTTCATTATACAGTAAGCCTTAAATGAAATCCAGATATGAGGACTTCTGTTGTTCTGTCTACTATATACCTTCAGGAACTTTGGCCACGTCAAGTCATTCCCCAAAGAGTGTTGTTTGTGGGCCCAAGGGTAGTATCACTCATTAGGGAAACTTCCCTCATCAATTATTTGTTACCAAAGACTGAGATTAAATTTACTCAGATGCACTTGAAAGATCATATAAAAACCATTAACCCCAATATTTTCACCATAGGTAACTATCTTTTTGATCATGGCATAATGCAGATTTTACAAAGACAAAAATTTCCAATACTCAAGTTCCTATAAATTATACAGTGGAGTGTGTGTGAAAGTACAACTTTTGCTCAGTAGCTTAATGTGCTAATAATGTCTTGTGTTTTTTTGGCAGTGGAATATTTTGGTAATGCTTATTTGCAATGGTCACTGTGAATCTGCTCTGGATGGAGGCTCACATAAACTGCTAACTGCCAGCAAATTGCATGAAATCTCATCTTGTATGTCTTCTGTGTTTTCCTTCCTTTTCCTGTACTTGCTACTTTGCCCGTTATTAATAGGATCAACTTATATGCACAACGAGTCGTGCCTGTACCATGATGTCAGCTCCTATCTTCATTTTACTGCAAGTTTTCATGTGGTGTGGATGGTCAGTCACTTTCTCTAATTTTTGTTTTTGCGTTTGGCTTGAAATTTTAAAAAGTAATCCATATCCCTAAATCCACTATAATAAATGTCCTGAAACCAGGTTATTAAAATGCCAGTAGTAATGTTGTTTTGAGAATAGCAGCTTTCAAATGTTACAGAAGTTTCTAATCCTGAACAGAGCATATCAGTTTCCTATATTTATTTAAAAATCAGTAATTTCTCATAAGCTTTTGTATAAAGATTAAGTCAGTGTGGAGAAAAAAAAATTTATATGCTTCACAATGTCTTACTTTTTACTTATAAGAAATACCCTAAGGACAATTATTAGAGTTGGTCATCAATTTGTTTCAGAAGATGCTAACATAAAATTAATGATCTGTTTCAATTTTATTAAGCATTATTCGGTACCTTCTAAGGTCATTATCTAATTTTTCTTTTCCTTTCTAAACAGATATGGTTTAAACAGCGTTTTTAGATTTTTTAGACATTGATATTCTTAGTGAAGTGCTTTAGTATAACTTACATTATCTAGTTGAAGATTATCATTATTTGTTACTCTTTGACAAATTTCTGAATTACATACTCAGTACGACTGAATAGATATTTTAGGGCCTGAGTTTACATTCAGGGTTCCATTTACAGTTTTGCAGTTTCTTTTTTATGGTCTGGAATCATAATTGTTGTAACTAGACCACTCTTGTTGTATTCCTTCTTCATTGCTGTCCAGGTATTCATTGGTTAGGAAACCACTAGATGGAGATGTGGCCATTACTATAAGTGCAGTGAGCTCATCAGAGGAGGGGAAAGTGGAGAAGCAGAGGGAGTGTCAGAAAAAACTAAATTTGTTCTGGGATAGTAAAATAATGGTTTTGAAGATTTAAGTGGTAAAGAAAAACAAAGCTAAAGTTTATCAAAGAAGAAAGTAAAGCAAGCCAATAACATGTACTATTGAGGAAGTTCATTATCTTATGCAACCATAACTGATAAATGCACGTTACTGGGTACATGAAAAATGAATATGCAGAATAAATGTGTGTATAGGTATGTATACACATACGTACATTAAACCTACCTCATGAATTAATGTGGTAAGTGTGTTAAGGTTCTCTGTAGGAAACTATTTGTTAGGGCTCTTATTCCGATTAAAAGAGTTACGTGTAGTATCTACCTGCCTAAATAATTTTAAATATGCATTTTCTTTGAAGCTGCTGTGGGTGACGTAAGTATAGACCTATCTAAATTCAAAAGTTAGCTATTATTTGGTGGATGTTCTTACCAGTGATTTGAACTCTTACTTTGCAAATAGTCACCCCAGGTTCGGGTTGGGGAAAGAGAGAGTAAGGGTTTAGTAATACTTGTCTAAGAGAAAAATGAAGAGGATTTTACTCACTAGCATACCTGGTTCTAAAAAGTAAGCCTTGGGGTGAAATCATGAATATAACTATGGTTTAGACATCTTTTTCTTTTAATTAGTAATGGGAAAGAAAAAAAGAATGAGGGATTCTTAGTTGATATCTTTACTAAGAGTATTTTGAAAGAGATCCCTGGAAGGAAATCAAATAAAATTACTCATATTTTAGAATTACTCATTTAAAATTATTTAATTTTAAAATTAAATTTTTACATTACTCGTATTTTAAAACGTATGTATATAATGTTGGCACTGTATCCCTTTACTATTTTAAGCTGAAACCAGCTACCAGTCTGTTATTATTATCTACTACAATAATCTTTAAAAATCAGAGTCAGTTTTCTGGTCGTGGTGTTAGTGGGATTTTGGTCTCTTTCTTTAAGATAGAAAAAAATGCTGAGGTTTCTCCCACATCTATGCATTTGTGATTTAGAATGTTTTTAGAATGTATCTCATAATTTACTTCCATATAATAATTACAAGTCTTGGTAGATGTGGTTGCCCATGCAAAACACATGAGAAAACATGATCAGGAAACTGAAGGGACAGATTTTTCAGTGTGAATCTACATGCAGACTTCAGGGACTCCAAATAAGTTATCTGAACTACCACCTCCCAGACTGAAACAGACATATCTCATCATCACACAGAGGAAATGAACCCCCCCACACACAAAAAAAACCCACTAGAAATATAAAAATAAAAACAATGGAAGCAGAGCCAGAGAGAATATTTTTCTTTCCATAACATTTCTAGAACATAAGGATGTATTTGACGTTAATACATCAGTGGGTCTTGTATGTGTGCTAATTTTCCATTCCATCAAATTAATACTTAACTAGAACTGGGGAGCTCTCCTGGTGAAGTGACAATTAAGCCTTTAAGTTAGTATTTTACGTTTACAGTGTTTCTAACCCATCAATATATGTAGTGCTTCATTGGAGTACACACTACTCACTTATCAAGTACTTACAGTACACCTACTATGTATCAGGCCATTCTTCTATGCATGAGATATTTAAGATGCATTTATACTAAAATATAATTTTTTATCTCAAGTTCATATGTAACTCAGCACCCTGTTTTTTTACCTGGTTAACCTACTTAAAGGGAAAGGTATTTGAACAAAGAGAAGAGGAAGTGCAGAAGTCCTGAGACAGTAATACCTTGACCTGTTGCAGAGCAAGTTAGTGTTATCGGAGCAGTGTGAGTGGTGAGGGGAGGATGAAGATGGAGAAGCAGGCAGGCTGCAGACCACCTAAGGCTTTTTAGGCCTTCATAAGAAATTGGATTTTGTTATGAGAAATTTCAAGAAGAGCATGAAAGGATTTGATTTACGGTTTTAAGAAGACTGCTTTTTGGAGAAAGAGTTGTTAAAGGGCAAGAGTAGAAGCAGAGAGAGAGGTGAGGCAGCTTTTGCAGGAGTGTAGGCAAGAAGTAATGGTAATTTGGACATGATATGGTAAGTAGTAAGTTTGGGGCTATATTTTGAAGCTAGAGTTAAGAGGACAAGCTGATAGATTAGATTTGAGGGAAAAAAGGAGGAATCACAGATGACTTGTTGTCTTTGACCTGATCCATTACTCCTAGAAGTGTCATTCAGAAAAATAATATTTGGGGACAAGTTTGAGATCTTTCTGCAGATCAGAAGGAGAGGTGATAGTGATCAATGAATGTGGAGGTCAGCGGAACTTTCAGGGCTGAAGATATAAAAGTGTGAGTTATTGAGGTTCTGGTCCAAGATGGCAACATAGGTTGCCTAAAGCTCACCTGAACCCACAGACCTACCAAATCTACACCTATAAACAGAGCAATTCCCTCCGAAAGACATCTAGAAAGTATATAAATCTAGAAAGTAGATGAGCAACCCCTATGCACTGGGCAAACGTAATATACATCCAAATGGGTAGGAAAGGCTGAGGAACTTTATCTCCATAAACCCCACACTGAGCACAGCAGCATAAAATTAGAAGGGAACTCACAACACCCAGCTTCTCCCTGAGCAGTGAAGGGTTTAGATTGAACATCTGTCACCCCAAGACTCTCATGGGGGGGGCCCCAAAACTCCTAGCTCTGAACGCGTAATGGCGCTTGTGTCCATGAGACCCACAGGACTATAGCCAACAAAGAAACAATTCTTAACAGATTCGCAAGGACTCACCATGGCTATCCTTCCAAAGCTCAGAGAAACAGGAGCCGAGAGAAATGCACTTCTCCCAGTCATTTCCTCACAGAGGTTATTTGCATACTTTAAAAGTTATTGCCTGCAAGTAAGGCTTCTAATTTAGCTCAGCTTTGGGGGCTTACTGCAAGACTCCCTGGAGACAGGGGAAGGGGTAGCCTATGCCTACTGACCCTCTGTCCCACTCCAGGTCAGTGGTGCCTTCCTAAAAGAAGCTTGTGAACCCACCTGGCATCCTGGCCTTTGAGGTGGCTGCCCAAAGGACACACCCTTTTATCACTTGGCTCTGGTAACCAGCAGGGCTGGCATTCACAAGCACCAAAGGATCCTGGACCATAGCAAACAAATTGGCTATTCCCTCAATTCAGGACAGAGGGAGTGGAGAGAAATGCCCGTCTCTCAGTCTTGCCCTGAAAGAGGTCTTTTGGTATGCTTTGAAAGCTGCTGCCTGAGAATCCGGCCTCCAATCAGCCTGTACCTGATGCTGACTGAAGTCTTCCCCACTGAGACACTGACAGATGTTAGCACATCCTCAACTACGGGGATCCAAGAAGAAAAAGCCAATTCAAGACGGGGAGAGGTGGTTCTTTTATCTAATGCAGAAAAACCAACACAGAGAGTCAAGGAAAATGAAGACACAGAAAAATATGTTTTAAAAGAAAAAGATAAAACTCCACAAACAGGCCTTAATAAAACAGAGAAGAGTGACTGACATGAGAAAGAGTTCAAAATTTGGTCATAAAGATGGTCACCATGTTAGGACAAGAATGCGTGAACTGAGAATTTGAACAAAGAAAACACAAGAAAGTACCAAACAGAAGGCACAGAGCCAAAGAATACAATACAATAACTATATTGAAAAACTCAGCAGTGAGGAGTTCAAATAGCAGACCGGATGAAGTGGAAGAAAGTATCAGTAAACTCACAAACAGGGCAGTGATTCATCCCATCAAGGAGCAAAAAGAAAAAAGAATTTTAAAAAAGAGTGAAGATAGCCAAAGGGACTTATGAGACAACATCAAGCAGACCGAAATTCACGTTATAGTGTCCCAGAAGAAGAAAAGCAGACAAGGGCAGAAAACTTTTTGAAGAAATAATGAGTGAAAACTTGCCTAACCTAGGAAAAGAAACAGATGCCCAAATCCAGGAAGCCCAGAGAGTTACAAATAAGAGTTATCCAAATACATCCAAACCAAGTGAGGAAGAGGTAATACCTCCAAACTCATAGTGAGGGAAGAAGTAAAACTGTCACTATTTGCACATGATATGATTCTGTATATAAAAAACTCCAGTAAAAAACTGTTGGCACTAATCAACAATTTGACTAAATTTCAGGATATAAAATCAACATACAAAAATCAGTTGGCATTTCTATACACTAGGATGAAATGTCTGAAAAATAAAACTGTCACACTCACAATAACATCAAAAACAATGAAATACCCAGAAATTACTTTAACCAAGGAAGTGAAAGTTCTGTACAATCAAAACTACATGACTTTCCTAAAAGAAATTGAAGTTGACACAAATGGAAAGACATCCATGCTGATGGACCATAAGAACTGACAGTTAAAATGTCTGTACTACTTGAAGTCACCTTAGATTCAACACAATCCCCATCAAAAAACCAATGGCATTCTTCACAGAGATAGAAAAAAAAAATCCTAAAATTTGTATGAAGTGACAAAGTCTGCAAAATAGTCAAAGCATTTCTCAGGAAAAAGAACAAAGCCAGAGGTATCAAACGTCCTGTTTTCAGACTATACTACAAAGCTACAGTAATTTTTAAAATAGGGTAGGATACTGGCATAATAGACACAGACTGACAGAACAGAAGAGAGCCCAGAATTAAACCCCTGCATACACAGTCAACTAATATTTGATGGTGGAGCCAAGAATACCCAATGGGGAAATGATAGTCTCTTCAACAAATGGTAATGGGGAAATTGGATAAACACATGCAGAACAATGAAATTGGACCCCTATCTTACCGCTCACAAAAAATTAACTCAAAATGGATCACAGATTTAACACAAGTCCTAATAACTATAAAACTTAGTAGAAACAGAGAGGAGGCTCCTCAACAGTGGTATTGAGAGTGATTTTTGGATATAACACCAAAAGCACAAACAATAAAAGCAAATATCAGCAAATGGAACTACATCAAACTTGAACACTTGTGCACAGCAAAAGAAACAACCAAATGAAAATGCATCCTACAGAATGCAAGAAAAATTTTGCAAACCATGTATCAGATAAGGGGTTAGTATCCAAAATATATTTAAAAACTCATAAAACTCGAAAAAGAAACAAATAATCCAACTAAAAAAAGGGCAGAAAAACTAGACATTTTTCCAAAGAAGACATCCAAATGGCCAAGAGGCACATGAAAAGATTCTCAATATCACTAATCATCAGGGAAACACAAAACTACAGTGAGCTGTCACCTCACACCTGTTAGAATGGATGTCATCAAGAAGACGAGACAACAGGTGCTGGGGAGATGTGAACAAAAGGGAACCTTTATACACTGTTGGTGGGAATGTAAATTACTGCAACCAATATGGAGGTTTCTCAAATTGAAAATTAATCTACCACATGATCCATCAATTCTACTTCTGGGTATATGTGCAAAGGAAATGAAAACAGGATTTTGAAGAGATATCTGTACTCCCACATTCACTGCAGCGTTATTCACAGCAGCCAAGATATGGAGACAACCTAAATGGCCATCAACCAATGGATAAAATAAGAAGTGGGATTTATACTTACACAATGTAATATTTTTCAGCCATGAGAAAGGAAGACAGCCTGCCATTTGCAACAACATGGATGGACCTTGGGCACATTATGCTAAGTGAGAAAGACAAGTACTGTGTGTAGAATCTAAAAGGCCAAACTCATAAAAACAGAAATAAACAACAGATGTTGTTCAAGGGCACAGTCTTACAACAAGCAGTAAGTAAGCCCGAGAGAGCTAATGCACAGTACAGTGAATATAGAAAATGATTGTATTCATCAAATATGCTAAGAGATTAAAAATGAATTATTACAACTACTAAAAAAAGGACAACTATGTAATGTGATAGAGGTGCTAATTATCACTTAAATGGCAATCATATTACAATACATAAATTATCATATTAACATGTATACCTTAAATTTACACAATGTTATATTTCAAATATATTTCAATTAAAGTAAAAGAGACCCATACAAAGACATATTTTAATTAAATTATCAAAAGTAAATCTGTGACAAAGGAGGCAAGAATACACAGTGGAGAAAAGACAGTCTCTTGAATAAGTGATGCTGGGAACACTGGACAGCTACATGTAAAAGAATGAAATTGGAACATTCTCTAACACCATACACAAAAATAAACTCAAAATGGATTAAAGACCTAAATGTAAGGCTGGATACTATAAACCTCTTAGAGGAAACAGAGGCAGGACACTCTTTGACATAAATCGCAGCAAGATATTTTGGATCCACCTCCTAGAGTAATGAAAATAAAAACAAACAAATGGGACCTAATTAAACTCCAAAGCTTTTGCACAGCAAAATAAACCATAAACAAAACGAAGACAACCCACACAATGGGAGAACAGATTTGCAAACAAAGTGACAGACAAGGGATTAATCTCCAAAAGAGATAAACAGCTCATGCAGCTCGATATCAAAAAAAACCAAACAACCCAATCAAAAAATGAGAACATCTAAAAAGACATTTCTCCAAAGAAGACATACAAATGATATGTGGAATCTAAAAAAATGGTACAAATGAACCTGTTTACAAAATAGAAATAGAGTCACAGATATAGAAAACAAATGTAAGGTTACCGTGGGATATGGGGCAGGGGGGCCAGGAGGGATAAATTTGGAGATTACTAACAAGAACCTACTGTATAGCACAGGGAACTCTACTCAATACTCTAATGACTTATATGGGAATAGAATCTACAAAAGAGTGGATATATGTACATGTATAACTGATTCACTGTGCTGTACAGCAGAAACTAACACAACATTGTAAATCAACTATACTCCAATAAAAATTAATTAAAAATAAATAAGACATACAAATGGCCAAAAAGCACATGAAGAGATGCTTAACATCACTGATTATTAGAGAAATGCAAATCAAAACTACAATGAAGTATCACCTCACACCAATCAGAATGGCTATCATCAAAAAGTCTACAAACAATAAATGCTGGAGAGGCTGCAGAGAAAAGGAAACCCTCCTACACTGTTAGTGGGAATGTAAATTGGTACAACTATGGAGAACAGTCTGGATGTTCCTTAAAAAACTAAAAATAGAGCTACCATATGATCCAGCAATCCCACTCCTGGGCATATACCTAGAGAAAACCATACTTTGAAAATATACATGAACCCCAATGCTCATAGCAGCATTATTTACAATAACCAGGATATGGAAGCAACCTAAATGTCCATCAACAGAGGAGTGGGTACAGAAGATGTGGCACATATATACAGCCATAAGAAAGAACCAAATAATGCCATGTGCAGCAACATGGATGGACCTAGAGATTATCATACTAAATGAAATAAGTCAGACAATGACAAATATCATACGATATCACTTATATGTGGAATTTTTAAAAAAATGGTACAAATGAACTTATTTACAAAACAGAAACAGACTCACAGACTTCAAAAAGAAACTTATGGTTACCAAAGGGGAAACATTGGGGGAGGTATAAATTAGGAGGTTGGGATCAACACATACACACTGATCTATATGTAAAATAGATAATCAAAAAGGACCTACTGTAAAGCACAGGGAACTCCACTCAACACTCCATAATAACCTATATAAGAAAAGAATCTGAAAAAAGAGTAGATATATGTCTATGTGAAACAATCACATTGCTGTACACCTGAAATTAACACAACATTTTATATCAACTCTATTCTAATATAAAAAAAAATTTTTAAGTAAATGACAAGGAGAGGATCTTAAAAGCAGCAAAGAAAACAACTTGTAACATACAAGGAAACCTCTAAGGCTACCAGGATCTTTCCACCAGAATATGCAGGCCTGCAGGGAGTGGCATGATATATTCAAAGTACTGAAAGAAAAAAACCTGCCAACCAAAAATACTCTACCTAGCAAAACTGTCCTTCCACTTTGAAGATGAAGAAAAGAGTTGTAGACAAGCAAAAGCTAAAGGAGTTCATCACCACTAGACTGGCCTTACAAGAAATGTTAAAGGTGTTCCTTTAAGCTGAAACAAAACAGCACTAATTAGTAACAGGAAAACATATGAAAGTATAAATCTCACTGGTAAAGACCAATATATAGTTAAATTCAGAATAATCTAATATTGTAATGATAGTGGGTTAATCACTTATATATCTAGTATGAATGTTAAAAGACAAATATAGTAAAAATAACTATCATACAATAAGTAATGGATACACAGACTAAAGATACGTAAATTTTGAAATAAAAAACAAAGCATGGAGGAGGAAGTAAAGTGTAGGGTTTTAGAATGCATTTGAACTTAAGTTGTTATCAACTTATTATGAGGCTTATCAACTTATTTATAACACTAAATATTATGAGGCTTACATAAAATGTTATATTTATAACAGTTGTTATAATAACCACAAAGCAAAAACCTATGGTAGATACACAAAAGATAAAGAGAACGGAATCTAAGCATGCCACTATAGAAAATGATCAACTCACAAATGAAGAGAGCAATAAGAGAAAAAGAACAAAGGAATTTCAAAATAGCTCAAAAACAATTTAACAAAATTGTAGTAATAATAATTACCATCTATCAACAATTACTTTAAATGTTAAATGGACTAAATTCTCCAATCAAATGACATAGAGTAGCAGAATCTATTAAAAAAACAGGAGATGATTTTATGCTGTGTATTAGAGTCAACTAATTTCAACTTTAAGGACATACACAGACTGAAATGGAAAAAGATATTCCATGCAAATGGAAACCAAAAGAAAGCTGGGGTGGGTATACATAGGCAAAATAGACTTAAAAGTTGTAATGAGACAGTCAAGGTCATTACATAATGATAAAGTGGTCAGTCCAACAAGAGGATATAAACATTTGTAAATATGCACCCAACATAGGAGCACCTAAATATATAAAGTAAAAATTAACAGACTTAAAGGGAGAAATAGCAAGACAATGTAAAAATTGCCAAAAAATTCGACAACCTAGAAATGGGTAAATTCCTAGAAACATACAACCTATCAAGACTGAATCATGAAAAAATAGAAATAGAAAATCTGAACAGACCAATTACTAGTAAGAAGATTGCATCAGTTATCAAAAACCTCCCAAGAAACAAAGTCCACGACCAGATGGCCTCACTGGTGAATTCTACCAAACATTCAAAGAACAATTAATACCTGTCCTTCCAAACTCTTCCAAAAAATTAAAGAGGAATGAACACTTCCTGATTCACTTTTACAATGCCAGCCTTATTACCATGATACCAAAACCAGACAAGGATACTACAAGAAAATTTTAGGCCAATATCCTTGATGAAAATAGATGAAAAATTCCTCAACAGTATATTATCAAGGTTAATTCAACAACACATTAAAAGGGTCATACACCGTGATCAAGTGAGATTTATTCCAGGAATGCAAGGATTGTTCAAAATCCACAAATCAATTGATGTGATACATACATTAACAAAATGAAGGCTAAAAATCATATGATCATCTTAATAGATGAAGGAAAAGCATTTACAAGATACAAAACTAATATACAAATATCATTTGCATTTCTATACCATAATAATGAACTATCGGAAAGAGAAATTAAGTAAATAATTCCACTTGTATTTGCATCAAAATGAATAAAATACCTAAGAATAAAGGTAACCAAAAAGGTGAAAGACCTATACACTGAAAACTATAAGACATTAATGAAAGAAACTGAAGACAACACAAATAAATGGAAGAATATTCAGGGCTCATAGAGTAGAAGAATTGTTAAAATGTCCATACCACCCAAAATAATCTACAGATTGCATGCAATCCCCATCAAAATTTCAATGGCAATTTTCACAGAATTAGAACAATCCTAAAATACATATATGAAACCACAAAAGACCCAAATATCCAACACAATCTTGAGAAGGAAAAACAAAGTCGGATGCATGATACATCCTGATTTGAAACTAGATTAAACAACTACAGTAATCAAAACAGTATGGCACTGGCATAAAAAAAGACACGGACCAATGGAACAGAATAGAGAACCCAGAAATAACCCATGCATATATGGTCAATTAATTTATGACAAAGGAGCCAAGAATATACATTGGGGAAAAGAAAGTCTCTTCAATAAAGAGTGCTAGAAAAACTGAACAGCCATATGCAGAAGAATGAAACTGGACCACTGTCTTACACCATACACAAAAATCAACTCAAAATGGTTTAATGACTTGAAGACCTGAAACCATAAAACTCCTAGAAGAAAATATAGGGAGTAAGCTCCTTGGCATTGGTGTTGGTAATGACTTTTTGGACTTGTCACCATAAGAAAGCAAAGGCAACAAAAACAAGAATGAAAAAGTGGGACTACATCAAACTTAAAAGCTTCTGCACAGCAAAGGAAACCAACAGAATTAAAAGACAGCCCATACAATGGGAGGGAATGTTTGCAAATCATGTAAGTGATAAGGAGCCAGTATACAAAATATATGAAGAACTCATATAATTCGAGATCAAAAAACTAATCTGATTTTAAAATAAGCAAAGGATCTCAATATGCATTTTTACAAAGAAGATATACAGATGGCCAAAAGATATGTGAAAAAATACTCAACATCAGTACACATCAGAGAAATATAAGTCAAAACTACAATGAGTTATCACCTCACACCTGTTAGAATGACTATTATCACAAAGACAAGAAATAACAAATGCTGTCAAGGATGTGGATAAAACGGAATCCTTACACTTAGTTGGTGGGAGTGTAAATTGGTGCAGTCACTGTGGAAAACAATATTGAGGTTCCTCAAAAAATTAAAAATAGAATTACTATATAATCCAGCAATCCCACTTCTGGGATTTGAAAAATAAAATTTTCCTTAATAGATTTTTTTCCTCAGAATTCTCTTTAACAGACTTCTGCTGCCTTAGAATACAATTCAAGAAGAAAATGTTATTTACTGGGTGGCAGGCACTGTATTAAACCCTAATGAGCAAAAAGAGCCAATGTTTTAGTCTCTGGGAGCTCAGAGTCTTTGTAAAATTATTCAGAGTAGAAAATTTATTTTCTTACATAACCTATTATTTTGATTATTGGAAGATGAACCTTGGATTAGTGAATTCTTGAAAGATGTTTAGGAAAATAATTAGAAGGGAGGTTTTCTTGTTGTTTTTAATTGAAGTATAGTTGACCTATAATATTATTTAAGTTACAGGTGTAAAACACAGTGATTAACAATTTTTAAAGGTTTTATTTCATTTATAGTTATAAAATGTTGCTATATACCATGTTGTACAAGATATCCTTTTAGCTTATTTTATACCTAATAGTTTGTACCTCTTAAGATAGGAAGTTTTTTTAATGAAATTCAGTATATTTAAAGGAATCAGAGGATGCAGAAAATGTTACAGAATACAGAACCTAGGAATAAAAGGTAAAGAATAATTTTGTGTTAGCAAGGAATCTAATGATCTGCCACTAGACGGGGGCGGGGCGGGGGGATCCAAATGAGCAAATATGTAGCTTGTATTTCATGGTTCTCTAAACAGGATAAACCTCTCCTGCTAGCTTAGCTCTTTATTTTGGATATAGGTTTTCAGAGTGTCCTTTCTTTTAGGGTTCAACTACATTATTCTTCATTTTAATTCTTGATGAAGGTCCAGATGCTACATGTGCAGCATGATATATTCACGTTTGAAATTGGATATAAGGGATAGGGAAAATAGAAGTTCATTTCTCAAATTTATTTATTTTACCAATCTCAGACTTTGCCTTATTGAGCATAATTGCTAATATCATAATTCTTGGGAATTATAAAATAGACTATGAAATTTTATTTTTATATCTTGTACTTATAAATATAGAAGGATATTTAATACTGTGAAAGTAAGGTTTTTCAATTTAGAAATTGGAATATCACTCAGAACAGCATACAGTATTTCCTTTCATAATCATCAGAATCTACAACTAAAAATGTAAAGCATTCTTCAAACGGTACTAGGAAAACGGCTTTATCTAAACTTGTTGAACAGTAAAATCTAGGACAGTGTAAATTATCTGGATTCAAATTAAAGCAGCTTTATAAGGTGAGTTCAGAAGTGGACTAAACACGGCGTGCTCTGGGAGATGTCTTACCAAATATTTTTCAGGAGTTTTCTGTTTTCCTTTTCTTTCCAACAGGAGGATTATACCGACTGCGGGGGTGTTTCTGGGTTAAGTCCCTCCCTGTGGTCCATCATCGGAATCCAGTGTGTACTACTTTGGCTTTTATCTGGCAGCAGACACTACCAGTTATGACCTTCTAAAACCAAATCTGCATATTAAACTCCAGGCCCTGCCAAAACATGAGCCCTCCATTGCATTAAGAGGGTCAACTGTGGAATCAGCAGACCACTAGCTCAGACCATCCCGTGGCATCACTCTAAGACACAGACTCTGAAGGCACCCGCTGGCTGCATGTCAGGGTGTCAGATCCTTAAGCGTGAACCCTGCATCATCTATATATAACATCAAAGCAAAATACTATACATGCTCTCTATTGGAAAATTTGAGAATTTGTTGTTGCATTGTTGGTGATTACATGTAAAAGGGCTCCCCACACAGTTGTTTATGAATCACACAAATTATCTTAATTTTGACCTGGAATTCTGACTTGCTGCAATCCTTGTTCTTTTACCAAGAAAATCTCTAGGGGAAAAGAAAGTTATTTTTTCCTTATTCTTCTGTTCAAAATTATTTGCTGCTTTGAGTAATTATCATTGAACGTATACATAGAGAGAGAGAGGGAGAGAGATAATTAACATTGGTGTAAGCTGTCAAAATAGAAATTATGGCTTATTTTCTACGATAAAAATTGCCATGAATAAAATGCTTTATGAAGAATGGCTTCTCTGCCAGAAATATAACACAAATGATGACCAAGTTTTGGTGGTGTAATGAATTGGTTGTTTGAAAATAATTAAGAAATTAAAGGTGCTTGAGGGTAGAATTAATATGCGACATATTTCCTCATAAATGTGAGCCCTTAATAAACCCTTTGATGCAATGTTCTTTTTGTTCACAGTAAAGTTCTGTAGTGCTAGCCAGATATTTCAAAATGCTCTAAGGAAAGCTTGTTGGGGGGAGGGGAAATGTTTTTTCTTGTGATAAATGAACTTTGGTCACCAAGGGTATTTTGCATGATGCTGCTGCTATTTTAACTTTCGGTTTGTTTTTCTCTTACTGTAGAGTATAGTCCATTGAAAAGTTAACTGAGTGACATTATTGTTATGTAAGAATCTGAACCTTGCAATGTAATGCACTTAAGTCATCTTTTAAAATGTCGTTAAACTACTCTGAATATACTGTGCAGTGTAAATGCTGAATGATTGGATTAGGTAAATGGTGAAATGGGAATTAATGGATTTTATACAGATTCGTGCTTTTGCCTGAAAACCTATGTACAGATATTTTAAGTACATAAATCAGATTTGACACATTTATTTTTTGAAGAGTACATATATGTTCTCAATGAAGATTCACCCTAGGTTTCCTCTTTATTCGCTGGAATAGCAGCACGTACAATCCCAGATTTGCTGCTGCTGCTGCTTTTGTTCCCTCTGTTTTAAATGGTATGATCACTTGACCAAAATTTCCATGCAGTTTGATGAGGGTTTTACAATAATCTGAACAAAAAGGAAACCTTGAATCTATATGTATGCACACGAATACTTGATTGTGAATAATCAAAATTGTTTTTATACAGCCTCATTAGTGAAAATGGCTAGTGTAGTAAATTAGATATTTCATTATAGAGTAATATGGTAGCAGAATTTATTTATGCTTTTAAAGATTATTTTCAGGGGTAAACAGTATTTGAAGAAAGGGTAAAAACAATGAATGTGTAACTCTAACTATAGGGAATAATTCTGCTGGAAGTATGCAGATATTTTTAATGGTAAAATGCATTTGTTCTTTTTTCAAACATGCCAAATATTGGTGTGTGTCTATGCTGGAAATTTTCTTATATACCATTTTTAAGTAAAAATCTTATTAACATTATCCAGCATGCTTTAATATGCTTCATATATCAAAGATATAACCAATTCTTTAGCATAGTTTAAAAGGTCTATTTGTTTTGTTTTTAGCTTTGCATACATTTGTAATTTCCTCCACCACCAATATACCCTAGGTAACATTTGTGTACATTTCCTTATTTAAAATATTTTTTTATTTAAAAATGGGGGGAGGGGAAAATGGAATCACTTTGCCAACTATTGTTCTAAGAGTTGACATCAGTTACCATTTCTAATGCATTGTTGTGATTTTGTAGTCTCATTTGTAACTGGTACTGACGTTTTAGAAAACACCAAAGTGATTTAAAAAAATATGGAACTTCTCACTCTAGTAACAATACGTTTAAATCATGTTGTTTGTTAATTAAATATTTAAAACTTATTGTTAACTTTTGCTAGACTATTTTAAATCATGAAAGTGTTGGGAAGGGGATATCGAAATATACAGTTATGTTAGTTTGTGTATATAAACGACGCACATTTAAACAACTGAATTGCTTCCAGCATACAACAAACTACCTTAAAATTATCTTTAAAATCTATTAAATATATTTTCATGGCTAATGTCACTGAAATGTTTTCATCAACTACATTGTTGTTGTGTTAATCACAGTTAAACTTGGCATCTCTTGGCAGGGTCCTATTTGATTTCACTTGCCATCAAAATATATTTACATGCACGAGTCTTGCCGTGATCCTTTGTTTTCTGTTATAAAATAAACATATAACAACCACACATACGTTAATAAATTGGGTAAGAACGTTATTCTCGTGCCTAATACTAGTCTTTACGCATTTGGCGTAATTTTTTGAAAGACAGTAACACTCGTCCCATCCAATTGTTATCTTTAATTTAGGATTTTTCTGTGAGTTCTATTGTTGACAAGAACTTAAATTTCAGCCTGTTATAAATACTGATTTTCAAAGACTAAACAGTACAAGAGATCAAGAAAAAAGCTTTTAAACCCCTTTTGCTTACTTAATTTTTGCTATGCTCATGCAGCTTAATGTATTTTGTCACTAACAGAATCAAAAGTCTTGCATTGCTGTTGAATAACAGGAATGAACTTTGCATTAATGGTTTGTTTATATTTTTTCATTTGAACAACCAGCATTACTGCCAAACACCAATCGTGGTCCATATTTGTAACAGGTTTTTAACATGACATAGTTAGCAAGTTTGATTGAAGAGACTTTTAGGTCCTGGGCCTATAAGATTTTAGTATGATCTTTTTTCATGTTTCTAATGCTTGAGGCGTCATTGCTTAACTTGGAAAAAACAAGACAGTGTTGCTGCCATTTGTAAGTTTTCCTATAATATTCTTTTTATTAACTTTAAAACTGGCCTTACAGGGTTCAAATAGGCAGTATCCCTTTTAAGTGACCTTTGCAACCCAAGTGTTACTTGCTTATTTGATGCTCTCTTGTATTTTACATCTCATTTAAATCTTTCTCTCCACCAAAGCTTAAATTCTATGTCTTATTAAAACTCTGAACTATTCCATTAATCATGTTAGTTGACATTAAAGTGTCTAGAGGTACAGAGTCTGACCTAGTGTAACAAAATGGAGGTTGTGACTTTTTTTTTTAAGCATAGCATAGAATGATGGTTTCACTTGCCCACAGTTTCAAATATTTTAGTTATCTGGAATGTGTGTTGCTTTCCCATAGCAGAATGTTAACATTGCTATTATTCCATGTACATTTCTGTAAAGAGCAAATCAGTAAAGCAAAAGTGTGAAGTTTCTTGATTTCTTGAAAAAATTCCAGAATTTCAAAGTCTTAGACAACCCTTACCAAGTTTCATCTACTTTATTTCTAGTTCACAAGGTTAACTCAAAGAAATTCCACTGAGACTAATGGGATACTGTCTTGAATAGATGCCAGTTGGGTTTACAGTGTGACCTGACAAAGCTGTCTTTTTTGTTGTGCTGTATGTTGTTGGATCATACTATTAGGGATACTTTTATTGAAGTGCTGAGTGTGCATCCATGCAAAAGGCCAAGTGGCTTTGTGAACAAAAGATCTTTTCTCCCCTTTATTATGTTCTCTCGACACTTTTGTGGAAATTAGCCCGATAAAAACGTTTTGTAAAAATTTGTATATTACTGTTATAAAAATATTTATAATCCCAGAAAATGTTGTGTTAAATCCTGTGCAAAAACAGTATATTCAGAATAAAAGTTTATCATTTAAAGTCACCAGTTTTGATTATTTATTTAAAATCCAATTGAAAGAAACAGAGGCCTCTGTCACATACAGTTTAAGAAAGCAGGCTTTCCAGTGCAGAGAATTCTAGATTGTGGAAGTAAAATTTGGGATTATGAAAGTTGCCTTTACAATTACAAACCTCAACTCACAAACAAATGAAATTGCAACTCCTTGAGACTCTGACACTTCTCACACGTGCTTTTGCCATCAAAGCGTTTAGAAACTTATTAAAACAGACTTTTGACTTCTGTAAGAAAAAACTTTTTTCTAGGCAAAAATAATGTTTCCGTGTTTCTTTAAGGACCTTGGGAAAATAGTTTGAAAGAAACAAGTTAGAATGTCTGAAACGTGCATATCTTTTATACATCTGACTAACAGTTAAATATCTCTCCTAGCTAGTTTATAGCAAACAGAAGCTAGGGCAGTGAAGTACAGTATAAAGAGCTTTTTTTGTTTTTGTTTTTTTACACTGTTGCATGCCTTTTACCTTTAGACCAGCTTACCACCTGCCCCCCTATGTTCACCTAATAAGTAATGCGCCTGATGTTATGTGGAATCTAATATAATGTAAGCCTACTTCTCATTCTGGGGACTCCTGTAAGAGCAAAAATACCTACACAGGGGAGGAATGTAGTATGTGGATACCAATGATGGTGATTACTGGAAAATCTGACCCTTAGTCTCTGATCAAGGCATTTTAACAGGAAACCCTACTTAAAAGGGTGAGGTGGATAACATTTGCTTTTTGAACATCTGGCTTCATTCTGTACCAATTTATCTCCTCAATCAATCCTCTTACTCCCCAGCTACCCTCATTTCCTCTATCAATCATCTTGATCCCATCCCCACCTCTTCCCTCGGGACCTTGCCTCATCAATTCTCCTTTCTCAAGCATTTTCAGTCTCCCCTTTGTACAGGCTTTCTTCCCTCTGCCTGCAAACACATTCAGAACACCTCTACTTAAAACAGACAGGAAAATCAAACATCCAGTGCAGCACATTCGCCCCATTACTTCCTAGAGTAATAAACCTAGAATTAAAAAAAAATTTTGAACATTCACAGACACATACTGACAGTCTCTTCTCTTTGCAGTATACTCAGCTAGGCCTTAGAATGTTAGATCTGAAAGGCATATTGCCTCTGACCTTTAGTTTTGGGTGACCACTGAAAATTTTTAGTTACTGGTATGAAGTTCTAATAAGTTTAAGGTCTTGGGCACTTCTTGATTCTCAAATTCATTATATCTTTAAGTCGGGTTATTATTCACAAAGCACCAACACAATTTTCTATAAATTGGTGTATAATCGACAATGCTGCTTAATAGAATTTTTATTTAAAAGGACTCTTTTTTTTTAATAAATGTATTTAAGAAATAAATTTAACATTACTGCATAATTGGAAAGCCAATATAATTTGCCATAATTAGTAATCATGTCACAGGTTCATATCTATTATAATGAACTTTTTAAAAATCAGCATATACCAGGGTCACTTGTGCTAGATTTAACTAACACTTCTTCAATACATTTATTGTAATGATAAATTAGGCAGTTTTTCTGTTTCTGCCACAAATGTCTTAAAGTTTAAATCTGGACTCAGCCATCTGACTATACAGTGTAATTATTAGTACATTAAAATATATTTACCAAAATGCATACTCATGAAGTTTTTTTCAAATTTTGAGTTTCTTAGGTGCATGGATTTATTTTTTCAAAATGCTTTATCATAATAATAATAGTTCTTGAGTATCTCAGGACCCTAACATGTCTTTAAAGGTTACTTGTGGGCTTCCCTGGTGGCGCAGTGGTTGGGAATCCGTCTGCCGATGCACGGGACACGGGTTCGTGCCCCGGTCTGGGAAGAACCCACATGCCGCGGAGCGGCTGGGCCCGTGAGCCATGGCTGCTGAGCCTGCGCGTCCGGAGCCTGTGCTCCGCAACGGGAGAGGCCACAACAGTGAGAGGCCCGCGTACCGCAAAAAAAAAAAAAACAAAACCAAACCAAAACAAAAAAAGGTTACTTATAACATTTTCATTGATATAAGGACAGTGCATAACGGACCAAGATTGGAGTAACATTGCCAATTTCCTATATTGAGAACGACTGCTCTTTTCCAGATAGTTTCTTTTCTTGTTTAGAATTGTTTAAGAAACAATGATCTATCTTTTGTGAAATTATGGGATAGTTGATGATAACTATTATAAATAGCGAAATTGTTAATAAACAGGTTACATGTCATATATGCATTCTAATCCCTCATTTTTTAATTTCAAAATTATACTAAGCTGTAAAATTCCTACATCTGATAACTACTGACTTAGTCCTTATCATGAAGGCAGTGTAGCCAAGTAGTAACTGCAATCTGCTGTTTAGATTTGGATTCTGACTTTACCACTTACTAGCTTTGTAACCCTGTGCAAATTACATAATGTTTCCAAGCTTCAGTCTCCTCATCCATAAAAGAGTAACTGCACAGTAGGGTTGTAATGATGACTCAGTGATATAATTAACGTATAGGGCGCAGTACTGTGTACGTTCTCAACAATGCTCTCCATTAGTATTATGAATTACTATCACAATCATCTTCCCAGTCATCATAATCCTCATTTTGGCCTAGAGCTTTTAAGATCCTAATTATCTGCATCATTTGTCATTTAAGACATTTACTAATTCTTTATACAAGTAAAGTGTTAGAAGTAGAGCCTTATACAAGATAAAAAGCAATTCCTTCCTTGATGGAACTAGGAATAGGAATAACCTAGACTGAGTGGCCAGAGAAGGCTGCCATGATTTTGAGTTGAGGGAAAGGGGTAGCAGTACTGTTTCAAATAGAGGAGGGTGTGTGAAAGCTGAGAGGTGCATGGAAGAAACGAGGGAGCTGAATATGAGTTCAGTATGGCTTGAGGGGTGGGTGATAAGTAGGTAGAGATGACGTGGAAGATGAGGCTGAAGAGAAAAGCTCCAGAGCCTGGGGTCCTCTCTGGATGACATGGGGTGTTTAGGCAACTGGAAGCTGCTGAAGATTTTTAAGCAGAGAACAGTTTGATCGGATTCGCATTTCAGGAAAAACACTCTGGATGAAATGTGGGTTACTGGTAGAACACCTACAGGGAAGAAGACCAATTAAGAGGCTATTGTCAAGGTGAGAACTTTTTGTTGACTGGATAGGAAGCTAGATAAAGAAGAGTGGACTGATTTTAGAAACACTTAGAAGGGAAAAAGGAGAGAACATCATGATTTCCTTGTGTACTAAAAAAGAAAGGACAAAATTTACAATTCCTCCCAGGTTTTTGAAGTTTAATATTGTGCAGAGGGATGCAGTCCCCCAAGTTAGGCAACAGTGGAGGGCACTAGAAGCAGGGATTGGCGGGACAGGTCTGGAGGAGAACATGAGGGCTTACTCTTCAGAAATACTGTGAATGAGATTTTTGTAAGGTGCTGAGGATACAAAGATGATATACTCTCTCATGCTCTGGAATATATACTCCAGAATAATGATTCTCAACACTGACTCATTTAGAAACCCTTATTGGAGGTTTCATTCGTTTTGTTTTGTTTAAAATACTGACACTCAGGACCCACTCTAATTCAGAATCTCACCTGTTTCTAGCATACAGCAAGCATTACACTACCTGGGGGCATCTTAGATGACAGGTGTGACAGTTCTGGTATAGGTTATTTCTGAATTAGACTTCTCGAAACCCAATTTAGATGCATGTTACTGGTTCAATTTTTTTTAATTAACCCCTTTTTTGAACATGTTTTATTGTAACATACACTATGATTCCAACTCAACTACAATTTTTCTGAAGGCTGTACTTTTTAATGTTTTATTTTCTCTTCAAATCCAGATTCTATAGATGTACACAGCTGATAACCAATAGTTTTCATTGATTGTGGTTGATAATCACAACCACTATTAGGACAATTTCTACTACAGGAAATTCTATTCCTATTAGTCATATTGATGATATCAAATGTCTTATAGGGTTGAACCACAGATTTCTATAAATACTATCAGAGAACTTTGTCAATAGGTTCATTCTTATGGCAAATGATATGGCAAGTCAGAATAACAGGAAATAATATTACTTGACAATCTGGTTTCGATAGATATTGTATGTAATTAAGTAATGTTTTCCTTAATAAAATAAAAGGCTAACCAAAACTTTTTAAAACCCACTAAAAAGATTAGTGTTCAGATTGATTTCAGACTTCCCTGTCCATCTAATCCATAGAACCTCAAATATCTGACTGAGGTAAGACCACTGAGTACATAATACAGATGCCAGGCTCTCCAGTCAGACCACCTGGGTCCACATCACAGCTCCCCAACTTGGGCACGTTATGTAACATCTCTAACCTTCTATTCCTTGTCAGTCTTATTTATACTATTGACTCCACCAATATTTGGATATAAAAATGATAATAGTCACAATCTAAGAGTTGTTCAGCCTCTGCTTCTTATCTCGGAAGTTCAATCATTCTGATGCTGATGATTTCAAGAGTGCCTAGAGAAACTTGGCATCAAGAGGATTTCTAACGTGTGAGGAATATTGCCAGAATTTCAAAGTTTTTACACTGTGGGACGCTATGGATACAATGATGAGAAATACAAGCAGCAAAACTGTAGAAGAACATGGGGAGAAAATTCATCCAAAAATTCACGTAAATAAACATTATTACTAACTGTAAAAAGTCACATTGTAATAAAAGATCTTGGTAATAAGAAACTGATGGTAAGCTGGAGAACAGGGCCAGGTGGAAACTGAGCTGGGTTTAGCGACAGGGCTGGGAAGAAGGGAGGTGGAAGAGCCAAACTGTCCTGGGTGTCTTCATCCAAATATCAAAAACAACTAGACCAATATCCCAGATGACTATACATGCAAAAATTCCAACAAAATATTAGCAAACCAAATTTAAGAACACATTAAAATATTACACGCCATGACCAAGAGGGATGTTCTCTGGTATACAAGGATACTTCAACATACGTTAATCAATTAATGTAATACATCACATTAATAGAATGAAATTTAAAAATCGCATTATCATCCCAATAGATGTAGAAAGAAGTCATTTGACAGAAATACAACACCCTTTAATGGTACAAACACTTGACATATTGGTTGTAGAAGGAACACATACCTCAACATACTAAAGGCCATATGTGACAAACCCACAGCTAACATTATAGTTAAGGGAGAAAATTTGAAAGATTTTTCTCTAAGATCAGGAACAAGACAAGGATGCCCACTCTCACACTCCTATTCAACATAGTGCTGAAAGTCCTAGCTAGAGCAATTAGGCTAGCAAAGAAATAAAAGGGATCCAAATTGAAAAGGAAGAAGTAAAACTGTTACTATTTTCAGATGATATGATTTAGTACATAGAAAATCACAAAAATGGTATAGATTAACTTATTTGCAAAGCAGAACTAGAGACACAGATGTAGAGAACAAACATACGGATACCACGGGCGGAGGACGAGTGGGATGGACTGGGAGATTGGGACTGACGTATATACACTACTATGTATAAAAGAGATAACTAATAAGAACAGACTGTATAGCACAGGGAACTCTACTCAACACTCTGTGCTGACCTAAATGGTAAGGAAATCCAAGGAAGAGTGGATCTATGTATACGTGTGGCTGATTCACTTTGCTGTACAACAGAAACTAACACAACATTGTAGAGCAACTATACTCCAATAAAAAATAAATTAAAAAGACTCCACCAAAAAACTGTTGGAACTAATCAATGATTCCAGTAAACTTGCAGGATATAAAATCAACATACAAAAATCAGTTGCATTTCTATCCATTAAAGATGAAACATAAGAAAAAGGAATAAAGACTAACTAGCCCATTCCCAATAACATCAAAAAAACAATGAAATAGCATCTATTAATCAAGGAAGTGAAAGATATGAACAATCAAAATGATGAGACTTTACTGAAAGAAATCAAAAAAGACACAAACAAATGGAATGACACCCCTTCTTCATGGATAGGAAGAATTAATACATTAAAATATCTATACTACCCAAAGTCTTCTATAGATTCAATGAAATCCCCATCAAAATACCAATAGCATTTTTCACAGAAATAGAAAAATCAATCCTAAAATTTGTATGGAATTACAAAAGACTCTGAATATCCAGTACAACTGTGGGGAAAAAGAACAAAGCCAGAAATGTCACACTTCCTGGTTTCAGACTATACTACAAAGCTACAGTAATAAAAACAGTATGGTACTGGCATTAAAAATAAACACAAAAACCAACAGAACAGAATACAAAGCCCAGAATTAAAAACTCTACTTATATGGTCAACTAAATATTCAACAAAGGAGCCCAGAACCCCCAATGGGTAAAGAAAAGTCTCTTCACAAATGATGTTGGGCAAACTGCATAAACAGATGCAGAACAATGAAATTGGACCCCTATCTTTCACTACTCACAAAAAATTTGAAGTGGATCAAATACTTAAACATATGACCTGATGTCATAAATATCCTTGAAGAAAATGTATGGAAGAAGCTCCTCTACATTGGTCTTGGCAAAAAATTTTGGGATATGATACCAAAAGCACAAACAACCAAAGCAAAACTCAACAAATGGGACCACATAAAACTATAATGCTTCTGCACAGCAAAAGAAACAACAAAATGAAAAGACAACATACTGAATGGGAGAAACATTTTGCAAATCGTATATAAGAGGTTTATATCCAAAATATATAAAGAACTCATACAACAGAACAGCAAAAAAAAAAAAAAAAGACAACAAACAAAAACAAAAAACCTCCAAATAATCTGATTTTAAAATGGGCAGAGGAGCTAAGACATTTTTCCAAAGATATCCAAATGGCCAACAGGTACATGAAAGGATGCTCAACATTACAAATTATCATGAAAATGCACATCAAAATCACAAATAGATATCACCTCACACCTGATAGAATGGCTATTATCAATAAGCAGGAAATAACAAGTGTTGGCAAGGATGTAGAAAAAAGGGAACACTTTTGTACTACTGGTGGGAATGTAAAGAGTGCAACCACTATAGAAACAATATGGAGGTTCCTCAAAATATTAAAAGTAGATCTACCATATGATCTAGCAATTCCACTTCTAGATATATACTCAAAGGATATGAAAACAGGATATCGAAGTGATATATGCACTCTCATGTTTATTGTAGCATTATTCATAATAGCCAGGATATGGAAACAACCTAAGTGCTCACCAGTGGGTGAATGAATAAACAAGAAGTGGGGTATATTTATACAGTGGTTAAGAATCCACCTGCCAATGCAGGGGACACAGGTTCGAACCCTGGTCCAGGAGTATCCCACATGTCACGGAGCAACTAAGCCCGTGCACTACTACGACAGAACCTGTGCTCTAGAGCCCGCAAGCCACAACTACTGAGCCCGTGTGCCACAACTACTGAAGCCCGCGAGCCTAGAGCCCGTGCTCCGCAAGAGGAGAAGCCACTGCAATAAGAGGTCCATGCACGGAAACGAAGAGTAGCCCCCGCTCCCGGCAACTGGAGAGGGCCCGCGCGTGGCAATGAAGACCCAACACAGCCCAAAATAAATAAATTAAATAAATTTTTTTTAAAAAGACCCTATTTCCAAAAGGAGTCACATTAAAAAAAAAAAAGTATCTACCTCAGTATACAAGTTTGTTACCTTTAAAAAAATACAATGTACATAAATACATATATAAATTATTATTAAAAATTACAGAATATTATTCAGCCATGAGAAAGGAGGACATCCTGCCATTTTTGACAACATGGATGAACACTGAATGCATTACACTAAGTGAGATAAGTCAGGCAGAGGAAGACAAGTACTCCATGATATCACTTTCATGTGGAATCTAAAAATCCAAACTCCTAAAAAGAGTAAAATGATGGTTACCATGGGATGGAGGTGGGGAGATAGAACAGATATTTTTTAAGGGTACAAACTTGTAACAAGTGGTAAATAAGTCGTAGCAATCTAATGCACAGAACAGCGATTACAGGCAACAATACTGTATTGTTACCATTAAACTTGCTGAGAGACTAGAATTATTCCAAAGACTAAAAAGAAAGGATAATTATGTAACAGGATAGAAATTATAATTACCACTACAATGGCAGTCATATTGCAATATATAAAATGTATCAAATTAACATGTCTTGCACCTTAAATTTATACAATATTATATGTCAAATACATTTCAATTAAAAAAAAACAATTAGACACCTGGAGCACAGTAAATATAGACATAACAGTGTAGCAGATGGTGATGTTAGCCCTGAGGAGAACCTTTGGCTTCAGATAACAGCTTCGGCTGTGCAAGAAGGAACTCGTTCTTACTGACGGGCCTATACTTAAATTTCCCTGAACTAAAATATAGCCCCTTATCCATTTTCTCTGCTCCTTTTATTGCAAACCTTCTTGAAATTTTTCTGTGCTCAATTACCACGTGCTTTCCTACTATTACTTCTAATCTCTTGAAATTTCATCTCCACCTCTCTCCAAAAACTGCTTTTGATGACATTCCAATCTCAACGTGTTCTACCTGTCATATTCTGTCTCCTTAAAACTCAAGATTTCTCTGGGTTTCAATGCTCCACTGACTTCCTGCTCACTCTCTTTCTCTCTTTCTACTCCTTCTCAAGATTTTCCAACTCACCTGACTCATAAATATGTTTGTAGAATTTCATCCTTACTTCTCTACTTATCACACTCTAAATTAGTCACTTCTCTGATTTTATTAAATTCATGCCTTTTCATGGACATATATACACTACCAAATATAAAGTAGATAGCTAGTGAGAAGCAGCCACATAGCACAGGGAGATCAGCTCGGTGCTTTGTGTCCACCTAGAGGGGTGGGATAGGGAGGGTGGGAGGGAGACGCAAGAGGGAGGAGATGTGGGGATGTATGTATACGTATAGCTGATTCACTTCGTTATAAAGCAGAAACTAACACACCATTGTAAAGCAATTATACTCCAATAAAGATGTTAAAAAAAGCTGGTAAAGCAAAAAAATAAAATAATTATATTTATTAAAAATAACTATATTTTCCAAAATAAAAAAAATTAGTGAGAAGAGTAAAAAAAAAAAATTCATGCCTTTTTATATTCTGTGAGGTCCAAATTTCCACGTGCCATTTGATACCCATTCCTAGATGTCTTAAACACATGCCACGAAAATAATTATTATCTATATTTCAATATATTCTTCTCCTTTTTGATTCTGCATGTCAAGTACAGGTTTCTGGTAACTGTACTGCTGAACTGAATGAATAAGCATTTTCATAACTCTAATGGAAAACTGATGAACTCATAAAAGTGCTAACAAAAGATCAAGATAAAAAAATTTAATTACACGGGACTGAGTGAACTGATGAGGATAATTATAATTTTTGTGACTTTCTGTTCGAATTAAAAAAAAAAAATCCCACAAGGACTCAGAGGCAAAAAATATACAAATCCATTTTCACTGCAAAGTAAAGAAACTGTTACAGTGGAGGATTCCTGGACTGAATGTCAATATTATGACATAGTGTGAGTGTGTTTCGTGTTTGGTAATTGCAATCATTGTTGCTTTTCTTGTGGTTATCCACTTACAATGCTTGGTGTCAGTCTATTTATCTCTTGTAAAAATAAAATACAGTATGTGTGTGTGTGAAAAAAAAAAAAAGACCTAGTTAGAGAGGCCTAGCCACCTAAACTAGAGTCTTTTGTGCCATTAAGTTACCAAATTCTGACAAGCCTACTTAGCTCTTAAATACCTTTTAATTATCCACTTCTCATGTCCAGTGCTACTTTCTTGCTTCAGAATTTCAAATGCCCCAGACTATTTAAATGGTTCCCAACTGGATTCCCTACTTTGAGTTTCCTTCCACTTCAATCCACCCTGCATGCTCTTTTATTTTTCTAAAATTTATCCCTAACCACATCATTTTCTGGTTTAAAAACATTCCATGACTCCTCATTGCCTATTAAATAAAATACAAATTCCTTTGGAAGACATATGATATCAATTAGGAGTTGACCTCTACCTAAATCCAACTTAATATTCCCTCCCATTCCCATCCCAACACCAAAAAATGCAATTTTTACCTCAGGTCTTACCAAACTACCTACAGTTATCCAAATACAACATGTTTCAGTGCCTGAACACACGATTCTCGCTTCTAACTTCCCCTATTAACTTCCACTTCCACTTGAAAACCCAGTTCAAATGCTGCCATCTCTCTGGAGCCTTCTCTGGTGTGATTATACCTCCTGCCACAGACTGCAATAATATTTGGAACATATCTCTGTTACAATCTATGAAAATGTGGTGTATTAAAAAAAAAAAAGTGTGCTTCTTGGGTATTTAAGAAGAGAGTAGGTGGCAGGTGGCCATGATAACAGAGTAGGAAGACCCTGAGCTCCTCTGTTCACCTGGGCACATCAAACTTACAACTATTTATTGAGCAACTGTTGATGAGAAAACCTGGAATCTAATAGAAAAGATTATCTACAACTAAAGATATAAAGAAGGAACCACAACAAGGCTGATAAGAAATGACAGACACCCAATATAGTCAAGACCCATACCCTCGGGGTGGGCGACCCACAAATAGGAGGATAACGAAAAGTTAAAAGAGGTCTCCCCAAGGAGCAACAGTTCTGAGACCCACGTCAAGCTACCCAGCCTGGGTCAGACACACCTGCTGATATTACGGAGCCTACTAGAGGCAGGAGGCATCTGAAGCTCACTCTGGGGACAGAGACACTAGCATCAGCCATATTTGGGAGCTTATTCTACCTTGAGGACACTGGTGCTAGTAAGCACCATTTTGGAATCCTCCCTCTAGCTTAAAAGTGTAGGGACACAGCCTCACCCACCAGCAGACAGTTTTCCTTAAGAACCCCTGAGCCCATAGCTGCCCCAGGACATGGTCTTGCCCATCAGAGGACCCAGGCCATGGTCCCACACCAGTGCTTCAGGACTAGCTCAGGGACCACCCCCAGGGTCTGCAGCCAGAGACCCCAGGACCTGGCTCTGCCTACCAGTGGGCAGGCACCAAATTCAGGAGTTCCTGGGCCAGGGGCCCACCCACCAGTAAGCAGGCACCAGCCCCAGGACCCTGTGGGGCCCTAGCCCCACCCACCAGCAGGTCAACACCAACTCCAGGACCACCAGGGTCCTACAGCCAGAAACCCTGGGACCTGGTTCTGCTCATCAGAGTGCCACTGCTAACCCTAGAACCCACATCACACACCAGTGGGCAGGCATCAGCCCCAGGACAACCTGGGCCCTAGACTCACACAACAATGTGAGGATACAAGCCCCAGGACCACTGCAGCCTCACAGCCTGCCATGGCAAAACAGAGCCCACCCACTAGCAGGCTGGCGCCAGCCCGGGGACCCCCTGAACCCTGGCCCCACCCATCAGCAGGCCATCACTAGCTCTAAGACACCTCGGCCATCCTCCTTGGGACTTGGGCCCACTCACCAGCAGGACAACACTAGCTCCAGGACCCCTAGGACCCTTCTTCCAGAGATCATAGGACCTGGCTCCACCTGGCACCCATGATCCCCTGGGCCTTGACCACACCCACCTACAGGCAGACACAAGCTGCAGGATTACTGCAGCCCCACAGCCTGGCTTGTCAGGACCCAGCCAACCAACCAGCAGGCCTGCATGAGCCTCGAGTTCACCTCGTCTTGGCCCTGCCTACTAGCAAGCCAACACCAGCTCTGGGACATCTTGGGACCACAAGCCTGCCACCCCAGGATCCAGCCCCACTCACTAATGCGTCAGCACTAGCCTTGAGACACCCCAAAACCCACAGTAGCCATGTCAGGAAGGAACCCCACCCACCAGCAGGTTGACACAAGATCTGGGAACGCCAGCTTAGCAACAATTACCCCAAATCCACCCACCAGTGTGCCACAGCTCTCATTCCATCAATCACAGGCCAGCAACACTGAGATGCTGGCTGCTTTATCAGCCTACACCCAGAGTGAAGAGATGTGGAACAAAGGTCCTGGTCTCTACTGTTGTTAAAGTCACTAGGTTTTTTGGTTGGTTTGTTTTTTATCTTAGCAAAATCTAATCTATTCTTAATTTGCCTATTGTCTTATCCAAAAATTGGGGGAGTGGGGAGGGGCAATCCCAGGCTTTTACGGTGGACATTGGTACCCCAGCATTTAGCCCTTATCATTCCAGTATTTGGAGTTTCACACAAATAAAGGAAAGGACAAAAACAGATTTGCCATGAGATACAATTTTTAGAATGAAAGAGTTCATCAACTGCCCATTGCTTCACATTTTAAAAGTCTCACACATACATATTTTCATTAAACTTCAGAAAAATAAAGAAGATATTAAAAGCTTTGAAAGACATTTTCTTAAAAAGCCCCTCAAAATCAATGAGAGACAGCTAGATGGCCAAGAAGCACATGAAAAGATGTTTGTGCTCTAATCTGAACATGTATGTGCTCTAATCTGAACAAATGTTATCCTATGCTAATTTATAGTCCCCAAATTAGCATTCTTGGATTTACATATTAAATTACTGTTGTGCATTATGTCCCATATATGAAACAAATAAAATTCTGAAGTTTAGTGAATGACACATACAGTCAGAACTGATTTCTAACACATTACAGCAAAATGTGGATTGTAAATTAAAAATAAATAAAAGGAAAGAAAAATTAAGAAAACAAGCCCACCTATCATTACATCAAAAAGAACAAAATACCTAGGAATAAATCTAAATAAGGAGGTAAAAGACTTGTACTCCAAAAATTCTAAGACGCAAATGAAAGAAATTTCATATGACACAAACGTGGAAAAATATACTGTGTTTATGGATTGGAAGAATATTCTTAAAATGACCATACTACCCAAGGCAATCTGCAGAATCAATGCAATTCCTATCAAAGTATCAATACAAATGGCATTTTTCACAGAGCTAAGACAAATAATTCCAAGATTTGTATGGAAACACAAAAGACCCCAAATAGCCAAAACAATCTTGAGAAAGAAAAACAGAGCTGGAAGTAGCACACTCCCTGATTTCAAAATATACTACAAAGCTACAGTAATTCAAAGAGTACTGGCACAAAAAATAGACACATATATTAGTGGAACAAAACAGACATCCCAGAATGAACTCACACTTATATGGAAAATTAATCTATGGCAAAGAAGGCAATACGTGAATGGGGAAAAGACAGACTTTTCAACAAATGGCACTGGGAAAACTGGACAGCTACATGCAAAATAGTCAAACTGGACTGCTCTATCACACCATGAACAAAAATAAATTCAAAATGAAGCCACTAAACTTCTAGAAGAAAACTAGCAATATGTTTTTTCACACTGGTCTTCACAGTATTTATTTTTTAATATGTTTCCTCACACAGGTGAAACAAAAGCAAAAACAAACAAATAGGATTACATCAAATGAAAGGCTTTTGCACAGGGAAGTAAACTATCAATGACCAAAAGAACCAACTACTGAATGAGAGAAGAAATTTGTAAATGATGTGACTTATGAGGGGTTAATATCCAAAATATACAAAGAACTCATACGACTCAACATCAACAGAACAAACAGCCCAATTAAAAAATGGCAGAGGATCTGAATAGACATTTTTTCTACAAAGACATACACATGGTCAACAGGCAAATGAAAAGATTTTCAACATCACTGACCATCAGGGAAATGCAAATCAAAACCACAATGAGGTATCACCTCACACCTGTCAGAACATCTATTATCAAAAAGACAACAAACACCTGTCAGAACATCTATTATCAAAAAGACAACAAATAACAAACACTGGTAAGGATATGGAGAATATGAACCTTCATGCTGGAGGACTGGAGTGTATGTAAATTGGTGCAGCCAATATGGAAAATAGTAGGAGCTTCCTCAAAAAACTGAAAGGTAATTACCATATAACTCAGCAATTCCATTCCTCGGTATACATCAGAAAAAAACCCAAAACCCCTATTAGAAATCATATATGCACACCTATGTTCACTGTAGTATTATTTACAATTGCCAAGATATGGAAGCAACCTAAGTGCCCATCAATAAATGAATGGGTAGGGCTTCCCTGGTGGCGCAGTGGTTGAGAGTCCGCCTGCCAGTGTGGGGGACACGGGTTCGTGCCCCGGTCCGGGAAGATCCCACATGCCACGGAGTGGCTGGGTCTGTGAGCCATGGCCGCTGAGCCTGTGCTCCGCAACGGGAGAGGCTGCAATAGTGAGAGTCCCGCGTACTGCAAAAAAATAAATAAATAAAATAAAATAAAAATAAATAAATGAATGGGTAAAGAAGATGTGGTTTATATGTACAATGGACTATTACTTAGCCATGAATAAGAATGAAATCGTGCCATTCATGACAACATAGATGGATCTTAAGGGTATTATGCTAAGTGAAATAAACCAAAGTAAGACAAATAGTGCATGATTTCAGTTGTATGTAGAATCTAAATAAAACAAATGAGTGGGGAGGTCAAGATGGCAGAGAAGTAGGAGGACATGGAGTTCATCTCTCCCCACAAATACATCAAAACTACCTCTACAAATGGAACAATTCTCACAGAGTACTGGCTGAACACTAGCAGAGGACCTCGGACACCTAAAAGGACAAGAAAGATCTCCATGAAACTGGGTAGGATGAAAGAAAGAAGAAGGGAAAATGAAGAGGAGAGGAAGCGGGCGGTAACAACACCCCTGGGTGGGATGTTGAAGGTGAGGAGAGGTTCCCGCTTCCAGGGAAGCCCCCTCATCGGTGGAGAGATCAGTTGGGACAGAAGGGGAACTCGGGGGCTATCAGAAGAGAGTGCAGCAACCTTTCTGTGACAGGCAGGACAGAGTGAGACCTACAGAGATGGCCCGTGCCACAGCCCTGCACGCCTCAGCCTGAGTCGCGTGTCCCCAGTGTGCACATGGGCTGTGTGCTGGAACGTGGGGCTGGAGAGCAAACCTGGGAAGAGGACTGCTGTTGGCTGCAAGGAGAGAGCCTGAGAGGACAAGAGTGAGGAAGTCCACAACCGGGAATGCCTGTGAAGGAAATCCAGGCTGCCACAGAAGTAAAGCACCGTTGTTAAGTGACACACAATGGGCGGAGCCGCCATTGCAACCTCCCTCCCCATGTGCCAGGCCCTGCCTCCCAAGCACTAGAAAGGGCCCCCACCAGGGCCAGCTCTCACACGGGCAGCTGGGCACTAGAAACGGCCCTCTCCGGGGCTGGCTCGGTCAAGCCCACGGCTGCGAGCTCCCCAACACATCTCGTTGCCACTGGGGCTGGGTCTCTCATGTCCATGGCCTTGCACTAGGAAGGGCCCCCACTGGGGCTGGCTCTCTTGGACTGGTGGCCCGGTGTTAGGAAGGCCCCTGGTGGGACCTGTTCTCTCGCTCGGGTGGCTGGCGCTAGGAAGGGCCCCTACTGGGGCCAGCTTTCTTGTGCTTGTGACCCTTGGCTCCCTTGTGTGCCTTGTCACTGCTGAGGCCAGCTCTGTCATGCCCATGGCTGCTGGCTCCCCCACGCACACCTCGCCACCAGGGCTCCCACGACCCTGGCCGCTGCACTGCCTCTTTGCCTGGGCAGAATCATGTGCTCCGGGGCAGCCTGGGGAGCAGTCCCCTGTGGGTGGCCCACATGCAGAGGTGTGGCTGAAACCACAGCTGAGTCCCAGGGGCTGTGCAAGTAAAGAAGAAAAGCTGAAATCTCTCTTCACAGCTATGCAAACTGCACCCCCGCGACCGGACTTGTAAACTCAGCACATACGGAACATCTGAACACACAGCAAGTGCCTGTCTCCATAGACAAGACAGGCCTAGTTCTAGCAGCTGTAGACTTTGTGAGCACATACACATGGGGGTTGGGCCAGGCTAGAATTAGAGTTGCCCCCACAGCACCCAAAGCAGGTCCATATCCATGATTACTGCAATCCTAGGACTTGACATCTGTCGATCTACACTGGTGGCCTGGTGAAAATGTCTGAGAGACACCAGGTCCAATTACCGACATACCCACAGTTAAGATGGGGCTGAGAACAGTGCCAACAACAGTGTAATCTAAGAGCTCCCACAACGGGTGAAAGGTGTCACCACAGAGCACACTCACAAGTGAACAGCTCCAGAGGAGGAATTCTTAGTGGCTTCCCTCCCAGTGGAAGTGCTCCAATCCTACGTAACTCACACTGCTGACCAGAAACACAGCTAGGAAACAGATGTGGGGGAATCTACTCCAACAACTAGGAAGCAGATCCCACCTCTGACAGGGCAGTGACAACTACAGAGCAAAGGGGAGGCCCTACTCAATACCCAGTGGAGGTTCTTGTCACCACAACATCAGTCACACTGCCTATAAAGGGGTAACAGCCAGCATACACTGAGGAAAGAGGTGGCAGACATCTATACTAAAAACAACACCCACATCAAAAAATATTAAACCCATTCAGGTGACGTAGGGACACTGCCACATAAAATAGTCCTCCAAGACAGTCTGAGGGTCTGACATTGGGTGGAAGGACTGCCACAGCATTTAGCCTTGAAGGCCAGCAGGGATTGAGTGCAGAAGTTCCACGGGGCTGGAGAAAACAGAGACTGCACTCTTGGAGGGCATGCACAAAGTCTCACACGCACTGGGACCCAGCACAAAGAAGTACCTCCATAGGAACCTGGGCTGCACCTACATAGGGGTCTTAGAGGGTCTCCTGAGAGGTGAAGATCGACTGTGGCTCACTGTGCAGGCAAGGACACTGGTAGCGGAAGACACAGGGAATACTGAATGGCGTGAGCTTTCCCAGAGGTCCCTATTTCGGCACCAAGATCCAGCCACACCCAATAGCCTATAGGCTTCAGAGCTGGAATGCCCCAGGCAAAACAACCAGCAAGACAGGAACACAGCCCCACCCAACAGCAGACAGGCTACCTAAAGTCATAGTGTGATCACAGCTACCTCAAAACAGAACACTTGATGCGGCCCTGCCCATCAGAGTAAAAAGACCCAGCTCCACCCACCAGATGGCAGACACCAGTCCCCCCACCAGGAAGCCTGCACAAACCTATGGACCAATCTCACCCACCAGGGGGCAGACACAAGAAGCAAGAGGAACTATTATCCTGCAGGATGTGGCAAGGAGACCACAAACACAAGAAGTTAGACAGAATGAGAAAACAGAGAACTATGTTGCAAATGAAGGAAAAAGATAAAAACCCACAAGAACAACTAAATGTAGAGGAGATAGGCAATCTACCTGAAAAATAATTCAGAGTAATGATCTCTGAAAAAGAAGAGAGGCACAGATTGAGAAAACACAAGAAATGTTTAAACAGGAGCTGGACGATTTAAGGAACAAACAGAGATGAACAATAAAATAACTGAAATGAAAAATACACTAGAAGGAATCAATAGCAAAATAACTGAGGCAGAGAAATGAATAAATAAGCAGGAACACAGAGTGGTGGAAATTACTGCTGTCAAACAGAATATGGAAAAGAATGAAAAAACAAATGAGGACAGTGCCAGAGACCTCTGGGACAATATTAAACTAGAGGTGTAATGTACAACATGATAAAAATAACAGTGCTCTATGTTATATATGTATGTTATTAAGAGAGTAAATCCTAAGTTCTCATCAGACAAAAAAAATTTTTTTCACTTTAATTTTCTATCTCTGTGAGATGATGGGTGTTCACTAAACTTACTGTGATCATCACTTCATGATGTAAGTTAGATCATTAAGCTGTACATCTTAAACTCATACAGTGCTCTATGTCAATTATATCTCAATAAAACTGGAAGAAAAGAAAGAAAACAACTCTTAATTGTTGTGTAAGGTCTAACTAAAAGGAAGTCTGAATATTAAGGGCCAGCTTGACATCTGAAACTGGGATGGCTCAGTGACAAGTTCCCCTCCCCTCTCTATTCCTGTGGATAAGATGTCTATCAAATATACCAGGGACAGTTTCTGTTTATACCATTGTAACAAGTTTCAGTTCACTATAAGCACATAGAATTATTCAAGGAAGCCAATCATATTTTCCCATTGAACCCAGATGGCATTTTACTATCTTGATACTCCAAAGCTTCCCACCATACCTGGTTGTTCACTCTGTCCTCAACTACAAACCCCATGTGGAATTTTAGTGTGTACTGTGTCATCCTACCCCAGGCTGTCAGTACATGTGACTAATCAACTACTATCAGTCTCATCTGCCCAGAGACTGATGTTGTGTACAGACATCCCTATAACTCTAAGCTGGGGAACTCCTCTCTCACCAGTGGGGTAAAAAAGCAGCAACTAAACAATAACCAAGTAGATAGGATAATGAATTCTTCAGAGTTTAGTCTGCTGTCATTTCTTGAAGCAAAAGAACCCTAATGGAAACAAATAGAACTAAAGTGAACCACGATTCCAGATACAAGATGGAACCATTCACTAAGTAAAAGATTTCAGGAGAGGGACTAGATTGGAAGAGAAAGAAGGAGTTCATTTGGCAAGGTTCAGTTTCACGTACCCATGGGATAACATGGTATAGAGTAGCTGTAGGAGGTAAGTCCACATTTCAGCAGGAAAATTCATAGGGAAAAAGACAGATTGGGTTCAATCTATAAATACCACTTGAAGTCATCAGTTTAGGCATGGAAGGTCAGGGAAATAAAAATAAAAGTTGGCAATGATCATGTATTTAGTCTAATGAATCTTTTGATTCTAAACTTTATTTGTGCCAATCTTATTTATTTAAATTTCTTATAAATGTAGATTTTTAAAGGATATAACAGATGTTTTTAAGAAACATGTCTACTTGCATGAGTATGTCCAAATAATCTCTTGCTTTTTAGGTAAGTTTGATAGCAAAACAATGTCTGAGGTCTTAGATAACATATGAAATAAGCCCTAAATATTGAGTAGGTATTTTCTCAAATTCCTGTGAAGGAACTTGTCCCATACTTAGCTGAAATGAACTTATGGCAGAGCAGAAAAAAACTAGAATATGTAAAGAGAAGTAAAGGAGCGGGTGGGTAAAGAAGAGGAGGAATGTTCATTTCAAATATTACTTCTCCTATGCAGATATTCTTGCATTTGATAGGTAAAAATAATTTATTCCTTTTCTGTAATTCTGTAGTTGTTTTGTAATTAAAAAAATAAAAATAAAAAAACACTGTATATCCGTGTTTATGTATATTCCCTCACTGGTAAAGCCTTAGTTTTTCAAAACAATGGCCAATTACCTTTGTAATCTCACTGGGACATAGAAGATGAAAAGTCTGATATTTGTCCCATAAATCTAGGAAGAACAGATCTAAAGTGTAATTGTGATTTGTAAAATGATGTGATCTCAAAGCACTCAATGCATTATTCCTCATATATTTACATGTGTCTCAATGAATGAATAAAACATGAGGCTGAACAAGGGGAAAAAAGTGTTCTGATTTCAGATTGAGATGTCAGATAATACGTATAGTTTTCCCCTCTTCTCTGTGAGATTCCTCTGGAATAGGTGGAATGAATTACAGAGAAGAAAACAGTATAACCCTGAGGAGAACAGGAGTTGGGGTGTGAGCATCACTGACCAATAAGAAAGATCAACACGTTTGTTGAAGAGGGAGAGAAGCTGCAACTGAGAATAGGCTACGAGGAGGAAGGAGGGAGCAAGTTCTCACAGAGAAACTCTCAGAAGCTCTTATGTCAGAGTGAGGAGGAGGCTAAAGCACAGAAATGAAAAATAGGGCTGAAGTTCAGTGAAAGTGTCCCTATGGAATAACTGTCCTTAGACGTGAATGCACCTTTGTCTAATCTTGAACACCCAAATCACAAGCAATACCTATTCATTGCCAAGCAAATTCACTGTTGGTTGTACAGGACCATGTGACTAGTTATGACCAATGAACCATCAGAGAAAGTGCTATGTGTCCATTTGGGGGCAAGGTCATTTAATCGGTACCCTTGCAGAATTCTGTTTCGATCAATCACAGGGCAGCAACGTCGAGATGCTGGCTGCTTTATCAGCCTACACCCAGATTGAAGAGATGTAAAACAAAGATGCCGGTCTCTACTGTTGTTAAAGGCACTAAGTTTTTTGGTTGGTTTTTTCTTAGCACAATCCAATCTATTCTTATTTTGCCTATTGTCTTATCCAGAAATTAGGGGGGAGGGGAGTGGGAAATACAAGCCTTTTTTAATGAAAATTTATTAATAAATTTATTCATATATCAATACATTTTATTATTAATAAAATTATTTATTTTAATAAATTTATTTATTTATATTTTTGGCTGCCTTGGGTCTTCGTTGTTGTGCATGGGCTTTCTCTAGTTGCAGCGAGCGGAGCTACTCTTCGTTGTGGTGCACAGGTTTCTCACTGTGATGGCTTCTCTTGTTGTGAAGCACGGGCCCTAGGCGTGTGGGCTTCAGTAGTTGTGGCACGTGGGCTCAGTAGTTGCGGCTCGCGGACTCTAGAGCTCAGGCTCAGTAGTTGTGGCTCACAGGCTTAGTTGCTCTGCGGCATGTGGGATCTTCCAGGCCCAGGGCTTGAACCCATGTCCCCTGCATTGGCAGGCAGATTCTTAACCACTGTGCCACCAGGGAAGTCCCTACAAGCCTTTTATTGTGGACATTTTTAGCCCTTATCATTCCAGTTTTTGCAGGTTCACACAAAATAAAGAGAAAAGATGGAGAATAGAAAAACACATTTGACATGAGAGAATTTTTAGGAAGAGTTCATCAAATGCCCCTCTTTAAATTCTAAAAGGCTAACACTTAGACATATATTCATTAAACTTCAGAAATATAAAGAAAGGAGAAGATATTAAAAGCTTCTAAAGACTTTTTTTAAAAGCCACTCAAAAAGCAGTGAGAAAGTGCCTGTCATGAGAACCTCTGTGATGTAGTATCTAAACACATGAGGTCTAGATTCAGGAGCTGCAGTTTATTAACCATGTGACTCAGGCAATTTATTTAACTTGTGCTTCAGTTATTTCAACTATAAAACGGATATAATAATAGTTTCTATCTTGTTAAGACCTTGAAGTACTTACTTCAGTACCTAGACCTAATAAGCTGTTAATGTGTTTACTACAATAATTTTCAGACTTATCAAAGAACAACCCTGAATGTGAGAAGAGAGTAGGGCAATGCACTCAGAATTTATAATATGCTTTAAATGGTTGCAGTTACGAAATGAACACAATTACAGTGTCCATTTATAATGTCCATATTTCTTCCTAACTGAAATTTGTTTTTAGCTCATGAATCCCAAAGAGTGTTTGGTAGTAGAAATTATTAACTGGCCAATTCAAGGTTAACTCAGATTCTTAGGGTTTTAAAGCTTGGGCTCTTGGGACTCTTATCTTGCTTCTCCTGTTGATAGAAGGAATGAGTGGGAACGGGAGGTACCTAGGAGTGTTATGTCTGCTCCAAGTACTGATGTCTATCCTTGATAGCCTCCCATGTCCGGCCTAGGATGCTGGCCACTGTCTCCATTGCAATAATTTGTTCCCAGATGGAATAATTTATGTCTCTGCTTTCATAGGAAATGTAAACTATTTTTTCTGGAGTGAATCTTTTTGATTCTCCTCCTGTCAATCTGGGTTCCATCTTAGTCTTTGTTGCAAAGACTAATTCTCTTAACTCAGCTATCTCCCAATACAGCTTGGACTATCTTTCTATAGCCTCAGCAACAGGGTCCCTTTGCCCCATTCCACTGTGAACCCACAGCAGGCATGCTGGTTCATAATGCCAATCACATTTTGCATCACACTCAGAAATTTCCCAATCTTCTTCATGTTGGTGACAGCCACGAATATCTGAATTGTAGCTAGCTTTTACACTAAGTGGCAACTATGCTTTTGCATCCAGGGCACATACTAAAGGATGTGTAAATAAATCACATGACTGATGTGAAGACGTTAACTAGATTTAGAGATGAAAGAAATTACAGTATCACACAGTTACTGGAATCCATGGGAGAAAAATAATGAGTTCTATTTATAAAAATAAATCATAACATGAAATTAGACCAACTTACACTTTAGGCATTTCTGTTGAGAAGAAACTTATTCTAAACTCAACCTTTCCCTAAGATCTCTATCCCAATGCTCAATCCATATGTGGTGGGTACAGTTTTACTCTTCACTGTTTAGGCAACTGTCACAATCAATGAATGGATGAAAATAAGACTCAGTCCTTAATGTGATGTGATACTTAGAGAATGGGATCTAAGGCTCTGTTTTGATCTTTAAAGTTTATAAATGTCTCTGGGATTCACATATAATGCCATTTGGGTGTGGTTTCCTATGGTTAAAACACAAATAGTTTAATATTTTATGATCTTTTTTCATTTTGCTCCACCTGTATTTGATATATAACTTTGAAAACCACAACATTTGCTATTATTTCTTGTAGGACAAATATATGATACCTCTTTAAGTTTTTAGTGATCCAAAGATTCAACTATATAATGTGATGTGTATGTCTAGTATGATAGCTTAATTTACAGAAATATGATCTTTAGCTGTGGTTTTAAATACCAACATCAATGACAAAAAATTTAAAGAGAAAAAAGATAAGAACGTTATGACTTCTTGTAAGAAACACCAGTAACCAATACTTTAAGTCACATTTTTGCTGTTTTATTTCAAGATTCTCTCAGTATTAGAGTGAAAAATAATTTGTATTTTACTTTGTTATAAAGTATAGTTGTAGGGACCTAGATGAAAAAGTTGTGTCTTTAAAAAAAATTAAGACATCATAATTTCTCATCAACTTACTATGCCTTTTTATAGCACCTAAGTTCAAGGACATGTGGAATGAAATGTGATAAAGAGTCTATATACATTACATATTGCATTACCAATGTCTAGCTTCAATAAAAACTTCATCCAGCTTCTGTACCATGTGGTATATGAGTTAGACTCACTTTAATTGACTCCAGCTGTTAGTTTCTATGTGGAATAATGAATCATGATCTTTTCAGCATTGTCTAAAATGAGATATGTGTACAAAGGGATAAAATGTGTAAAAAAAATAAATAATCACTAATCTATATTTATTGAGTGTACTAGGCCCAAATGTGGGGGAAAAAAGGAGAATCTAGAACATGGCAAAGTAAATAATGAACTAAATTAAAGGCATTCAGGCATAATGCAAAGAACAGATGTCTAGAAGTCAGTACACCTGGTGGCCCTGGCTTTACTGCTAAATACACATGTGAGCAACTAAAGTGTAAATTATGCTTGCTCCCTACAGCCTAGGCTACATAAAGAGAGAGGCAACAGTTTACCAGATTTGAATAGGCTGACAGGTGAGCTAGAGTGACAAAAGAGCATCTACCAGGGAGATAATACAGAGAACAGTAGTCAAAGAAAACTGGTAAAGCCAGGCTAATCTAAGGCCATAGTCCCCTACAGGTATCCATGTACTGGTAGAATGTCATCTAGAAAGACAGAGAAGAGGGGCAGACAGTATTTTAGAGTCAAATAAGATCCGTGGTTCTCAAACTACTACACAGTTGTAGATCCCCATCTCATATTAATGAAATCAGATATTTAGGGTCAAAACCCAGACATCTGAGGTTGAAACACAGACAAGCATAAATTTTTTATGCTCCCCAGATAATTTTAATATGTTGTCAAGGTTGGGAACTAGTGGGTTACATGGTCATTTTAAAGTTTTGCCCTTGAAGTGGCAGGTCACATGACATTGGACTGGGGCTCAGTCCCTCAGGGAAGCCAAGCTTCAGTAATAGGAATATGGCACAAAGGGTGGGGAGAGCTATAGCTCCAGGATTAACATGAGTGACCAGTGGAACCAAGTGGACACTAGACCCCACATTTAACTGGTGGCAAATCTGAGGAGATGACCACACTTAGCCCTTAGTACTAAAGAAAGACCAGAGAATAGTGGGAGGTGATGGCCAGAGTAGATTAAGAACCCCTATCAGTATTAGAAACTGGTTAGGAGAAAGACAGCAAACCAAATGATGCTAGGTAAACAGAGAGAAAAAGTGAAAGGCAAATGCTACTTCTGCTTTGATTACTTCATCAGCAAAATGAGGTTGACAGATCATTTTTTGCAATACTCTGTCCACATCAGTCATCTGTTCCACTTCAGAAGCTTCTCACAAGGCATCACTCTCATAGCTACATTCTCATTTATTCTGTTCATCAGTACTTCAAAACATTCTAAAACGTACCTCTTTCACAAAAACTTGCAAAATGACCCAACAAAATTATGACATTTTAGCTCAAGTCATTTTGAATAATACTATATAAATAGTGCAATGAGAAAGAAAAAAGTAAATGAGTTAAAAAATTGGGAAGGAGAAGGTAAAATTATCATTATATGTTGATGAAATGGCACTAGTTAAACTCTAGAGAATATCACAAACACTAAGCTGTATAGTAAAGTGGCAGGTGCAAAATTAATGTACAATATTAGGAGTCTTTCTATAAACACAGAATACATTAGAAGATAGGAATAAAAAGATTAAATATCTAGGGGAAAAGGCTAACAGGAAATGTGGAAAAATACATTTAAAAATAAATGCTGCTACACCTACCACCTCCATGTTAGCTGTTTTTTCTTTTCAATGTGACTTGCAGGAATAAACTATGGTCCAACATTCAAAACAAATAAATAAATAAATAAATACTACTAAGGAACTTAAAATAAATGAATAAATGGAAAAGTATGTTTTGAGCATGATGAGAGAATCTGTAATAAAAACATCAGTTATCACTAAATCAATTTTTAAAATTAACAAATGTAGTAAGAATTTATTTTTAAATTAAACACATTAATTTTAAAGTTTATAAGGAAAAGGATACCCATAATATTAAATTTTCATAAGGCAAAAAATGAAAATGACTTTAACAATCATATTTTGGTTGTCTAGAAAAGACCACATCAAGGAAAAGGAAACACTATGAAAAGACATGGGATTTTTGTCCAGGCAGGAATTATTTTCTGGATGAGGGTATTAACTAGTAGAGAATCAATCACAGATGGATCACAGACAGAGTCTGGGCTATGTAGTTGGGTTCTTTACTTCTCCACTTTTTTCTTAGAAATCCACACATAAAAACTAGGCTTTCAAGGTTAATTTGATATAGAGGGCATTTATGTAGTTCATCAGCTTCAGTCCCCTTACTAAATCAGATACAACATTGCATTTTCTTAGAATACAACATAACACTTGTACTCTTCTTCTGATCTCACCCACACTTTCTACTTTTGTGTCTCTTCTGAGGCCTTCCTTCTACCTCCCAAAGCTTACCCATACCTTGGCCTCATTTCTTCCACCATCAGGTTTTCAAATAATACAATTCCTTCCTATAGATTCCAAGATAAACAATACTGTTTGGATCCATTCTATTTAACTGCAACTGAAACTACTAAGCATTCTTATATTTGCTGTAATAAAGATATGATCACTGTCCCTTGCCTTTACATACTGATTCAATAAACCTTGATGACATCACTATTTATTGGATCTTAATGTCCTTATCACAATTATAAAATAAATTATTATGACATGTTTTATTGGAAAATAATCTGATTTCAGAATTTTAAAAATTATTAGCTTGTGAAGTTAATTGTGTGCTATACGCTTTGTGGATTTATTCCATACTTTCAGATTCATTATTAATTTATTCAAACACTGACTAGTTTACAGTTTCATAATTCACTGTATTACTTTAGATGTATGGTATATTCATGAGCTTTGGGGAAAAACATTTAGAACAGCAATATTTTAAGCCAGAAAATGAAAACACATTTTTTTCCTTTTGCTAAAAACATATATCTAGTTGACTTCATTTTTTTCTGATGTTCATCCATATGGTTGAGACATAAGTAAGCTTTTGAAGACTGATGTGACACGGTACTACATTTTAAAGTTTTGTTTTTCTGTGAGTACAAACTGCATTTATCTTAACACAGGGGTGAAGCAAAGCTTATTCTTCACAAAGAGGTTCTTTTATATTTTATAGTTTATCATTACTGATAGTCATAGCAGAGAAAATATATTAAACATTTCTTTCCTCTAAGTAAACTGCCCATCCATACTGTTCATTTAGAAAAGATAGATTTTTGTTCACCTGAAGCATAGAATTTGGCTCTAGGTCACTGAAACAGTTTGAAAAATGATCTTTAAAATGTTTATATTAACAAAGAACCTGTATTGTATGTATTCATTTTTGTTTCAGAAGAAGTCGTTCATTTGACACCCTTTGAGCAACATGGTTAATCTATCACTGAGGTTCATTTTATGATATAATTTAGAAAAGGCATACTGTTTCAACTGAATTACACAAATAGCATTCAGGTCATCTGAAAAGTTTGTTTTATTTTTTACACCTCCAGAATATTTTTGCCACAGTGTACACACAGTTTACTTGAAGATGGAATTATTATTTTTAACTTTTTCACTGCAGATTTCATGTCCAGCATCAGGAACGTACAAGAAAAGGAGGGAATCTCATGCAATGACAAGGAGGAGGAGAAAAGGAAGGGAAGGAGCAAGAGAAGGAAGGAAAGGAAGAGGACAGAAGGGAGGGAGTAAAACAGTAACCTATTAGGTTAATGGTGTTGATGAGATTAAAGAGAGTAGGTAAAAGACAGCAAACCACTGACCTTAATGACTGTGATTACAATGAAGTGTTAAGGACAGAAACCACCCTTGATGAATTAAGCAGGAATTGAGATAACAGCATTAAAAGCATGTTATGTTGCTAGAGAGTCAATGTGTTTTGCAGAGAATAATTGTAGAGAGATATAGGGGAAGGCTGGGTTCAAGTTTCCTTTCTTGAAACAAATAGGCATTTTGACCCTCTCCACATATTTGCATTTGAATTGAAAAAATCTGTAGGATTAAAATAGCCTCCAAAGAAGTCTGAGGAAAATTAAATGAGGCAATTGTCATCATTAATTTGTAGTATGAAATTGACATAAATCCTTTTTTTAAATTTTGCAAAAGAAAACCTTTTTATCCAATCTCAATAGTCTCATATTAACAACAATAAGTGTCTGAATTATTTGTTGTAACCACACATTATTCAATCACCCTGCTTCAAACAGATTTTCTTAGTAGAACTACAGATCTATTCTTGATGCTCTTTGTAACCTTTCAAAATAATCCACTAACTCAGTAAAAAAAATGTATTTGATTAAAATGGAAATTAACTAGGAGTGTATCAAACAGGAAATTAATGTATCATCATCAACTCTGTTCAGACATACAATTCTGGCAAGCTTGAGAGATTTACTTTTCCTTCAGTAGCATATGCCATGCAACACAATGTCTTAATGTGTGGGAAACGGCTTTTTGATTGCAGGTGTTATTACAAAAGAATTGTATAGTATTTAAAACTTCACATTTTCCAATGTACAGGATTAAATGCATGTATTATACCTTAAAAGAATAGTTTGACCTCAGATTAAGTACATGGATCTCCACAACCTATAAGTCATTAAAAAGGTAATAATAATTGTATAATTGCAAATGCTTCCATTATAATATTAATAAGAACACAGAAACATTTTAAGGTAAGCTGTGGAATATAAAATGTATAATTACTTCTTCCAGTGTTTCCAGGATGACCTCAGAGCCTCATAAAAATTATATAACACATCAGAAGCATTCTTAGAAATATGTGCACAGAATATGTTGATAGAAAATTCTATAAAAACTTTAAAGGAGGCATTATATATTCACGACACAAACCAAGGATGCTGCGCAAATAACTTCTTATTTAAATTGAACAAGTATAAATTAAAATACTGAACTATGTTATTCACTACTAACACATAGCAATTTTCACATGGTTAGTTCCACGCACCAGGATCATTTTGATTGAGTTAGTGATTGTTCAAAAGGGAGCTACATATCTTTGTTAGCTTGATTTACTCTCATTTTGCCTTCTTTTGCAAGGCAGAAAATTCTAGATTTTTCTTTTCTTTTCTTGAAGTATAGTTGATTTTCCCCAGTTTTTTCTATAAAGTGCTTACTATTCAATCAGACTAGAATTACTAAGGTTTACTACCATAGTTGTTTATGGTAATTGTCATTAATTAAGGTTTAATTTTTGTGCAGTGTAACCAGAGAATGTTGTATATAGTAGTACTACTGGTTTGTACTTTTAGAACATTTTCTTTGTGAAATAATATATGGTCAATTTTTGTGACTATTCCATTAACCCTGGAAAATAAGATAATTTCTTCATTTTTAGAGTACAGAGTTTGATGTATATCAATTAGCTCTTCCTTCTTAACTATGTTATTTTGGCCTACATCCTTCTTTAATTATCTTCCTGCTCTCTTAGAGAAAAATATAAATTAAAATTTTGTATCTCTTATAAATCACATTCTTTTATTAGGTGAAGCCTACATTCTACCTCAGCTAACCAGGAAGAAAAGTGAGGAGACAAAACTAACCAATATCAGGAATCAAATGGAGCTAAAACTACTGATTAAAAGGATAATAAAAAATGCTACGCCTCCCCCGCAAAAAAATCATCTATGCCCATAAATTCAATAACTTAGATGAAATGGAGAAATTCCTTGAAAGACACAAACTACCAAAACTCACCAAAGAAGAAATAGATAAACCAAATAGTCCTATGTCTGTTAAAGAAATTAAATTGTAGTTAAAACCTATTGAAAAAATTAAATTGTAGTTTAGGTTATAGGTTTTGAGAGCTTGGCCAAGATGGTGGAGTAGTAAGACCCTGAGCTCACCTCCTATCATGGGCACACCAAAATTACAAATACTTACAGAGCACATATTGATAAGAAACCCTGGAATCTAGCAGAAAATATCTTCTACAAATATATATGTGTGTGTGTGTGTGTGTGTGTGTGTGTGTATGTATATACACACACACACACACACACACACATATACCACAATGAGATAAGGAGTGGCAGAGTCACAGTATAGTCAAGATCCTTATCACCTGGGTGGGCAACCCACAAATGAGAGAATAATTACAACTGCAGAGGTTCTCCTCAAAGAACAATGGTTCTGAGGCCCATGTTGGGCTCCCCAGACCAGGGGTCCTGCATCAGAAAGAGGAACCCCCAGAATGTTTGGCTTTGAAGGCCAGCAGGGCTTACTTTTGGAAGGCCCATAATGCTTTGGGAAATAGAGACTCCATTCCTAAAGTGCACACACAAAATCAAATGCTCCAGGTCCCAGGGTAGAAGCAATAATTTGAAAGAAGCCTAGGTCAGACACACCTGCTGATTTTGGAGGGTATACTGGAGAGGCAGGAGGCGACTGGAGCTCACACTGATGACACAGACACTGGAAGGAGTCATTTTTGGAAGCTCATTCTACCTTGTGGACACTGGTGCTATCAAGCATCATTAGGAATCCTTCTAGCTTATTAGCACCAGGAACCAGTCCCATGAACAAGCCTGTTGGCATCAGTATTGAGAAGCCTCAGGCCAAGCAACTAGCTGGACAGGGACACAGCTATACCCACCCAGCTATACCCACAGCTATACCCAGGCTGCCCTGCCTCAGCCACAAAAGGACACAGGCCTGTCCCACAGAAGGCCCAGGACCCTGTTCCAAATCAGAGGGCCAGCACTAGCCCTGGACCATCCTCACTTACTGGTGGGCAGGTACCAGCCCCAGGACACCTGATCCTGGGTCACATACACCAGCTGGGGGACACCAATCTCAGGACCACTGCAGTCTCACAGCTTGCAGTGGCAAGCCACAGAACAAATCTCAGTAAGTTTTAGAAACCTGAAATCATATAAAGCATCTTCTGCATCCACAACACTATGGTTCTAGAAATCAACTACAAGGAAAAAACTGCAAAAAACACAAACATGGCTGGCTAAACGATATGATACTAAACAACCAATCAATGAACAAATCAAAGAAGAAATAAAATAATATCTAGAGAAAAATGAAAACAAAACCACAAAGATCAAAAATCTATGGGATGCAGCAAAAGCAGTTCTAAGAGGGAAGTTTATACCAATACAAGCTCAATCAGGAAACAAGAAAAATTTCAAACAGCTTAAACTTACACCTAAAGGAACTGTAGAAAGAACGAATGAAATTGCAAGTTAGTAGAAGGAAAGAAATCATAAAGAGCAGAGCAGAAGTAAATGAAATAGATACTAAAAAAATAAAAGAAAAGAAAGATCAATGAAAGTAAGAGGTGGATCTTTGAAAAGATAAACCAAATTGATAAACGTTTAGCCAGACTCATCCAGAAAAAAAAAGAGGACCCAAATCCAAGAAATCAGCAATGAAAAAGGGGAATTAACAACTGATGCCACAGAAATACAAAGGATCATAAGAGGCTACTATGAGCAACTATACACCAATAAAGTGGACAATTTAGAAGAAATGGACAAATTCCTAGAAATGTACACTCTCCCAAAACTAAACAAATGGAAAATTCCTTCTGTCTTCTAGAACAAACCAATTACAAGTAATGAAATTGAATCAGTAATAATAATTTTAAAAAACTCCCAAAAAACAAATGTCCAGAACCAGATTCTTCACAGGTGAATTCTACCAAACATTTAGAGAAGAGTTAACACATATCCTTCTCAAACTATTCTAAAAAATTACAGAGGCTGGAATGCTTCTCAATTCATTCTCTGAGGCCATTATCACCCTGATACCAAAACCAGATAAAGAAATCACAAAAATGAAAATTCCAGACTAATATCACTAAAGAATATAGATGCAAAAATCCTCAACAAAATATTGGCAAAGCAAATCCAGCAATACATTAAAAGACTCATACACCATGATCAAGTGGGATTTACTCCAGGGATGCAAGGGTTGTTCAATAGTCACAAGTCAATGTGATACACCACATTAACATGTTGAAAAATAAAAATTTTATGATCATCTCAACCGACGTAGAAAAAGCTTTTGATAAAATTCAACATCTATTTTAGATAAAAACTCCCCAGAAAGTGGGTATAGATGGAAAAATCCCTGAACATAATAAAGGCCATATGTGATAATCCCATAGCTAACATCATACACAATAGAGAAAAGCTGAAAGCATTTCCTTTACAATCAGGAACATGATAAGGTTGGCCACTATCACCACTTTTATTCAAGGTGCTATTGGAAGTCCTAGCCACAGCAATCATACAAGAAAAAGAAATAAAAGAAATACAAATTGGAAAGGAAGAAGTAAAACTGTTACTTTATGCAAATGACATAATATTATATGTAGAAAATCCTTGGGACACCTCCCCAAAACTACTAGCGTTCTACAATAAATGTGGCAAAGTTTCAGGATACAATATTAATATGCAAAAATAATATTAATATGATTTGCAAAATGGATCCAACAATACATTAAAAGGATTGTACACCATGATCAAGTTGGATTTATCCGAGGGATGCAAGGATTTTTCAATATCCTCAAATCAACCAGTGTGATACACCACATCAACAAATTGAAGAATAAAAATTATAAGATCAACTCATTAAATGCAGAAAAAGCTTTCAACAAAATTCAACACCAATTTATGATAAAAACTCTCTAGAAAGTAGGCATAGAGGGAACCTACCTCAACATAATAAAGACCATGTATGACAAACCTACAGCTATCATCTTACTCAATGGTGAGAAGCTGAAAGCATTTCCTCTAAGATCAGTAACAAGACAAGGATATCCACTCTTGCCACTCTTTTTCAACATAGTTTTGGAAGTCCTAGCCACAGCAATCAGAGAAGAAAAAGAAATAAAAGGAATCCAAATTGGAAATGAAGAAGTAAAACAGTAATTGTTTACAGATGACATGATACTATACATAGAAAATCCTAAAGATGCTACCAGAAAACTATGGCTCATGAATGAATTTGGTAAAGCTGCAGGATACAAAATTAATACATAGAAACCTGTTGCATTTCTACACACTAACAATGAAAGAATTAGAAAGAGAAATTAAAGAAACAATTCGACTTACCTTCACATCAAAAAGAATAAAATACCTAGGGATAAAGCTACCTAAGGAGGTAAAAGACCTGTACTCTGATTTCTTTCATCAATGTCTTACAGTTTTCAAAGATGACACAGACAGATGGAAAGATATACCATGTTCTTGGACTAGAAGAATGAATATTGTCAAAATAAATATACTACCCAAGGCAATCTACAGATTCAATGCAATCCCTATCAAATTACCAATGGAATTTTTCATAGAGCCAGAACAAACAATTTTACAATTTGCATGGAGACACAAAAGACCCCAGATAGTCAAAGCATATTGAGAAAGAAAAACAGAGCTGGAGGAATCAGGCTCCCTGATTTCAGACTGTACTACAAAGCTACAGTAATCAAAACAGTATGGTATTGGCACAAAAACAGAAATATAGATCAATGGAACAGGATAGAAACCCAGAAATAAACCCACACACCTATGGTCAATTAATCTATGACAAAGGAGGCAAGACTATACAATGGAGAAAAGACAGTCTCTTCAATAAGTGGTGTTGGGAAAACTGGACAGCTACATGTAAAAGAATGAAATTAGAACACTCCCTAACACCATACACAAAAATAAACTCAAAATGGATTAAAGACCTAAATGTAAGACTAGACACTAGGAAACTCTTAGAGGAAAACATAGGCAGAACATTCTTTGACATAAATCACAGCAAGATGTTTTTTGACCCACCTCCTAATGTAAATGAAAACAAAAATAAACGAATGGGACCTAATTAAACTCTTTGACATAGTTGCAGCAAGATCTTTTTGAATACATCTCCTAGAGTAATGAAAATAAAAACAAATGGAACCTAATTAAACTTAAAAGCTTTTGCACAGTAAAGGAAACCATAAACAAAAAAAGACAATACACAGAATGGGAGAAAAGATTTGCAAATGATGCGACCAACAAGGGATTAGTCTCCAAAATTTACAAACAGCTCATGCAGCTCTGTAACAAAAAACAAAAAAAAAACAATCAAAAAATGGGTGGAAGATCTAAATACAAACTTCTCCAAAGAATACATACAGATGTCCAAGAGGTGCATGAAAAGATGCTTAACATTGCTAATTATTAGAGAAATGCAAATCAAAACTACAGTGAGGTATCACTGCACACTGGTCAGAATGGCCATCATCAAAAAGTCTACAAACAATAAATGTTGGAGAGGGTGTGGAGAAAAACGAACCTTCTTGCACTGTTGGTGGGAATGTAAATTGGTACAGCCACTATGGAGAACAGGATGAAGATTCCTTAAAAACTAAAAATAGAACTATCATATGATCTAGCCATCACTCTCCTGGGCATATATCCAGTGAAAACCATGATTTGAAAGGATACACGTACCCCAGTAGTCAATGCAGCACTATTTACAATAGCCAAGACCTGGAAGCGACCTAAATGTCTATCGACAGAGAAATGGTTAAAGAAGTTGTGAGAGATATATATATATATATATATATATATATATATATATATATATACACACACACACATACATACATACACACACACACATACATACACACACACACACACACACATATATATATACACACACATACAATGACTATTACTCAGCTATAAAGAAGAATGAAATAATGCCTTTTGCAACAACATGGATGGACCTAGAGATTATCATACTAAGTGAAGTAAGTCAGAGAGAGAAATACAGATATCATACGATATCACTTATATGTTGAATCTAAAAAAATAATACAATTGAGCTTATTTACAAAACAGAAACAGACTCACAAACATTGAAAACAAACTTACGGTTACCAAAGGGGAAATGTGGGGGGAGGGATAAATTAGACGTTTAGGATTAACTTACACACATTACTATATACAAAATAGATAATCAACAAAGACCTACTGTATAGCACAGGGAACTCTACTCAATATTCTGTAATACCTTGTATGGTAAAAGAATCTGAAAAAGAATGGATATATGTATAACAATCACTTTGCTGTACATCTGAAACTAACACAACATTGTAAATCAACTATACTCTAATATAAAATAAAAATTAAATTTAAAAATATCAAATTACAGGCCAATATTCTCAATAATCATAGACGTAAATATCCTTAACAAAATATTAGCAAACCAAATTTAATAATACTTTAAAAGGATCATATACCATGATTAAGAGGAATATATTCCAGGAATGCAAGTATGGTTTATTTTCCATGATCAATTGACATGATATACAAGATTAACAATTTGAAGCCTAAAAATAATATAATCATCTCAATATATGCAGACAAACCATTTGACTAAATTCAGCATCCATTTATGATTAAAAAAACTCATAATAAAATGAGTAAACAGGGAACATACCTCAACATAACAGAGAACATTTATGACAAGCCTGTAGATAACATCATATTCAATGGTGAAAAATTGAAAGCTTTTCCTCTAAGATCAGGAACAAGACAGGTATCCCCACTCTTGCCACTTTTATTCAAGATAGCGCTGCAATTCCTAGCCAGAGCAATTAGGCAAGAAAAAGAAATAAAATACTTCCAAATGATAATAGAAGAAGTAAAAGTGTCACTTTTTGCAGATGACATGATATTACATATTGAAAACCCTGAGGACTCTATCAAAAAACTGTTAGAACTAATAAATTCAGTAAAGTTGCAGGAGATACAAAATGAATACACAAAAATAGGTTCCAGTTTTATACACGAATAATGAACTATTAGTAAGAGAAATTAAGAAAATAATCTCATTTATAATTATAAAAAAAAAAAGAAAAACACAACCATACAAAATCTATGGGATACAGCAGTCATAAGAGTGAAGTTCATAGTGATACAGGTCTTCCTCAGAAGACAAGAAAAATCTCAAATAAACAATCTAAGCTACAAACTAAAAGAATCAGAAAAAGAAGAACAAACAAAACCTAAGGTCAGCAGAAGGAAGGAAATAATAAAAATCAGAGAGGAAATAAATAGACATTCAAAAATCAATGGAAAAAAACAATAAAACCAAGATCTGGTTCTTTGAAAGGGTAAACAAAATTGACAAACCTCTGGCCAGGCTCACCAAGAAGAAAAGAGAGAGGACCCATATAAACAAAATAAGAAATGAAAAAGGAGAAATAATTACTGACACTGCAGAAATACAAAAAACCATGAGAGAATACTTTGAACAATTATATGCCAACAAATTTGACAACCTAGAAGAAATGGACAAATTTCTAGAAACATACTGCCCACGAAAACTGATTCAAGAGGAAACAGATAATTTGAACAAACTGATCACTAGAAGTGAGACAGAATCTGTAATTTAAAAAAAAACTCCCTAAAAACAAAAGTCCAAGACCAGATGGCTTCACAGGTGAATTCTAAAAAACATACAAAGAAGAACTTGTACTGATCCTTCTCAAACTCTTCCAAAGGACTGAAGAGAAAAACTCACTCCCAAAGACATTCTATAAAGCTACCATCACCCTGATACCAAAACCAGACAAAGACATTACCAAAAAAGAAAATTATATATCAATATCTTTTATGAATATAGATGCAAAATTTGTCAACAAAATATTAGCAAACAGAATCTGACAACATAAAAAAAGGTCATGCACCACGACCAAGTTGGATTCATCCCAGGATCACAAGGGTGGTTCAACATAGGCAAATCAGTCAATGCGATACACATCAACAAAAGAAAGGATAAAACCCACATGATCATCTCAAGAGATGAAGAAAAAGCATTTGATAAAATTCAACATCCATTCATGATAAAAACCCTTATGAAAGTGTATATAGAGGGAACATATCTCAAAATAATAAAAACTATTTATGACAAACCAACAACCAATCTAATACTCAATGGTGAAAAGCTGAAAGCCTTCCTGCTAAAATCTGGAAGAAGACAAGGATGCCCACTCTCACCACTTCTCTTCTAGGTACTGCAAGTCCTAGACACAGCAATCAGACAAGGAAAAAAATAAAGTGTACCCAAATTGGAAGGCAAGAGGTAAAATTGTCATTATATGCAGATGACAGGACACTGTCATATATAGAAAACCCTGAAGACTCCACACAAAAACTGCTAGAACTGATAAATTCAGCAAGGTAGCAGGATACAAGATTAAAATACAGAAATAGGGTGCATTTCTTTACACTAACAATGAAATGTCAGAAAGGGAATACTTAAAAAAATCTCTTTTAAAATCACATAAAAAAATACTTAGGAATAAACTTGACCAAGGAGGTGAAAGACTTTTATGCTATGAATTATAAAACATGAATAAAGGAAATTGAAAATGATTCAAAGAAATGGAAAATATCCCGTGCTCTTAGATTGGAAGAATATTATTCAAACGGCTATACTACCCAAAGCAATCTACAGATTTAATGTGATCCCTTTCAAATTACCGATAACATTTTTCACAGAACTAAAACAAATAATCCTAAAATTTATATGGAACCATAAAAGACCTAGCATTGCCAAAGCAAAACTGGGAAAAAATAACCAAGCAGGGGGCAAAACCTTCCCAGACTTCAGATAACACTACAAAGCTACAGTAATTGAACAGTGCAATATTGGCACAAAAATAGATGTATGGATTAATGGAACAGAATAGAGAGCCCAGAAATAAACCCACTCAACTATGGTCAATTAATCTTTGACAAAGGTGTCAAGAATATACAATGGAGAAAAGACAGTCTCTTCAATAAGCAGTACTGGGAAACTTGGACAGCTACATGTAAATCAATGACACCCTCACACCATACAAAAAAATAAACTCAAAATGGCTTAAAGACTTAAATATAAGACATGACACCACAGAACTCTTAGAAGAGAGTATAGGCAAAACAGTATCTGACATAAATCATACCAATATTTTCTTAGGTTAGTCTCCCAAGGCAATAGAAATAAAAGCAAAAATAAACAAATGGGATCTACTCAAACTTACAAACTTTTGTACAGCAAAGGAAGCCATAAACAAAACGAAAAGCCAACCTATGAACTGGGAGAAACTATTCGTAAATGACACAACAAAGACTTAATTTCCAAAATATACAAACAGCTCCTACAGTTCAGTAACAAAAAAACCCAAATAACCCAATTGAAAAAGGGGCAGAAGACATTTCTCCAAAGAAGGCATACAGATGGCCAACAGGCACATGAAAAGATGCTCAACACTGTAGTTATTAGAGAAAGGCAAATCAAAGCTACAATGAGGTACCACCTCACACTGATCAGAATGGCTGTTATTAAAAAGTCTACAAATAACAAATGCTGGAGAGGGTATGGAGAAAAGGGAACCCTCCTACACTGTTGGTGGGGATATACATTGGTATAGCCACTATGGAGAACAGTATGGAGGTTCCTCAAAAAACTGAAAATAGAGTTGCTGTATGATCCTACACTCCTACTTCTGGGCATATATCTGGATAAAACTGTAATTCAAAAAGATACATGCACCCCAATGTTCATTGCAGCAGTGTTTACAAAAGCCAAGACATGGAAACAACCTAAATGTTCATCAAGAGATGAATGGATAAAGAAGATGTGGTACAAATATACAATAGACTATTACTCAGCTATAAAGAAGAATGAAATAATGCCATTTGCAGCAACATGAATGGACTTAGAGATGATCATACTAAGTGAAGTAAGTAATAAAGAGAAAGACGAATACCATATGATATCACTTATATGTGGAATCTAAAATATGACACAAATGAACTTATCTATGAGACAGAGATAGACTCAGAGACATAGAGAACAGACTTGTGGTTGCCAAGGGGGAAAGAAGGTGAGGGACGGATGGATTGGGTGTTTGGGATTAGCATATGCAAACTATTATATATAGACTGGGTAAAAAACAAGGTCTTACTGTATAGCACAAGGAACTATATTCAGTATCCTGTGATAAATTATAATGGAAAAGAATATGAAAAGAATGTATATATATGTATTACTGAATCACTTTGCTGTACAGAAGTTGACACATTGTAAATCAACTATACTTCAGTAAAATAAATTTTTTAAAAGAAGAATAAAAAAACTTAGGGATAAATGTAACCAAGGATGTAACAAACTTATAGACTGAAAAGTATGAGTAACTAATGAAGAAATCAAAGACACATAACAATAATCAATGGTCATAGATTGGAAGAATTAATATTAAAATTTCCATACTATCCAAAGCAATCTAAAAATTCAATGTAATCCCTAACAAAATTCCAATGGTCTTTTTCACAGAAATAGAAATAAAATCCTATAATTTGTTTTTGAAACACAAGAGACTAGAATAGCCAAAGCAACCTTGAGAAGGAAGAATAAAACTAGATGCACCACACTTCCTGATTTCAATCTATATTATAAAGCTATAATATAAAGCAATCAAAACAGTATAGTATTGACATAAAAACAGGCACATAGATCAATGGAACAGAATAGAGAACACAGAAATAAACCCAAACATGTATGGTCAGTTAATTTATAAGAAAGGAGGCAAGAAAATACAATGAGGAAAGGACAGTCTCTTCAGTAAATTGTGTTGGAAGAAATGGACAACCATATGCAAAAGAATGAAATTGGATGATTATATTACACCATACACAAAAATCAACTCAAAACAGATTAAAAACTTGAATGTGAGACCTGAAATTATAAAACTCCTAGATGAAAACATAGGAGGTAATCTCCTTGACATTGGTCTAGGCATTGATTTTTTGGATTTGACCCCAAAAGCAAAGCAAGCTGGCAAAAACTGATAACTGGGACTACATCAAACTAAAAAGCTTGAGCAGCAAAAGAAACCGTTAACAAAATGAAGTTATTCTATGCAATGTGAGAAAATATTTTCAAATCTTACAACTGATAAAGGGTTAATATCCAAATTATATAAAGAACTCATACAATTTTATAGCAAAAAAACAAACAATCTGAATAAAAAATGGGCAGAGGAACTGAAGAGACATTTTTCCAGAGAAGACACCCAAATGGCTAACCGATAAATGAAAGGTGCTCAAGATCACTACTCATCGGGGAAACACAAAGCAAAACCACAATGAGATATCACCTCATACCTGTTTGAATTGTGATTATCAAAAAGACAAGAAATATCTGTTGTTGGGGATGTAGAGAAAAGGGAACTCTTGTACGCTCTTGGCGGGAATGTAAATTAGTATAGTGACTGTGGAAAACGGTCTGGAGGATCCTCAAAAATTTAAAAACTATCATATTATTCATCAATTCCACTTCTGGGTATTTATCTGAAGAACTGAAAATCACTCTCTCAAAAAGATAATTGCACCTGCATGTTCACTGCAGCATTATTTACAATAGCCAAGACATGGGAACAAACCACATGTCCATCATAGATAGAGAAAATATGATACACACACACACACACACAGCAATGCTCCAAAAACTAGCAATAGAAGGAAATTTGCACAATATAATAAGAGGCATCTCTGAAAAACCTAAAGCAAATATCATACATTATCAGTGAAATTCTAAGTACTTTTCCTCTAAGATAAGTAACAACACAAGGATGTCCCCTCTCAGCACTTTAACTCAACATTGTGCTGCAGTTTCTAGCCAGTGCAGTAAAGCAATTCAGGGTAATAAAAGGTATTCATATTGTAAAGGGATATGTAAAACTTATTATACATTGGTGAGATTTAAAAAATAATTTTAACAAAAGTAAAATATTGATAGCAGAGCAAAATTTTATATTTTAGGCAGTAAATAGAATAGACAGCATAGAAATCAATTAAGTGGAGAACAAATCTAAGAAATTATTTCAGTGTAGTATTATAATGAAGTGTAAATGGACAAGTAGGTCATAAAAATAAAATATACACATTGAGAACAGAGAGAAAAGGAATCAATGTGTGAAAGCTTTTGACAAAGTATCAAAATAATACATATGACATAAAGAATGCATTAACCAAACATGTAATAAAACTCCAGACTTAAAAAAAATGATACTCAGCTATGCAGAAAACTAACGGGCTTTCCTTATGTCATGAAAAATTAGTGAAAACTTAGCAAATATATTTTAAACTAAAGCAATATGATAAAAATTTTTTGATACTATTCTACAATGTAAATTTTAGAGGGTGAAAATTGTTTAACACTGAACAAAAATCAGATCAGAAATAAAGGTGATGATCTAGAACATGAAATCATATAATCACTATAGTTTTAAAGTGAAATGTTATAAAATAAGAATTTCACCTGCAGTTGGAATTTTTTTATGTTTGAAACTATAGTAAGTTTCTCTCAGATATGAAAATGGCTCAAACATATTTAATACACATTCTCAATATATAAAAATAAATATTTAAAAACAGAAAAATAAAAAGAACTAGCAGTTAGATACTGAAGCATTTAAACACATAGTGTTCTGAATAATTTCAGTAAATATGATGGCAAAGTGGGGGGCTAACTACAAAATCACTTCTGCAAAGTTCATATGGCTATTAAAAAATATAGTACTTAATTAACAGGATCTGAAAGTGAAAAATACATTCAATAGAGGAGAAATATATTGGGCTCCAATCTTAAGTGTTTATAAAATAACGTTAAACTCTTTCTTTTACATAATATGGAAGTCTAAAGACTTGTCACTGCTCAACAAAAAAACTAAAAAGAAAATTTTAAATACATGCAGATAGAATATATAGATTGCCAATTATTTAAAAATATAACAACAAAGGAAGTAAACCATATAAAAGTGACTCAGTCTTTTAGAGCCAAGTACCTTTTTAAGACTGAAGAAATGTATAAAACTCTTCCTCTCTTGCTTACCCCAATATGTATCAACACTTGTAGTCAAAAGTTTACTTAAAATTCATTGCATTGCATTAGAAATTAATTTCTTTTTCACAATTAAAATTCAAAAAATTATGTTTCGAAGATTCGCTGAAGATGGTGGAGTAGAAGGACATGCTCTCACCCCCTCTTTTGAGAACACCAGAATCACAACTAACTGCTGAACAAGCATAGACAGGAAGACACTGGAACTCACCAAAAAAGATACTCCACATGCAAAGACAAAGGAGAAGCCACAATGAGATGGTAGGAGGGGTGCTATCACAATAAAATCAAATCCCATAACTGCTGGGTGGGTGACTCACAGACTGGAGAACACTTAGATCACAGAAGTCCACCCACTGGAGTGAAGCTTCTGAGCCACACGTCAGGCTTCCCAACCTGGGGGTCTGGCAACTGGAGGAGGAATTCCTAGAGAATCAGACTAAGAAGCCTAGCTGGATCTAAATGCAGGACTTCTGCAGGATGGCGGGAAACAGAGACTCCACTCTTGGAGGGCACGCACAAAGTAGTGTGCATATCAGGACCTAAAGGAAGGAGCAGTAACCCCATAGGAGACTTAACCAGACCTACCTGCTAGTGTTGGAGGGTCTCTTGCAGAGGCCGGGGGCAGCTGTGGCTCACCAAGGGACAAAGACACTGTCAGCAGAAGTTCTGGGAAGTACTCCTTGGCATGAGCCCTCCCAGAGTCCACCATTAGCCCCACCAAAGAGCCCGGGTAGGCTCAAGTGTTGGGTCACCTCAGGCCAAACAACCAACAGGGAAGGAACCCAGTCCCACCCATCACCATCAGCAGACAAGCAGATTAAAGTTTTACTGAGCTGTGTCCACCAGAGCAACAGCCAGCTCTACCCACCACCAGTCCCTCCCATCAATAAAGTTCCACAACCCTCTTAGACAGCCTCATCCACCAGAGGGCAGACAGCAGGAGCAAGAAGAACTACAATCCTGCAGCCTGTGGAACAAAACACACATTCACAGAAAGACAGACAAGACGAAAGGGCAGAGGGCTATGTACCAGATGAAAGAAGAAGATAAAACCCCAGAAAAACAGCTAAATGAAATGGAGATAGGCAATCTTCCAGAAAAAGAACTCAATAATGATAGTGAAGATGATCCAGGACCTCAGAAAAAGAATGGAGGCAAAGATCGAGAAGATGCAAGAAATGTTTAACAAAGATCTAGAAGAATTAAAGAACAAACAAACAGAAATGAACAGTACAATAACTGAAATGAAAAATGGACTAGAAGGAATCAATAGCAGAATAACTGAGGCAGAAGAACAGATAAGGACCTGGAAAACAGAATGGTGGAATTCACTGCAGTGGAACTAAATAAAGATAAAAGAATGAAAAGAAATGAAGACAGCCTAAGAGACCTCTGAGACAACATTAAATGCACCATTATTTGCATTATAGCAGTCCTAGAAGGAGAAGAGAGAGAGAAAGGACCAGAGAAAATATTTGAAGAGATTATAGTCGAAAACTTCCCTAACATGGGAAAGAAAATAGCCACCCAAGTCCAGGAAGCACAGAGAGTCCCATACAAGATAAACCCAAGGAGAAACATGCCGAGACAAGAGATATCAAGTTGCCAAAAATTAAAGACAAAGAAAACTTACTGAAAGCAGCAAGGGAAAAATGACAACATACAAGGGAACTCCCATAAGGTTAATAGCTGATTTCTCAGCAGAAACTCTATAAGCCAGAAGGGAGTGGCATGATATACTTAAAGTGATGAAAGGGAAGAACCTACAAACAAGATTACTTGACCTGGCAAGGATCTCATTCAGATTCCATGGAGAAATCGAAAGCTTTAAAGACAAGCAAAAGCTAAGAGAACTCAGCACCACCAAACCAGCTCTACAACAAATGCTAAAGGAACTTCTCTAAGTGGGAAACACAAGAGAAGAAAAGGACCTACAAAAACAAACCTAAAACAATTAAGAAAACGGCATAGGAACATACATATCGATAATTACCTTAAATGTGAATGGATTAAATGCTCCAACCAAAAGACACAGGCTCACTGAATGGATACAAAAACAAGACCCATATATATGCTGTTTACAAGGGACACACTTCAGACCTAGGGACACATACAGACTGAAAGTGAGGGGATGGAAAAAGATATTCCATGCAAATGGAAATCAAAAGAAAGCAGGAGTAGCAATACTCATATCAGATAAAATAGACTTTAAAATAAAGACTGTTACAAGAGACAAGGAAGGACATTATGTAATGATCAAGGGATCAATCCAAGAAGAAGATATGACAATTATAAATAGATATGCACCCAACATAGGAGCACCTCAATACATAAGGCAACTGTTAACAGGTATGAAAGAGGAAATCAACAGTAGAACAGTAATAGTGGGGGACTTTAACACCTCACTTACACCAAGGGACAGATCATCCAAAATGAAAATAAATAAGGAAACAGAAGCTTTAAATAAACCAATAGACAAGATAGATTTAATTGATATTTATAGGGCATTCCATCCAAAAACAGCAGATTACACTTCCTTCTCAAGTGCACACGGAACATTCCCCAGGATAGATCACGTCTTGGGTCACAAATCAGGCCTCAGTAAATTTAAGAAAATTGAAATCATATCAAGCATCTTTTCTGACCACAATGCTATGAGATTAGAAATCAAATACAGGGAAAAAACGTAAAAAACACAAACATACGTAGGCAAAACAATACGTTACTAAATAACCAATAAATAAACAATACGTTACTAAATCACTGAAGAAATCAAAAAATATCCAAACCCTATGGGATGATCCAAACCCTATGGGATGCAGCAAAAGCAGTTCTAAGAGGGAAGTTTATAGCTATACAAGCCTAACTCAAGAAACAAGAAAAATCTCAAATAAACAATCTAACGTTACACATAAAGGAACTAGAGAAAGAACAAATAAAACCAAAAGTTAGAAGGAAAGAAATCATAACGATCAGAGCAGAAATAAATGAAACAGAAACAAAGAAAACAATAGCAAAGATCAATAAAACTAAAAGCTCGTTCTTTGAGAAGTTGATAAACCATTAGCCAGACTCATCAAGAAAAAGAGGGAGAGGACTCAAATCAATAAAATTAGAAATGAAAAAGGAGAAGTTACAACAGACACTGCAGAAATACAAAGTATCCTAAGAGAGTACTACAAGCAACTCTATGCCAATAAAATGGACAACCTGGAAGAAATGGACAAATTCTTAGAAAGGTATAACCTACCAAGACTGAACCAGGAAAAAATAGAAAATATGAACAGACCAATCACGAGGAATGAAATTGAAACTGTGCTTAAAAATCTTCCAACAAACAAAAGCCTAGGACCAGATGGCTTCACAGGTGACTTCTGTCAAACATTTAGAGAAGAGCTAACACCCATCCTTCTCAGACTCTTCCAAAAAACTGCAGAGGAAGAAAAACTCCCAAACTAGTTCTATGAGGCCACCATCATCCTGATACCAAAGCCAGACAAAGATACTACAAAAATAGAAAATTACAGACCAACAACTGATGAATATAGATGCAAAAATCCTCAACAAAATACTAGCAAACAGAATCCAACAACACATTAAAAGGATCATACACCATGATCAAGTGGGATTTATCCCAGAGATGCAAGAATTCTTCAATATACGCAAATCCATCAATGTGATACACCATATTAACAAATTGAAGAAAACCATATGATCATCTCAATAGACACAGAAAAAGCTTTTGACAGAATTCAACACCCATTTATGATAAAAACTCTCCAGAAAGTGGGCATAGAGGGAACCTACTTCAACATAATAAAGGCCATATACGACAAACCCACAGCAAACATCATTCTCAATGGTGAAAAACTGAAAGCATTTCCTCTAAGATCAGGAACAAGACAAGGATGTCCACTCTCACCATTATTATTCAACATAGATTTGGAAGTCCTAGCCACAGAAATCAGAGAAGAAAAAGAAATAAAAGGAATACAAATTGGAAAAGAAGAAGTAAAACTGTCACTGTTTGCAGATGACATGATACTATACTTAGAGAATCCTAAAGATGCCACTAGAAAACTACCAGAGTTAATCAATAAATTTGGTAAAGTTGCAGGATCCAAAATTAATGCACAGAAATCTCTTGTATTCCTATACACTAATGATGAAAAATCTGAAAGAGAAATTATGGAAACACTCCCATTTACCATTGCAACAAAAAGAATAAAATACCTAGGAATAAACCTACCTAGGGAGACAAAAGACCTGTATGCAGAAAACTATAAGACACTGATGAAAGAAATTAAAGACGATACCAACAGATGGAGAGATATACCATGTTCTTGGATTGGAAGAGTCAATATTGTGAAAATGACTATACTACTCAAAACAATCTACAGATTCAATGTAATCCCTGTCAAATTACCAATGGCATTTTTTACAGAACTAGAACAAAAAATCTTAAAATTTCTATGGAGACACACAAGACCCCAAATAGCCAACGCGGTCTTGAGGGAATAAAACGGAGCTGGAGGAATCAGACTCCCTGACTTCAGACTATATCATAAAGCTACAGTAATCAAGATAATATGGTACTGGCACAAAAACAGAAATATAGATCAATGGAACAGGATAGAAAGTCCAGAGATAAACCCACACACCTATGGTCAACTAATCTATGACTAAGGAGGCAAGGATATACAATGGAGAAAAGGCAATGTCTTCGATAAGTGGTGCTGGGAAAACTGGCCAGCTACATGTGAAATTAGAACACTCCCTTACACCATACACAAAAATAAACTCAAAATGAATTAGAGACCTAAATGTAAGACTGAGCACTATAAAACTCTTAGAGGAAAACATAGGAAGAACACTCTTTGACATAAATCACAGCAAGGTCCTTTTTGACCCACCTCTTAGAGAAAGGGAAATAAAAACAAAAATAAACAAATGGGACCTAATGAAACTTAAAAGTTTTTGCACAGCAAAGGAAAGCATAAACAAGACGAAAAGACAACCCTCAGAATTGGAGAAAATATTTGCAAACTAATCATTGGACAAAGGATTAATCTCCAAAATATAAAAACAGCTCATGCAACTCAATATTAAAAAAACAAACAACCCAATCCAAAAATGGACAGAAGACCTAAATAGACATTTCTCCAAAGAAGACATACAGATGGCCAAGAAGCACATGAAAAGCTGCTCAACATCACTAATTATTAGAGAAACGCAAGTCAAAACTACAATGAGGTATCACCTCACACCAGTTAGAATGGGATCATCAGAAAATCTACAAACAGCAAATGCTGGAGAGGGTGTGGAGAAAAGGGAACCCTCTTGCACTGTTGGTGGGAATGTAAATTGATACAGCCACTATGGGGAACAGTATGGAGTTTCCTTAAAAAACTAAAAACAGAATCACCATATGACCCCACAATCCCACTACTGGGCACATACCCAGAGGAAACCATAATTCAAAAAGACACATGAACCCCAATATTCATTGCAGCACTATTTACAATAGCCAGGTCATGGAAGCAACCTAAATGCCCATCGACAGACGAATGGATAAAGAAGATGTGTTACATATATACAATGGAATATTACTCAGCCATAAAAAGGAACGAAATTGGGTCATTTGTAGAGACATGGATGGAACTAGAGACTGTCATACAGAGTGAAGTAAGTCAGAAAGAGAAAAACAAATATCGTATATTAACGCATATATGTGGAACCTAGAAAATGGTATAGATGAACTGGTTTGCAGAGCAGAAATTGAGACACAGAAGTAGAGGAAAAACGTATGGACACCAAGGGGGGAAAGCAGTGGGGGGTGCTGGTGGTGGGATGAATTGGGAGATTGGGATTGACATGTATAGACTGAGGTGTATAAAATGGATGACTAATAAGGAAAAAAATTTTTTAAATTATGTTTCAAAAATTAAGTGTCTTTCATTAATAATTTTGCTACAAATCCTATGACCATTTCCTCTAAAAATGGAACTAAGTTCACCTTGTGCAAATCAGTTTAATTCTGCTCCAAGTAACTTTCAGTATGAGGACTGATGTTGTGGGTATGAATAATAATTTGAATTGGTGAGTGGTCTTTCACATGGTAATGCACATGCTATTGTTGACAAGCAATTAATTTTGACCATTTTCTATTTAACAGCAGGCTGCAGAAAAGCCATCCTCATACAAGTGTGTGTCAGCAAACAGAAACAGAGCGAATTCTCATAGCCACTTCTCCAGGTAAGGGTAGCTTATGTTAAGAAAACCCAGAATTCTCTGACATTTCTTTGAAATCATGTCAAATCTTTTCTTTCATCTTCAAGGCTGACATAATCCTTGGCAAGGTATACCTTATTGATGTTGTCTTTGTCAGGCAAGAAATGAATAAGAAATCCACATTTCAATTCTGAGGTTGACTGAGCAGAAGTTATCTTCAAAAGAAGGGTGCAGGGTTCCCAGGTGTCTTTAGATTCTTGCTGTTAGTGAAGCTGATATATAGACTCTTGACTTCGTTCTGCAGAAATAGTTCCAGCATAGGAAAGTTCACAGGCTGTTGATCTCCCATCTCCTCTAGGGTAGCAACTTATATAAATAGACTAAATAATTCAGGAGAGACCATAATATTGCCTACAAGGCCAAGGCAAAAATATCCACCAAAAAAGCTGTGTTAAGTGAACTCTGATGTATATCAGTTCAGAAAATGGAATTTCCTTTGAATTTTGTGAGAAGTAAAAGTCCTTAATGGGAAAAGAAACTGACCTCAAGTAATTTAATGGGGGAAAAAAGCACCACCCCGTTTTTCTGGGATGTATATTGGGATAGATTATAGAATAGATAGAAAATTAAAAGAACCACGGATTCTGAGTCCTACTGCTTCTAGGATATTCTATAAGGAATCATGTACCTATGTTTACCAGTCTTGATGTTTTCTGGCAATACTCACACTCACTTATTTAGCAAGCATTAGTGGTAACTTCTCTGATAAAATACCTTGCTCCCAAACTGAAGCTACAGTCTCAGCTTTTACCTCCCCTACAGAAATGTGAGACAGATCTAACATGCCCACTGCTCCATGTTGCATTCATGAAATCCCATTTTATGTTGCAGGGAAGGGAGGTGAAAATGTTACTATTCTGGGCAAACAGTACACAGCAGAGTTAATACAGAGGTGCCTAAAGGTTTCCCCTCTCTACCCATCACAACCCAATTCAATCTTCAATTTTGTGCCTTTGCCCATGTGAACTTAAGCATGTGGCAGAGAAGTAACCTGTTAGAGTTCTGTAGGACTCTTTTTGGAATTAGTCATTTTACAAACTTGTCCATGAGAAGGATTTTTTTAAAAAATAAAATTGCCTTTATGCCTCTTTGATGTCTCTTCCTTTCTTAAGAACTTACTAAAGATCACAAGAAATAGATTAAAATATTCCACTGTTTTAAACAAAGGCCCCCAACCTCCTGCCATGGTAGACTTTGTTGTGGATTTCAAATTACAACATGAAGCATTTTCCCCAGTTGTTTCAATAACATAAAACAAGGATTTAAACTTGCCACACTTGCTTAGAGAATAAATCACCACTGAGAAAATGTTCTGCTTTATTTTTTCTCACAAGAGAAATCAGACTATTTTAAATTGATTTCTAAAACTCAGGAACAGTCATTTAGTCAACTAAAAATCAACATGGAGATTTACTCACAGGAGGTTCCATTTTCGGTGAACTCAGAGTGAGAGGTGGTAGAAGCCGAGAGATGAGTTTAGGATTTGGGTGGTCGGGGACTGAAATTTTAGTTGAATCTTTGTCCTCAAATCTTCTTTTGAAAATTTTACTTAGAAACACTATGTTCCTAAAAAATACCTTCCTAAAATCTTTTGGGAGGGATAACAATTATAAGCTAACTATTTCTGTGTCTTCATAATTATCCTGTGGTTGGAGAAGGTTAAACAGCAGGAGAATCTCACTAAAGCTGGTCAGGGAGATGGCTCAAGTTGTTCAGGCTGACTGGAGACGAATCAGAGTCGAGATTTTATTTTTATCTCATCCAAATTGTCCTATAAAGTGTGTTGTCTTCCTCGCTCTTTCTCACTTTTCCCCCTTCTTTTCCTCAAATTAAGATTTTTATGTGTAAATGGTGTCAAAAGAAAATTCAGGGTTTTACTTGATATGGACATTTTACTGGGTGAGAAACAAATTGTTCTTGAACAAGGAGGCTTCAACACCAAAAGTGGTAAGAAGTTTGTTTCAGGGTTACAGTAAGGCTTATGAAGCATAAAAGAGGAAGTTCCTAGAGCTTAATTCTCATTGGTTTGGACAAGCAGTTTACTTAGGTCATTGCTGATTGGCTACAATGTGCTGTGTCATCCTGACAAGGAAACTTCACTTACAGCTTAAGTATTTCAGTAAATGGACTTTTATGAGTTTTGCTAAGATCTGTGTGGGTCATTGGCTTGGAAGAAAAGGTAGGTCCTTGGCCTCCCTTTTGGTTTTTATATAATAAGGGATTATATTATTGTCCTACCACTTCCTTTTTTATTTCTAGATTGGAATAATAAAGCATGGTGTAGTTTAAAAATTTGTTTCAATCTTGAGATATTTCCATGTAGGAACTGGTAAATACTTGACATAAGGAAAAAGCCTTGCTCTTGTTCTCCTGAGCTATCTTTGGTCTGAATTACAGTTCCCGTGGTAATGATATGACTCCCAAAGTGTAATATATTTCCTAAAACTATGCAATAAATTTAGAGCTGGCAGAGAATTCCCTGGGTCTGGAGAGACATCTCCATTGAGAGAGACAGATTCCTGAAAAACTGTTGACATATGGCTGCCTATTTCTACATGTATAGGCATGACTTTTGCCCAGAGAACTCATGACTGCCAACTGTTTTTGACACATCGTGGCTGGTACCCTCCAACTCCCCTTTTTCCATGGACTAACCTCATTATTGGAACAGTTGACTGCTCAAAAAATTATCTAGGTTCTGGAGGGTGGGGATGGCATGGGGCTAGGTGGTTTTACAAAGTGGTGGCAATCTGCCACCTTTTCTAATTCTACCTACCTCATCAACCACTGGTCTTGGTTTTTGCCTTATTGCCTGACTACTTGATCCAGGTTTAATCAGTTAGTGCTTCACCTGTGTACAAAGGCAAGTTGATGGACCATAAACCATTCACAGGTAGGCTGCCAAATTTTAATCTATGTGTAAAATTTATTTTTGTTTTCACTGAAGACGCATGCTGTTATGTTGCTGTTTGTCATACTGACTTTTTAACCAAACAGGTTGTAAAACATGATATAGGGCAGTTTATAATTTAAGGGGTAAGGAACATAGTGTCATAATAACTCGGAGCCAGACCTACATAGTATTTACTTGGGTTATCAGATAGTTTTGTCGGGTGCACAGGAGAAGAGAATAGTTACATCAGGGAAAACAGCTCTGCTAAGCAACCACATAGTTCTACAGGATGACTGACTAAATAGCACAATAATTGTGGATCGTTTTTTATAACATATATTCTGCCATTTGCTATCTGTCAGTCAGTATTTGCCTCTTAACCCTTCCAAGTTGGAGAAAAAACAAGTCTAGTCTATTTATTCTAATACCCTTCTTTTGGAAATGAGTATATTCACAGCCAGAGGGAATGGTAAAGCAATTGCCCAAACTCATTGTTTTCTTGGTCAACCTAGGCAGACTGCCAATTGTGAAACCATGGAAATGTTAAAAAAAAAAAAAAAAAAAAGTCTAGATATTCATTCCCAGAGCTGAAATTGTTAGCATATCTGAAGCATCTGTGTTGGTGGTAACTGTCAAACTTTGCATTGCAAAATTCAAAGCCAGAACTTGAGTGGGATATTAAATATGAGGATTCTGTTCTCAAGCACTGTAAAAAGTAAAAAAGAAACTAAATGCCCGAAGGCAAATATATTGCACTGACATTTGAAACTCTTCCAATAGATTTTATTTATTATGCTTTTTAAAAACAGAGAAGTAGAAGTACACATTTCATTTTGCAAGGTGAGATATAGTCTCTCTATGACAATAAGAATGTAAAAATAAGGTATTTTATGTATTGAAATCCCAATGAATTTGAAAGTTGCAAATGATCTCTTTCAGAGGACCTCAGGACAATAGTTTAAAGACCTCTGGTGACTATATAATGATTCATATCCAGAAAGTGCTTGAAAATTGTTAAACACTGATGGTTTGTAATACAAGTTGAAATAGTCCAAATTGAAATGACCTCTGGTGAATTGGACTGGGGCTGAAAAAACTGTTTTGCCAGGGATCACGTTAAGTGAGTGCTAGCAAGCAGAGAGACAGGTGTTTCCTGTTCCCAACCACATGGCATAACCATATAGATTAGCTGCAGGGAATCTAGCCAGAATATTTTTTTTAAACCTAATTCAATTTACCACCCCTCATATGGAAATTGGTTTAGGTTTAAATGATATCCTAAATAATTTGGAACTCATAATTAAGATTTATATGCTTTTCTTTATTCCTAATATAGCAATACAGTACAATATCCCAGAATCATAAATGATAATAACAGGATGGGCTCTTGAACTATCTCATTCAAACTCTGTTAATATAGGCATTCTCTCTACTCTTGCCCTGGAAGATAGGCCACCATCCTCTGCGTGATCACTTCCAGTGCAGGGAAGGGAGGAAGAGAAACTCAAAGATGATTGAGATAGACAAATTCAGTCTTATAGACACCTCTGAGGCTACTGTTTCTTGCTGACTGTTCAGATATTTAAACTAGAGTTAAAACATTAAGTGCTGCATATGCAAAATGAGAAAACCTCTTATTTATACATCCTGCCTCTTTAAGTTGAGCATATATTAAATATATTAATGCCAACTTGGATTACCACACAATATTGCTTTTACATTCCTCAAAGAATTTTGTTATGTCTAACGGAACACTAAATTGGAAGGGATGTTTTCTAGGGATAGCACTAACAATGACATGCAGTGATTAAGTGTTATCTGTATATGTGTAGCTCTCATTCCCATGGAACACAGCCATCAATACACTCTGGGATGCTGAGCATTGCAGGGCCCTTAAGGGAGAGAATTTCCAGATTCTGTATCACTGCCCTGCCACATACTATAGTAAATCATCTGATTAGGTGTGTAAACGAGTGACAGAATGAAAGAGGCTGACTGAGTTTTGTGGCACCCCATTGGGTTATAGAGGGGGTAGTCTTGGGGTGTCACAGAGGAGAGAATGACATAGGGAATTTCTAAAATAGCATTTGCTACGGGTTGAAGACTGTGTGGAAATGATGGTCCCCCAAAGGAACAGATTCCCCCCCCCCCCACATATTCTCTTCCTCTTAAGAACTAAAAAATTACAACACTATATTATCTGGGGTGCTATGAAGGTTCTAAGAAAGATGGATAGGTCTTATGCATAAATCTAGTGATGGGACAGCACAGGTCAGTGTTCCAGTTTGTGGGAGTCGGAGACTCATGAGTCAAATCCCAGCACCACTACTTAAGTCCCAGACCTTTGGACAATTTATTCAGCTTCTCTGTGCCTCAATTTCTTCATCTATAAAACAGAGATAATAATCTGTAGTAAATAGAGTTGAGGTGATGAGTAAATGAGTATACTCTGGCACAGAGTTTTCACTTGGTGAATGTATTATTTTTATTATTATAAAAATATTCTTAAACGTCATTAAGGGTGTTCTGTATGTTTTGTTTAGTTTCCACTTATAAGGGAACACACATTTCTGGCTCTCTACTCTGCTTTGTGTGTAACTCTGGCTATGAAACCCTAAAAGATGTTGAGTATTTTGGTGGAAGAGGCAGAGATTTCCTTCTTTCCTCTTCTCTCTCTCTCTCTCCCCCCTCTACCTTGCCCCCATCCTCTGCTCCCCCCTCTTTATTCTTGCTGAGTCCTCAGTTTAGTGGGACCTCACAGTTAAGCACTGAGGATCTGCCCACACAGGTAGTAATTTCCTGGGCTGCAGGCTGAAAGCACAAAGACTGGCACGTGGTGGCTGGGACTTCCTCCACTCTGGACAGATGTGAGTGTAATTTTGGCCAAAAGGCAAGGGGGTGGGAAAGGGAGAGACTTCTCACGGCAGTGCTTTGCTGGTGTCTTTCAAGAGGGAAAAAAGATTATACCTCTAGGTTAAAAAGCAAGACTAAACCACAGTTATGTAATTTTGAAAGATTCCTAAATCTGTATTGGCATTATTTTTAAAACATTAAACTTCAAAGAAATAACCAAAAGAATTTCTCCTGACCTCATACTACATATAGTCCATTAAAAATTCAATTTGTAAAACATATTTCAAATGGTTATTCTCAGGAGAATATGCCTCAGTAAAGACCAGACACATGGAATATTTCAACTGTGTGGGGCTCCTCATTTTTTTTTTCTTTTTCTTCACATACAGGGTAGGACTTCTAGATGAATAAAGATATGGTGTATTTTCCAGGACTAAATTATCTTTGAGCTGTGATCAAGCATGAGAAATTTCCACCCTGAGGAAAAATATTTGAAGGTTGCAAAATGAATGTAAGTTCATGGGTAATACTACTTTTCTACTGTAAACATACTGAATTCCAAATATATTTTCAATGGAAAATACCCAGGAATTCCTAAGTTATGTATTTCCTGGGAATATATAGATTGGTGATCTTCATATAAATGTCAGTGTGGCAAAACCTTCAGAGATTTTCTAGTCCAAAGTTCCCATTCTGCAGATAAGTAAACAAAGACCTAAATGTATTCTAACTTTGCGACAGAAAATAGCTTTGTGTTTGAGTGCTAACTAAAGCCAACTGCTAGTGCCTGTGTGCAAATTTCTTTTGGGAAAGATGAAGAGGTTAAGTTCAGATTCAGCTGGAAAAGGTGCTGTGATCCAGTAGCAACTGCCCCAGACTCAGGATCAGGTGTAAGAAAGCAAGAATGTCATGTGGTTGATGATGATTACCAACAGCAGAGCCTTTAAAATCAGTTAAGTTCTGGCAATGGCTCATGGTGCTGCTTCTGCTTTTCGAGTAAGTGTAGACTCATTTCTTAACATTTCTGCATGCCAATTTCCTCATCAATCAAGTAGGAATAAATTATTTATTGGGAAGAGATTTATTGATATAACCAGAGCTTTCTCTACAGTCCTAGATTTACGTTTCAGAATCAATGATCCTTTGTTTCATATTGGCTGACCTATTCACCAGGCTGGATTTGGTAGCCTATGACTATGATAGTAAAAAAGACACTTGAGGGAAGCTGTGAAAAATTTGGTATGATCAAATATACCAAGAAAATGAAGAGCATTGAGCAAAAGTCACATGGAAGGAAAACATGAGGAATATCACTGTATATGAAGGTAAATACTGCTTATAAGAAATCTGAAGAGCCATATAAAAGCCACCTCTGTGGAGCTTCCTGCAAGAGCAGGTTGGAGAAATAATGGTCACATCAAGCCAATCAGAGGGTGGCTGTATTTTGTGCTGGAAAAACAACACTTCCATAAGAACAGCAAATTGGTATCACTGAGTGAGAAAAGTTGGAAGACTGCAGGTAAGCCAGGACCAGAATAACAAGCATGACAGTGGAAGCTGTCCTGTCAACAGTTTTGATAATGTGAAACAAAAGAGAGGCATCAGGGCTTCCCTGGTGGCGCAGTGGTTGAGAGTCCGCCTGCCGGTGCAGGGGACGCGGGTTCGTGCCCCGGTCTGGGAGGATCCCGCATGCCGCGGAGCGGCTGGGCCCGTGAGCCATGGCCGCTGAGCCTGCGCGTCCGGAGCCTGTGCTTCGCGGCGGGAGAGGCCACAGCAGTGAGAGGCCCGCGTAATGCAAAAAAAAAAAAAAAAAAGAGAGGCATCAAAATAGAAACTTCTCTCCCTTTAAAGCTACAGATAAAATTTGAAAATACATATCTTACCTATAGGTTTATAGATAAAATATGGACATTTCTGCTTCTGTGGACCATGCATATGAGAAAATGTGCAACACCAAAGAAAGGCCTTTCAACCTGCTGTGGCTAGTATGAGTATCATCTTTGTGGCTATCTTCGGTAACACAGATAATTTCCAATAAATGTTGGGTTTTTAATAATGAAAATATTTCAGTGGTCAGTTTATACTTGATCCTGTTTTCCTGTTTCTAAGCTGTGGCATAAGAACTATATTGTAAAAAGTAGTTGTTGTGAGAGTTGTGAAGATGGAGAATTTATAAAATGACCAAGTGCAAAGGAAATCTACGGTTGAGAGAGAGGTGTAATCACATCCTCTCAACCTGGGGAGAAAGTGAAATGCTGACAGGCCATAATAATGTTACTAGAACTGCTCAAGCCCAGAAAATTCCACAAGAAAGACAATTTTTAGAGCTGAGGAGAACATTAAAATGTTACTGACTATTTTAAACACACTGGTGTAAAACACGTTCGTCATGTTTGACTTGGCAGGTGAAATTGATATTTTTGTGTCACATGAGACTTTCTATTCTAACCTACCTAAGTATTTATTATTATTAGTTTTAAATATTTATTAAGTACCTACTCTATGCCAGGCACTGATAATTTCTTTCAACTATTTTTGATGATTAGGAAAAATAAATTTATGGCACCTGAGAGGGTAACTCCTCACTGAAGGGTAGCTATTATTTTTCCCACATCCAAACTGTTAGGAAGGGATAGAACATGAACTGGAATCAAGCCTGCTCTCTTTTTTCTACTATGCTATGTTTGAATTTCTGGAAGCTAGTCATATTATCTTAATAGTCTCCTGATGGATGACTCATTTTTACCTTTCATTTTTTTTCCCATCCCCGATTCTTATTTTCCCACTTTTCTATATTATTGCAGTCCCCCCCAAATAACCCATTACTTATTTTCATAATAAAAGCTACATTTATAGGTGTTATTGTCTTTATTACCTCATAGCAGGTTAAAGGAAATTAGATACTAATGGCAGAAATTCATGTTTATTATGAGAGTAGGAAACACACACACACACACACACACCTGGTAATACCCTATTGTCTTATTTTTTAATGTAGACCATTAACTGGTAAAATTCTATAATATCTATCACTTATGTTGTATCATATATTATGGCATATATTAAACTATCAAAAGATGGCATTAGTCTTGAAGTTCCCTTTAAAAATGAGTTAGGGGACTCGAGTGTATGGTGATGTATGATAAGTAGACTTTTGGTGATGATCACTTTGTAATAAACACAGATGTCGAATCATAACGTCAGCACCGGAAACTTACATAATGTCATATACCAAGTTTACCTCAATTAAAAAAATAAATAAGGTTTAAATATGCCATCAGTACAATGTGTTTATAAATGAATAAATATAAATCGGTCATTATACAGTGAATGAAGATCTGGTTAGTGTGTAAACAACTGGACAGAATAGACTCTCAGAGTAAGGGAAGATATTTTAAACAGAAAAGACTTAAATTTTACTGTGCAAATGCTTTTGACTTTAATTAGGTCTCATTTGTTTGTTTTTACTTCCATTACTCTAGGAGACTGATCAAAAAAGATACTGCTTCAATTTATGTCAAAGAGTGTTCTTCCTATGTTTTCCTCTAAGAGTTTTATAGAATCAGGTCTTATATTTAGTTCTTTAATCCATTTTGAGTTTATTTTTGTGTATGGTGTTAAAGAATGTTCTATTTCATTTTTATACATGTAGCTGTCCAGTTTTCCTAGCACCACTTATTGAAGAGACAGCTTTTCTTCATTGTAGAGTCTTGCCTCCTTTGTCATAGATTAATTGACCATAGGTGCGTGGGTTTACAAAATGAAAAGACAGCCCACAAAATGGGAGAAAATATTTTCAAACGATGCCAATGATAAGGGATTAATGTCCAAAACATATCAATATCAAAAAAACCCAAACCCAATCAAAATATAGGCAGAAGACCTAAATACACATTTCTCCAAAGAAGACTTACAGATGTTCCAAAATCATATGAAAAGAAGCTCAACATTGCTAATTACTAGAGAAATGCAAGTCAAACTAACAATGAGATGTCACCTCACACTGGTCAGAATGGCCATCATCAAAATGTCTACAAACAATAAATGCTGGAGAGGATGTGGTTAAAACGGAACCCTCCTACACTGTCGGTGGAAATGTGAATTGGTACAGCCACTATGGAGAGCAGGATGAAGGTTCCTCAAAAAACTAAAAATTAGAGCTACCACATGATCCAGCAATCCCACTCCTGGGCCAATATCTAGAGAAAACCATACTTTGAAATTATACATGCACCACAATGTTCATTGCAGCGCTGTTTACAACAGCCAAAACACGGAAGCAGCCTAAATGTCCATGGACAGAGGAATGGATAAAGAAGATGTGGTACATATACACAAGGGAATATTACTCAACCATTAAAAAGAATGAAATTATGCCATTTGCAGCAGCATGGATGGACCTATCTTATCTTACCTTGCTTATCATACAAAGTCAGTCAGACAGAGAAAGACTATGATATTGCTTATATGCAGAATCTTAAAAAAAATGATACAAATGAACTTACCTAAAAAACAGATACAGACTCACAGACTTAGAAAACAAACTTACGGTTACCAAAGGGGAAAGGGTTGGGGGAGGGATCAATTGGGAGTTTGGGATTGACATATATACACTACTATATTTAAAATAGATAACCAACAAGGACCTACTGTATAGCGTAAGGAAATCTGCTAAATATTCTGTAATAACCTAAGTGGGAAAACAATTTTTAAAAGAATAGATTACATGTATATGTATAACTGAAATCACTTCGCTGTACATCTGAAACTAACACATTGTAAATCAACTATATTCCAATATAAAATAAAAATTTAGAAAAGATTTAGATTTTATACTATATTCCCATAGTTTTGTATTGTCAACAAGATAGCTTGCTTCAAACTGGAGGACCAAACATTATTTTACCCAGGAAGGCAAGTGGATGTTTATGAGGAAGCCAGCATGCAAAATCTTGTGTTATTTCCATTAAAGGGAATATTGTCCTGCCTAAGGTTCTTTTTAATATTCAAAAACTATCCCTTAAACACTATCATTGTCAATCTCTTTATTTTCAGAAAATAATCATATGTGAGAATCGAAAGAAAAATATGTGCTGTATATTAGAGTTTCCTCAGTGAAACCTGTCATGTGCAAACCTCATTAATCTCATTTTTCATTTAATGGTCACTTATAGGAAGTTACCTTAGTTGTTTTTGTTTGGATTTGTTTTACTATGAATAAACTCTTTTTGGATGGATTAGATTAAAAACGCTAATATGAACTGGACGAAAAAGAAATGTAGAGCATCTTCCTCCCATACATGGAAGGAAGCTAGACATACAGTCATATTCCTATATTATATATGGCATATATTTATATTATTCAGTTTTATGATGGTTATTTTAATTTTTTTTTTTTTTTTTTTTTTTTTTTTGCGGTACGTGGGCCTCTCACTGTTGTGGCCTCTCCCATTGCGGAGCACAGGCTCCGGACACGCAGGCTCAGCGGCCATGGCTCACGGGCCTAGCCGCTCCGTGGCATGTGGGATCTTCCCGGACCGGGGCATGAACCCATGTCCCCTGCATTGGCAGGCGGACTCTCACCAACTGCGCCACCAGGGAAGCCCGGTTAGTTTAATTTAAATATGGAATTACTATATGACTTTAAAAAAATTAAAAATATAAAAAGGGAAGAGAATAATCATCCTAAGTCCACCACTCCAAAGTAATTATTAATATTTTATTTTCTTTTGTTGTTTTTCATCAATGGACTGCACAGTGTATCAAATTTTCACGTAACATTATACCATTATTAGCATTACCTCATCTCCTAAAAGTTCTTTGAAAATGTATTACCCACTTTTTGTCTATAACAAATGAAATTTAGTCATTCTATTATTAGACCTAGAGTTCTAGGTTTTGTTTATTGCAAATAGATTTACATTAGCTAAAAATAAAAAAAACTCTGTATATAAAATTTTATATACACTTATCGTTGATAACTCACTTAGAATAAATTCCTTGAAACAGAATTGCAGGGTACTAAATGATGATCATTTCTAAGGCTTTTGATACATTCAGTTTTTGTGTGGTCAACTGCTAGAATGCAGATTTGCTTTAATTCTATTTCCTTTTAGCTTGTTTTCATAATTTATACCTAAATCCTGAACAAGCCTAGATTTTGCTGCTGTTGTTATTATTTTTATAGAAGATGAGACTATTAATCTTGTATTTTCCTAAGTTATCACACGGTACGATTCATTTTTAAAATATGCTTTTTAGGTAAGATACTAATGTATCATCGCCATAAAATATTGGGATTCTGAATACTCTATGCATATTTTTGCTGATATCCATTATCCAGAAAACTCTTGTGGAAATAGTTCTCTCAGTTTATTAGAGGAAGCAAAAGGGCAAGTTCATTTCTGGAAGAGCTGTTCAGGGATGCAGAGGCCTAGTGCAGAATGAACAAATATTTGTTGAAGTGTGTAAATAAATAGTTGTTGAACTGAATGCTATGTAAAACTTATGAATCAAAAGCTCTCCCAGGATGGTTTATGGATCGCCATTAATTTTCTCATTATGAGATAAAAAATAGAGGACACTTACTGAAATATTTGAATTTAAAGGATCAGAAGTTGATGACTAATCAGAAGTTGGTCCTGATCCCGTGGAGGCACAGAACCACTCTTTGCCACTTTTTATTTTCCCATTATTGGCCTGTTATCTGTTCTGTCATCTAGTATCAACTGTCACTCATAAAATTGACACTACACCCTTATCTGGACCTTTAAGGAAATCATACTTGGTGGCTTTGTTGTCTGTGCAAATGCAGCTGTTGAAAAATCATATAACCCATGTAATCAGGATGACATTGTAGCAAACACACAAGAGAGACCTGGGTTACAATTTTCTGGTTCTCCAAAAAACAATTTCTTTTGTTGTCTTGCTGTTTTCAAGTCACCTTATTCTTAAAAGCTATATTCTCAAAATACTTAAACCGTGTAAATTCTCAGTGGTTAACTATAGCTGTAGGGGAAATTATGCGTTGGAATAAAATTTCAAAAAAATCTCATAGGCAAAATTTGGGCAGTTCATTTTAGATCAATTCCAGAAAGGATGAATATTTTTGTGTGTGCAGTTCCAGATAATTTCACCATAGACATCATCTCTGAGAGCTTAGGATTTATGCTGATTTTTATTATAGTCATAATGAATCTGTCATATTGCTACTAGAACTGACACAGGGCACATTAATAGTCTGAGCAAACTGTATTCTTAAAATAACAACAATAATAATAGTAATTCTATTTGGTGAAGGTTAAATTAATTGCTCATAGAAAAATATTACAAGAGACTTTGCCTCAGTTCTGTCTCTACTCATTATGAGCCTTTTATTCAACAATGTTATTTTGGTGTGACTGAGCTGGATGTTGAATAGAGTAATGGTAACAATGCCTATAAGTTACTGAGGTACTACTACGTGTCAAACCCTTCACAATTAAAATTAACAAAATCTCTGTATGTTCGACATTAGCAACCTATTTCTCATATTAGGAAAACATGCTAAAACAATTAATCAATGTGCTTAAATCCCAAGGCTTATAAGTAATAGAATCAGGATTTCAAACCCAGATTTGAACGACTCAAAAGTCCTGCTCTTTTCCACTATGATACATTATTTTTACTTGATGAAAAGGATCCCAGCAATGTTGAATCAGAACTTAGTTTAAGTAACACACATGTGACATCAGTGCTTGATGTGAGGAGAAGTATCATGTATTTTCTATGTGAAGTTAATGCATTGCAACAGCTGGAAAGTCACATCATATTTCTGTGAGACTCTAGACCCAGAGTGCCGAGGAATTCTTGCGTCTGTGTCAGTTGTTATGAAACCACAGAGCACGTGAGCCACAGGGCTAACAGCCTCACACTTTGCCTATAATAATGCAGTTAAAGAATATTGGTCCAAAATTTGTCTCCACACAAAATAATCTGTGTAAACCTAGTTCTGTGTTTCCTCTCTCAACTATTTATGGAAAGATTTTTTTCTTTTGGCTATATGTCTTTTATTTGTTAAATGCTTACAGTATAGTAATACATAAAACAACTTGAATAAAGTTTGTGACATGATCTTAGAAACATGATTTATGTTTATGGAGTTGCCTTATCATGGCTGGTGGCTGCAGCAATCAAAAAATTGTCAAAATCATGTTGCCATTATACTCCCAGTTTAAAGACAAAAATTTAGCCTAAAAAATATACATAACATGGCTTAGTAGTATAGACACAGCCATAGTATTCTCAGTCTAGGCTGAATTGCCTTAAATTGGTAAACAGTTTCTTCACTGCTTTTATTTTTTACTTTTTAAATAATTCTACATTTCTTATTGTATTAAAAAATATAAGCATAATGAATATTTACTGTAATGAACAAAAAATTCAATATGTAATTATAAAGTTCCCCTCCCCCCCAATACTCTCAACCCCCAGCCTAAATGGTATCTTGTGATATATGCTATTTTTAATTTGTTCATATAATGCACTGAGGCAAATTCCAAGTACTAATTTATCTCCATTTTCTTTAACAGCATCATAAAATGTCAAAGGGTTCAAGCAAACGAATTTTCAAAAAATAAGTCTTCTGTTATGAATAATGTTGGTCAGAACTCTTAGTTACAAAGACAGAAATCAATTTGTAACAACTTAATCAATAATAAGTAATGGATCGGACATATATTGTGGTAGCACAGAGAACTGAAAGACAAGACAGCTCCAAAGTCAGACCAGTTCAAACCAGGCAACAAATGCCTGTAAGATTCTATCTATCACTGGTTTCTATTTCTTCCTGTAAGTCATCTTTATTATCTTAACCATAGATGGACTTCTTCACGAGATGGGGGTGGAAACAGCCATCTGCATCTCTGTCCTCAAACACTCTCACCTCTGAAGCTAGAGAAAGGGGACTACCTCTGCTGTTTAAAAAAATCCTTTCAAAAGATTCTGCCTTTCAAAAAAGGGCCAATTTGGGGTACTTGCCAACATGAACCACTATGGCTGGGGGAATAAAATATGAACCACTATGGCTGGGGGAATAAAATATCATTTTTGACCCAGCTCGGGTCTCTGCTCTGTCTCCAATGCCTTGTAATGGACAATTCTCAACAAGTATTTATGGAATTAATATCCCAAAGACAACTTTATTAAAATAGGAACATTGAAAAAAAGCCCAAGTACTTAAAAAAATCCTGTGTCTGTTATCTGCAATTATGACTGTAATTTTACAACATGATGTATGTGTTCTCTGCAGTTACAATATTTTAAAATGTAATTCTGACAAGATTATTTCTACATAATCATCAAATCCACCATTTAATCAACCTGTTGTTTGTTATTTAAGATTAATTAAAAGGCAGATGACTGCATGCCCAGTTTATTGAGTGTGTGATAAAGTCAGCTCCTCAACTGGTTTAAAGCACTGAATAAACTTTTTTTTTGAAAAGTAACAGTTTAAAATCTTTAATCTATCCTTCCTTCCTTCCAGAAACACTCACTGAACATATACTAAGTGTGAGGCCCTGGTCCAGGTGCTAGAAGTAGAGCTGTTTATAAGACAAATCCTTGTTATCCTTGAGCTTATATTATAATTAGGAGTCAATAAATACAAAAATATGCAAATCAATATCAGATATTGAAAAGAGTTATTAAGAAAGTACAGATACTAGAATAAAGCAAGAGAGTAACGGCATACAAGGAGCTGATATCTTAGGCGTGGTGCCCAGGTCAGCTAGTTCTCTTTGAGTGCTGTTTGAGCAAGACCTAAATGAGGCAGAGAGACATGCAAGTAACTCAGGGCAGAGAGATTACGTGTATAAGGACCCTAAGGAAAGGATCCAGGGCTCGGAAAACTGCCAGATATCTACTGAGGATTGAGGAGGCCTGAGAGTGGTAGGAGATGGGGTTGGATCATGTAAGGCTTTATAGACTATGTAGGAAGTAAAACAATCTGATTTTTGTTTTAAATCTTCTCTATGACTGTTAGCTATCTATTGTGTTGAGACTATTTTGTTAGGAGAGCAGGTCTGCAGAGGGAAGTGGAGGGACTCCAACAATTGTAATTATTAATATATTAATTTTTGCCTAGGCTCTATTTTGCTAGCAACTTTTATTCGGTGACTTCAAATAAAATAAATTCTCTGCAAGAAATTTAAACTTCATTGCATCAAGCTAATTCTATGATTTAGTTGGGGGAACCACTAAGCATTGGGAATAAAAGTACAGAACACACTTAAGCAACTTCCAGTTAGATAGGGAAGACTGACAAATAAACAAAATGATTAATAGATTGGGACGCTATGGTAAGACAGAAGGACCCCCTAAACCAGGCCTTAAAAAGGTGGGAGGGTCTAACAAGGCTTATTGAAAGATAACTTTTAAGTCAAAAATTGGTGGAGAGAAAAACATGTACAAAGACTGGAGGCAAAGTTGTAGGGGAAGTGTCTTAAATTCAGGAAAGGAAGTCAGCATGGCTGAGACAAAGAGCAGAGACGTTTTGGTTTGTGTGTTTGCTCATTGGGATTTGGAGTCGAGAGGTAGAGTTAGGGAGGTTGGGGAAGGTAAGGAGCAAAGATAAGCATAAGTCAGTGAGAGAGTCATGAAGAAAGAATTACTGATACCTGTTCAACTTCAACATCTGGGCAATGCCATCAGGCAGGTTACTATGAAAAATGACTGAACAGAGTAAGACGAAAAAATACTGAGTCCTCAAAAACCCACCATCACTCTCTGTGCCTACCAGTGAAGTATGTTCAGTCCATCCAGAAGGAGGAGGGTGAACATAAAAGAGAAATCATGGGGGAAATCAATGACATCCAAAATCATATGAACTTTCCAAGAACAGATTCACAGCCGAAGTTAACACAAGTGAAGGCTTAAAGTTATATTGTATAAATAAAACAAACAGGTAGCATTATTTAATTTATAAAGAAGCATTTTGAATGAACTTTAGTGTGGTTCATCATTTTTTACACTTATTTTATAATGATTGAATAAATGCTTTTATTTTAAAGAAAAGTACCTTGTAGTCTTACTAATGACTTTGGATATCATCTTTGGAGCAATGGAGAGGCCTGAGGGGCTTTAAACAAATAAATGGATCATATTCGTATTTCAGAGACATTTCTTCTATCTTTGTCACTGCGGTATTGAGAATCACTCAGAGCAATTCAAGATTGCGTGTAAAGACTAGATATAGGCTCAGTAGTAAAATATACACTGAAGAGATATTTAAAAGCCATTATTGAATGGAACTGGATGGGTAGGGGTAGAGTCAAGAGGAACTGAGGACAACACTCAGTTTCTGGCATTAATTTAGGTTCTACCAATTTAGACTATGAAAATTTCATTAGGAGCCAGACTTAAACTGACTTCTCATAGGCTTTTAAAAATATTTCTCAATGCAAATTAATCGTGCCAACAAAATGGGGCAGAGAAATTTTAAAAAGAAGTGCTACTTACATGCAAAAAACTGTTACAGGTATATACTTTAATAATAAACCTAATGAAAGAACCCATTAATGTAGCTTTTAAATGCTTATTGAGATTAACACAATTACACTGAAATGGTAATTTAAATTGTTTATACATTTACATCTGCCTTCTATGTTTTTCTGGGTTAGTAAGGCCTCATTGTATGTTTCATTCTATTATCATTCATAAAAGTATATGTGCAGATACTATTCTAAGGGGTATTGATGACTGCAAATTGGGTAGATTTAGCATGTTATTCTTAAATAGGTATTGATTAATGAGCTACAAGAAATTACCACTAGATATTCAGTTCTTAGGTGAGTTAGCATGGTTTAGTGGACCCATTCAAAACTGGCCTATTGACTTTATATCTAGAGAGATATGAACGTATAGTATTAAAGACTGATTTCTTTTAAATACATGAATTTTCATAATCTAAGTCATGGTGTACCATACGTACAAATTAGTTAGATTGGCCCCCATGGGGTCATGATAAGAATTACATGAATTAATATAATTTCAATTATTAAAGGATTGAAATTCTAAAGCCCTAATAAAATACTACACTGTTGTAAACATTGGAATGGTGATTTTCATTCTTATTATTACTTCAGACATTCAGATATGATTTTTTTTTTCTACGTCCTTTGCCCTTGTCAGGCTTACATTTGAAATTTTAAAGAGTAAGAAAAGTTAATCTTTCAGTTGCCTATCATTAAATAGTTCTCTAAAGAAATAATATCCCGAGGAAAATACATGCATCAAATCTTGCACTGAAAGGAATCTAAGGCAACATTCTCTTACTTCATGACTTTTCCTTGATGAACCCATGTTTGGATAATGAGTGTTTAATGGTGTTTAACTTACTTAAATTATCTCCGCATAAAAATTTAATAAACTTCTCTTTCTAAGTTTCAATAAACCTTTTTAAAGAAAATATAGAGCCCAGAATATCTTAACAATTCATTGATATTGTTCATTTTTATCTTACGCAAACTGTAGGACCAGTTACAGCAATAATTCCAGATTCTTTTAGATAAACATCAGATTCTAATTACTGTAAACTGAAACACATCTAAGAAAACAATGTGTTTAATTTATGAAATTAAAAAAAAAACCCTACATCTGTTCTTGTGAGACACATCATCGCTTTGACGTCAGTGACCTAACCACATGAATGATTTTTTCTTGAATTAAAAAAAAATAAAGCACCCTGACGGTAGGTTTTAGGATCTTCAAAGTACTAGCCATTCCCAGGAAACAGTTCTATCATTTTTTAAGTACTACAAGTGTGTTATTCACAAGGAAAAAAGATGAATGATTATCAAGTGAGTAGCCATTACCAAACAGTTTTTTTTAGGTTTATACAGCCTCTTACACTGTGTTATAAAAATAAAGCATGAAAACCCTGTGTGCTTTTAAAATGAATAAATTAAGTTGTGAAAATTTCAACTGGTTTGCTATTTAGAGAATCATCACACAACAATGTTACAATAAAACAATATGTAATATATCAAAAAAACCAAAACCCACTAATTTGGAAAGATACATGCACCCCAATGTTCATAGCAGCATTATTTACAATAGCCAAGACATGGAAGCAACCTAAGTGCCCATCAACAGATGAATGAATAAAGAATATGTGATACACACACACACACTGAAATGCTACACAGCCATTAAAAAAAATGAAATTTTGCTATTTGCAGCAATATGGATGGACCTGGAGGGCATTATGCTAAGTGAAGTAAGTTAGAGAAAGACAAATAGTATATCAATTATATGTGAAAAATAAAAAATTCAACAAACTAGTGAATAAAACAAAAAAGAAATAGACACACAGATATAGAAAACAAACTAGTGGTTACCAGTGGAGAGGGAAGTGGGGGAGGGGCAGTAGAGGGGTAAGGGAAGAAAAGGGTTATTATGGGGTTATATGAAATCATTTGTGTGAAACTTTTGAAAATTGTTAAGCACTATAGAATTTAAAGAATCTGTCATTCAATAAGAAAAACAATATGTAACATATTTTTATATCTTGTAGGATAAAGCAGATAGACAAAATATTGAGTTTCTTCAGAAGGATTAATGGGTGAATTGATTATAAAAACGAGTATTCTGTTTTCCTTTGAAACAATTCAAAGATCATCTCAATTCATGGTGAGTCTGATCTTCCCATTGGTCAGACAAAGCAGCTATAGACACTCCTGACTCTCTCATTTATCTCACATTCTTTATCCAATCCATAAGTAGATACTGCTGGTTTTACTTTCAAAATATATTGAGACTATGACTACATCTCATTACCTCCACAGCTATCACTTTGATCCAAGCCACCGTCATCTCTAGCCTAAATTACTTCATGATTATTGCAACTATCTCTACCACACTGGCCACTACAGTCTGTTCACAGCACAGCAGAGTGATCCTGTTAAATAATTTATCTTTTGCATTTGAACCTCCCAAGAGCGTCCCGTTTTACAGAGTAAAACCCAAAGTCGCTACAACAAACTTTAAGTTCAACCAACCTGTTCTCTTTTCCACTTCATTTCCTACAGCTCTTCCCCTTGCATATTCCACTTTAACAAAATTTGCCTCTTTGCTATTTCTCAAGCAAGGATGATGGTCACACTCTTGCCTCAAGGCCTTGGTGTTTCTCTTACCTCAGTACAGAGCACTCTTTCCCAAAATATTCACATTGCTTGCTGCTTCTTAAGATATTTTTGCAAACCTTACCTTCTCACAGCTCTGTCAGACCTTCCATGTCGGCCGGCGTCCTGGCAGAAATGAGTTGGTACCTCAATTTCAAGAGATCATTAGGGATTATTTGCAAAGACTGTGAAGTCTCATGGAAACTACGAAAGGATGGTGACGCTTCCAAAAATTAGCAACAGCTGGAAGCCATTACCATCCCTAGCATGAAAGCACCAGGGAGAGAAACTCTTACGTGAAAGTAGAAAGAGCTGTAATATTGAGGAAAGTTACCTGACAGAAGCTTGTAGCTGTAAATAGTGAAACAAGGGTGCTAACAAACTGCACTTCATCAAGGGAATAAATACCCTGATCCTTCTCTCTCTTTTCATCCTATGATTAAATGGTGGGACCTTACATTTGCTGTGTTTGAATAAAGGCCAAAGAGTAAGGAATTCTGGGATATATACTCTGTGGAAGAAAGCCTCTGAGAGCACAGAGTGGGGGTAACGAAAGCAGAGAATAGATCTCGTGGGTAAAACGGCAAATAATCACAGGTGTGCATCCCTTCCCCACTCCCAGAATCCACTTTAAAAAAAAAATAATAGCTGTACAGACATAATGTTTTACGTGCCACAAAACTGACATTTTAAAGGTCAATTCCCATCAACAAAGATAAGTAGAAGTAATTGGCTTGCACCTGGAAAAATCAGCCATCTGTGCTCACTGCCATATCTCAGGTCTATGTCATCTCTTCTCTCTGTTGTATTATAGTCCAGAGGAACCACAATCATCTTGCTGATCCATTATAAGGACATCATACCAGACTATTACAGTGTATCTAATGTGCTTGCTCATTTCTGTACATCACATCCAGCAAACAAAACTCTTCCACCTTTCCAGGTGCAGGTTAACTGCTTCTACTTCTCTTTGTTGATGGGAATTGAAAAGAAAGTGATGTCTTATCAATGGCTGTATATCAGGTATCAAGAACTGATTTGCCACGATCATATCAAGAAGAGCAGCTGGGATTATCATCCTTAAGAAAATCAGCTGATCATCCTTAAGAAAATCCAGTCATTATCCAAGACACATTTGGTTTCCCAATGGCTAAAGAGACAAGTTAAACAGGGTTGTGAGAGGAATTACAAACCCTGCATTTTTCAAGACCTTAACGATAGTGTTAATCTCTGTAATTCTCCTATAGATGCAATGTTGCCTTGAATGTACTATTTTGGGTGGAGAGTAACATTTATAGAGGCTTCCACTAGAATTTTTCTATCATAATACCACTTACTCCATGGTCAGGTAATTAATGTGGGGAGTTTGGCCAGTTGCTAAGTAGTATATACATTCTTACTGAGTGTGCTTGGACTGGGTAAATAACCACAGGATGGCTCACTGGTCTCACTGTGAGACAGATTCAGACCAAGGCTCCATCTATCATTGTACTTCGATTAACCTCCACTCTAAGCTGTGGATATCAGTGGTATTTTGGGTTTCTAGGGATTAGCCTCAGTGAAGAGCCTCTGGGTAGGTCTAATAACCTTCTGAAAACTCTGTGTATTTTTATCTCTGGTATAGAGTTGTACCACCTTCTCCCTCCATTTGGAGAAGACTGAGAGAAAGATTCATGGTACAACTTGTGGCCACATTGCAGCGGCCTTTTTCGAATACTTACAGTGAGTGGTCTTTAATGGTTTAGGCCTGCTTCTGGCACGTTTGACCAGGAGTTTCTTATTAAAATTAAACTCAAAGATCTCAGCTCCAATCTATCGTCTCCCATCATTATCTACAGAAGATCGTCATCCCAGAGCTTTCACTAATGCTTTGGAAAAGAGATATCTTCTGGCCTTTCTGGGAACATAGGATGTGGCTGAGCAATTTGCACAAGTGGATCCACTCTGACATTCCTCAGGCCTTCACACGCCTTCCTTTGGCATGCCAGAAAGTACTGTCATTTCAACTTCATTGACAGTATTTCACCACTGAGTTCAGTTTTCACTTGGTTAATGAACCAAGCCACTGTGAACTCTGCTCCCAAGTGCTTGAGCTAACATGTTAAATTCATCCCAGCTTCCCTAAGTTCAGCTAAAATCAATCTTATATTTTATTCTCTTTTTTCTCCTACTCTTGTAAATAATTCCCACTTATGTTGCCTAAACTCTTGACTATGCAACTAAGTAAGATCCTTTGTTTGAGCTGCCTTATCCTTGGAGAAGATTTTTCACTTTTATATCTTGCCTATGTTGAGATATAAATCTCCTTCCCTTGGGCCTGGAAGTGAGGGGAACTGGTGTGAGTGACAACAAAGAGAATCTGTAACTGTTTGTAATTAGTAAAGTTATTGAAAGGTTTTTATAGAAGGGGAAGCTTGTTTCTCAGTGGATAGAGTGGAGGAAGAAGGAGTTTTCTCTTCCAGGGAAGGTTGAGAAAAATTGGAAAGTTCAAGGCTTTCTATCTTGTCTGCATCTGCCCAAATGTCTCTATACCACATCTCAGGGACTACTCCTACTAAGCCTATATCTTTCTCTCAGGAGAAGAGACTGAAAGTGTTGCATATTTAATTGGAATTGAAATTTTATAATGCTAGCAATCGGGCCTTGGGCTGAATCCTTAGCCATGTCTTTCCTGTGACTAAATAAGATAATTCTTTTATATTTCCTGAAAGCCAATTGATTTTCCACCCATGATTTGAGTTCTGAATTCAGGGCTTTCAGTGTATCTCTCTTTTTCACGCTTTTCAGTTATTGAGAAACGAGTAGCTCATCCCACAGTTTATCATCATCATCATCATCACCATAGTGACCAAAGGCTTTGCTACTGCAAGATTTGCAAATGCCTTATCCTCCACCAGCTTTCCATCCCATGCCACTACCAGTGATAATTTGAGTAATCCTAATACCAATGCAAGCCACAAATTGTGTCCCATTTTACTCCAACAAAGGGCTTCTTAGTTTGCGTTCTTTCAAATACATGAGCAATAGTTCTAAATCTAATGTAGAAGATCTATTTTGGGGTGCTGAAATTTGCTAAAAATTAAAGTATCAGAAATTGGCCAGGCAGGAAACAGTACACTCAAAACAGTATTTCAACAGTTCAGTGGAAGAACAATTTAAGTAGGTGTAAACAGAGTAAAGAGAAGCAATAGGGGATGGCATGGCATCCAGAAAGATTCATTGATGAGAAACCCTTAAAACACTTAGGATTGGACTTCCCTGGTGGCGCAGTGGTTGAGAGTCCGCCTGCCGATGCAGAGGACACCGGTTCGTGCCCCGGTCCGGGAAGATCCCACATGCCGCGGAGCGGCTGGGCCCGTGAGCCATGGCCGCTGAGCCTGTGTGTCCGGAGCCTGTGCTCCGCAACGGGAGAGGCCACAACAGTGAGAGGCCCGCGTACTGGAAAAAAAAAAAAAAAAAAAAAAAAACCACTTAGGATTGACAGACAAAGGTAGGAAATTAAGAGAAACTTGAGAGCTGTTTCCATAGTATACAAGTTTCCCAACAGTATCCGTGGCTAGGCTAGTGCACCAAAGCCATGTCCCACAGCGGGTAGTTGGGAGAAATAAATAATCAGACTTCTCTCACTTCAAGTGAGAAGTTACTCTCTGATTGGTAACCTCCTTCGCCAAAATTCAACTAGAATCCAGAGGACAATAGAGCCCAGATGATGCAGTCATAGAGATAGTTTTCCTGGGGCACAGTACAGGAAAGTACTGTGAAGTGTGAAGAATAGATCTGAGTAAGAAAATGGGATATAACTAGCACGCTTCTCTGGCCTGTGACCTCCCTATTAAAATCTGCAACACTCCCTCCCCTGGCATTGCCTCTGTAGGCTTCCCTGCTTAATTTTTCTCCATAGCACATATCATCTTTAATAAAGTATATAGTTTGCTTACTTATTTTGCTTATTATCTGTCTCTTCTATTAGAATGAAAAGTTCATGAAGTAGGAATTTCCCTGTTTTGCTCTATTCCCAGTGCCTAGAGTAGTGCTTGGTCCGTAATAGGCATTCCATAAATATTTGTTGAATGAAACTCTATTTGAGGCACAACCTCAATTGTTCAAGTTTAAGTACTCAAAAATTGTCCAAAGGCCAAAGGAAGAACCTGCACATATACTCTGCTGTAAATACAATGACCACTTTACAACTTAATATTAGATGAAAAATGTTCTCACAATATATTAAAACAATTTACAACAATAATATGTCCATTTTTTTGACTCTGATGTTTTAAGACTTATTAAAAGGCTAGTGCTTTAAGATTTTTAAAACGCTGATGACCATACAGGACAACCCAAATTAGCAGGTCAGATGGTAAAGAATTGCACATCCTGCCTCCCCCTTTTATTTTGCTATTATCCATCATCACATGGCTATTGTGTAGTCTTAGACACAGTAAGGAAGCAAAAAGCAAAAAATACTCTTACATTTGACTGTTTACACAACTTGGTGTGTATTGTGTCACACACTCTACATAAAAAGCCCATAGGAGGATGGCGGAGGAGTAAGACGCGGAGATCACCTTCCTCCCCACAGATACATCAGAAATACATCTACACGTGGAACAACTCCTACAGAACACCTACTGAATGCTGGCAGAAGACCTCAGACCTCCCAAAATGCAAGAAACTCCCCACGTACCTGGGTAGGGCAAAAGAAAAAAAAAACAGAGACGAAAGAATAGGGACGGGACTTGCACCAGTGGGAGGGAGCCGTGAAGGAGGAAAGGTCTCCACACACTAGAAAGCCCCTTCGCGGGTGGAGACTGCGGGTGGCGGAGGGGGAAAGCTTCGGAGCCGCGGAGGAGAGCACAGCAACAGGGGTGCGGAGGGCAAAGTGGAGAGATTCCCACACAGAGGATCGGTGCCGACCAGCACTCACCAGCCCGAGGGGCTTGTCTGCTCACCCGCCGGGATGGGCGGGGGCTGGGAGCTGAGGCTGTGGCTTCGGTGGATTCCAAGGAGAGGACTGGGGTTGGCTGCGGGAACACAGCCTGAAGGGGGCTAGTGCGCCACGGCTAGCCGGGAGGGAGTCCAGGGAAAAGTCTGGACCTGCCTAAGAAGCAAGGGACCATTGTTTCAGGGTGCAGGAGGAGAGGGAATTCAGAGCACCGCCTAAATGAGCTCCAGAGATGGGTGCGAGCCGCAGCTATCAGCGCAGATACCAGAGACAGGCATGAAACGCTAAGGCTACTGCTGCAGCCACCAAGAAGCCTGTGTGCGAGCACAGGTCACCATCCACACCGCCCCTCCCGGGAGCCTGTGCAGCCCACCACTGCCAGTGTCCCGTGATCCAGGGACAGCTGCTCCGGGAGAACACACGGCGCGCCTCAGGCTGTGGCAACGTCATGCCGGCCTCTGCCGCTGCAGGCTCGCCCTGCTTTCCGTACCCCTCCTTCCCCCCGCCTGAGTGAGCCAGAGCCCCCTAATTAGCCGCTCCTTTAACCCCATCCTGTCTGGGTGAAGAACAGATGCCAGAGGGCAACCTACATGCAGAGGTGGGGCCAAACCCAAAGCTGAACCCCAGGAGCTATGCGAACAAAGAAGAGAAAGGGTAATTTCTCCCAGCAGCCTCAGGAGCAGAGGATTAAAGCTCCACAATCAACCTGATGTACTCTGCATTTGTGGAAAACCTGAACAGACAATGACTCATCCCAAAATTGAGGCAGTGGACTTTGGGAGCAACTATAGACTTGGGGTTTGCTGTATGCAACTGATAGTTTCTGATTTATATGTTTATCTTAACTTAGTTTTTAGCGTTTGTTATCATTGGTGGATTTGTTTTTTGGTTTGATTGCTCTCTTTTTTAAAAAATTACTTTAAAATTTTTTTTATTTTAATAATAATTTTAAAAATTTCCTATTTTAATAACTTTATTTTATTATTCTTTTCTTTCTTTTTTCCCTCCCTTTTCTTCTGAGCCGTGTGGCTGACAGGGTCTTGGTGCTCTGGCCGGGTCCCAGGCCTGAGCCTCTGAGGTGGGAGAGCCAAGTTCAGGACACTGGACCAGCAGAGACCTCCTGGCCCTACATAGTATGAACTGGGGAGAGCTCTCCCAGAGATCTCTGTCTCAACGCTAAGACCCAGTTCTACTCAATGACGAGCAAGCTCCAGTTCTGGACACCCCATGCCAAACAACTAGCAAGACAGGAACAAAACCCCACCCATTAGCAGAGAGGCTGCCTAAAATCATAAGAAGTTCACAGACACCCCAAAACACAATACCAGACATGGTCCTGCCCACCAGAAAGACAAGATCCAGCCTCATCCACCAGAACACAGGCACCAGTCCCCTCCACCAGTAAGCTTACACAACTCAGTGACCCAACCGTACCAACTAGGGGCAGACACCAAAAGCAACAGGAACTATGAACCTGCAGCCTGCAAAAAGGACACCCCAAACACAGTAAGTTAAGCCAAATGAGAAGACAGAGAAATACACAGCAGGTGAAGGAGCAAGGTAAAAACCCACCAGACCAAACAAATGAAGAGGAAATAGGCAGTCTACCTGAAAAACAATTCAGAGTAATGACAGTAAAGATGATCCAAAAGCTTGGAAAAAGAATGGAGAAAATACATGAAATGTTTAACAAGGCCAAGAAGAACTAAAGAGCAAACAAACAATGATGAACAACACAATAAATTTAATTAAAAATTCTCTAGAAGGAATCAATTGCAGAATAACTGAGGCAGAAGAACGGATAAGTGACCTGGAAAATAAAATAGTGGAAATAACTGCCGCAGAGCACAATAAAGAAAAAAGAATGAAAAGAATTGAGGACACAGAGAAATCTATGCAATATATAATATGTCCAGATTAGTTTTCATCTGGGGGAAGAAGTTCTGAAATAACCCCAAAGCAGTTTACTCATAAATTGAAAGTCCTCCAAAAATAGAACTATTGGGAAACCACGACAAATGGGGTGGAAAAGAAAAGCGCCCTCAGTTTTTTGGAGGGAATAACTTTAAAAATACTTAAGTAGCTGAGTTTACGTGGTGCAGTTAAGATTTAAACTTGTTGATTTTAACAGTGCTATTACAACTGAGATAAACTTATGTAATGTTCTGGTAGGAAAAAAAAAAAAAAAAGAATTGAGGACAGTCTCAGAGGCCTCTGGGGCAACATTAAACACACCAACATTCGAATTACAGGGGTCCCAGAAAATGAAGAGGAAAAGAAAGGGTCTGAGAAAATATTTGAAGAGATTATAGTTGAAAACTTCCCTAATATGGGAAAGGAAATAGTTAATCAAGTCCAGGAAGGGCAGAGAGTCTTATACAGGACAAATCCAAGGAGCAAAACACCAAAATACAAATTAATCAGACTATAAACAATTAAATACAAAGAAAAAAATATTGAAAGCAGCAAGGGAAAAGCAACAAATAATATTTAAGGGAATCCCCATAAGGTTAACAGCTAATCTTTCAGCAGAAACTCTGCAAGCCAGAAGAGAGTGGCAGGACAAATTTAAAGTGATGAAAGGGAAAAACTTACAACCAAGATTACTCTACCCAGCAAGGATCTCATTCAGGATTGAGAGAGAAATTAAAATCCTTACAGACAAGCAAAAGCTAAGAGAATTCAGCACCACCAAACCAGCTTTACAACAAATGCTAAAGGAACATCTCTAGGCAAGAAACACAAGAGAAGGAAAAGACCTACAATAACATCCAAAACAATGAAGAAAATGGTAATAGGAACATACATATTGATAATTACCTTAAATGTAAGTGGATTAAATGCTCCAACCAAAAGACATAGACTGGCTGAATGGATACAAAAACAAGACCCGTATATATGCTGTCTACACAAGACCCAATTCAGATCTAGGGACATATACAGACTGAAAGTGAGGGAATGGAAAAAGATATTCCATGCAAATGGAAATCAAAAGAAATCTGGAGTAGCAATTCTCATATCAGACAAAACAGACTTTAAAATAAAGACTACTATAAGAGACAAAGAAGGACACTACATAATGATCAAGGGATCAATCCAAGAAGATATAACACTTGTTAATATTTATGCACCCAACATAGGAGCACCTCAATACATAAGGCAAATGCTGACAGCCATAAAAGGGGAAATCGACGGTAACACAATCATAGTAGGGGACTTTAACACCCCTCTTTCACCAATGGACAGATCATCCAAATTGAAAATAAATAAGGGAACACAAGCTTTAAATGACACATTAAACAAGATGTACTTAATTGATAATTATAGGACATTACATCCAAAAACAGAAGAATACACTTTCTTCTCAAGTGCTCATGGAACATTCTCCAAGATAGCTCATATCTTTGGTCACAAATCAAGCCTTGGTAAATTTAAGAAAATTGAAATCATATCAAGAATCTTTTCCATCCACAACGATATGAGACTAGATATCAATTACAGGAAAAAACCTGTAAAATATACAAACACATGGAGGCTAAACAATACACTATGAAATAACCAAGAGATCACTGAGGAAATCAAAATATACCTAGAAACAAAGGACAATGAAAACTCGATGGCCCAAAACCTATGGGATGTAGCCAAAGCAGTTCTAAGAGGGAAGTTTATAGCAATACAATCTTACCTCAAGAAACAAGAAAAATCTCAAATAAACAACCTAACCTTACACCTGAAGCAATTAGAGAAAGAAGAACAAAAAACTCTAAAGTTTGCAGAAGGAAAGAAATCATAAAGATCAAATCAGAAATAAATGAATAAGAAATGAAGGAAATGAGAGCAAAGATCAATAAAACTGAGAGCTGGTTCTTTGAGAAGATAAACAAAATTGATAAACCATTAGCCAGACTCATGAAGAAAAAAAGGGAGAAGACTCAAATAAACAGAATTAGAAATGAAAAAGGAGAAGGATCAACTGACACTGCAGAAATACAAAGGATCGTGAGGGATTACTACAAGCAACTATATGCCAATACAATGGACAACCTGGAAGAAATGGACAAATCCTTAGAAAAGCACAACCTTCAAAGACTGAACCAAGAAGAAACAGAAAATATAAACAGACCAATCACAAGCACTGAAATTGAGACTGTGATTACAAATCTTCCAACAAACAATAGCCCAGGACCAGATGGCTTCACAGGCAAATTCAATCAAACATTTAGAGAAGAGCTAACACCTATCCTTCTCAAACGCTTCCAAAATATAGCAGAGGGAGGAACCCTCCCAAACTCATTCTATGAGGCCACCATCACGCTGATACCAAAACCAGACTAAGATGTCACAAAAAAAGAAAACTACAGGCCAATATCACTGATGAACATAGATGCAAAAATCCTCAACAGAATGCTAGCAAACAGAATCCAGCAGCACATTAGAAGGATCATATCCCATGATCAAGTGAGGTTTATCCTGGGAATGCAAGGATTCTTCAATATATGCATATTAATCAGTGTGATACACCATATTAAAAAACTGAAGGATAAAGATAAATATCATGTGATAATCTCAATAGATGCAGAAAAAAGTTTTGACAAAATTCAACTCCGATTTATGATATAAACTCTCCAGAAAGTAGGCATAGACAGAACTTACCTCAACATAATAAAGGCCATATATGACAAACCCACAGCCAACATCATCCTCAGTTGTGAAAAACTGAAACCATTTCCACTAAGATCAGGACAAGACCAGGTTGCCCACTCTCACCATTATTAATCAACATAGTTTTGGAAGTTTTAGCCACAGCAATCAGAGAAGAAAAAGAAATAAAAGGAATCCAAATCAGGAAAGAAGAAGTAAACCTGTCACTGTTTGCAGATGACACGACACTATACCTAGAGAATCCTAAAGGTGCTACCAGAAAACTAGTAGAGCTAATCAATGAATTTGGTAAAGTAGCAGGATACAAAATTAATGCACAGAAATCTCTTGCATTCCTATACACTAATGACGAAAAATCTAAAAGAGAAATTAAGGAAACACTTGCATTTACTATTGCAGCAAAAAATGAATAAAATATGTGGGAATAAAAGACAAAAGACCTGTATGCAGAATACTATAAGACACTGATGAAATAAATTAAAGATGATACAAACACATGGAGAGATATACCATGTTCTTGGATTGGAAGAATCAACATTGTGAAAATGACTATACTACCCAAAGCAATCTACAGATTCAACGCAATCCCTATCAAACTACCAATGGCATTTTTCACAGAACCAGAACAACAAATTTCACAATTTGTATGGAAACACAAAAGACCCCAAATAGCCAAAGCAATCTTGAGAAAGAATAATGGAGCTGGAGGAATCAGGCTTCCTGGCTTCAGGCTATACTACAAAGCTACAGTAATCAAGACAACATGTTACTGGCAGAAAAACAGAAATATAGATCAATGGAACAGCATGGAGAGCCCAGAGATAAACCGATGCACATATGGCCACCTTATCTTTGATAAAGGAGGCAAGAATATACAATGGAGAAAAAGCAGTCTCTTCAATAAGTGGTGCTGGGAAAACTGGACAGCTACATGTAAAAGAATGAAATTAGAACACTCCCTAGTACCATACACAAAAATGAATTCAAAATGGATTAAAGACCTAAATGTAAGGCCAGATACTATAAAACTCTTAGAGGAAAACATAGGCAGAACACTCTATGACATAAATCACAGCAAGATCCTTTTTGACCCACCTCCTAGAGAAAGGGAAATAAAAACAAAAATAAACAAATCGGACCTAGTGAAACCTAAAAGCTTTTGCACACCAAAGGAAACCATAAACAAGATGAAAAGACAACCCTCAGAATGGGAGAATATATTTGCAAATGAAGCAACTGACAAAGGATTAATCTCCAAAATATACAAGCAGCTCATGCAGCTCAATATCAAAAAAAACAAACAACCCAATCCACAAATGGGCAGAAGAGCTAAACAGACATTTCTCCAAAGAAGATATACAGATTGCCAAGAAACACATGAAAGGATGCTCAACATCACTAATCATTAGAGAAATGCAAATCAAAACCACAATGAGGTATCACCTCACACTGATCACAATGGCCAGCATCAAAAAAATCTGCAAACAATAAATGCTGGAGAGGGTGTGGAGAAAAGGGAACCCTCTTGCACTGTTGGTGGGAATATAAATTGATACAGCCATTATGGAGAATAGTATGGAGCTTCCTAAAAAAACTAAAAATAGAACTATTGTATGACCTAGCACTCCCACTACTGGGCATATACCATAATGCAGACCATAATTCAAAAAGAGTCATGTACCACAATGTTCATTGCAGCACTATTTACAATAGCCAGAACATAGAAGCAACCTAAGTGTCCATCGACAGATGAATGGATAAAGAAGATGTGGCACATATATACAATGGAATATTACTCAGCCATAAAAAGAAACTAAATTAAGTTATTTGTAGTGAGGTGGATGGACTTAGAGTCTGTCATACAGTGTGAAGTAAGTCAGAAAGAGAAAAACAAATACCATATGCTAACACACATATATATATATGGAATCTAAGGAAATAAAAAATTGGTTCTCAAGAACCTATGGGTAGGACAGGAATAAAGAGGCAGATGTAGAGAATGGACTTGAGGATACCGGGAGGGGGAAGGGTAAGCTGGGACAAAGTGAGAGAGTGTCATTGACATATATATACACTACCAAATGTAAAATAGATAGCTAGTGGGAAGCAGCCGCATAGCACAGGGAGATTAGCTTGGTGCTTTGTGAACCCCTAGAGGGGTGGGTTAGGGAGGGTGGGAGGGAGATGCAAGAGGGACGTGATATGGGGGGATATATGTATATGTATAGCTGATTCACTTTGTTATACAGCAGAAACTAACACAACAGTGTAAAGCAATTATACTCCCATAAAGATGTTAAAGGAAAAAAAGGCCATACCATGCAAATTCTTGATAATCTTTACCAATTAAAATCTAGTTTTTAATTTCACTTTGGTAAATAATGTAGCAGAGATACTCTCCCATATCAATAAATCGGTATCTACATAATTTTTCTATTAATTCCTATAAAGAGTTCTACTTGTAGATATTTAGTTTTAAATTATTATTATTATATATAATGTTTTACATTTAATAAGCACTTATTTTTGACACTGGGCTTTTCTCCTTATTTAGAAATTTTAAAAATATGAATGAACATATTTATTCATATATTCCTATATGATATCCTTATATTACCTTGGGGTGAATTCCCAGAAGCAAAATTCCTTAATCAAGGTTGGCCTGGTCAACAGAGATAGCAGTTTCCCTCCAGAAATTGGATACCAACTTACATACTTTACAACAGCACATGAGAATGCATATTTCTCCCTATACTGGCCAACATTCAGCACAGTCATTTTTGTTAAAGTTCTACAATGTGATAGAATGAAAATAGCATGACGTTGTTTTAAATAATTTTCTTATTAATAATTGCTTGTGTTTAAAAAAATGTAATGTTAGAATAAGTGCGTAACAGATTAAGAAGGAGTGGCACCTCAGTGCAATCACATGTCTCTGCAACATCCACGTACAACTTCAGTTCACTAAAATATTACATATACACATCTGAGAACTTTTGTCATCCATGAGGATTTTAGAGGAAGACTGAAAGTCAAATGGAATCCAAGACGTTTCAGTAATTGACTACTGCTAATATGTCAAGTTCATCCACAACCAAGTCTCATCTCCTTGGAGGCCATCAAGCCACATATTTACAACAGAGATATTGTTGGGCCATAGCTTATTCTTCCCTTCAAGCTTTCCCCACCTCCTGAGTTTTTCTTGGGCCCTTCTTGACCTCAATTTTCAGTTTAAAATTTATGCTCTCAGGTCTAACTTCTCTTTTTCAATTCATCACTTTGTGTTATTTTAATATTCTGATAACTTATTTTCAAAGTTAACCTAACATTTTTCCCACAGTGTTCTAAATGTCAGGCTGTTGTTCCTGATGAAATTGCAATTCCTACATTGAAGACCAATATAGTGGACGGACTGATTAGGTCTCCGTAGAGCTCCACACACGTTGCGCAGTAAAGTATTAATTAATTAATTAATTCTAGAGTCTGCTTGGTAGGATATACCTTTTATTGAAGCAAGGATAACACAACAAGCTTGGAAATCCTCTGTTATATTGAAATAATCGGAACATTCCAGGTGTATCCTAGCCACTCAATTCTTCAGTTTCTAATTTGTGGATTATTATGAGTTTCCTTGATCCTTTTCTTTTTATGGTTCTCTTTTATTGATGGTTCTCTGCCACACCTGTGAAATAGCATAACTTCTCAGCATGTTTTCAGAGTGTTGTATAACTTGCTAAATGTGTGGTTGAGAGATTTTTTGGTAGTATTCTTATTATTTTAGGTAGCTGTTTTTCAAAATCATTTTCTATTTACCTCAGCAGGTCTGTGATCACACACAGTACATTATTATTTCAGTAGGATATGAAAAACAATAACAGCGTTGATCGAAAGAGCTTGAGGAAAGACATGATTACAATTCAGGAAAACAAAAGACAAAAAAGCAGATGAACAGATACAATCTATTATAACTGGAGACTGAGAGGTCACTACAGCTGGAATGACCACAGAATAGGTGGGTTTTTAGATAACATTGTTCTATTTTTTTTCCTGACTTATAAAAGTAACATATGTGTATGACCATTAGAGAAAATTTGAAAAAGAATATAAATATATAAAAAGGAAAATAAAAAACTATGGCACCTAGAAAAATATCTTTTGACAAATGAATACCTCAAAAAACTGTGGTACAAAATTTTTTTTTTCTTTAATTTATTTCATTAGTATTTTACTATATGTTAAAAATGACTTAATATATAATTTAAAGTCCTTATTACTATGTAAATAATATGTATTAAAAACTTTTTTTATAAATGAAGCTTTTATAGCTTTGTACTTAAGTTTTTACATATTTCCAACTATTTCTAGAGAATACATTTCTCAAAGTGAAATCATTGTGCCAAAGAATATGAACATTTCACATCTCAATAATTATTGTTAAATTTCCTCCAGAAAAGTTGCCAAATCTTTGACAGCACATTATGAGAATGTCTGTTTCTTCGAATCACCACAAGCATTTACATATCCGTCATGGGTTGAATTGTGTCTCCCAAAAAGACATATCGAAGCTTTAATCCCGGGTACCTGTGAATGTGACCTTATTTGGAAGTAAGGCTTTGCAGGTATAATCAGTTTAAGATGAGCTCATATTGGATTAAAGCGGGCCCTAAATCCAATGACTGGTTTCTTAATAAGAAGAGGGAGCTTTGGAGATATACAGAGATACAGAGGAGACAGGGAATAAGGCCCTCTGAGACAGAGGCAGAAATTGCAGTTATGCTGCCACAAATGATGGAAGGCTAGGGATTGCTACGAGCCACCAGAAGCTAAAAGAAGCAAGAAAGGATTTTCCCCTACAGTCATTCAAGGGAGCATGGCCCTGCCAACAACTTGATTTTGGACTTCTAAACTAAGCCTCCAGAACTGCGAGAGAATAAATTTGTTTTGTTTTTAATAAACTTATTTATTTATTTATTTTTGGCTGTGTTGGGTCTTCGTTTCTGTGAGCAGGCTTTCTCTAGTTGCGGCGAGCGGGGGCTACTCTTCATCGCGGTGCTCGGGCTTCTCATTGTCGTGGCTTCTCTTGTTGTGGCTTGCGAGCTCTAGACACGCAGGCTCAGCAGTTGTGGCTCACAGGCTTAGTTGCTCCGCGGCATGTGGGATCTTCCCAGACCAGGGCTTGAACCCCTGTCTCCTGCAATGGCCGGCAGATTCTTAACCACTGCACCACCAGGGAAGCCCATTTCTGCTGTTTTAAGCCAGCCAGTTTGTGGTAATTTGTTACATCAGCCTTAGGAAACTAATACAATATCCTAAAAAGAAAGTTTATAATTATATAGGCTTTTAAAGATGTATGTCTCTCAATACTAGTGAGGAGAAGCCTTTTTTATTATGCTTGTGGCAGAGTAACTGTTGTCTGGCATGTCTGCTTTGGCACTGAGGGTTTAACAAGGCTATTTTGACAGACCCCTTATTTACTGGTTCTTCCTTATGGCAGACGTTTTCTAACTGTGGCTTTCTAATTTTTATTTGTGAGATTCCCCCTTTGCAACAGCAACCCTCCACTAAAGGGGGTCATATGCACAGAGCTGTGTAAAACTTGGAATTTTTACTTCTTATCAGAGACTGTTTTTCAACACCAAAGTCCTGACGAAGGCAAAATTTCCCTGTTGTTACAATGGGACAAGGAAAACTATAGTTTTAGACCCTCTTCTTTGTTTGTCTTAAGTGGACAAACGTTGAGAGTCCCACCTGTATTTAGAAGTCTTATTTCCAACTCTACACTAAATTCAGATTCAATACCATGTTTTCTCTTGTTGTTGGTTATTAAAACTACAGTTCTCTAAGATGCAGATTCTGTATTGGGGCCTAATTTCTCCTCTTGAAGCCTGAACTAGTGAATTTTCCAGTTGCCTTTACATTGTCTCTTCATTACTGGAATGAAAGGAAGCTTCAAATTTCCTTCTGGAAGCTTCAAGTTTCCTTTTCTTTAGTTCTATAGTTCAGCTATGATAAAAAAAATACATACTAGTTACTACTTGTTAATGCTTTTAGCTAGTTTGGCTAGTGTTTATATCTCAAGCAACAAAGAGAGAGAGAGAGAGAGAGAGAGAGAGAAAGAGTAAAGTTATTGAGGTAAAAGTTATGAGACATGTAAATATGGTGTTACTATAGTGAAATGGAAGATGTTTAACTCAGGCTAGAAGTATTAGTCAAGTAAACTAATGCACGTGTTTGTAACGTATAACCACCCAAATTCAATGGCTTAACATGATAAGGGTTTATTTCTTGCTCATATAATAAAAAGATAATAGGTTGAGCAAGCAGGAACTCAGGGGCCCAGGCTCTTTCACCTTGTGACCCTGCTGTCTTGATCATATGACCTCCAAGATCCCTACTGAAATAGACCAGAGTGAGAATGAACACACAGGCCAAAAAGAGGCCACATCTGAAGCACAAGTCAGTCACATGGTCCAAGCTTAATTTGAAGGGATCCTGGAAATGTCTTCTTCCTGGATTCCTAGGAAGAGAAGTAGATATGAGTAATCAGGCTGTGTCCCACTAAGTGAAGTGACGAAGATCCCCAGGAGTTGCTAATAAAACGTCTATGTCATTATGTTCACAGTTTCCCTAAGATAGGGATAGTCAAATATAGTAAAGTTCCTTAAAACCGTGCACTGAGAGGAATGCAAGAAATTGAGTTCACAAATGGTGTATGTTCAGAAATAAACCACCACCAAATATATCTCATTTTGGATCCTGCCTTGTTGAAAGGAAAACTAAGATGGTGGAAAAAACATAATTCTCTTTCAGTAATATATCAATAGGCTTATAAAACAATGGACAACTAGTGTAATTCTATATAGCCATCTCTTAAGGGAGCTAAATGTTACATTGCTGCAAGTTATTGATGTTGTTTCCTCTTCTAAAGCTTTTAGTGTTGTATTCAGCTCTCATCTTTTAAAGTATCTTTCAAATTTATATACACCTGCTTTTAACCTGAAAGCAAAGCCTCCTGGCCAAGGCTAGCTTTATAAAATGCTTACTATTACTTAATATTGAAACTTTCATATACAGAAGTTTCTGACACTGAACTCTGGATACTAGAAAACTCACTAAGCCAGAGTTTTCTCTTATCCTCTTAGTCATTCCCTCCAACTAAGCTTATTCCAATTCCTAATTAGACTGCAATTTCCTTGTTAGGTTGAAAGCTTACTCAGAGCTCACACCTTCATTGAAAATCAGACTAAGTTCTTGTCTCGTAGGGATGAATCCTATACTCTCTTTGTGCTTTCATTTGCTGATTGGGATACTATTTTAAAATGAACTGATATCCTGATCAGTAATATTGCCCCCTACCCAATGTAATATGATTCCCTGACGATTTTTAGCTGCTGGTTTTGCCTCCACCAAATCAGGCAACCTTCAATATAGAAGCCAGTCAAAATCAAACCTATGTTGATCATATCCCTTTGGATCACAGAATTGGGTCTGCTGGCCATCTTCCTTGATCAAAGAGGTTCTCTAGGTCAGTCCTCTAAACTGGTTTGATACAAAGTTCCAACAAAACTGGCATCATCTTTTCTTAATCATTCTAGCTAAGATTTTCTTCTTCTTTCAAGTTCACTTACAAAGTTTCATATATGACAATACATCTTCATTTCTCAAACTCTTTGAGTACCTATAGAGACAGCAATAGCGCTGAGTACTATAGAGAGAAACAAGAGTAAGAATGAAGTCTTATTTTGAGATATTCATAGTCTAGTCAGAGTAATAGATATGTAAACATATATATATATATATATAATACAACATTATAATTGCTACAATGACTATTTGAACAAAGTACTGATAATCTGTCAAGGAATAAAAGCAATCAAATATTAAGGAATATGTCAAATTAATGAATATTTCAATATCTTCTTCCCCCTCTACTAGGACTTTTGAAAGTGCTTCTTCATTTGTGGCCATTATATTTTCCCCACATCTCAACATGGCTTTCATTTTCCAACCATACTCAGAGTCTAAATGTTCTAGCTGAAGTTACCTATGATATACTGAGGGACAGGACCTGTTGGGTGAATGAGGCACCGGAGGATGGTGACAGTACAGTAAACTTGTTTGGAGGAGGGGAAGGCTGAGATGGGGCAACAGCTGGTGCAGACACCAGTGTGTGGATGGGCAGTGGGAAGGAGCCAGGGACTTGCAAGAAGCTGCCCACTGTTTAGGAAAGATAGTAAGCTGAAAGACAATGCTCCTGTGTGAATCAATAAATTTCCTTTCACAGGGTGTGTGCTTTCATAATGCTTTCTATTCTCCCTGGTAAACTTATGTTGTAAACTGCTGTTTATCATTTGCTCCTCTGGCTGGGTGGTAATTCAGTTGCACAAGGAATAGTATGACATCTGAGTTTGTTCTGGTAATTGAATTTCATTTTCTAATCTAGCTCTACTGGAAGTAAAGAGAAAATTTGGAGTTCCAGCTGATCTTGTATCTATTTCTCGATTGGTTCAGCATACAATGGGTATGCTGGGCCAGAAACCTTGAGAAACAGACTTAAGAACTAGTATCTTGGGTCTAATTGTATAGGGAGACAGCAGCTTTTTATTAATATGATGCCATGCTTAGTAAGCACAGCTCCATGTGTCTTAAATCTTTTCATGAGGCAGAGAACTCAAATTCTGAGAAAATACATAGGTGTTGTTTTAAGCCATTAAATTGGTTAATTGTTTTCTGCAGCAAAAAATAGCTAAAACAGGTGGGGTGGGTGGAAGAGGAAGGGTCACGAAACCAAGGAAGAAGCACGAAGGTAAAAACTATCTTATTCCTAATGTTCTAATTCTTAAGTGAAGGGGGGAAGGGGGTTCATGGTTGCTCTTTTACTGTGCTTCATAACATATATGAAATATTTAATACCTGTTTATCTTGTATGTATCTCATATTACATGGAAACAGTTTAAACCTCTTGTGCTGTTTCATTCATGGTTTTGTGGCAAAAGAAACTTATAGTAAATTACCAACATTTTCAAGTGAAACTTTCCCTTCAGAAAAAACACATATTGCACAATGTATTTTCACAAAGGACAGGAGTGAGGGTCTCATTCAGGTTTTTTGATTCCTGTTGATTCCACACTAACATCAGAAACACTGAAAATTTGCTTCCCCATCACATAATTAAATTTAAAAAACCCATATGAAACCTTTGCTTTACTTTTTGGCTTTTACATTTCTTACATTACATGAATTGTGGTATTAAAAGAAAAGAGAGATGCCATTTAGCATACATATTTATTGAGCACCTACTAGGTGCCTGGCTCTCTGCATTTGGTGGTGCCTGTGCCTATTTAATGGTCTGTAATTAAAACTGAAGGGTGTGTTTTAATTTATACTCTTGGATACCATATTAGTTTCCTAGGGCTGCCAAAATAAATTACTATAAAGTGGGTGGTTTATAACAACAGGATTTATATTCTCACAGTTTTGGAGGCCAGAAGTCTGAAATTAAGGTGTCAGCAGAACCAAGCTCCCTCCAAAGGCTCTAGGAGACAATCTTTCCGTGCCTCTTCCAGCTTCTGAATGCTGCAGTCATTCCTGGGTTTGTGGCTGCAGAGCTCCAATTTCTGACTCTGGCTTCACTTGACTTTTCTACTTCTCTCCGTATGTCTTTCCTCTGTGTGTCTCTTCTAAAAACACCTGTCACTGGATTTAGGACCCATCCTGATAATGCATGATCATCTCATTTTGAGATCTGTAATTTAGTAGCATCTGCAAAGACATTTTATTTCAAATAAGATCATACTCTCTGATTCTGGGATTAGAATACAGACATACCTTTTGACTGCCACCATGTAACCCACTTTAACTGTAATCTAGAATTCACAACATAGAAATGATAATAATATATTTTCATTAGAATTACATGACTCCTTATATCACTTTGTTGTTAAAATACCTAAGTAACAAATGGAAATTTCCCCCCAAACAATTTTAAGTGTTTAAAGCAAGAAAGTGGTTCCCTGCTTTATTTTAAATTTGATTCATTTCAAATTTCATTCATGATCTTTTGACCCCTAATAAGAAATTCATCATTCTAGAAAGTCATTCTCCACCAGGGTTAGACTAAAAAACATATCCTCTGAGGAAAGGGCTTACCGAATATCCATGTTGTAGATAGGAAAAGTATTCTGGAGTTTATGAAAAAAACTGTTTGATAATACCTACTGCCTTTATCACCCACACTAGATATCAAAACTGAAAAAATATTCATACCTTGGAGGGATAGTGAGAAAGAATTATAGGGTTAAAGTGTAAAAAACAAAAAACAACCTCTAATCAGTAATCATACCATTAGTAGCCTCATGTTGTTAATGTCTATTAAATATATTCCTCTGTCACACTGCTTTAGCAGCCAAAACTAAATATGCTAATTGTTTTGCAAAACTGTGCAATAACCCTTTGGGCTAGAGTGATGACAGTTGGTTAACTAAACATACACCTTAAAACTTCTGTCTTGTGTAATCTAGTAATCATAGGCGTCCTTATGTACTTCTGTTCAATTTCTTTGCATAATTTCCTTAAAATACTATTCCTAAATCTGAGTTTTAAAACATGAAGAATATATTACATATTTTCTTCCTGTATTGAGAGCTGCATAAAATTTAGAAAACATACTTCACCTATTATAAGAGAAAAAACAAAGAGTAATAACATTTTATCTCACATCAGTGATAACATATTTTCTTCAAGACTCACATGGACCTAAATGTTATGTCAATTCTTGTGTCTTTTTTATTGCATTACATTTCCTCTCCCTTTCCATATCCTTTAAAATATGCATATGAAAAACACAGGATACATTTTTTTGTTTTGGCCAATTCCTCCTTCTATTATAAGAGCATACTTTAATTTCAGGGGCTACTCCAAAGAGCAATTCATATCAGGAGATTTGTACACAAAGAAAAAAAAATGAAAAAAAAAACATGCAACTTAATGAAATACAAAATAAAATAAAATCCAAAATATAAAATACAAAAAGTCTGGAGTGTACATGGAGACATCTGATGGATTTATATAGTATGCTGAGGTTTGATTAGCAGGTCAGACAAACTGAAGGGCTGTTCTGTTATTCAGAGTACAGATCGAGACGCACCCAACGCGAAGGAGAATGACTCTGAGTTCAGAAGTTTGGGTCAGGTGTCTGTTCCTATACCACATCATCGTATTCATGTCATCATGATGAATGCAATGTAACTTAACACTAATACTGTCTAAATCCAGCCGAAAAGAGTATGCGATTGTATCACAATCTAAGGCTGCTTGTTTTTTCATCCTACCACTTGACAGCACAACAAAAGTCAAGGGTTATCACCAGTGGTGAGTAACATTCTATAATAATTCCATGTGAGCTAAGGAGAGACTTTTGTACGTTCCCCCCAAAAAGCAAATGTATCCCAAATTGTAAAACTCGAAGCATCTTCTGGAGACTTAATCTGGACATATTTTATCTTTGCCTTAAACTAAGAATGTAAGGTTAAAAAAAGTGATAACCCATGCAGTTTCTAAATGTATTCTTTGCATATAAATCAAACTGTATGCAAATAATCATTTAAGTAGAAAAATGCCAAGAATTCTGTCCATGCGTATCAATAAATTCAGCTGAAAGCGCATGCTCTGTAATATTACTTATAAAAATAACATTGTCCAGTTTAACCTTTTCCTTTTTTACAGAAGGTGACTTCTTTTCAATAGTCTGATTATCAGGATTAGATGATAAGTCAGAATAAGTTCTTCTGAGGTTAAACAGAGATTTTCTTCCCCAGTTTTCATGAATTAGAAGTTTGTCGCCATCGCTTGTCTTAATCACTAAACAACAACCACAAAAACAATAAAACTCAAGTGCAATACAGGGGGCTTTCTTTGCTTTGTTTTGAGCAAGCTTAAGGTGCTCCAAGTTTTCTGAAATGCCTACATGAACTAAGCTAGCTGTGAAAAGATACTATGATTTATGGCTTCTTATGTTTACACCGGATCTATATTTAATTACCAGTACATGTCTGTCAGAAAGTCATATATTTGTAAAGGATGAAACCAAAAAATTTAGGCTCCTTTTGGATGATTGTAAGAGTAGGTCTAATTAAAACATATCAGTTACCAAAGTCACTTTAAGAAATGACTTTGAAGTACAATACCTCCTTATCATAAAAATTCATTGGGAGTTAAACATTCACCTTCACCACAACAATGACCTAACAATGAATTACATGAAAAATTTACTAAGATTAAGAACAATCTTATTCTGATAGTTATAATGAAAACCTAACCAATAAGGAAGATTGCCAAAATTAGATTTAAGTGGAAGAAATACATGTATTTTTTTTTATCTTGAGATAAATTTATTTATCTTGAGATGATTTGAAAACTGCCTTCCATCAATTATGTGGGATTTGGTTAGGTTAAATGAAGTTCAAGGTTAACCATGCATTTTCCCTTTGATTCTCATAGAGCATATCTTGTTACTTGGAAAGGTTTTCCATAAGGGTGAATTTGAAAAAGTTTGGAAAAGTAGTCTCATTTTTACAGTCATGGAAAATTTGTCATGTGGCCAACACTTAGCATAGTTTCGTTACTCCGATATATCTTTATATTGAAATTGCCTTATTCCTTGCTGTCTTATCATATATAGATATGCCTCATCCAACTATACAGAGTTTTCTAAATCCACTAGGATACTAGGCTTTTGAGCCAAAAAAATGTATTGTTCTTACTCATATTTACCAAAAAATTACCTCATTAATATATAACATACTCTATTTGCATAAAAGTCTCCTTTATTTGTATGTATGGGCAGGGAGGAAGAATGAACCTATTTGCTATTAGGAAAGATCTCCAGAAGCAAGCATTTTCCTCCTCTTTCAGTGAACTTTGTATATTTTGGCAGTCACTGACGCCATGGGCATACAGGCAAGGCAGCTTCCTACTTGACAGTCAAGCTTTCCAGAGACTAGCAGCAACAAGAATTAAAGCACAAGAGAGTGTAGTTCAAATAGTTAATCTTATTAGCTATTTTTTATTATGGATTTTTTCAAATTCATGCAAAAGTGAATGGAATAGTAAAATGAAACCCGTGTATATATATTCTAATTTCAACAGTATGTCTAATTGTTTTATCTACTGCTTCCCTCCAGATTATTTTCATGCAAATCTGAGACATTATTTCATCTATACGTACATCAATAAATCTCTAAAGGACAAATACTCTTTAAACAAAAACATAACCACAATATGATTATGACAAGTAAAAGTGAATAATAATAATTCCTTCATGTGATTAAACTTTCAAATAATTAAATTCTTACCCCGCAGAATATTCTTATCTAGGTTTTAGCTGCTTGGGCTGCTATTGATTCAGGTGCTATGCTAACTTCTCTATTCGAAACAGAATTTAGTCTTCTGAACAACACTTTGTAGTAGGTATTATTATTATCTCATTTTTTTCAGATTGAAACCTACATGAAATGAATTTCCGAAGGTCATAGTGGCAGAACAGGTTCAATTCCTGGCATCTTGTTCCACTACCTATACTCTTTCTTACCTAGATCCATATAATTTAGTTTATTTCAGAGTAGAAGAATATGAGTCGAATTACACCCAAATATATACATCACTTTTTTCTAAAATTCCACATGTATTTGAATATGTACAAAAACATACTTTTCTTTCTTATAGCCTACAAATACATTTTTCTTTCTTTTCTTTCCTTTTTCCTTTCCAGTTGATAGTAAATGTACTTGGGTTTTGCTCATAACTCAGAAATGCCTATTTTATATTCTATAATAATATTCTATATTCTTAATAATGAATTTACTAGAAGCTTCTGTTTTATTTTCTATAAAATTGTTTATGCATGCCTTGGCATATAAGTGTAAAGATAAATGTTTTTTTCCATCTAGCTAAAATATTTCAGACAGCAAGACTATTAGAGAATTAATATTTAAAATATATTTTGACATGTAATTCTACATTTTCAATTCAAAAATAGGTTCCAGAATTGATATTGACTTCTACATTAATGTAAAATGAAAGGCTTAACAGTTTTAGGACCCCCAAACTATAGGACCTATAAAATCAGGGAAAACGCTAAAATCAGGGACTTGGCATACACAAAATGAGTGCTGGCTGCAGCAAAGGAAACTCACTTAAAAATGTATTGGCTTGAACTAAACTGTGACTGAACCTTGTTTGAAGGTTTACATGTGGTTGTGAGCACTCCTGGAAATTTGACTCCAACTGTTCCTTATATTTTCACCTCATGCTTCCCATTGTCCTGAGACGTCAAAGTATATAAATATTGATGAAATTAATCACCTTTGTGAAATGATTCCTACATCTGGATTCCTTATTTCAGTTATTAGGGTAATCTACTATGTGGAAGACATTCTGCCAAGCTTTGCAATGGATGTAAGGATGAATACAGCTCTGCACCCTCCAGTGCAGAGATTGTAAATATAATACTATTCAGGAGATTATGTGTTATATGAGATATATTTATAAAGTTCTGAGTGTGTTTAAAAGGAGAAAGACCATAGAGACAAACTGGGGAGAAACCAGGATAGGTTTGCAGACAGGATTTTTTTAAAATTCATTTCTGTGTGAAACACTTGTGCCTCCAGCCAACCAAGCTGAGAACCTTGAAGGCATTTTAAATTTCTCTCTATGTTAGCCTTCACTTCCAAAAAGATGTTGTTGCTACAGATTCTACCTTGGGACTGTTCCCTTCTCCATTCACAATCAGCACAATACATCAAGACCTTAACTTATTTCTAAAGTTTTAATTTCTCTTTGTTGAATCTAACAAAGCTTCCAGATTGATCTTCCTAAAGAGCAGCTTTACATTGTTATTAGAATTAGGGCTATAGGAAACATGGATGAGAGGATAATAATTCTCTGGAAAGCATCTCTTACCTAAACATCAAGGGATTATTATTGTCTAGATCTGTGGTTCTCAAAATTTAAGATGCATCAGAGTCACCTGGAAGGCTTATTAAAACTCCCATTGCTGTGTCCTAGATTTTCTGGTTCAGTAGGTCTGGGAAGAGACCTGTGAGTTTGCATTTCTCAGAATTTCATAGATACTACTTAGGTTGCTGGTTCTGGGATCATATTTGGAGAACTACTAGTCTATATCACTATTATTAGCATGGTGAGTAGAAAAACCACTAGACTTGTGAAATGTTCTGAGTTCTCTTTCAGATGTTCCATATGCTAGAACTATGAGATTATGGAATTGGGGTAGTCTCTTGAGATTTTGTGTTTTCATCTTGAGCTGGCTTGAACTGGCTTGCAAAGATCAATTTTGTGAATCTCTTCTAAACGCTGAGTTCAGTGACCTCCTTGAAGCTGGAAATCAGCCAGAGTGCGAGTATTTACACTATGAAAATGGACAACTGTTCCAAATCAGCTTCTTTTTTCCATTTTGAAGAACCAATTGTGAAATAATTACCAGCACACCATTGATTAGATCTATATTAATTTCCATAAGATTTTGGATGCTCTAATAATTTTGAAACTTCTCACTCTCTTTTGAATCATCTGTTTTTCTCTGAGCATCAGGTTGCTCTTTCTCAGTCTATCTAAGGCAAGACAGGAATAAAGATGCAGACCTACTAGAGAATGGACTTGAGGATACAGGGAGGGGGAAGGGTAAGCTGGGACGAAGTGAGAGAGTGGCATGGACATATATACACTACCAAACGTAAAATAGATAGTGGGAAGCAGCCGCATAGCACAGAGAGAGATCAGCTCAGTGCTTTGTGAGGTGGGGTGGGATAGGGAGGGTGGGAGGGAGGGAGATGCAAGAGGGAAGAGATATGGGGACATATGTATATGTATAACTGATTCACTTTGTTATAAAGCAGAAACTGACACACCATTGTAAAGCAATTATACTCTAATAAAGATGTTTAAAAGAAAAAAGTCTATCTTTATTATAAAAAATATTATGAATCTAGGACTTAGAGAAGTCAGTTGGTTGGGAGCAAAGACAGTAATGACCATATTTCATTTAAACTGATTCGAACTTCATGGAAACTTCTATATCATGATGCATAGATTCAGGAAAATAAAAGAAATAAAATTTGAAATAAATGTAGACCATATTTTCTTGGTTTTCTTCTGAAGAGAATGTTCTTAAAGATCAGGCCCTAGACTCTCTTCTCTTCAAACTTCTCTTTATACTTTCTCCAAAGGAAATTCCATCCAATAGTATTCATTAACTCACTTTGGAAATGACTCCTAAATTTGTATCACCTATGAAAAAACTCTTTATTGATCTCTATATGGGAAACTTACTGTTTTCCTTTCAATAAACAGTCCCTGGAGGCTCACGGCCTTTGCACATGCAGTTCCCTCTGTCTTTTATCACTTCACTCCCTCATCTTTTCTTGTAATTCGGATCTCAGTTCAAAATTATTTCATTGGGAAACCCCTGCCTCCCAAATAGTACAGAAGAACCTTTTTCCTATAGCACTGTGTACTTTTGGCTTCAAGGCTTTTGTCATTTATAATTTCACAGGCATTTCTGTTTTATTTGATTAATGTCTGTTTCCTCTCAATAGACTATAAGCTTCACCATAGTGTGTTTATAGTCACTACTATAGCTGTCAATATTTAACAGCTATCCAGTAAGAGCTCCATATTAATGGGGAACAGCCAGAATTCACTTATTTACTTTCCTCTTTTCCTTTCTTCCTTTCTCCCTTCCTTTCTTTCTTCCTTCCTTCCTTTCTTTCCTTTCTTATCTCTCCCTTTCTTTCTTTTCCTTTCTTCTTCTTCCTTTCTTTTCTTTCTTTCTTTTTCTTTCTTTTCTTTCTTTCTTTCCTTCTTTCTTTTCTTTCTTCTTCCTTTCTTTCCTTCTCTTTCCTTTTCTTCTCTCTTTCTCCTTCTCCACATCTTTTCCTCTTTCTCTCTCTCTTTCACAGTTCCCTCTCCCTAATAGATCAGTGAGAGATGTTCATTCCTATAATCTGCAAGGAATTCTAAAAGCCTACCTATGAGACTGTAATGTAGTGATTCTTAACCCTGGCTGCATATTAGAATCACCTGGGGAGCTTTCAATAAATACCCATGCCTAGGCCCACCACAGACCAATTCAATCAGCATTACTGGAGGTGGGGCTCAGGAAGCATTTTTTAAAAGCTCCCTAGGTGATTTTAACGTATAGCCAGGGTTGTGAAACACACTCTAATGGATGAAATCTGAATACCCATCTGTTCATGAACCATATAAGCCGTTATTTTTGGCCTAGGAAATTTCTAATTCTAATTAAATTATCCTTATATTCATTCATTTATTCATATAAGCCTTCAAAACTTATAATTTTAAACTGTATTTTATTAAATCCTCTATTTGTTGCACTAACATTAAATAGTGTCTTTATTGCTAGAAGCAAAGGTTTCTACTAGGAGTTGTGAAAGGCTATACAGTGTGGCTAGATACTTTCCAGATTCTGATATTTTTGAATGAACTCTTTCCTCACTTTGTTCATATCATGGGTTTAAACCATAAATTTAACCTTAGAATTTTCTCTGTTTATCTTCTCACTGTATATAGTACTTGAATACGTAGTAGCCTTTCACACTGATTGTGCATACGTGATAATGCAGACATTGTTTATGCAAGAAAACCCGTGAACCTCTTCTGTAAAATAAGCACATCCATGCAAAAACATTTCTGCTTTGATCTAAAAACTGTGAAAAGGAGCCTTTGTGATTGCTATAACATCTAGGGGACAGTGGTTAGAGATGTTGCAAAAAGAGAAGCTGAAGGGCTGCTGGGGGTGGGCAGGAAGGGTAGAAATATTTAAACAGAGACATGGTGAAATCAGGAAGCTTTCTCCTCAAAGGGCAGTTGCTGCTGGAGCAACTGAGTCATCGTCCCAGTGTTGTCTGTCCTAGATCCAGTGAACAGGAAGTGAAAGTTCAGTGTTGCTTACTCTCAGTTACCATCCACATAAACAGACACAGGAAGATCAAGTCATGTTACTTAGCCTTACTGCCCTTGGATGTTTTGATAAATATGTTAGCTATTTACTCAGTATAAATACTAAATTTACATACCCCCAAGGCCAAATTTTATAGTTTCCCTTTTGAATTCCTTTCTTTTAAAAGCACTCTCTTTCCCCACATATCTTCCTTTTGAATTCACCAACCTCTGAGCCCCCTGCCTCTCCTCACCTTCTGCTTATGGGAGGGAAGGGCTCATCATGCAGGCCCCTCATAAAGGTAAACTTGGTGCCAGGGAGTAATCCCCTTGGGTCACTAATGGATAGTCACACATCTGAGAATGCTGTTAAGAAGCTTCTGAAGTGGAATGCGATTCCAGCCATAGCAATTACGTACTGCTCATATTTCCTAGTTTAGGCTCTGGGGAGTTCAACCACTGCCTATTAGCAAGACGACGATGGAAGGAAGCACTGTAAATCTCACAGCAATGATAAAGCTGAAGCTCCTGGAAGAAGTGGGAAAGAGTGAATTGCAATTAAAAAACAGAACCATGAACCTTGGCCTTTTAAAAGAACAACACCCACAGTAAGTTAATGAAGAACACGAGAGGATAAACTAAACTGTAAACATTGCTTATATCTCTTTTTAGTTATCTGGGTTGTGAGCAGAATGAAAGAGGAAACTAAACATCAAGAATCCAAATTAGTCTGTAAGATACATCTAATTCTCAAACAAATACCATATCATTTTGAACTTTTTAGAACATTTGGTTTACATATAATTTGGTCATTCCTGTTAAGACAGAGAGGCAAAGAGTTTATAGCTCCTATTACATAGGCAACATTAAAGAAGATTATTTAGGACTTTAAAAAAATAGCTCTCCAAAGAAGAGTTGGTCTTAATTGTTATAGAAAGAAGAAAATGCACTAAATATCACACATAGAGAGTTTACTAAATGTAGTAGGTTGTATATTAAGCTTTATAACAACTTAAGAAGTTTTATTACTGTGCTCACTTGACAGCTATGAACGCTGATGTTGAGAAAGATTATGTAGTTCAATGATGAGATTACGCAGTTCAATGGTAAACCCACAAACACAAAATACCAAATTAAGAATGGGGACCCAATTCTGTCTTATTCCAAAGTTCACGTGTTTATTTCACCTGGTGTTTCCTACTGTGAACCTAACTAGGATCTATTTGAGGGAGGTGGAGATAGGAATCTAAAGACCAAAAAGGAGATTATCAAATCACAAATGTTTAACTAGAAATGTTGGATTTTTAAAATGACATTATGGTGAGGTGACAACTCATCTCTTCCCATTGTTTAAACACAGCAAATTTAAAATTTGGAAGATGAGGTAAATTTCCTGGCCATACCCCACAGAATGGCTTCATTGACTAATGACTGGTGGGGAATATACCCTATGTGGAACAAAGGGAGGGCAGCTTGATAGTTAGGCTGAAGGATAGGGAGAGGGAGATAATACAATAAAAAAGACATAAGAATTAAGACATAAGAATGATGAAGAATACCTTGCCTAGTTTACACTTTCCATAGTGCTTTTCCTTATATTACCTTGTTTTACACTCACAGTTTGAAGAGTACGATCCACTCTCTATAAAGGCATGGGACACTTCAAAATAAGAAAAAACAAACATTGCCATACATCACAAAACAGTAGAGCATTATTGTCCTTTTGCTTGACCTAAAAGAGGTATGAAATTTTTAAGTATTTTGCTTTTGTTGATTGCTAATGTCTCATCGTACCATTGCTAAGTCTGTAGGAAAGATAACTACATTCCTTACTGTCAAATGTACCGAAACAATAAAATAACATCAGACGAGATAGGACCATCCTAGCTATAGCTATCAACAGCCCATTTTGAAACAGGGAAAAAAAAGGAACTATGAATTTATGATTACGTTTGTAAAGCATTCTAAGGCGTACAATTTAATCACTTTTACAGTTTAAATACCCTGACTTTGTACTGCACTGATAGTAGGTAAAAGGTTAATCTGTAAAATTCAGTTTACCAAGAGCTTAGGAAGTACCAGTGAAGAACACATTTTTAACATGTGGAAGACCCTACCTGCTAAAAATAATCATTTTGTCTCCCTGCAAATACTTTTAGTGCTGCATTGCAAATGAGTTTACAACATTTTTTGACCAAAATCTTTCAGGCCATTGGCTTTAAGTAGAATTAGTGACCACTCCTTTCTATATAATGGAAATTCCTATTCCATTGCCAGCAATCCATTAAGATGATTCAGGGAGAATTTGATGAACCATATTTTATAATTGCTAGTCTTATTTACTCAGTCTATCTCAAAAAACCAGTGAGGACAAATGAACTTTCCAAATAATCTAGATTCTGTGTAAGTTAAATATATGCAATTTCACTTCTTAATTTTAAATGACACTTTGGAATTAGAGAAAAGGAATGTTATCTGATAGTTTTTCAGAGAGATCTTTTTATTAATTAGACCAAAAATATAGTTTAGATAGATTTTAGTGGGTTCCCTATGACCAACTCCTATAAGTACACAAAATCTTCAAAAAAAACTCCTAAAATTTCAATACTATGTGCACTATGTATGCATATCTTCAACAGTTTTCTTTAGTTATTCTATGTGTATATCACATAATATTAATTGATGTACTTGTTTAATAACAGTACGAAAGAGCCATGTTAGATAACACCAGTGGTAAAGAGTCGCAGACTCTGGAGCCAGAATGTCCAGACTGGCTCATACCAGGATTTATCTAGTCCTTATCTTCTTATAATTCAGCTTTTTTCATCTGTAAAATAGTTTATCAGTAGTACCTACTTCATAGGCTCATTAGGAGGACTGAAGGGGTTGATGTTTGTAAAGTGCTTATAACAGTTCCTAGAACCTAATAAAGGACTGTGTAAGTGTTGTGTGTTGTCCTCTCCTCCTTTATTTTTTTTTATAAATATATTTCTCCTATCTGGGCAGTTTTTATTTTCTGACAGATTAATACCGTTTCTTAAACGGTATTAAACAGTTTATTAAACAGTATTAAACGATGTAAATGTGGAACTATTACAATAACTTTACTAGAAAAGAGTATAAATAAACAGGTGTGGTGGTTGCCCTCATGTTCCTTAGAATTTAGTGAGTAAAATGGGAAAAAATATAGAACTTATGAATGGACGATTAAGTTTGAAAGGACTGAAAATCAGTAAATATACAAATAAACAAATGATCACAAACTGGGATAAGTAATGTGAAATCGCAGTGAAGAGCCAATGGTAAAATGAATTGACTGCCTCCCAGGAGTTCACTGAACAGCCAAGGAGACTTAATGGAAAGAAACGAAGGATGCCTCATTTTTAAAAGTATTTTCATGAAATAAAATTAAATAATATTACTAAGAGTTTAAACTTTAAACATATATACAGACAAAGAAGAATCCCATCTAAGTTAATGCCCATTAAAATCTGTCATCCATTTGCACACACTTGGATATTTATTAAACACATATAATTTATATCCTGCTTTCTCACTTGTTATTTTTGTCAAATATGTTGTATCAAGTTCCGACAAAACTTCGTAATTGCATTTTAATGGCTGTACAATTTTACATCAGATAACATATTCTCTTATTGTTGGACACATATGCTGGTTTTAATACTTTACAATGATAAATTATGATCCAATAAAATATTTCTGTAGATTTTTCTTATTTTGAATTATTTTTCTTTGGATTAACTATAGTAAGTGAGATTATTGGGTCCAAATGTATGATTTGTTTTCTGATCCAACTTTTCTTTCGAAAGTGTACTGACATTAATGTGTTGCAATTACAAAAATAATATTTGATGCGTGTGAAAAATTCAAGCAGTAAGAAAATATATGAAGTAAAAACCTAGGATTTAACATTTTTTACCCCCCAGTAATCATTCGAATTATTTGATGTATATTCTTCTAGACTTTGTCTTAATAATTGGGGATTATACTCCATAGCATAGAGACAAACTGAATAGCAACAGCTTTAGTTTACTTGATGTGTTGTGGACATCTGTTTATTACCTCTAGTCATAATTCAGAATATTTAATGACTGTATAATAAATATTTTCCTGCATGGTTGTGCTGTACTTTTTTCATGAATAATCCACCAGTGATGGTCATTCAGGCTGTTTCCAAATTAGTATTATTATGTTCAAAGAACCAAACATATATCTGCTTTTTGTACTTGTCAAATTATTCCCATTTAATCAATTCCTAGAAGTAAATTTGCTGAGTAGAAATTGTTGTGCACTTAGAATGTAAAGTCCTTCTTCTAAATCGCCTGTCAGAAATGTACTGATCTCTGTCCACAGTGTTTGGAGCCTCCTTCTCGATAGGTCTTTCAATCATTCTCAATTTGACTGGCTGTTTAAAATTGCAGTTCTTGGATTACTAATGAGGTAAAGTATGTTTTCACTTGTCAAATGAATTTTCAGACTTCGTTTATGGTGACTTTTGTTGTGTAGCGACTTTTATATTTTATGTAAACAGATATATCCGTTTTTTCCTTTACGATGTTTGGTCAAGGTTTCTTTTTTCTAAATTTAGACCCTCCCTGCACCAAGGTGATGAAAATATTCTCTTAAATTTTTCTTAAATTTTTATGGTTCTATACTTTAAATCTAAACTTTTAATCAAACTGGAGCATTGTGAATGTGTGTGTAATATAGGGGGAGAGGGTATAACTTGTTTGAATAATTTTTTACTAGTTTTCAATTAGAATTTTATTACTTGTGAACTTATTGCCCGAATTTCTTTTATGTTTGTTCATCTGTGTTTTTATTCTTGTTCCTTCCTACAACAAACAGGGCTTAGTTGTTCTGTTTTTATTATCTGATGGGAAGATACACTGCATGATACTTGTAAAGTTGTCCTATTTTCTTGCATTTGTTTTTCAAATAAAATGTAGTATTAATTAGTTAAGAGTCACACCCTTACAGTGGAATTGTGATTGCAGAGAATTATAATCATTAATTTGGGAGAAAACTTACATCTTTACTGATTGAGTCCCTCCACTCAGGAGCAACATACACCTAATTGCTCATGTGTTCTTTTGGTTTTGTGATTGAACTTTACTTTCTTTTTGTCCTCCGTATATCAGTTTTTTAGTTCTTTGGGTGAAAGCAATAAAACTACTCTAACAAACAATTTCAAATCAATTGAACCTTTAGAGGGTATCTCTACAAACAAAGAAAAATAATGGGTTCAGAAAAAGAGGGCCAGAGCAGCTCTGGGGATTGAGGTAGCAGCATGTAATGGACATCCCCAATTCCCCACCATAGAACGAGGAGGTTGCTACACAGAAAAGGAGGAAGAGATGGTGGGTAGCCAAAAACAAAAGATAGGCTCTATTTTAAGCTTATTATCATTATTATTAAAGTGAATAGAATAACAATTTTAACTCGATGATTAGTTGATTATTTCTAGAATTAATTTTAAATTTTGCTTTAATAAAATTTTCTGTATTCTTTCAGTATTTTGAATATTATTCTATCTTTTTTCTTGAATTCTCTAAGCATTCAAAATATATATAGGTAATGATTATTTTGTCTCTTCCATTCTAAAATATATATTATTAGGCCTTTTCTTGTCTTATTATAATACAGAGTATTACCCAACACAGTGATGAATGTCACACTTTTCTTTTTCCTAATTCTGATGGAAATATCTCCAGTAGTTCACGATTGAATAAGAGTTTTAAAATTTTAATATATGCTTTTTACCATGTTAGAAAGGTTCTTTCATTCACTAGGCTAGGATTATAAATTTTAATTAGGGTTGGATACTGTATTTTTTGAATACTGTTTGGGATACGTTGAAATGCAGTTTTTCTCCATTCTTTTTGATATTAAATATTGTCAGGTTTGCTTTTTTTCAATCATCCATGCACTCTTGAAGTAAAGCCTTCTCTGTCATGTGTATTATTTTAATAAGAACTTTGCACTTTCTCATATTTTATTGATATAACTGCATCAACAACTGTAAGTAAGCTTTATTCATAATTTTATCCCAGCCATCTTTGATAGTCTTTAGTTTCGGAATTTCATTTGCCTTCGAATAGAAACCAAGAATAAGCTTTTTGCATTTTACAAGTTTTTCTTCTGTGCGAATTTCTCAACTCTGGCACTCTTGACATTTTGGGCCAGTAATTCTTTGCTGCGGGGGCTGCCCTGTGTATTGTAGCGTGTTCAGCAGCATTCTGGCCTATTCCTACTGGAGGCCAATAGAACACCCTTGCCATCACCACCACCACCTTTCCCAGTTGGGACAAAAATATCTCCAGACATTGATGAATGTCCCCTGGCAAACAAAAAAATCCTCCCCGGTTGAAATCCACTGGTGTATGCTTTGGAAAAGTTCAATGTTTGTGAAACTTCCCTATGAAACCATTTGACCTTGGTGCCTTATGTGCAGTGGTATGGAGTTTTTGGCAGCCTATCCAATTTTTTAAAATATTATTTTTCCAGTGGGGTAGTTAATGTCACAATTTAACCAAGTGCTGTTATGTCCCTCAACGTTCTTTCTTCTGCATGCTCCTCTTTCTCATCTGTATGTTTTTCTTGAGCAAGTTCATCATTTCCTATGGCTTCACACCGTACCTGTTTTACTAATGAATTCCAGATCTTTTTCTCCTCTATAGACCTTCTATAGTTTCAGATTAATATATCTATCTGTATTTTATGTATCCATGCCTGGATATCCCACAGGACCCCGACACACCACACATCTACAATATAGTTTATTGTCTTACCTCTTCCTAAGGCCCATCCTCTGTTGGCTGTGGTACTCCATGCACTCCATCACACATCACACACATTGCAGACTTAGAAGTCAGACTAGATTCTGCCTTTCTTTTTTGTAACCTCACTTTGAATTAGCCCAAGTTCTATGGATTCTACGCTCAAATATTTACTTATATCACTTATACCAGATACCTACCACTTCTACCTGGACTGTTTGTATTTTACTGGTGAAGAAGAAATTTTAACTATGAATTTTAAATGCCAGAATCCATATTTATTTACTGAATGTTTTCCAACTACTAAAAACATCAATGTTACAGTAAGAAGAAAGGAAAAGGCTAAAACTCAAGGCCTAATGGCACAGTAAATCAAGAAATATATTAACTCACAGAATTGTCTATAGAAAAGCGCTGCAAGTCTCCATACTTGGCCTGTTCAAAATTTGCTTTAGTTAGTTTGTAGATAATAAGGGCATGATTATCATTTTTTTCAGAATCTTTAAAACTAGAATGCATATGTAATATATTGTATAACTTAAGGTTGAAAAGGTGTTTAAAGGTGAAATGAAAGGCTATATCTAACTAGGTAAATGTAGTAGGGACATCTATAAAGTTCTACATCGAGGTTCAAAAGGTAAACTCTACCTTATAGTTTATTGCTAAAACAAGCAACATGGAGGTTGATGGTAACCAAAAGGAAAGGGCAATTGGAAAACACGGACACTGTAAAGGCCCTTTGTGAATATTTTGGGACTGTAACTCTATGCTAATTTAAAAATAGTCATGTACTTACATCATTAATTATACTGCTGGTAAATATTGTTATTAATTCAGACTAAAAAATTCAAACTGTTACACTACAAAGACTCAGTTATCTACTATTTAGATTTAAGAAGATAAAAGTTGGTATGGTTTACTTAGCAGATCACATAGATCACTAGAAGTGGGACCTGGATCTGGGTTTGCCTGCTCATAGGGTTGACACTGAGGGATCCAGAGCCTATGCAGAAGGGGGCAAATCAATCCAACAGGTAGAACAGGAACAATTACAAATGAGGATGCTGGGATAACAGAGACAGACAACAGCCAGGTTCATTTTCAGATACAAGCAATGTACCATTCATCTAAAGTCAATAACAGCATCAGTTACTGTGCTAGGGTTTAGGGACCAGGCACATGTTCTGGAATGACAAGGTTCCAAGCACGAGCTTCTGCACAGGTAACTAAGCAGTGATTCAGTTACCAGAATAAAGATTCAAGTGAGAATAAGGTAAAAGCTGAGTTATTAGAACATAGCTATGTGTCATTTTGGGGGTGACTTACGTTTAGTCTCACAGTTAGCTAGAGCTCCAAGTATTCCTCTAGGCTGTAAGGAAGTGCTGAGTCTGCAGGTGGTTTTCAAGGAATTCCAGCTTTGTAGAAAGGGCTGCTTCAGCCTGGAGAATTTTACTTGACTGTGAATTGAATATTTTGGATACTTAGGAATATAATGTAGTTGTTATTGCATATAAGAGTATAGCATCATGATCAAAGAGAGTGGTCTAAAAAGTGCTGTATTGTGCTTAGTTCTGGACATAAAGTTTTATAAGGGATAGTGATGTCTGGTTTAGGAGCAAATTTAATTGCTTAAGATACCAGGCACGTAATGTAAAGAAATGAAGTTGACCCAGAACTGAAAGAAGGAAAGAAGGAAGAAAGGAAAGTAGGAAGGAAGGGGAAAAAGCAGGGAAGAAGGAGGGAGGAAAGGGAGTGGGGTGGGAGAAAGAGAAAGAAAGAGCAAGATGTTAAATGGCAACTGCCACTTGGCCTCCCTCAGGCAATAAGAACAGGCGAAGGGTGTGGTGAACTGGGTAGTGCATGATGTGGTTAAGGGGCTGCTACTCCAGGGGCCTTTGATCTTGGGACCTTGAAGTATTTACCAAAATGTGAGATATATTTATTATTATGTGATATCTTCTGATTTTTAATCTTGGCAATTGATTTTTTTAAACTATATATGGGTCAAGAAAAATATTCTGCAAACATGGGCCCCTAATCTGGAACTATTCCTCAGGGTAGCAGCTAGAAAAATGCAAGTCATGACTTTTCCCCCACAAAGGACAAGCATAGGAATGTTTAGTCCAGACAAGTCATGAGACATATTTCAAATATGTCCAAGACTACCATATGGAAAATGTACTGGTTTTTATTTGAAAAGCAGTATTAGGACTAATGAAGCAGCTTTTAGTACAATGTAATTATGGACTTTCTAATGATTAGAGTTGTTCTGGCACAGAAATATCAGAGCGTCTTCTCCTTCAGAGCATGCTGTACTTGGTGGACAAATATTTACTGAAGGAATGAATGAAACTTTGAACAGGGTTGGGAGGTAAGATTTGGATGCCTCTCTAGGACACTGGAGGACATCAGTTTTCCATCCTTTGACAATATATATACCTTTAAGTTGATTGACAACAGTACTGTTCCAGGAATGTAAGGAATTGAACTTTTTTAGATATGTATTCTCCATCATTACCTTTTATTTAATGTAGATGTGGCAAACAGATTTGCTACTTCCAAACATATTTCTTATAATGATATCACTTTTTAAGAAAAATATTAACTAATTTTTTTTTTTTTTTTTGCTTTGCTTTGGTCATTTAGTTATGAGTTTGCTCCTTGATCTTTTAAACATTTCTCACAAATGAGAAGGATCTCATTTGGACGTGTGGTGGAAATTACAGTATTTGAAGCCTGACGGAAACGTGTTAAAATCATGAGTCCTCCTTATGTGATTTATCTAATTTCTATGAGCCTTAGTTTTCTCATTTACAAAATATTTAGTTTGTTTTTGTAAACTATGCTTAGTTTTCAGATCTATAATAGAATACAAGTATTTACTACAGTATTGAAGGAATTATGGAGCTAAACCATGTGAAATGACTGACCCATATTTGCCCTAGAGTTTGCAATACATATTTACAAATAATCCAAATTCACATTCAAATGCTGTATTGCTTAATGGGCAATGCAAGTACCTATAACAAGTACCTATTTCCTCCCTCTCTTCCCTTAAGCCATGGCTATCATTCATTTCACTTAACCACAAGCTATAATCACCAAATACATTGTTGTTATTATTTTGAACAAATTGCTATCTATTAGATCAATTAGGAATAGAAAAATAAGATATTTTACCTTCACTTACTCCTTCTCTCAGTCTTCCTTTCTTCGTGTAGATCTGAGTTTCTGACCTGTATAATTTGCCTTCTCTTTGAAGAACGTCTTTTAATATTTCTTGCAAGGCAAATCTACTGGCAGCAAACTCTCTGAATTTTTGTTTGAGAAAGTATTCCTGCTTCACTCTTTTTCTTTTTAACCTAAAAATGCAATTTTTTCAAAGACTTAATTTTTTTAGCAGTTTTAGGTTCAGAGAAAAATTGAGGTGAAGATGTAGAGATTTCCCAAATACCCACATTCATAGCCTCCCCCATTATCAATATCTCTCACCAGAGTGGGACACTTGTTACAACTGGTGAGCCTACATCGACACATCATAATCACCAACGTACTCTCCTTTTCTTGGAAGGATAATTTTGTTGGACACAGAATTTTAGGTCGGCATTTTTTTGGTATGTTTTCCTCTTAACACTTTAAATATTCCACTCCATTCTCTTCTTGCTTGCATAGTTTCTATGGTTTCTGAAGAGAGGTCCAATGTAATTTTTATCCCTGTTTCTCTGTAGGTAATGTAGTTTGTTTTTTTTTTCCTCTGACTTCTTTCAAGATTTAATCTTTGTCTTTGATTTATTAAAGTTTGAATATATGAGCTTAGGTACAGGAATTTTGGTATTTATCCTGCTTGGTGTTTTTGGAGCTTCCTGTATCTGTGATTTGGTATTTGTCACTAATTTTGGAAAATTCTCAGCCACTATATTTTTTCAAAAATTTCTTCTACTTTTTCTCTCTTTCTTCTTCTTTTGGTATTCCCATTATACATATATTACACCTTTTATAATCATCCATCAGTTATTAGATAGTCTGTTCCATCTTTTTTTCTTTTTTTTCTTTGTGTGTCAGTTTTGGAGGTTGCTGTTGACATATCTTCAAGCTCACTGATTCTTTCCACAGCTGTGTACAGTCTACCGATGAGCCCAGCAAAGGCATTCTTAATTTCTCTTACAGTCTTGCAATTACTACTATTTCCTTTTGATTCTTTCTTAGAATTTTTATCTCTTGGCCTACAGTACCTATCTGGTCCTGTACGTTGTCCACTTTTTCCAGTAGAGCCCGTAGCATATTAACCATAGTTATTTAAAATTTCCAGTGTGATAATTTCAAAATCTCCATTATATCTGGCTTTGGTTCTGATACTTAATTTACCTCTCAGAGTATATTTTTTTGTCTTTACCATGCCTTGTGATTTTCTTGTTGAAAGCCAGACATGACTATAAGGTAAAAGGAATGAGGTAGATAGACTTTTAGTGTGAGGTTTTATATCTCTCTGTCCAGGGCTTAGGCTGTGTGTATGTTTGCTGTAGCTATAGTTTCAGAGGCTAACATTTCATTTACTGTCCATGTTTTTGCCTCTCCTGTGATTTTGGGTTTTCCTAGAGACTTCTTAATAGGGTCTGAGGTTTGAACTTCTTTAGCTGTATTCTTGTTCTTATACTGGATATGGTGGTAAGGTGTGGGAGAGGGAAAGTGATCTCTAGTATCATGATTAGGTCTCATTTATTTTAGTGAGTCGGAGTTGGGTATTTCCCTTCCCCACTGTCAAAGGCTAGAGGAGGCTTGAGTTGGGTATTTCCCTTCTCTAGGTTGGATAGCCTCTGGTAAAACCCCAATCAGTTAGACTTTGGTAAATAGTTTCCCTGGGGCCAGGAACAGAGAGATGTGAAAATATATCAAAAAGATTACTTTTTTCCCTCCCCCTGCTGGAAACATGAGGTAATTTTTCTCAAATCTTCACAGAATCTGATAGGGCAACTGGAAGTAAGAATCATGAAAGTGGTGCGCTCCCCAAACAAGAATGGGCCGCCTCTGAGTCTTCAACTCTCACTGTGCCTCCAGCAATTCATCAATCGTAGCTTAAAGTCTTCCTATTGATACTAGATCCATTGCAGGGTTCTGCTCCTGTGCTTCTGCTTCAGGTAAGCAGTGATTCTCTGTATCTGCCTGTCTTTTCAGTTTTCAGGATAGCAGTTAGAGCTGAGACCTCAATTCTCAGCTGTATCTAAGAAGATTTGTTGATTTTCAGTTTGTTCAGGATTTTTCATCTCTGGATGGGAGTGATGACTTGCAAGCTCTTTACATGTTGGATCAGAAATCAGAAGTCAACTGGCCCATATTAAATACTCAACAAGTATTTTGTCTCTTCTTTATTTTATGACTTTTTTCTTTTTACCTTTACCATACTTATAGTTATTTTGTTGTTGAAAGTCTAGTGTTTTGTTGCTTTAAATAAAATTCTTCTATTTGGCATAGCTTTATAAAAAATAAAATTTAGATATACTTAACAAGTCATAATTAGATGCATTTTTGCCTCACATGTATTAAAATGTGTATTTTGTTATTAAAATAGTAAAGTGAAAATGTATGTACAGATTGTTTGTGTGGGGATTCTTGGTCTTCACTGTGTAGAAACGTGTCTCATTATTTGAATAACACTATTAGCATAACCAGTGCCTGCATAAAGTAAGTCAGAAGCTAGAGAATCCAGTATACAAAAGCTACTAATTCATGATGGAAAATTCCTTGGCCAAAAAGGAAGAGCATTGCAGCCCAAAACACAAGTTTATACTCAGACGCATTTCCCCCCTCACATAATTGGAAGAGTGCGACAGAATTATTTATGTTTTGCTTATATTTCCTATTCATTTTTCATGAGTCATCTCTCTATAATTTGTGACATACCTTAACCTTTCATCTTGGAGTTGTGTTTTTCTAATTCTGATGTGTTATCCAAAGTCTACTTTCTCAGTTCAGAGTTAAAAGAAAAAGAAGAAAAATCCTTAAATCTCCCTTGGTAAAAAGCCGCAGGTGCTGCATTCTTTGCTAAACCCATTTTTCTCTTGAGGGGTAGCAGATTCTGTCTCAGATCTCATAATGTCTCATTTCTGTCTAATCAATAAACATGGCTTCTATCGATGTGTGTGTTCCAATAAAACCAGACCATACTGTGCGCACTCAGTAATGCTATTATATGTCAAGTATCCTTAGCACAGAATTATGCCTGGAGTGATAGCTCTACTAAGCTGATACACTAATTTTCTTCACCATCAAACCTATCTTCTCATTTTGCAAGTATCCATTTCATTGATAGAAACCTGCCACGTTTAAGTATTTTATTTGACCTCCTATTGTTCATTGAAATGGTATGAAATTGTTTCCTAAACAACCTACTCTGGTCTCCATCACACTGCTATGGTGAAAATATGCCCTCTCTTTAAATTCCATACATGTCCTAACAAATAAATTGTCCTCCTTATTTTGGGGCTGTCTGTTATGTTTAAAGAATGTAGTAGGAAAACAGGCTGTGTTAATCCAGTGTACTTTCCTGGTGGAAAGTCTCCTGAGGCATCTGTTCTAAGACCAAGAAAACGTTTGAAGCCTTTAAATCTGATTTTTTAGACAGCTCTGCTAATTTAAGTAAAAGGGTTAAAGAAGGGGACGGAGAAAAAAGATCTATAAAGTGTTTGGTCGACATTTGAAAAAGAAATTGAATATTTTCTGCATAGCTTTATAGCAGTGTATGTCATAAATTGTGACAATGTTCCCAGATTCAATAGAGACAGACTGAAATAAAAATAAGGCAAATAAGCATTGGAAAGCTTATTTCTAGATTTACAGGACCAAATGAATACAAATGGATATTAATTTGCATATTTAGGTACATATATGTATATATTGGTGTGAACAATATATACTTATTCATGTATGTGCTACACATACGTCCTAAATGTAGACATTTAATATATTTTGATTGAGAAGTGGTCTTGAAAAATAAAGGTTATGGGTAAGTAAACAGTTGATATTTAATTCAGTATTTAAATAAAACCAAAAGCTGATTGAGTTTTCAAAAAAATGAAATATTTCAATAGAAAATGAATAATTCAGCTAGTTATTATATAGATGGTTATAAAAAGTTGGCTTTTTATGATCATTAACATGGCATGGAAATAAATTGCTTGTTTTTTATTTTCCTAAAAATGGAATATGAGAATAGACCATGTGGAGTGAGATTAATCTTTTTAATGTTTGGAATAGAGGAATGAATAAATTATAGAAAGAGAGAGAGAAGAGGAAGCAGGAGTAGGGAGAGCAGGGAACAAGAAAACCATACAGTTCATAAAAAAAAGGAAGAATTTCTGAGGCTGTTTTGAGATTTAATCAATGGACTCCCACTTCTTGGTTAGACTGGGTGATCCATTTTTTCCCCACTGTTTTCCTTCAGTTGAACAATTCTTTTTACCTGGATCATTGCCACCTGGCTCCTGTGACAGGTCAAGGAAGGACTCAAAGTCCTGGGGGAGGCAAGCTATGATTTAACAGGGCCAGCCGTAAGGTTCTGGAGAAATGAAATGGGGCAAAAATAATCTGTACTCAAGGGGGGTCAGAGTTGCCATCTTGTCTTTATTAAAAATACACCCTAATAAACTGAATCAACTAGCCAGATATATATATTTTTCTTTGTTTTCTTTTTTTAATAAAGATTTTTTTTAACATAAAGCTAGAATTTAAGCAACTTATTAATAGTACAGAATGAGGACTGCTTTGACAGGAAGAAAAAGTTCCCCTAATATGGAATCAAGGAGATACCTAATCTGACAATATAACATAAGAATGTTCATGAAAGGGCTAGATGCAAAATAATAGACATTATACGCATTACGTAATGCCAAAATACCAGCAAAATATCAGTGAAAGTATCCAAACTGGATACTTTGCACCTTGTAGCCAATATTCTCATCCACTTTTTCAAGTAGATATTTGATTTGCAAACACATGTGTCAGGATATTGTACTATGTCTATGCAAATAAGGAAAACAGAATTAACGTTAACTGAAGGCCTACTTACATAAAATTAAATCCAAACAACAACTCTGCCTGGTTAGTATTATTATTCTCAATTTTCTTCAGGGGAACCTACAGAAATGGCTTCCAGTGCAGCCAGATTCCAAGGCCTGCACCATATTGTTGCACGTTTTTACTTCCATTGAAGCAGGTGAGAAATACTACATTAGAGATAAAAAGATTTTAGTATATTTGCTTTTCATTCTATACAAATACAAAAAAAAAAAAAAAGGAAAGTAAACATACAAAGAGGTTTTGAAAGAATCTCTATTGTTTGGGGGAGTCCGGATCAGCCCAATATGTCCAATGAATTCTTTTAAATAGGCTGCTTCATAGCCACAGACATAGGTCCTTTATCAGACAATTACATGACTGTCCAACAAAACCACCTTTTTAAACATTCCAATATGTTGTTAAGAAAAAGATATGAAGTGTGATGTTAAGTATTAAAATACTTAAAAGCAAGCCTGCACTTTTTTGGAGAATAGACGTGCCATTAATGAAGGTATATAAACTTCAGTAAATAAGAGCAGAGTGTGTAAGGAGAGATTTACTTCAAGTGAAATCCTCTGCCCTCAAAGGGTTAAATGTCAACAACATTAAAAAGCAGAAATCAGGCTCCTATTAGTCTTGAACACTAATCTTGTTGACGGGTGAAGTGTTTCCTTATTTTATCCATATTTATTATATTGAAGGTGGGTTATATGGTGGTGACTAATGACCAAACATCTGGACCTAGTGACCCTTAAAATCCTCCAGCCATTGCTGTTCACAATTAAATACCACATGAACTAAAATGATATTTTGGCTTGACCAGAACAAATTAGTGTGGCAAAGCTAAAGAAACAGCATTTCCTTTAGCCTCGTAGAAATCATAGCCTATAGAAATTTTAAAATTAAAAAAAAAATAAAAATTTTTATGACTTGCATGTCTCATCATCATTACGGAACTAAGAAAAGTAAAATGAATATTTTCAGAAGAAAATGAGTATTCTGGTGGATCGATCATTGTAGATGTGAAGAACATTTGTTTCACAAGTCTTGCCTACCTCTCAGAATTTTGATTGAGGTGTGGAAAAATGGATTACTTCAGGTTACATAATCAGCAAACCTCATTTCTAGAATAATTAATTTTATCTGCAGACATATAGCTAAAGGGAAGAAAAAGCAAATGTCATCATCATCATAAGAATTATTCACTGAAGATGAATGAGTTTGTCTTCTTGCAGGTAGAAGGGCAGGGAGGCGACAACAGTAAAGATGGAATTGTCCAGAGAGAAACACAAAAGAGAAAGTGAGTTCCACAAGGATCTCTGAGGTTGTGTAAGTGCCCAAGGCAAGGGCCTTCCAGGAAGCTCTATTTGAGCTCTACAAACTTCGTCTAGTTTTCTCTCCTCTGGCTAAGAGAGGAGGTGGAGAGCTGCTGGGGAAATGTTGGCAAAAATGCAGAGCTCAACTCCTCTGACTGAGTCCTTGAGAGATGAAGCCTTCACGATTTGACTTTGATATTAAATTCGAATGTATCTCCTATTGGGTTAGGAGAGACTATAAATAGGTGGTATAAAACGTTTAATAAAAACAGATCAGCGGGCTTCTCTGGTGGCACAGTGGTTGAGAGTCCGCCTGCCGATGCAGCGGACACGGGTTCGTGCCCCGGTCTGGGAAGATCCCACATGCTGTGGAGCGGCTGGGCCCGTGAGCCATGGCCGCTGAGCCTGCGTGTCCGGAGCCTGTGCTCCGCAACGGGAGAGGCCACAACAGTGAGAGGCCCACGTACCGCAAAAAGAAAAAAAAAAAAAGAGATCAGAGACCAAATCCACCAGTCATGTCAATACACAGAATCTACTGACAAATCCATGCCTCCTATCTAAAATAAGTGCACAAAAATACAGACAGAACACAAACCAATAATAATCAGCCCTCAAACTTCATGATAGTCTGGGGTGGACACCAAAAGAACTCAGATAAGTGAGTAAAAGAATCACAGGGAATTCATATAAACTATATCTGGGGAAAAATATTCAGATATAACTACCCACATTAAATATGAGAAAGATGGAGAGAAAACCTCGGACTACTGTGGAAAAAAATGCCACCACAAATTTAAGAACATAAAATGCACTGCAGGCTTAAAAACACTTCTTATGGAATTTACACAAATACTGAAAAAGATTTTCTTAAAAAATACTTTCAAATTCAGATGAAATGCTAAGAAAGATGAGATCAATGAAACAAAAAATAAATCAAGGACGAGAAAATGAAAGAACAGAGTGACATAAATTAGAGATGGTGGAACCAGGAAATAAACTGAGAATCAAAACCATATTTTTACAGAATGAATAAATAAGTGACTATTAGGAAAGAATAAATATGCATATATAAAAACTAAAATAATGACATAAAGAAGACACAGAAAAGTAGTTAGAGAAAAGATGGTTTAGATTGGGTACAGAATTAACACTAAACTTCTAGGGGAAATTCCTAATGTTCCTGAACTAGAGAATGACTCATTATGCAGTAAATAGTAAATAGTCAAATACAGTTGACCCTTGACAACACAGGTTTCAACTGCACAGGTCTACTTCTTCACAGATTTTTTTTCAGTAGTAAACACTATACTACTATGTGATCTGCAGTTGGTTGAATCCTCAGATGAGGGACCGTGGACACAGAGGGCCTACTAAGTTATACACAGATTTTCTGTGCAGAAGGTCAGTGCTCCTAACCCCAAAATTGTTCAAGGGTCAACTATATATTAAACAAGAATGGCAGATTTTCAAAGATAAATCTATAGAAACTCTAGAAATAAGAGAGTAAGTCAAGAAATCTTACATTCCCCCCAAAACCAGGTAGACAAACAAAAAGTTATAAATGTATACAGTTATTAATAAGGTTAATCCAAATATATGTGTGAATAAATATCATGGCATTAGGGTAAAACTTCTCAAGTTATTTTAGAGCATTTCCAAAAAATAGTATATTTTAGACAACACATTCCAAAATACATACGGGAATATATGAATGTTTGTAAATATATTTAATATTCAGAGTGGATAGAAAATATCCAAAATGGAACCTCCACATGCACAAAATATATAAGATAGAGCTAAATTTAGGCTGAGATGAAAAATTTAGAGGCTTTCACATTAACGCTACTTAATTTGATCTACAATAATGTAAACGATTAAATTAAGCATTTAATAGGACAAGATAGAGATAGAGCACAAAATAGACCTAAGGGAAGAATAATGAAGGATACAAATACAGTTAAAAGCAGTAATAAATTGATTAAGAAATAGAAAAAAATAAAGAACCAAATTTTTTAGATAAAATAATTTTGAACAAAGAAATGAAATAAAAAAACTTAGCTACACAATCATAAAAAACCCGAAAGGCACAGACACAGAGGTAAATAACTTGTAGTGCCCTATTTTGCAAAAGTACATGTGAATAAACGCAGAAACTTAGAAGAAATGGAGGATTTTCTACAATAAAAACCAAAATATACATAAATAACTAAAAAAACAAAAAACTAAAAATAACAACACCACCAAAGTGTTCCTAGAAAAGAGAAATACACTGAACAAACCATTAACCATGGAAACAAATCGCCGTGGAAGCTAATAGTCTTTCCGGTGTCAGTCTTAGATAATTTCCCAGGTAACTTTTCTTTTTCAATCCTTGAAGGAACAGACAATGCTGATCTTATTTAGTGTGTTCCATAACATGGAGACAAGTACATCAGCATACCTCTGACCATAAATCCATATACAAACAGATTTTTTAAAATTTAAAGAAAATTTATATATGACAGTGTGTTATATAATTTCTCCTGTTGTCCAATATCACTTTTCAAACAACAAAATCACTCCTAAAATATCCGTTAAAGTCATCTGTCCTAACTCTTGACTTTAAGGTACAGCAGTAGTTTAGGAGCTGTAATTATTTCTCACAGCCCATGCCATTTCCTCCCATCACAAACCAGCTCAAATTTGTATAACAAGAAAAGAAAAATGAATCCCAAGTGAGTACTCCTTCCTTCTAGTGGTTTGCATTTGGAGATTATACACACACACACACATACACACATCACTGCATATGAATATGTGAAACTGATGATTATCGCATCGAGTTCAAAAGTCAGTAAGTCAAATCAACGAATATTTGTTCAATCCCCTTTCCTCCCTGTCTAAGTAGTTTACAATCTGTAGGGAACCAACTGGAGAACAGTTAAAAACAATGCATCCTCAAAATGGATTTTTTTACAGTAGAGATTACAAATGACATATGAGTTGAGATAAGAGAAATATCAAATTATCTAAAGAGGTCAGTATCTTTATAAAGAGAAAATAATGAATTTCTAAAATGTTAAATCCCTGTCCCAAAGTAACTTTATTTTGTTATTGGTGTTGTCCCAAAGTAACTTTATTTTGATCAGGTAGTAAATCATATATGCAGAACAGCAGCGTGGTAAAAAAGCAAAAATTGTTCATGGGAAATAATTTCCAATTTTTGAAATGCGGTTATATTTTCTCAATAAATGAGTTGAGCAGACACCATTTGTTGATAAGCATCATATGGGAGAATGGAGTGGTTTGCCATGGTCAGAAAGTAAATCAATCATAGGTTTGAAAATAGAATCCACATGTGCAGACTTGCGGAGCTAGTTGAGCCACTGGCCAACACTCTCTCATCACACTATATTAGCTCTGTTCCTGTCCAGGGGAAGATTGTTAATGGTGAGTCTGATTAAACCATGAAATTCAATCCGAAGGGAACTGACAGAGACACTATCTCATGTGCCATTTAAAATAACTTTAGGACCTGGAGGATATCATTTGGTGTTAAGAAGTAAATAAAGGGCTTAATTATCCTGAGATATTTACTGAATCCATCCAACCTGAGTAAGCCACCTTGAGGATATTTTTCAGAATCACAAACCACTATGACCCAGCACCATGTAGTACAATAGTTTGAAAATAATTAATTTTTACTTGGGAAATTCTTTTTTTTTTACTTGGGAGAAGGGCACCAAATTGTTGATGTCCTGGGTCTACAGCAAGAAATATATATATATATATATTTTTTTTTCTCATATTCCTAGGCTATACTTCATTTATTTATTTATTTCCATTCATCCATTCATTGCTTCTTTAATCAGTAAACAGAGTATTCACTTTGTTCCAAGTCCTGTCATAGAATAGAATAGGCAACTTCTATATCGCTGTTGTAGTGACAGACACAGACATGATGTAATAATGCAGACTCTTCTGGTTGCACATGATGAAAACTCCACCCAAACTAGCTGAGAGTAATGTCCATTAGCAAGAACAGCTGGAATATCCAAGGGGTATATCCAAATGGCTTCAGCACTAAATCCTGGCACTAAAATAATATTTTACTGTTCATTCTTTTCCTCTTGACTTCTTGATTTTTCTTTACTTTTTGATAACTTCACTCTCAGGCGGGCTTCCAATAAATGGGGGCAAATATGACCTGCAAATTTACATGATGCTTAGCAACTGCAATCCCAGAAAAGAGTCCCTTTCTTTTCAAGTGTCAATATCAGTTTTAAAGTGGAATCTGGCTTTTACCACTTGGGTCATTTTTTATTCCTCAGTTATTTGTTGTGGCCAGAGGCATTTTGTATTATGATTAGCTTGTGTATCTATCCTATGAGTAGCTTGTGTATCTATCCTATGAGCAGGAAGGTGGAGTCAGTTCAGCCTGAACCATAGGGACCAAAATGAAGAGAAATAATTTTCCAAAAAATAACTAGGAAGATAAAATATGATGTCTGTTATGAATATTTTAAAGATATATAACCTAGGTATTATAGAAATAGAGAAGGGCTTAATCAGAGCACAAAGTAATTGGTGTCCAGTATTCTAGAGGGATGGGAAGGGTCAAGGAAGGCTTAAGAGATTAGGAAAACTTTGGCCTGAGTTTTAAAATATAAAGAAGATGTTTAATTTTTGTACCAATGTAGTAAGACATGGCAGCAAGAAGAGAGACCCTGAGTGAAAGTATAGAAATATTAAACAGCCTGGGAACTTATTTGTTAGGAACTCATAAAAATAACAAAAACTGGTAAAGCTTTAATCCACAGGCAGATTGATCACTATGTAACTGTGTCTAGATGATAGCAGTTATTCAATAGAAGTTTGTTGAGTGAATAAAAGTTGAACAATTTTCAAATCAAATTGGGAGGAAGAATCAAGTGTGAAATTAGGCAGGAGATGAATGAACATTTGCCAATTACATTGATGCTTTTTGCAACAGTAAAGGTGAGGACTTGGCAGAATTTGAGTTTTAGGGACTTTAATTGCTGGACAAGTTGTTAGAAGAAAATGTGAATAAGCTAATTTCTTCATTATATCTTCATCATCCAGCAGGACATTTAGGTATAGTCTTCTTGAAAGAGAACAGTCATTTTAGATGACACAGAATGCTACTGAAGTCTAGAGGCTGTCCAATGGTGCCAAACATTTATTTCCTTTTCCTATTGAGTTAATTTTTAGCCCAATTAGGATTTTTCCAATGTTCTGAAATCTTGTGACCATAGTCTCCTACTGTCTTCTCTCTTCTCCTCACTATTTTCTCAACATTTTGCAATTCTCTGTCAAGTCCCCCAGCTCATGACTTAGGAGAAATGTCCTTCCAATAATGGAGACTCTAGGTTATGCTCCTTGAAGGGATGTAGGAGTGACTTACTTTTCATTGCTAGAAGAGATTTTAAATATTTCATATATTTCCCGTTGAAGCATCGCAAAAGCCAAATAAACTTTGCCTGCGCTGGTGTTGTCCGTTTCTTTTACCAAAGATATCCCCTGCCCTAATCTTACCTTACTACCATGGGTGAAGAAGGGAAGGAAAAAAAATGAGGAGGGAGGTATTCTGACCTCCAGAATTTCAAAATTAAGAAATTTATATGTTTTTAAAGAACCTTATGGTGAATTAAGAACATATTTTCTTCAATATTTATTAGCCATTTCCTATTCCATCATCATATGTGTATATATTCTCCTAACAAAAATTATCATGTATTATTTAATCTCCATTCTAAACCAATCATTTAAAAGTTTTCCCCTGATATTAGACATTTTCCAATATTCTATTAAAATTAATGTGCACTTGTTGATAGAACTGAAATATTTTCTCATTGAGCCTATGAATAGAATGAAGAAATGGACAAAATAAATAAATACATAAAATTCCAGAATCCTTTGTCTGGACCAGACAAATACATTGTTAGACAATCAGGTATCAAGTCTATGAGAGGTAATACATAAAGAGAAAGAAAACAGGACAACAAGTGCTTGGAATTAACAATGTCCTTTGTGAGTTGAACTATAAAAACCAATGCACAAGGCAATATGCCTAGTGGTTATGGCATTGGGATTTAAGTTAACCCAAAATATATTTGATTTCCAGCTTCACCATATTTTTTTTACTAGTTTTATTTTGGGCAAATAACAAATTTGCTGAAATTAGTTTTCTTTATCTCTAAAATAGGAGTAAGTTATCAAGGCAATTGTGAAAATTAAATGAGAAAATGTTTATAAACTACTTTGCATTAGATCTTGTAAATAATAAATCAGTGTTCATGAACATAACTATTATCTGAGAAATCTGCCTTTGAGGAAACAGAATAGATCCCAGTTGATAACAAAATCAAATGACGGTAGCAATTTATGTAAACAAAGAAGGTGTTGGTTAAAAAAGCAGTTATTCAGCCATAGGCATTTTGAGAAGGAACTTCACACGGGCAGTGCTCATTTACCTACATCCAAGGGACAGGAGATAAGGGTATGAACTGTTTAGCCAGGAGGCTGTTATATGTTTGATGTGGAGGTCAACTCATTTGATTGTCCTAGACTGATCCCAGTGCATACTGGATGATCTCTACATCATTCAACATGCACAGTGGTGCCGAAGAGTTGTCTGAGTTGCTTTTACAGTACAATTCCCATGCCCCACTCATAATCTCCAGAGTATGGCTAGATAATCTATATTTTTAGCAAGCTTCTGAGCTTATGACCAAGATATGCTGCCTATGTAATTCTCTCTGTTCTGATATTGTGCTTATCACTTCGAGTTTTGGTTGGGATCCCCACGCCAGTCTCCCAAATACAGAAAATGGTCACATGGGCAAGGTTTTCAATTTCCAATACAACTGTATTTCTTGCTGTAAATAGATAATTGTCATTCTGGCTTGTCCAGAGTTTACTGTGAACCAGTTTAATACATTTGCTTTACACCGCTTCTGCTGTGATGACTAAATAAGCTTTCTACACTTCTCAGTTATGAGGATCAGACAACTCCCTTAGGGAGCTGTGCAATGGTGAAGCCTCTTAGAAAGGCACATAGGTGGCAGAGTCCAGTCTCACCCTAGCGGCCTTCTTCTCAATGACCCACAGTGCTGGCCACAGTGACGGCATGTGTCCTGTGTTTAAGTACACGTTGTGCTTTCAGTTAGTGTTGCTAGGGGTCACTGAATAGTAGGGACTACTGGGCTGACCCATTCATTCAGTGACTGATTTTCTTCACCAAGTATTGTACAACACTTTCAGAAATTAAGACTCTTGGATGTTTTAATTTGCTGCCTTCTCTTTCTCCCTAAAGTAGCCTTTGTGTGGTGCCAGAGCAGTCAGCTGAGAAGTGGAACTTTATTCCAGAGGCTTAGCTGTGCTGCATCAGGTCTTGGTGATCTGGTCAGAGCCTCCACATACGTACTGCCTTACTTAGGAAAGAAAAGAGGAATCTTCTCTCATTTGCTTGCTTTTTTTTCAACAACGGACTCAAGACCATTAAATAATACTTAAAAATAATCCTGTTGCCTCAGCAAGCAATCCCTGTGTTGTCAGCGCCAGGCTCTGGTGGACCACATGACCATACAGATTGGTGGGGTAAGTTCAGAGCCTTGCACTGACCGCTGTAAGCAAGTCTTGTAGTATATCTTCATTCCTGAATCCCTGAGAGACTAAGGTTTCTTCTGAAGACAGTATCACTTGCTTCTCTTTTCATCTGTAAAGGACCATTGCTCTGGTGTTTTGTTAAAACCAGACTCTTTTCAGCATGGTAAAACAAATGCCAGAAAGTATCAAAATGTAAAGATTATACCACATAAAAAATTTTTGTCATAAACTCTAAGTTCCCTAAATTAACTTTGGTATTTCTGGTGTGACCACATACTAAGCTCAGCTTCCCCCACTCAGTGCTTATCTCTGAAGGGATCAAAGTGTCAGTCCCGTATTGTCTTATTTCAGTTATAGATGAAACTATTTTTAAAAAGTCTAGAAAGGCCTCTCTTCTGAGCATGTAAGGTGTTTCCTGGCAGGCTGCCAATAATCCCAAAGCAGCATAGCAAAGATGCGTTCAAGCTGTGCTTCTAAGATTTCTTTTCCCTTTAAAACTTGCTCTAATGTTCAGTTTAATGTTTTCGGAAGTGTCACAAACAGAATGACTTTCCCTTGGATCTGCACTCTTCTAAGTGAGACCCGAGTGGAGATTGTTATAAACCAGCTGATAGAAGGCTGAGAGGATGCCTCCTTGCAGCTGTGCAGTCCAGGATAGACAGTAAACCTTGTCCCTGCTACACTCTCTTGAGCATCTGCAGTTAAAGTTGTGACTGACAGAGAAGCACACCCGAGGTCCAAAGAGAATATGAACTGAACTGTATTGCATTTTGTGTTAGTACACACCCAGCTTGTATTTATAAACTGTGGTTTCATTAGAAGACAATAAATAGAGGCTTTTCAGAACAGTGCCATTGCATCTTTCAGCCCTAAGAAGGAAAGAGTGGTGTGTGTGTGTGTGTGTGTGTGTGTGTGTGTGTGTGTGCGCGCTGCATGTACACACGCGCATGCCCTTAACCTCCTGCTCCCGGGCCAGTGCCAAGCATGATGGGGGTGCTTTAACAGTTTTACTAGGTCTTGTGTTGCCTTCAGTGGGTTGCTTCATTGATTGCTCCTAACGGCCTAGAAAGAAAGGCCTGATTAGCCCCTATTTCACAGAAAAGGCAAAGGGAAATGAAATGACTTGCCCTGGAAGCCAAGCTGATGTTTGACTAACTCAGCCTTACTCCAGTGTTTAGATACTTTTGATGTTATCTCTAAATGTAGTAAAGACCAAGCCTCTGAAATTAAAAAAATATTTTATAAAAAGAATTCTATGTGCCAAACTCTGGAATAGAGGAAATTTAATCTTTTCCATTGAAGGCTGCTGATGCCAGAGAATATAGCAGAATGTTTGTGAACGATTTGTACAGTATCTTTATGATAGAAATCACAACACTAAACATGATTGTTTCCCTCAGAATGTGAATGAATAGAGAAAAATATCACTAATTTTCAGATGAGTAAACATACAATTGTACATTTCACCAATTAAATATGGAAATGCCTGTAGGAAGTTCAGAGGTTTAGCAAAACAGAGGCAAAATTTCTTAAAATGGAAAATATACATATATTATATTGCCCCATTATTAAAATATTTACTTAAATTTTAATTGAATACAAATGCATTTTATAATTTTGCTATGAATAAAATGAACTTAGTGCCTAAATGCATTAATATATAGTGAAAGAAAAGAGATGTGTTTATAATATGCAAGTTATAAATCCTTAAAACTACTGGATTATTTTTGTTATAATTAAAATTTTAAAATTTCTATTTTAATCTTCATGATTCTAATAATCAATAAAAACTAAAGCTAAATTAAAAATAAATTTATAAGTTTATTTGCAACAGATTAAGACCATCTTCAATGCTTGTTTTCTGTTTTACCTGTGAAAGTAGGCACCTGGATGATTCTCTACATACCTGTTTTCCTGACACTGCCTTGATGATGGGACTAAAATGCTACTTAAATACAGAGCAGATGCCAACTGGGAGAGGAAAATTCTGCCAGTGGCAAACTGTGAGTGGACCAGGACTGCCTTATCTTCCAAGAACACAGGGGTAGGGGTGTCTATCTACTTGCTTGACGTTCTAGACATCTGTTAACATTATTTTTATCCAACTCTTCTTTGCCTTAAAATGCAACCTTTTTCTCTATTTGAAAGAGATGTTTAAATCTTTATAAAATCAATAGTTTCTGAATTCAAAAATGTTTAATTCACAATACGAGTTGGTTTCTTAATTCCATTATGCAAACTATTACTGATGTCATCCCATATTGCTAAACATTTGTGATTCTCATTAAAGACTAATAAAAGATAGTACTTAAAGCTATCACCAAATACTAATATTTACCAAATGCTCTAATTACATTACCTAATGTAAAGGTCACAAGACCCCAGTGAGATAAATATTATCATCTCAAGTGTACATTGAGGGAACTGAATTTCAGAGATGACATACACTTAAAAAGACTGAAATCGATGTGATGTGCCCAAGCCTCCTGAGGCAGAGTTGGGATAAGAATTTTTTAAAAAAATTTTGTTCAGTGCTTTCTTTCATACGAAATTGTAGGGAAGTTCTAAAATATTTCATTAAAGAAATCAAGAAATCAGAAAATACCAATGACTGGATCTCACCTAGAGATTAAAAAATATGATAAACACATTATGAACAGAACAATGGAAATTAGAATTCTCAAGGCGTAAATGCTAAGAAATCTTTGAAAATGTATTATGTATAGTGAAAGGAGAGGAAAAGGACAATAAAATCTTTACCTTTTCAGTGACATCAATTTCTTTTTATAATAGTGAATTTCGAGGTCAAGAACATCACTATTGTGATGGCACAACAGTGCAAAGGCAGAAAACTCTCTCATTTCTTAGTGTTCCATCCCTTCTATGTCCTGCTAGATGTTGATAGATGATGATAAACCAGACTGACCCCAACTCTAGACTAGCGGCACTGTTTTCAATACTCTGGACTAGCGGCACTGTTTTCAATACTCTGGACCTAAAGATTCTGGAAAGCAAGGACTCCAGGTAGTGGGTAGAGGAGACACAGAAGAATTCAAGTATCAGGGCTTAGAGGCTGAGAAATAGCAGTGAAGTGTTAAAGTGATAAAGAGGGGCTCTAGACCACTTGCTGATGATTGAAAAGGACTTAACTTTTTCTCCTTTTCCCGTGATTTATTCTCCTTCTCAACTTTACTCTTTGCTTTTTCCTTCTCCTCTTTCCTTTCTACTTCCTCTCTGTTGCAGCAGGAGAACTGTGGAATACTCTGGTTGCTAACACCCTGATGGCGTCTGGGACACAGGGCACTCTTTTCAGACCTCTGCTCTCCTCACTCAGCTGTCAGGGCAGCCATGACCCACTGCTCCCCATGGGCGTCTAGAATGGGAGAAGCAGAGGAATTGGTGTTAGGCAGGTGTGGGGGGTTGCAGTGGACTTATTAGACATCAACTGGATCATGTTCCCCATCAGTTGGGTAAGGGAAGTGGTATACTTTACAATAACCCCGAGTGTAAGCCCCTTAGCTGGCTAGTTGAGGTAGCTATCAGGAAGTAACCAGCACAGACGTGCATAGCAGTCAGAAACTGCCATATATAGTTTATATCTTATGTACGTATCTTTATATCACTAAGAGTTAAGAACAAAATACAAATACAAAAAAAGAAAAAGATTTTTACCTATTGGCTAATTGACTAACCGGGGAGTTTTAAAAATAAATATAAAGCATAATTAGGATAAAAATTTGGATACTTTTTTTTGAGCTGGGAAAGGCCAAGGTTATTATCCCCAGCTTACAGATTAGGAGAATGATGTGCAAAGTGGCTGAGGCACTTATCCAGGGTCAACTGATATTAAGTTTGAATAAGTGAGATTTCTTAATATGGCAATTTGTTTTTACTTATATTAAAATTGAAATTAGTTTAGGTTTTCCAGTTTCCTGTTTACTAATTTCTATGGCATGCATCCAAGTGTCATAGAAACACTTATATCTCAAGAGATATATAAACATTTATATCTCAGGAGATATATATCCGATCTTTCAGCAGTTATCCTGAGTCACAACTACTGGTAGGGCATTACCACTGAACTGTCTGCCACTACAATTAATTTATCAAGTCCTAACTGCATCATATCTCTCACAGATACTATTATTCTTCTAGTCATCTGAATGAGACTAGAAATTTTGGAGTCATCTTTTATTCATTCTGCTCCTTCATCATCTAAGTACCATCTGTCCCCAAGAGTTATCATCCCTTCATCTTTGCCTCCCCTGCTGGGTTCCCACAGCTACCTCACTACTCAGGGCTTTCATCACCTCAGGCTTAAATTACTGAAAGAGGCTTCAGGATGACTCCCTTGCCTATACTCCATCATCTGCCACTCTGGCCTCAGACCAGTGGTCCGTCAATATTCACTAGCTAGTCCAAACACTTCTTCTGGGATTTTGAGTCTTTCTAATCTAAGTCAATTTTCTAGGACAGTCTTAACCTTTACTCTCAGCTCAAGCGAAGCCATTTTCCATCCATCCTCCTACACAAAGTCTCCTTATTTCTGCTTCAGAACTTTGTCTTGAATAATTTTCTCTTCCTTCCTTCTTCCCTCTCTTCTTTTATTCAAACTGTAACCACACTTGGAGGCCCACCTCAAAATCATTGTCCTCCATCTTCTATGATTAAGGAAGTTTGTAATGATGTCTCCATTTTCTGAATTCACATGTTCTCATCAGTATCATATGCTCTGGTCCTTCACTGTGCTCTAACAGATATGGTGTATTTATTTTACCAAAGAGAATATAAATACTTATTGTGTAGAACTAATGTTAATTGCACTTTTCATAGCACCAAAACAGTTAAAGTCACATAAAAGTAATATTTTGCTAATTGACTAATTCACTAAACAGGCATTATTATTTTTTATAAGCAGATAGGAAAAGCGGGCAAGGTATCCATCAGTATCAAATATCTCAAGGAGGTTAGTGACCTTCTTTAGATTTTACAAGTCTAATAATTTTGGTTTTATTTATATATTTATCCTGAGACAAATATTCTGAATATTCTGATGACAAGGGAAGTATTGGAATAAGATGCATCCTTTACTTCATGGACCAGAGATTTACATGCAGAATTACATATTGACATTCTTCACTATTTCAAAATGTAACTCTGATGTCTGAGCTGCATCCTCTTTCTAATTGTCTTACCCTATTGAGATATCAAAATGGATGAGCATCTGAACACGTACACATGGGCTGAATTTCTGCATTTTTTCATGTCAGCAGTAGAGTGTCACAAACCAAAAAACTAGAAGATACATAGCTCCCAGGTAGCTATCCTTGGACTTAAATAGAAAAACCTCTAAATCAAGTCTTTGCCATTCTTGCCACTTACTCAAAATCTTTGCAAGAAAAGGCAGAAAAGAAACAAGTTGCTCTAGTAAAATGAAACAACTGTGCATAAAATCCCCAGCAGTTCAAAACTTGGCTTTCTGGACTTTTTCACAAATTACAACTGCAAGTTTAACAGCCAGCCTTTGGGACTTCAATGCACCAGGTAGGGGATATTGTTCCATAGAATAATTGCTCTCTGGGGAAAAGGTATTTCGGTGACTTTCATGTTATAAGGCAGCACGAGCCAGTGGGTCATTAATCACTAATGAGTGTCACTGAAGAGTTTAAATATAAAGAAAAGGGTCCAATGACATTAAATATCAGAGGAAAAACGAATCTTGCAAATTTTCATGGTAATCTGGCTTACTGACACTAAAGTTCCATACCTATATGTGTATGCAAATATCAGGTTTAAAAGAAATCTGATAAAATAAATGTAAAGACTAATTTGTTACATTGAATAAAAGTTTATGTCTTCACAGTTGATTCTTTGGGGCTGTGTATAGGAGAGCAGCAGAGTAGATGAAAACGGGGCAATGGTTTGATAGCCTGAAATAAAAATATACCATCTCTATTTTTGATTTGATTTATTTTTTTTAAGTTCTGTTTTTTATTTATTCATCCATTTAAGCATAAAGTGAGCAACCTGGAATACAAGGCAAATCTTTGTTAAAAATTAAAATAAGGTAAAAAACTTCAAAATAAGGTAAAGAAGTACTAATAGGAAAAAAAGGCATTATTATTTTCCCCCCAAATCCTAGTTTAAAGATAGCTACTGTAGTCATGAACTATTTCTGGCTCTAAATTTTCTAGCAACTAAGCAAGAAGAGGAATAGAATAAATTATCTCTTGGGAAGCATAACAGAATGCCAGGAAAACAAATTTTCCCCTAGCACTAATTTTCAGGATTTTATCTCATAAGTGACACTGCACAGCGTTGATTCAGTTAGTCTTCAGTTTCAAACAGCAGAAACCACCTCTGGGTAACTTGAGGAAACGCACTGAAAAGATATGAGGGAGCTCCCAGAATCAAAGGGATGGTTGAAATCCCAAGCTTGGACCCAAGAGGAAGCAAGCTTTTTAAGAGTCTCAACAGCTGGAACAATCTGACAGCCTCTCCCAGGCAATAGCATTTCAGTAAGTCCCACTTTCCTGCTGTCCCTGTGTCTGGTACTATAACAAAGTGACTCGTGTCTCAATAGTAGAAAGAATTTGACGGTTTCTCCCAGGCACTATCACGCTAATGAATTAGTCCAATTTTTCCACTGCTCTTGCTTCTATAACAAGTATTTACTTGTGGAAGTCACTTGAGATCGGGAACTGCTTTCCTTTTCTTGCCACCGTTATCAACCTCCACCCCTTCCCACTATGCCAGTAGCTAGTAGCCCTTGTCAGGTCAAGATAAATATGGTTAAGCAAATTATTCTGAGGGGAGAGGGAATACTGAGCTGAAATTGAGAGTGAAATTTAATAATCTGATAAGACTACAGATCATTACACCCAGAGACAGAGGTTTTCAGGAGAAAATGAAACACTTTAAATGGGAATCTTAGTCTTCGCTCCTCCGCACCCTTACCCTCAGGCCAGAGTGCAGGAGGAAAGAGAAGGGGGAGGGAGCAAACCTATCACCCTCAGGGAAGGAGAGATAAAGAGCCGCACCTAGAAAAGCAGAAGGTATATCAGATACTTTAAAAAATGGCTTCATGTCGGTAAGGTACTCGGGATCAAGTCCCGCGAGGGAGTGGTTGGCTGAGCTTGGTGACACACAAGCCCATACAACTGCTGTATGGAGCAGAGTGAGGAAGGATCTGATGTGAGGAGGCTCCAGCGAGCTCACTGGCTTCCCTAGTGGTAAAGGAGGCTCTGAATTTACAGTCCCCCCAAGCCACACAAAGCAGGGGAGTGGCAATTCCTCAACAGGAGATCAGTGTTATCTTAAAAAAGGGGAAATGGATTGCTGGGCAATCAATCCAAAAGGATCAAGGTCCAGTTAGGGTGGCAGAGGCAAGAACAGCAACCAACAGTACCTCACCCGACACTTAGTGTCTGTTATCTGCCAGGCACTGTTTGAAGTACTTTACATTTGTTCATCTTCACAACCTCCCTATGAAGATGGGGTACTAATTTATAACTGTAATTTTAATAAATAAGTTGCCAAAGACACTCAGATGATCAGGGATGGTTCTAGGATTCACACCCGACCTCTGGACTCATGTTCTTAATCCCTACGGACACCTTCAATAGCTGTTTTAAAATAGATGCAGAAACTGCTTTCATACAGCTTCTTCTCACAAAAATAAATGCAAAATCAGAGCTCCTTGAAAGCACTGAGTGTATAATCAAATATACTCAGAAAAATGTATGTCAAATATATTATTTAAAAAACCCCTCTAGGACACGGGTTCGAACCCTGGTCCGGGAAGATCCCACATGCCACGGAGCAACTAAGCCTGTGCGCCACAACTATTGAGCCTGCGCTCTCGAGCCCGCGAGCCACAACTACTGAGCCCATGTGCCACAACTACTGAAGCCTGCGTGCCTAGAGCCCGTGCTCTGCAACAAGAGAAGCCACCGCAATGAGAAGCCCGCACACTGCAATGAACAGTAGCCCTAGCTTGCCGCAACTAGAGAAAGCCCGCGCGCAGCAACAAAGACCCAACACAGCCAAAAGTAAATAAAAATTAAATTAAAAAAATAAACAAATAATTAATTTTTAAAAAAACAACAAAAAAAACAAAACCCCTCTAGTATCAAGTTCATACCAAAAATAAGGCTAAATAAATGAGGCCATAGGTGAAGGTCAATATTATTTTAGAAAAAATAAGAAGTTTTTTTTTCCTAATGGTACAGAATTTAAAATTGCTTCCTCTGAAAACGTATCTCTATTCTAGACAAGGTCTTTTAATTTCTTTTTCTACTTGCATATTTTAAAAAACAAAAACAGTAAGGAATATGTTGCCAATAATTTTATAAAAATTCAGATATTCTCCAACTTCAAAGGAAAATTCCTTGTCACTGATGCCCATATCCTCTGCCAGTCCCATTCCTAGATGAAAATAGTGTGAGGTGTCATTTTTTAAAACACCCCTGGTCACAAAAAACAGGCAGACTCCTTGATGGCTGTGGGATATTTCTATCCCAGAATTAGAGCCAAATAATAGAGAAAGCTATTAACTGAAATTTTATGTCACCAAATCTTATATGTCTCATATTTCTCTCCAAGAAAATGATAATCAAATTATTTGAGTGGCAAGGTAAGAAATTGAAGAAATATATCTTCTACTATATCCCAACTTCTGTCACTGCTCTGTAGTCTTAGTTTCAAAAAAAAGGAGTGATTTTTTTTAACTTTGTCAATGTTAAGATCCATGGGAGAATTTGATAACTGAATCTACTCCATCTCCTTCTTTTAGGGAAAAAAAAAAAATATATATATATATATATATATACATGTTTATATATGTATATATATATACACACACCCATACAGACATATGTACTTCCCACAAGTCTATAAATGATTTGGAGGGGGTTCACTGCACAATAAAGTCATTCAAGTGACAATAGTTTTATGGTAAGACCTCTCATTTTAATTTAGTATTCTTTCATTTGAGAATCAACTTATGGAAATGTGTACTAAGAGATTAAACCAGGAAATATGACTTTTATATGCAATGATGTCCATATATATTATACATGATATAATATGCTATAATATAGATTATAAATATATACTATATATGTTATATATGATATAAATAATAAAAGTTATATATTATTTTGCTACAAATTTAAATTGTGTTTCTATCACATAGATTGACATGGTACAGTGAACTTCTATTATTTTGAGTATATTCTGAGAAATATTATTGACTACTAGAAAATTTCACTTTTGGGGTATTTTTCAAATTTTAAAATTAGCAACACTTTGAATATGAAATGGGTGAGAATAAGACAGGTTAAAATGAAACTTGAGTTTACTAATTTTTCTCAGCATTCCCAGGCTTTTCTGAACATTTCTAACCCTCCTCAATGCACCAGCTCTTTCTATAATTAAAAATATGCAGGATGAGGCACCACATATGTGTGTATGGGACACACAGGGTTTAACATTTTCTCATGTCCACAGTAAACATTAAAGAATCTTACCGTGAAGTTCCCTCAGTATCTTCTATACCTAAACCAACTTTCTTATAAAGAGGCTCCTTTAGCTACTCAAACAGCATTTCTTCCATTAAATCAACCTTATCATTTTCTATTGCTTAACTCTTGAAATGAGTCATTTGTTAGATGTTTGATGATAAGATTATGAGATCATCATAGAAGGTGGATTTTTCTAGGAATATAATTTATACAGATGTATTCTGCTACATGTGGGGAGGATAAAGAGGGGTCTGTTTTCATTTGTACCTTGGAGTGACCCTAACTTGAAAGGTGATTGTATCAGTATTACATTTAATTAGAAATTTGTTCCATGAAGAAATTGAATGTCCCAAGAGCAAGCTTTAAGTCCCTGCAGGAAGGGGAAGGCTCCTTGTCTGAGCAACTTACGGCAAAGCCCTGTCTGTATACACAGAAATCCCAAGAGCATTTTTAATCACCTCACCTTAAAAAATGCATAGGCAACCAAAGATGGCTAAAGAGTTGTAGAAAAGAAGCAGAATGAGGCAAACAATGAGAAGAATAAAGAGAAGAAGAAAGAGCACACTTAGGACCTGGGACAGCCATATAATTTGTGGTGCCCAGTGAAAAACAGTTGGGTCCCTTGTTCAAAAATTATTAAATATTCCAAGACGGCTACAGCAGAGCATGAAGCCAAGAGAGACCTTCTAAGCAGAGGGCCTTGTGAGACTGCATGATTGTACACCCGTGAAGCACGCCTTCCCCGTTTAGAACACAGAGCAAACTTGAATAAATCTTTATGGGTTACCCTCAGAGAGACTTGAAATGATAATCATTTCCACAAACCAAGAATAAGACAAAATGAAGAAAAAAACAAATAGAAAACAAGAAATAACTCATGAAGTTTAAATACATTTAAAGCCGCACCAGCCTTTAAATTTCCTTCAGCCTTTAAATTTGGCATGAATCTGCTAATTGGCTTTGGCTTCAACCTCGGCCTTTGGAAAGTCAAAAAGGTGAATGCTTCCACGTCATTTCTGGCATTTCTGAGCTTGTATATGAAAAGTAACTGGGTTCCCATGAACTCTAATTGCCTTATCAATGCCAGTAAAAGAAACAGACCACGCCATTCAGATTTATTTTTCATATCTGAATATTTACTTCCTTTGGAGTAAAAGATTCTTGGGTGTTTCATATGGTGAATCCTATTAGTAATTGAAGTATAAATATGTATGTATTATTACAAGTGTAAAATTCTGTATTATTTATATGATGACTCTATAAATTTGCATTTTTGTGAGAAAAGCAGTTATTTTCAAAGAGTTAAACTGAGAAATAAATCAGCAATCAAATTGAATATTGAACAAAAACTCATAACCTGAATCTGTGGAAATTAGTGTCATAGTACAGAATGCGAACGTTATAAATATTACAAGCACTTTTATATATTTACCTTATTGGAAGCTCAAAACAGTTCTTTGAGATAAGTAGAGATCATCATGTACATTAGGTATTTCAGAACATGGAGGCTCAGGGAAGTTAGATTTGGCCAAGGTCACCCAGGTTGATAATGGAGGCAAGCAGACCAAACCAGATTCTGTTGCTCAAAACCCACTGTTATTTGTTTCATACCATATGTCTTTTCAGAAGAACTGTGGATGACTCATGTCAATAAATGGAAGAGATAATTATTTTTCTTTGAATAATCAAAAAGGGAGATATATTCTTAAGGAATGTGTAGTCATTGTTCTTAATGAACCATTGGACCAAACGTTTTTTTTTAACTGTCAAAAGACTCCTGAAAAGATTGTTTCAAACTGCACATGGTGCACCAAGATGGTAAGATGGTTGGGACGAGGGTATGTAGGCCACTCTGGAAGCTGGAAGAATGCCAGGGTACCATCTCTGCTTCAGTCAGAGAAGATGGAGTTTTATCTGTCTTAAATAGGAGGCATATGAGTAAGCTATCTTTTGAAGTAAGGATTTCATGACTAAACAAAAAAATTTTAAAATAAATAGAATAAAATTATAAAAAGCCAATGACACACTGACCTAGCTTATTGTTAATAAAACAATGTGCCCAGTGTTTTAACTATGGTCCCACAGATAGCAAATGAATAACTGAAATTTTATCTCTTGCTTAATGATCCCCTCCATATAGATCTTTATGGACAGCACACTGCCTATGATTTAATCTTGAACTTCTTTTCGGTATTATTTTCTACAAAGTAAACCATGACCACGGGCTTTGGTATAATGGCATTTAAAAGAATTATTTTCTAGTATTTCAATCTTTTCCTGAAAGAAAAGTCATCCTTTCCATAATTCCTATTGTTATGGGTTCTCAGTAATTCCATTTTCTTCTATGCACGAATACCATGATAACAAATCCCCTGGAAAAAAAGCTCCATTTTACACAGTCAACCATGTGTAAAGCCAGATTTACTTATAAGTGCATAAATCATGCATTTGCACCTGCATAAAAAATGCTGCATTGTACAAATTATTTGCTCTTGCCAAGATGATGTTTAATAGAGCCAAGCCTAGCAAAACTGGCGTTTTCTATTCCTTTCCTCTGTCTGAAGTTTCTCCCATGCTTTGCTGAACCTATGTCCTCCAATCACATCAGTAACACTGGCTATCATTTATTAAACTCCTCTTCTGCACCAGGCATTTTACATGTGTTATTTGTGAAACTCAACACAACTCTGCAAGACATTTATTAGTTTCCATATTTTTCAGATGAGAAAAGTGTGCTTCAGGAAACTAAAGCGAGTCACACCAATAATCTCTACAGTTTCATAGCTACTTTATCACTTCACCTTCTGGAAGACTTTCTTTCCAGTCTTTGAAAGGAAACTCAAGATAAAATTTGATATATTCTCTTAATGGTGACTTTGTACCAAAAATAAAAGTAGCCTAGACCTATTCTGGAAATTAATTCGATCATACTTAGAGGAGTTGCTGAATATTGTCTTTATTCATATTTGATATCTTTCCTGACTTTCTGATACTTTTCAAGATCAGATCTCCAGGAGTAAAATTTGTCAAGAGTGTGTCACAATTTCATGATCAGAAGGTAACATTTTCTAACATTTTTACTTTGTAAAATAATGTTTATTTTTCCTTTTTATTTCACTCTGTAAAAATATCAACTGTAGGTATTGCTGACTTTATTTGTATTATTAACCTTATTATCAGTGACATTGTTTCAAGTCTTTCAAATGCTCATTTCCTTCCCCATGTTGAAGATCTGCACTTCAGCCAAATTGTTGACATTTTTAGTGTCAATTTTGTTGTTCAATTTTGTATATTTTGAATAGATTATAAAAAACAAGAATGATTTTAGTGCAATGGTATTTAAAGTTTTAGGATTTAATGGCGTTATGACTTATGTTTCAGTATTTAATATTCACATGAAGGAAAAAAATGAATGATCCACTTTGCCATACATAAACCAGCCAAGGAAAAAGAGAGCTGGAGGGCATGAGAGGGTGGTCACTGGGAAGAGGGTACTGCCGGGCTACAGGGAAAATGTAAATGACTAAAATAATCAATAACTTACTTATTCTCAGGATGACTACATAATAATTTCTATAGTTTTACAGATAAATCTATTTTGTCATATAAATTAATATTCTGTGTCCATTTCAATTTTTATTTTATTTTGCTTTTTTTTTAGCTTGGTGTGTGGTTCTGTAACATGCTTTCTTAAGCAACAGAAGTAGAAAAGAAAATAACACAGGGATTTCTACTGATCTTATTACAAAGTAAGATGTGGATGGATAGCATCCTAATTCACAGGAAACACAGTAATAAGTTCCTTCCTATTTCAGTTTATGGACTTTGTTCCAATTAGTCAGCATGAATCTAAAATAATTCTTTAAACTACAGGTAAGTCTTAAATGTTTCATGATCAAATTCTTTTATTTAAAAAGGATCAAATAAATAATTTATTCCCTTTTATTAGAAAATTCATGCTCTTGAACCACTTTATTAAAAAAAAATCTCTAAAATGGAAACTTTTACTTTTTTAATTATTATTATTTTTTTGCGGTACGCAGGCCTCTCACTGTTGTGGCCTCTCCCGTTGCGGAGCACAGGCTCCGGACGCGTAGGCTCAGTGGCCATGGCTCACGGGCCCAGCCGCTCTGCGGCATGTGGGATCTTCCCAGACCGGGGCACGAACCCAAGTCCCCTGCATCGACAGGCAGACTCTCAACCAACCACTGCGCCACCAGGGAAGCCCTAAAATGGAAACTTTTTATACAGGAATTTATTTAAATTTGTCACCTAGTTTTATATGCTTCCATTTAAACCTCTAGTTAAGTATGCCCACATTTTGTCAGTTACAGAGATACATGCAGAATATTTTATGAGAGACACTATGGAACTGTAAAAAAGTGTTCTGGACTTTGAATCAGGAAAACAGATCTCTAGCTCGTGTTTGTGAGTAACTGTGCGCACTGCAGCAAGTCACTTCAGTGATCTGGGCTTTAGTTTCCTAATCCCTGAAGTGCAGTGGTTAAATTACATAATTTCTAACTCTTTATGCTCCAATATTCTAATGAGTCTATTCTTTCTCCCCACCTCAGTGGAAAATCACAATGATGGAGAATGATGAGAAAGACTTTATAAAGTTTTATTTGTTTCCTTTAAACATGTTTAAACACAAATAAAACAGATGTCATGGTCTTCAGAAGAAATCTCTCTCTCTCAGAGCTATCTATAAATTTTAGGCATTGAATAAATTCACTGTGTGTGTGTTCTTTGGTAGACTGGCAACTATTAACTTAATGTGACATTTCCTTCTTATTTTTCTTTTCAGAGAAAAGAAATCAAATTTAAAATTAAACATTATAACCCTTATTATTTCATTCTCTGTAACTGCATAAAATGGTCTACAAATGAGATTAGTATGTATTTGAGAGAGAAATTTGCAGGTTAACCTTCTTGATATTAGTTAATTGCAACCTTCTGTGAGTCTATGGTAACCTTATTTCCAGGGTTAGAGCCAGTTTTTTGCATTAGTTCTTCCAAAGGGACCACATGTCAAATATCCTTGGAACAGGGTACAATTTAAATTACTGGTGGTCTACTAGTTATTTTCAGTCTAGGAGAACAAACACCAGATGTATTATAGACAGACTTTAAAGGGCATTATAAAGAAAAGCGGGTGGCGGTAGGGGGAATGGTCTATTTCTCAAATTGTGGGATCCACCCATTGCTGCTCTGTGTAATAATCTCATTCCAGAAGAATTCAATTCATATTCGTCACCGTGTTCTTTGAAATGATTCCATGAATGAAGACTGTGCATAAAGCAACCTCATATAAGCAAGACAGAATTCACTACTGATCCCTAGCAAGTGACTTGGAATTTGCATGCCTGATTTAAAGAGACGAAGTGATGATGTACAGTGTGTCAAATCTTAAGGTTACCTGATAGTGTCCTGTGGTTTTGTTTGACAATCAAAATGTTTACTAATTCAAGAAACTGTTTCAAACAAAAGCCTACAAAATGAAGCTGCTTATTAAAGGTGAAATAAGTGTTAAAGCCCAAATCATTTTTCTTCTCTTCAGGGCAAGGCTTTCCTGGGAATTTTGCCGATATTTCTCTTATAACCCCGTCTCCATTTTCCTTCCCTGATCTCCAACCATACACTGCTTTCAGGGTGACACTGACACTCAGCATAGCTATTAAACATGACTTTGTTAACTGCTCAGTGAGGCCTGGTGTGAACTGAGTGGCCACCGTTGCCAGCTGTGCAAAGCCTTTGATCTTTATTTACATTTTGATTTCATGTTTTGGTGCTGGTGGTGGAGATTTTCTAACCAGCACTGGTTAAATGGATTTAACATTCTATACAAATATTATTTTTAGCCACTATCTAATTAGTTATAGTCTGTTAGTAACATTTTCAACATAGGGTTATAACACAGTGAAGAAAATAACGACCACTTACTCTTCCCAAACATAGAGAAATATAGACACTATGTTTTAAGGTAAGCATATTTCCCATTGAACCTTGACTATTTTCTACCCTACATCTACATTTACATCAGGAGTAATTTAAATGAAAGTTCTTATCATTTATACCATCTCATGAACTTCACTGAACAATGTGCATTATACAGTTCCCCTGAAAATATCTGCATTTTATTTAACAAAGAAACACAACTCCTTAAGGTATTATTTAGAGAGATCAAGATCAATCAGGGAATTCTATTAAAGTATCTATGTATTTGTCAATACGTATATTTTAAAGTTCTTTTAAATCAGAAGTAGGGGTTATAGAAAGAATCTCTCAGGCGTGACTAAATATGTCAGCATTTAAATCTGGAAATTTTACATGTTCTCATGCATTTTGATTTAGTAAAGCATATATATACTTGCAATCAATATTTATAGAACAATTTGTATATCTATCTCTATCTTATATGGGATCAAAGAATTATACGAAGCCAAAGAATATTTAGAAGCTAATGATATCATTCTCTTAGACATTTCAGAACACATAATCTATAATGTTTAACCTGTTTCTTAATGAAAAGATATTATTTTAGAAGATGAGGTATTTAATCTAGAATTATTTACTATAAATCTAGAACCAGCCAAATCTATAATAACCCTGTTGGTCACCTAAAGGAATATCTTGAATGATTAATCTGATGTAATTATTAGCCCCTAAAGATTCTGGAGGTATAAGTATTCCTTTTTGTCCTTTGAAAGAGTACCATATGGCATCTCCATTAGCATTTTAAGTGGATCACACTGTGTACTGAAATGTGGACTTAAAGCTTTCCCCAAAAAGAATGTTGTTCAAAGATAATTGACAAATCTTTCCTCCTGGGAGTGGCTTTCCAATGGTCTCAATGGTCATTGAGCAATCTCAGCAATCTCAATGGTCATTGCTTCTTCTTCCTTTTCTTTTTTTAAATTTAGTTTTTTTTTAATGTTTTTTTTCATTGAGCAATCTCAGCAATCTCAATGGTCATTACTTCTTCCTTTTTTTTAAATTTAATTAATTAACTTATGGCTGCGTTGGGTCTTCATTGCTGTGTGCAGGCTTTTCTCTCGTTGCGGTGAGCGGGGGCTACTCTTCGTTGCAGTGTGCGGGATTCTCACTGCGGTGGCTTCTCTTGTTGCAGAGCACGGGCTCTAGGCACACGGGCTTCAGTAGTTCTGACTCTTGGGGTCTAGAGCGCAGGCTCAGTAGTTGTGGCGCACGGGCTTTGTTGCTCCGTGGCATGTGGCATCTTCCCGGACCAGGGATCAAACCTGTGTCCCCTGCATTGGCAGGCGGATTCTTAACCACTGCGCCACCAGGGAAGTCCCTGGTCATTGCGTCTCTTGCTGTTACTCTTTAGTGCCAACAGTAACATCAGAATTTGTAAAAGCTGATTAATGCCCTGAGTTTTTGTTGTTGTTGTTTGTTTTACATATTGTATGTGAGATAGATATAATTATCCCCATTTGCAAACAAGGAAATGAAACCCAAAATATTGTGTCCAAGCAGATTGTGGATGAACCATTCACATTAGGGACATTGGTTAATGGGCTTCCTGGAATTGGGATGGGGGTTGAACAAACTTCTGAATTCAAAAAAGTAACCTAGCAGTTCTATCAATCTACACTTCAGAATTAGTAGAAAACTTTTAAAAAATATATTCTTCTTTAGTCACAAAATATTTAGCATTTGTTTTTTCAACATTCATGTTTCGTTCCTCTAGTATGTGCCTCAAACTGAAAATACATGACATTAATAAAGTCCTTGCCCTCAAGGAGCTAAGAGCCTAAATTGAGACAGCCACATGACAAATATTGTAACCAGTTCATTGTACAAATGAGGAGGGAGGAACTACTTTTGTCTGGTGAAGACAGAGAAGATAATTCAATGAAGGTGTTGGATTATAAGATAGAATGATGAAGAAAGAGCCAGAAGGTAGATAACTGGGAAAAGTGTGTTCCAGGTGGACGGGACACTCCATGGACACTTCTGAGTTAAGTGCATGGGACATTATAAAGTTTCCCAGTAGTTCTGATGAGCATTTCCTTGAGTGGAGGAATTTGCCATGAGATGAAACTGGAGATTTTGATTAGAACTGGGTTGGGTTCACCACCAAGCTGTGTACATGTGGATCTAACAGCCGACTAGACTTTGAGAACTGAATTAAGAGCCAGACCACCACCCAGATTGCAGACTGGCTCCTGGTGATACACACATGGGGCTGATACAAGTATCACCGGTAAAGTCTTTGAAAAAAAGAAACATTGAAGGCTTACTCACTGAAGGCTGATCAGAACTTGTGGTCTGAACCAAACCAAGTTGTACCTGCTAAAACTAAAATATCAACATTCACATCAGTTCCTCAGGCAAAGAAATAACATGATCATATTTTGAGATCATTCTGGTGTAGAATAAATTTGAGGACAGATAATGGAGACAATGGAGAAATGTAGAACATTATTAGAGTAGTACAAGAAAGAAGTGATGAGAATGTAAACTAAGTAGTAAAGAAGAGTAATAGAAGTAGTAAAGAAGAGTAAAAAAAATGCATGAACAGGTAGATACTGGGGATAGATTTAATATAAAAAGGTAAAAAGAGAAGAAAAAGTTAAAATGACTGCTGTTTCTTCCTTATGAAATTCCCACTAACAGAGATAAGGAGGAAAGGCAGTGAGGGTGTATGGAGAAGATACAGTCACTTTTGGATTTTAGGACTTTCAAAATATCCACATAGATGGTGCTCAGTAGTTAGCAACTCAAATCTAGATCTCAGGAAGAGGTAGAGATGTTATGTAATAGTATTGTAGTCATGGGACTGTACAGAAAGCAAAAAATTAATTATTATAACAATAATATTATTAATATTAATAAACAAATACCATCTGTCTTAGATTAAGTTCCAGAGAGGCAAACTCTGAGACAAGGATACAGCTATGAGTGATTTATTAAGGAGGAACCCCAGATAAAGTGGGAAAGGAGGGGAGAAGCAGGGCAAGGTAGGGGAATAAGCCAAACCGAGGAGCATCTCAGGCAAAATCCTCCAGAGTGTAGCTTCAGCCTGATGCTGTGGAGGGACTCAGAAGTTTAGGATGTGCCTCAGGGTTATTGCCTCAGGCAAAAGGGAGCTTGAAAACCCTCAGGACTGCTTACCATTTAGAGATAAAATTCCTAAGCCCTTGCAGTCACCCTCAGAGGAAGAGGCACAGGTGCTGGATTTTGAAAGTGAAATCACACAGTGGATGGGTGGAGGGGAAGGGCACACACTGGGGGGAAGGACAACAGCATCCACCACTATCTAAACACAGTGGTTAATTATAATTTGTTTTTAGAATATTAGGCACTCTTTGATGTGGGAAGGAAGCATGAAGTGGCTGGAAAATTGGAGTAGGAATGAAGAGATTTGGCCTTTAGACTATCTCAGTCCAATGTAGTGGGAAGTGGTTAGTTCCTTGACCTCTTTATACTACAGTTTTCTGATCTGTTAAATGGGCAAAATAACATTTGCCTTGCTGCTTGGGAAGTAATTTGGTGTAATTAAAAAAAAAAAAGGAAAGTAAAATTTCAAACTGGAGCTGAAGAATCTGTTTCAAAAGTTTCTTTTTTGGAATGTTACAACCATTAAATAATCTTTAATAAACTACATATAAATGCCAAATGTTATGATCAAGACCTCTCTCTACTGTACTACCAATGCAAGAATGATTTAAGGACTGGGGAGAAATCAGCTTTATCAGTAATGATTAAAATGTTTCTCTTGAACATTAACTCCTATTGTTCAAATTCAGAAGAAAGGAAATTGTTGCCATCAACGGCTAAGAACTTTGAAAAAACAAATATTCTTCTTTTCCTGGTTAAAAGTTCTGTTCATGGTTAATATTCTTGTATTCATCCATCTTCTGTGGAGAGAGATGACCTAGATTTATAACCACTAATAGCTGTATGAGTATAGGACATTTGTTTAACATCTCTGTGTCTCAGTTTACTTATCTACAAAATGGGAGATAATACATATTTCATCAGTTGTTGGAAATATTAAATAGGTAAAGTGCTTTGAGCAATTTCCAGCACGTAAAAAGATTTCTGTAGTTGCTGGCTGATATATATATTTATTATATATCATATACATTTATTATATATAAATATCATATCCTATAGATCATATATGCATACATCTACTATATATATATAATAAAACATAAATAATTTTTTGCATACCAGAGGATTATAACTGCTAAGGCCATAGAGAGAATTCAAAAAATATATGTTAAATGAGTGGCTGAATTCTGTCCTATGATTCTTCGGCTTCTAAAAATAGGGATAATAACTGAAATTATTAAAAATAAAAATTAAAAATATTCTCTCTTCTATTCTGCCCCCAATAATGTCCATGATATATTGAGCCTGGGGAAATTTACTTACTTTTGTGATCACAAATGTATTTAGTGGATTATGCAATTTATACAGTTTATATTCTTAAAAAGGGGGTTTAGTATTTTGCTTTTATCTTGTATGTCACATATGGGATGAAATAGTTAAAATTTCAGTTATTTATAAAGTAGCTTTTTTTTTTTTTTTTTGCGGTACGCGAGACTCTCACTGTCGTGGCCGGCAGGCAGACCCTCAACCACTGCGTCACCAGGGAAGCCCTAAAACAGCTTCTTTTTACACATAACATGGTGTTGGACTAATAGCCAAGATATTTACTTAACAAGATTGCTGAGAGAATGTCAACCAAATTAGAAATATGTACAAGATTAAATAATTTACTTAAACATGATTAAAAAGAGAAATCCTTTTAAAGTGTTTCATTGTATATGCTATTTATGGAATATTTCATTTTGTAAATGTCATAATGTTTTCTGTTTGGTAGAATCTAAAGTTTTGCTCGGCATTAATGGTTCACAACTCTCTTACAGTTAAAAAGCACACACAGCAGAACTGGTGGACCAGCTCCTATACCAAGAGTAGTTGGTTATCTGTGTCTCTAAAAACATCCAAGTTCCACATTTGTTTCTAGACCAATTAAATTCTGCCACCTATAATTAATTTACAAAATCCACTAAGGACCTTAGAGAATGATTAATCATTAAATGGAATGGAATACCTAGAGGTAGGATTAAATACTGTTGATATTATATCTATCATAAGAAAATGCTTGCAACATGGACAAAGCCGTGGTGAGGAAGGCAGCTGGGCTGCATCACTTTCTGTTCATCCAACTTGACCATGGGTTACCAGGGTTTTCAAAGCCAATGCTCTTTTTATTAATGCCTTATTCCCCTACATCACCAGGCTCGTTGTTTAGTCTAATATACTTTCTGCTTAGCCAGTTCCATTCAGGATTTTCTAGTTCCTTCCCATTTGGCTGTGGCAATGCATTCTTGTGAATGGGTGACATTCTGAAAAGTTTCCATTTTTCTCTTTGGGAAAGAATGTGGAACATAGAGCTATTCTAATTTTTATTCAACAGAATTCCATTTAGTATGATTTTCCTGAGAAAATAATTATAGTACTGACAATAACAATAATAGCTGAAATGTATTGAGTATGTAATCCATGCCAGGACTGTGCTAAACACTGTACATTTATTATTTTATTTAACACTTAAAACAACCATAAAAAGTAAATGCTAGTATTATCACCATTTTATAGATGAAGAAAATGAAGTGTAGGGATGGTAAGTAGCTTACTTCTAGGCCCTGGCAAAAAGTGGTAGAGCCAGGATTCTAGTCTTCACAAGCTGACTCCAAAGACCGGGCACTCATGATAAGTTTTTTAAAAGATGTAGATAATTATCTCATGAGCTTCTTGGGACTTATGAGAAACTCATACATTGAGTAAGTAATAAAAATGTATACAATTAAATACTGTACTTTTAGTAGTTACCACAGACAACCGAGAGAAATCAAAAGATAACTGTGAATCTGGGAATCTTCAGGGAAGATGGTCAAGTTTTTGCTTTTTTAGAAAAAAAAGAAAAAGAAGAAAAGAAAAAATCAAGAATTGAAGGTAGGAGCATTGGAGTGTAAAAACAAGTTAGAGGGTAAAAAGGAGGAAGCATTTCAAAGACATCAAGAAAACAGCCTGGCTCCTTCTGAAAGGCCAAAGCACCAACAGCAGACAAAGATGCAGGAATACTCCTCAAGCCCAGTGGCTTCCAAGGGCTCTCCTGAACTCTAAAATTCTTGGAGTCAAGTGACACCATGACTGCTTCAAGTGAAATTGCTCTGCATCTACCTGCACATATGTGGATACAGATGTACATTCTGGCAGACACACAGCAAGCTTAAACCAGCCTCATGGCTTGTTTCTTTGCCCTAATCACTTTTCTTGAAAAGTTAATATCCACAGTGACAGCTTATGTCTTTTTTTAGGTTTACAGTTCACATGAATGGGTTTCATGACATGATATCCTTTAATATTTCTTACAATCTGGAGCATAGTAGGTGTTCAGTAAATGAATTAAAAAAGAAAAAAGGAAAAGGAAATGTCATAGATATATCAGGGACTCCTACTTTTTTGTTCCCCAAGAACAAGATTTTAAACTTTCGAAAGTTTATTTTCCACTATTGTCTCTCTTCTGCCAGATTAGATCTGAAAATAAAGAAATGTAGAGTACTGGGTCTCTTTCTCCCTGCTTGTAATTATTTCCTCCAATCCGGATGTAGTTTCAAGGGTGGCCAACACTGTCAATCACCTCTACCCTCCTTTGAAACTCCTTGATTATGGGAAAGTGCTTTGCATGTAATCACTTCAGTTACTCAGTAAAACTTCTCGTGTTCCTTCTGCTGTTTTTTGAATTTGGGTATTTAAAGAGGCTTTGCTACCTTTTCCTTACATTCTTTAAAAAATATATTTGGAAGGAATACAACAAGATGGCTTTTAAGTATGATCACACATCTAGTTGTCCAAATTAGCTTACCCAGCCTGGAGGGTCCCTAGGATTGGAGCAGACTATTGGGATGGCAGAGGCATCAGAATGAGGGGCTTTTAGCTGAGGGTTAATCTGAAACTGCAGATTCCAGGGAGATCACAAGCTGGGAACTTGGTAGCAAGCTGTTGCATTTGAAACCATTCATTTTGTCAGAAATTCCCTGGCATGAAGTTCTGGGGTAACTTTATGGGCGATACACTTCTCTGGCCTTGAATTTGGTTTTTTAAAAAAAAAGCAAAAACAAAACAAAACAAAACAAAACCAAAAACAAATAAAGCGACCACAGCAAAAGACCCTCTTTGCTGGACCTCCCAGTGCAGGGAATGATAGCTTCAGAAAGAGATTCTCTCTTGATCTTTGAGGGCTATGACCTGCTCTATGATATTATAGTCACTCTGCTGGCAAAATCTGCAAAGGAAGCTGCCAGGCTCCTGATCACAGGGGGTGGTATGGGGTTTACAGGACTGGGCGAGGATTCCCTTCCCAATTGGCTCAGTGACTACAGTCCTTTCAGAATAACCAGTCACTCAAACCACACGGTGCCAGGGGTCACAGATTTCCCCACGTGAACCTCTGCACCCTTAGAAACTCAATCATGGGAAGTATGATGAACTTTCAGATTCAGTAATACATCCTCCTCTTATTTGAAAACTTACTCAAGATTGTATCAGCATCACTTGAAAATAAATACATTTATTAAGCACCTACCATGTTCTAGGAACTATGCTAGGCACTGGTGATACTGAGGTGAATGAGATCTGGCTTTGACCTTCAGGAGATCACAGTTAAATGGAGAAGTTTCTCCTTCTAATGGAGATTGGAATCCTCCTTCTAACTTGCACTGGGCTTAGGCCTTCATTCCCAAGGGATTATTTCTGGTGGAGCAAAATCAAATGATACTTGAACTGCCACAACTCTTCTCAAAGACAGTTTCTGTCCCCTATAACCAATTCCAGTCAAAATCTCCAGGCTGTATGCTCCTGTGTCCCAATTTCCATTTGCTTGATGTAAGAGAGCTAAAGGCAGAAGGATTCTGAATTTTTCACTTAACAGCCAAAAATTAGAGAAAAATTCAAGTAAGAAGAAATGAGGATTTGAATCAGATGGTGACATTGGGAAGATAAGAGCAAAACAAAACAAAACAAAACAAAAAAACCTGACAAAATATTTTACATCAACAGGAAAGTAGTTTCTATATTAATTCCTTCAGTTCCACAATCAAAAGGACAAGGAAGGTTGCTTAACACTCATTAACTGTTTGTCAGGTTTTTTGGTGTAATATCTTCCCCTTATTCTTTATAAAACTCTTGTGAAGCAAGTACACCATTTCTATTTTATGAATTCTCTTTTTATAAGATAAGGAAACTGAGATTAAACTAAGTTGTCACATAGAGACGGTGTGGAGAAAAGGGAACCTTCCTACACTGTTGGTGGGGATGTAAACTGGTACAGCCACTATGGAGAACAGTATGGAGGATCCTTAAAAAAACTATTAAAAATAGAGCTACCATATGACCCAGCAATCCCACTCCTGGGCATATATTCAGAGAAAACCATAATTAGAAAAAATACATGCACCTCAATGTTCATTGCAGCACTATTTACAAGAGCCAGGACATGGAAGCAACCTAAATGTCCATCAACAGAGGAATGGATAAAGAAGATGTGGTACAGGGCTTCCCTGGTGGCGCAGTGGTTGAGAGTCCACCTGCCGATGCAGGGGACATGGGTTCGTGCCCCGGTCCGGGAAGATCCCACATGCCGCAGAGCGGCTGGGCCTGTGAGCCATGGCCGCTGAGCCTGCGCGTCCGGAGCCTGAGCCTGTGCTCCGCAATGGGAGAGGCCACAACAGTGAGAGGCCCGCGTACCGCAAAAAAAAAAAAGAAGAAGATGTGGTATACACATACAATGGAATATTACTCAGCCATAAAAAAGGATAAAATAATGCCATTTGCAGCAACATGGATGAACCTAGAGATTGTCCTACCGAGTGAAGTAAGTCAGATGGAAAAAGACACATATGATATTGCTTATATGTGGAACTTTAAAAAAAGGCTACAAATGAACTTATCTACAAAACAGAAATAGAGTTACAGATGTAGAAAATAAACTTATGGTTATGGGGTGGGGGATAAATTGAAAGATTGTGATTGACACATACACACTACTATATATATAAGAGATAACTAATAAGGACCTACTGTATAGAACAAGGAAATCTCCTCAGTACTCTGTAATAGCCTATATGTGAAAAGAATCTAAAAAAGAGTGGATATGTGTATATGTATAACAGATTCACTTTTCTGTATACCTGAAACTAACACAACATTGTAAATCAACTATACCCCAATTAAAAAAAAAAAAAAAAAAGGAAAACAGACTTGTAGTTGCCAAGGGGGATGGGGGGAGGGAGAGGGATGGATTGGGAGTTTGGGATTAGCAGATGCAAACTATTATATATAGAATGGATAAATAGCAAGGTCCTACTATATAGCACAGGGAACTATATTCAATATCTTATGATAATCCATAATGGAAAAGAATATATGTATATTCTATATATATCTCAATCACTTTGCTGTACACCAGAAACTAACATAACATTGTAAATCAACTATACTTCAGTAGGGGCTTCCCTGGTGGCACAGTGGTTAAGAATCCGCCTGTCAATGCAGGGGACACAGGTTCGAACCCTGGTCCAGGAAGATCCCACATGCCACAGAGCAACTAAGCCCGTGTGCCACAACGACTGAGCCTGCTCCCTAGAGCCGCTGAGCCACAACTACTGAAGCCCATGCACCTAGAGCCCATGCTTCGCAACAAGAGAAGCCACCACAATGAGAAGTCCGCGCACCCAACGAAGAGTAGCCCCGCTCACTGCAATTAGAGAAAGCCGGCGCACAGCAACGAAGACCCAACTCAGCCATAAATAAATAAATAAATTTATTTAAAAAAACCTATACTTCAATTAAAAATTTTTAAGAAGTAAAATAAGTTGGCACAAAAAAAAGCCAAAAAAAAAAAGTAAAAACAAGTTGTCGCATTTCTGAGGCCATAGCTAATAAGTGGTGAGCTACATTTTAAATTTGTTTACCTCTTTCCAAAACCCTTGGTATTTCCTCTAGAAGTGTATACAATCATTACTTCTGTTTTACAGATGAAAAACTGTCTTAAGGAAGTCATGGAACTGGTCTAGGCTGACATATCCAGGGAAGTTAGAAGAGAGATAGGAGAGCATGGCAAAAGAATAGTAGCTGATGCTTCCTGAAAAGAAAGGATGTGGGTGTCAGCTAATTCAAGATTCTGAACCTGATATGAAAAATGGTAAAGTCACCAAAAACGTTTTAAAGGTAGAAGGGTTAGTAAGTTTAAAGAGGAAGTTAATATGGTGATTTGTTAAACTGACTCTGAGTTGATATACAAATATTTTATTGAGATGACCAGAAGGTAACTAAAGATAATTGAGAGGGTAGGTTATGTGACAGGCTTATTCTGGACATACAGCTTTGAAATTATACCTGCTATTTCCTTTTGATATTCTGGTCTTAACTCTCTTGTTAGCTCTTCCACTTAGCCTTCCCTAGTCCAATCTAAATTTTCCATTCCTACCTACGCATCACCATCTTTTTATGTTCTCATAGCACTTATTATTTCTGAAATAAACTTAATCATTATTTATTTACTTGTATGCTGTCTTTTCCCACTAAAATATAATCTCCAGGTGACCAGGGGCCTTTGCTTATCTTGTTTACCAGTGTATCTTCAGAGCCTAGAACTATTATTGGAAGAAAGGCACTCAATAAATTTTTATAGAAAAAATAAGTGAAAGAAAGAAGGAATAAATGTAAATAATTAAACCAAAATATATGTGCGTCTCTGAATTAAATACTGAGGATTCATAATTTAGTGAAGCTTATTACTTGGTGTTAAGGAGTTAAGGCATGACTATAAAGCAGTTTTCTGTGAGAAGGTATTTAGGTATAAGAAAAAAATGAAAGACTAAACTCTGGGGAGCAGCCAAAGACATGGTGTGTGGGACAAAACTGATGCAATGAAAAGGAAAAAGAAAAGTATGATAGAATAATATAAAGACTAAGTGAGAAAATTGCATTGTGGTGAACATTTGTGATACAGGATAAAAAATTAAATTGCAGTCACTGATTAATTTCAGAGATAACAAAAATATGTAGGGCCTAGTTAGATGCTAAGTTATTAACTCTATCTTCAGTCTTTCTTATTCAAAAATAAGTAATACGTTAAAAATTTATAGTAATTTTGCTTTTGGCCCCTAACATTCCTGAAATGTTTCAATGGTAATGTGTGAAATACAAATTTGCATGTGCTTTTTGGATCATATTTACGTAGTATAATAAATATATAATAACAATAGAAAAAATATAATAATCTATGCTACATCTGAACAGTTAAGTGGAATTATCCTTCTCTACAGCAGAACACATTATTTGGCCTGTTACATAGTATCATTTTCCTCTGAAATCAGTGGCCCTATGTGGAGATACGTGTAACATTAGTGGTAGTTCAATAGCTGGAAAAGATTAGCAAGAATGAAAACAATATTTCTCTTGGCAGAAAATTAAAATTACATTTTAATTACTACCACTAAAATTTTATTTTAGTGAAAGTTATACTCAGTTTGTAACTCATGGGGCCACTGTGTACTTTATAGTTAGTTTAGTCTCCAAATTTGTTTGAGTTTTGACTATTTTATCTTGAATGTCTTTGTTGTTATGATATATTCAATGGGAGGTAAAAAACTGACTTCTCTGTTTTTATTTCAAGAATTAAAATAAAGAACTTACAAAACAATTCTATTTCTTTCAGAAGTCATTTTCCTTTCTGTCATTAACAACAATCAATTTAAATTATAGATCCATCTAGAAAATTCATATCCTCTTTTTACATGACTAGATCCTATGCACATTTTTAACCATAGTAGCAGAAAATTAGGTTAATCATGAACACAATTAATGTACCACATTAGTAAGGCTTTGGGTAATTTTTATTCTATTGAAAACAATTATTTTTCATTCTTAAATATATTGAGTCATTAAATTTTAAAATGGACTTATCTTTTTAAAATATTACACTTCCAGAAATCTTTAACGAATAGTTATCAAAATCTTGGTAAATAAAAGCAACACAGTAATTTCTCTGCACACATTTTGAGTAAATATTTATACATGTGCATTCATTTTTCATTAATATTTTCTTAATTTATTCATAAAGAATGGTGATTTAAATGCATTTTATTTCTATAAATGTTATGAAAAACTTCTTATCCATTGTTTTATTGTTTATTTTGAAACAGCTGCAGTCTAATGTTCCATGCCTAAAGTCCAGTAATACAGGCGTGATTCACCAAGTTCTATATAGATTCAAGTTTTAGGTGAACACAAATTTTAAAAATCAGTGTAGGTGACAGAATCATCTAGTTAAGATGCTTATCTTCATCTTTCTCCCTCATTTTCATGAGACAGATTTACTTCAGTAAGATTTTAATTACATCTGCCAGAATGAACAGAACTCAGGTTGCAGTAAATCTGCTTTAGAACTTTGTTTCAAAAAAAAAAAATAAAAGAATGGTAAGCACATGATAGATAAATACTAAAGGAACTCATTATTTCACCAGTTAGCTGCAACCTGCTTTGCTCTGCTGCTCGACTTTCAAGAGGTTATTTTTCTTACTCATTTTAAACTTTATTCTGAAATATGATTTTTTCTCCCACAGGCATTTTGCCAAACCTTAATAAATTTAGTGAGGTCTGACAAGTCTGTTTATATTTTTGTGAACTATGAAGATCAGGGGTTCCTGGAGTAGATGTGAAAGAGTGTAAGGTGTCATTTTGTTAATTTAAAACACATTATTGGACAGTTATTCCTGATCCTAACGGTATCATAATTAAATTTTATTCCAGTTAAAAAACAGGATCTTTAGTTTTAGATGTGGGTGAATATTTCAAAGGCTTTTCTTTGTGATTTATGAATACTTTTTGCATAGTTGTTTTAATTTTTGTGTTCCAAACAGCATTTACTTAATGATATGCATTTTCCCTAATTATGGTGGATTTCAATTTTGAACAAAAGATAAAAATTCTAACACCAAATATTTATCTGTAAATATTACATAAATCATATGTAAATATATGAGCTGATATAACCTTATAAGCATGAGTTAAAGCATGGATTACATGGGAAAATAACCGTTTAAAATTACTGCATTTATGAGGATTTATTATGTGGGAATAGTTTTACTACATCGTTTTAATACTCCTATAAAATATATTTATGTACATTTTATATTTTATTGTTCCTAAATATCCATGAAGTATGTGAATATTCACAAGGCTGCTTGAAGAAGTGATACTGAGTGGGCACTGAGAGACCACAGTGAACAAAATGTGGAGAAGGAAAATTTGCATCTGGATAGAACTGGTATGCTTTGATCCCTACAGTATCCATCTCCTGGGGTTGTTAGGAGGGTTAAATGGTATGTTGTTATACAAAATTCTTTCCCAGTTCTGGGCACATAATAGTTTGTCAATAGATGGCAGAGTCTACATTATAAGAATTGAATCCAATTGACATCTCTTTAGTTTTTAATTCATGAATAGAGTTAATCTGAGTTTCACTCTGTGTGGATTGGTTCATGTTTATGGCATTCCCTTCTCCTCTGGACTTGGTGATTTACGAGGGCAGTTGAACTTAAGAAAAAGCTGAAGTGAGTGTTTGAAAGGATTGGAATAAGGTGCACTGCTTAAAGAAGCAGTACACATCTTTATGTGTTTGAATGGGAGTAGTTTTATTTTTCTGGCTCCGGGAGGCAGAATCAGGACCAAATACATGAAAGTTATAAATGGTAGACTTCAGATCAAGATGAAAGAGAATTATCTAATGGTGCAAATGCTCAACAACAGACAGAGCTACCTAAAATGATGGTGGAGTTCTTGTCTTTGAAGAAGTAAGAGGGGATGAATGACTACTAGTTGAAGGTGTCGCTTGCAACAATGGGTAATTGGGATTTTGGAATCGATATTTTATTTCAATATCGAAGAAGCCTGTAACCGCTAATAGGGTTCAGAAAAAATGGAAAGTTATATGGACGTACACAGGAATGGGGCAGTCCTGAGTAATGATTACGAGAAATAACTAATCCCACTGCCATCCACCAGATGGAGAAATCAGTTATATTAATGGACAGGTTTCTCCCCATTTTCCACATTTAATTCAAGTTCAAATTAGAGGAAACCCTTTATCCCTTGTCCTTAGACAAGCGTGCAGTATATTACTCTTTTTGTTTTGTTTTGCTTTGTTTTGATAGAGGCTAGTAATGTAGCCTTCAGAAGCAGAATGCTTGGGTACAAATCCTATATCTGCCATATACTAGTTGTACATAGTAAAACTCAGACCCTCATCTGTAAAGTGGAGATAATAATAGTACCTATCCAGATGTCTGTTGTGATTTTTTAAAAATATCTTCTATATTTTTCAAACATACTATTTCACATAACTCTGTGCCTTATACTTTTTTTTAAAAAAATAATTAATTTACTTTGGCTGCCTTGGGTCTTCGTTGCTGCAGGCAGGCGTTCTCTAGGTTTGGCGAGCGGGGGCTACTCTTCGTTGCAGTGCGCAGGCTTCTCATTGTGGTGGCTTCTCTTGCTGTGGAGCACGGGCTCTAAGCATGCGGGCTTCAGTAGTTGTGGCTCGCGGGCTCTAGAGCGCAGGCTCAGTAGTTGTGGCGCCCCGGCTTAGTTGCTCCGCGGCATGTGGGATCTTCCCAGGTCAGGGCTCGAACCCATGTCCCCTGGATTGGCAGGCAGATCCTAAACCACTGCGCCACCAGGGAAGCCCCTGTTGTGATGATTTTTTAAATTATTTTGTCTCATATTATTTTTTCCACATCTTTATTTGAGTATAATTGCTTTACAATGTTGTGTTAGTTTCTGCTGTACAACAAAGTGAAACAGCTGTGTTTTGAATAGTGCTCCCATAAATGTTTATTATTATTTATGATCTGGAGTTAATACGTTTAACTTATGGCAAAATTAATAAGGGAGATAACCTGGTGATTTCCCATGCACATTTCTTAAATTAATGAAAATGCCATGTCTAGTTATTTTTAAATTAGAAAATACAGTGAAAATATTAAGGCTGCAGAAACTGGAAATGGATGGATAGTACTGACTAGCCATCATCATGACCAAAAACTATGATAAGTGAGGAAGAAAGGAAGAGAATAAACCCAGTTCTACTTGCTTACTCAACAGTTTAAAAATCACAGGAAATGTAATACAAAGAATGGAAACACAAAATGAAATGTAAAAATACATGAAATAATGTAATATATCTCTAGTGGCTCTCTAAGGTTATCATTGTTAGGCTTATTGGTAGAAGATAACTCATCCTTTGGACGGGGATCATATCTCCTTTCCTTTGTATGGTCTCATATCTATTAGCACATTGGGCAGTCAAAATTATTAACGTTATTTCCCAGCAGGTGCAAGAATTGGAGTAGGTTTTGACATATGATTTTATGTTTGTAGTAAGATGTGTAAATACAACAGTCATCCAAGAAACTGTAAATGGGTTGGAGGGGATAAAAATACTTTCAATTACCCACTTCACACCCATAGGTCCTAGAGTATGTGGCCAGGCTTTTTAGCAAAATCCATCTGTGTTTGACAGACTTTGTGTAATTCCTATAACTATTTTTCTGCTCCTTTTTAATAAATTATTTGGCTTTTTCTTTGCACTGCTAAGTCAATTTTTCAGTTACTTTTGCACAAGAACTTTGGATTTACATCCCAGAGGAGGCTCTGGGAAGTTTTAGGGTATCAGATAAACTTGGACTGGAGGAGTGCCAGACATATAAAAGAGTCTCCAACAAGGATAATACTAGTTGTAAAATCCTCCTTCCTTAGGAATCTGAATAGATAAAGGAAAAGATAGTTTTGCAACTTCCCCTTTCAAACATACAGATCTCTGTCTTTCAAAACAGCAGTATTGTTTGCTAATCTTCCTGCACTGTCAAGTGTGATTTTTTTGGGCTTTCTCCTGATTACTTGAATAGACAGCACATTGCAAAATGTCTCTCTCAGAGAGTAGTTAGTGCATTATTGCACAGGGCAAGGCAGAAACCACTATGAGGTTAAGATTGCCATCACAGACTGGTTAGTACAGATGGTTTTTTTTTTTTTTTTAAACTTCCATATTATATCATTCAATCAGGACTTCTTGAATACTTACTAAGTGAAAATACATATGAAGTGGAAGCATCTTTCCAAATTACCTTTCCAAAGCTAATTTGGAAAGATACAAGGAAACATAAGGCTTAACTCCTACCTTTAAAGAGTTTACAAACTACTCAGGGAGGTTAGACATACACATATGTATTAGTTTTTATTGTTGTTGTAACCAGTTACTACAAACCTGGTGGCTTAAACAATAAAATTAATTACCTTAGTGTAAGTCAGAAGTCTGACATGGGTTTCGCTAGGATAAAATCAAGATAACAACAGGGCGATGTTCTTTCTGGGGGTTCTAGGGGAGAATCTGTTTCCTTGCCTTTTTCAGCTTCAAGAGGCTACCCCAATTCCTTAGCTTGTGTCCCCTTTCCTTCATCTTCAAAGTCAGCAATTTGTACTTCTCTGACTCTTTATCAGTCATCATGGCTCTCTCTCTGAAATAGCTGGGAAAGTTTTTCTGATTTAAAGGACATTTGTGATGAGATAGCACCCACTTTGATAACCAAACATAATCTCCCATCAAAAGATCCTTAACCTTAATCACATATGCAAAGTTTCTTTTTCTCTTTTGCTATGTATATTCATTGGGTTGATGGGTTAGGACACAGACATCTTTGGGAGCAATTCTTCTGCCTACCACAACATGTGCAATCACTGTGGCATCTTTAGCACCTAGCAGAGTGCTCCATAAATGTTTTGAATCAATGAATGGAAAGATTTATAAAGCAATATATTAAAGATACAAGGAAAGTGTGTTTTGGGTTTTGGAAACAGATATCACTTGTACATAAATTTACAAGACCTGGCTATGGCTACAGAAATATATAGTTGTTTGAAGGAAAAGATTTCAAGTCAAAAGATTCAAAGATATCTATTTAGAATTTATTATAAGTACATGCTTATAGATATGTCATTGGATGTTGTCAAATTATCAAAAATAAATCTAATTTGATGCATGTAAATAGTTCCTAAGTTTTGCTATTACAAATCATGTACTATTAAGATAGTATTTATTAGAGCTGAAACCAATCTCAATAGAGCATCAACGGACATAGACCTTGGGTTTTGCCTTAAATCAATGTCTAAAGATGTATGTCAGAGAACAGGGGATATTTGAGTGTTCTACAGAAGTAGAACTTTGCTTTCACTTTAAATTTCTTTTTTGTAAAGAGCAGACTTTGGGTCACTTAAAAATCTAGCGGTCTACTAAACGGTAAACTGGCTTTCCTTAGAGGAGTTTATGGTAGTTTTGACCAATAGATTTTATTTATGCACTCATGTGTGTATCTGTAAGCCTATGTGCATAAAATTAAATGGTGAATTTACTACTATTTTGTTATGCTGTTTGAAGACAAACATCAAAAATTTTGGATACGTTAGGTGAAAATTCATAAAGCTTATTCAGAATCTAAATAGTTTTTGGTACTCACTAAGATATTCCAGACAGTGCTGTAGGCTCTAACTGGCAAGGTGGACAATATCTATTCAACCATTTCCTCTGCAGACTTGAATGTAAAATGAGTGGGTAGCTTGAGTTACTTGGAAATAGGAAAAAAGCAGTGAACGTTTTAGCATTGAGAAAGGGAGTTGATAAGAATCTTTTGGATAAAACATGCTGGCATTTAATACCTTTTTTACTGATTTAATGGAACAGAACACAAATACTGTTAGTTTCTTGATGCTGTATTTCCTTTAAGTAACTTCAAGGAATTTATTTTAATGACATTTATCCAAGCAAGATGCCAATGCAAAGCTGAGCATGCCCCAAACTTTTTACATTTTAAATTACCAAATTATTTTACTTATATTTAATTTTCACTCACATTACTTTATAATATGGAATTCTGTGGCTCTTTCTACTTCCCTAGGTTAGTTAATACATGGATACATATGGAAAACTTAAATTCATATTTAGTGCCACTTAAAATTTATCACAAAATATTAACAGACACTTCGGATTAAATAACTGTTAAATACTAGGGGTTTTCCTAACATCATCATGCCAAGAACATGTCTTCCCACTGAATTTTAATTTAGGTATTTTCTGTTTGAGATATTAAATGACAAGAGCGTCTAAAAGGACAATAATAATTAAAATTGTATTGCATTCCTAAATATTTCCCATGTGCTTTGTATGACTATTCGCTAATCACTATGTTACCAAGGCTACTGCCCCAGCATCATACCCCTGCCTCTCCCTTGAATGGAAACCAATCACTCTTACCTAAATTTCAAGAGGAAGCTGCAAAGAGAAAACAACAAGAACTGGTTAGAACCAACTAGGCCCAAGATGGTGGAAGACTTGACTTCCAGCAGTCCTTGAGCCTCATACACTCATTGTAACACATTAGCATGCTAAATGACACATCCGCCAGCGCCATGACAGTTGACAATTGCTATGACAACAACCAGAAAAGCCCAAGCAAGGACTGAAAAGGAGGGTTGCATCAGTTCCGGGTCCAAACCACACCCATGTGAATAAGTCATGACTATTCCTTCCAATTTTTCCTTTTCCCCACCCTTTACCTCAACCCTCCTATAAATTTGGTGTCTCTGCCCAAATTGGGTTGAGAAGTTGATTTGTGAACTAAGTTCTTGCTTTTCAATTCTTTGGGCATCGAATAAAGCTTGTGCTGTTTTAGTCTCAGCATCAGCTTCATTATTGGCTATGCAAATCCAATTGGAAAAAGAACCTCCCTGGCTGAGACAAGGAGGTCTAGGCTGCGGCTAGGGCCCCGGCGTGGGGGCCAGTCAACCAATTCAGCAACAATTACTATAATTAATAATTATAAAATAAATATAATTATAAATAATTGTTACAAGAAGCTGTCCTCTCCCTGGACCCACAGATCAGGCATCGAGAGATTTTTACTCTCTGACAGGCAGAGTCCATGTTCCTACTCAGCCCTGAAACAGCTACAGAAGACAGACCGTTGCCCCTCTGCTTCCCATAAGATTATGGGAGTAAAATCTCTGAGCTGGGAATGAGACAGGAGGGAAGGGGGCAGGGCACAACTATTAGCCATTGAGGATAAGACAAAAACTGGTTAGAACAAACTAGGCCCAAGATGGCAGAAGATATGACTTCCAGTAGACCTTGAGCATCATTATATGCTCATTGTAATATATTAGCATGCTAAATGACACACCAACAGGCGCCAGGACAGTTCTGAGGCCGACCATAAAAGGCCAAAAATTGAGGGGACTTCCCTGGTGGTCCAGTGGGTAAGACTCCGCGTTGCCAATGCAGAGGGCCCGGGTTCCATCCCCGGTCAGGGAACTAGATCCCACACACATGTCGCAACTAAAGATCCCACATGCTGCAAGTGAGACCTGGCACAGCCTAAATACATAAATAAATATTTAAAAAATTAAAAAAAAAAAAAAAAAGGAGGTGGAGAGGAACATGGGTTAAAGGCCTATGAAGCACCTCAGGGTCTTGTAAAACTGAGCAATGACCCAATTCCTGGAAATTTCCTCCCCTTCCCCAAAATGGCTGGAATAATCCTCTCTCTCATTAGCCTATGAAATTACCCAGCCTGTAAAAACTAACCACCCCATATTTCGGGGACTCTTGCCTTCTGAGATGGCCCACCCACTATCTATGAAGTGTGTATCTCCCTGAATAAACTTGCTTTCACTTAAAAAAATTATTACAACCCTAATTTTAATCAGTTTGCCAATGAATAGAGTGAATTAATTTTTCCAGGTTTGCTCAGTAAGTGAAATAATTAGGACTTGAACTAGCTAGTCTTGACTTTGCACTCTTTGCATACATTAAGAAAGAATTAAATAAATCCATAATAAGGAATGTTAAATTGTAGGGCCTTAAGGTTATATATTGTATAGAAATCCTGAATTAAAAATTAAGCAAGACACTGTTTTTTTTCTGATAATTAACTTGTCAGATGATGCAGAATAACCATAACATGAAATAGCACTTCGGAGAGTTAGGAAGTTGTTTCTGAGCAAAAAGTTAGGGAGAAAAAAACCAAAACAAAACCTAAAACCTGGAAAAAATATTAGTATACCTTTAAACACAAGAAATGTTACGATAAATATAGTGTTTTGGGGTTGGATAGAATAGCTAAAGAAATTATTTTATTTACTTTTAAAAGGAGGTTACAACCTCTCTTATTCATAAAAATAAAAAATAAAAGTTTAAGATAGCTATAATCGAGTGTTCTCCATTGTGGGTGTCCTGCTAAATGTCATCACCTATTGAATAAATGAGGTGGAATTCTGTTTTAGAGTTTCAGGGTGAGAACACTTGGTTCATTCTAGAGTTATTTTTCTCCCGTCATTCAGGATTAGATTAAAGCATCCAGCAACATACTTCATCTGTCCTTTAAGGCTGGCATTTTACATAAGTTTGTTATTTTCCCCTAATATTGTGAATTGAAACAGCATATAAATTTAGCAATTAAAAAAAAAAGTTTCAGGAACCATGAATTTGCCTCCTCATATTCAATGCTGCATTGCCAGTAAAAAGTGATGTTTCTGATGGATTTGGCTCTATAAAGTCTCCAGGGGTCCAGTGAGTACAAATAGTCCCAAACTTGAAAGGGGTAAGAAGTCAGCCAAGGACCCTACCGTTTAGAGTAAGGAGTCCCAGGCTCATAGATTAGGAATTTAAGGGTAAGCTTGCTTAACAACCTAAACCCCATTGCCTTACAAACAAACTAGATAGAAATTCAGTCATTTAAAAAAATTACCAAGGTTATTATGTTATATGGGACCATGCTATCATAGCATTAGTTAAATAGCTCTTTAAGTAACTCATAAGTAGGGCCACTAGACCAGATGAGCTATGTACAGTATATAATATTATAAGGAAAAAACACTCCCCCCCCGCACCCCCCAACACACATACGTCCACATTCATGTGAAAGCAGTACTCAACCAGGCGAAGCCTTTTTCTCTCAAGTTTGAAATATAATTCCTGGTATTGAGTGCCATCTGGTAAACGGAGTTGCCCTCAGATATCCCCAAGACCACAATAAACATGCAACATGTATATATAATAAAAAGGAAACCTCAATTTTATTGTGTGGCTTTTTAGATGTAAAAAATAAATGGATCAAACAGTCGCTTTGAAAAATTCCTTATTGTGAATATTTGTTTTCTTATACTAATGATTTTATCACTGTGGGATTCTAAACTCAGAAAAAAGACATGATTCCCTAAATTCATACATTTTACTAATACGTCAGTGTCCAAGGTACCAGGTGTGGAATACTTAGGCTTCATAAGTTTGGGGGCACTCCACATTTAACAAAGCAGCCAACACCTGGAAATACATAACAGCTGGCCTCTAAGCGCAAGGTGATAAGTGTTAGTTAACTAGGCCCCCTGGATTCAAAGAATGGCCCCTCGTGGCTCAAAAAAGAAAACTGAAAATGCAGCATCATAGTTTAGTTTTAGCTCAGATTTCCTGGCGTTCTCAATGCCTATCTTCTCTTTACTCCCCAAAGGCAAGGAATAGCTCTAATCATGACTGTCCTTTTGGTTTTAGAAGAATTTTTTCTAACATACCCTGCCATTGCTTTATAGACATTAATGAACTGCATGAAGAAAAATGAAGATTTCTGCTTAAGTATGTATGACACATTTCTACAGAAAAAATAACCCTGCTTTTTCACACACTTGACCATTCCTACCTTGTGATGATGTTACTGTCATTTTCCTGGATGTTGCCTTGTGGTCTTACCACAAATTCTGCAGCAGATTTCCTGGGAGTGTGGCAAAAGTCAGGGGTAAGGGTTGAGCCTATGATTTGATTGAGTAAACATTAACCTTTTTAGTGGTAAATCAATGTTGAATTAACTTTAAAAACCTTACGTTACATCTATAATGCATCCTAAAGTCCTGCCAGCCGTTTTCAATTAGGTCATTTTTTAAAAAAATGTAATAGAAAAAGACCTACCACCTTCCCAGAGACCCTATACTTGAATGTATGGGTTGTATCACATTCCTTAGTAGACAGGTGTTTTGTTAAAAATACCTATTTTAAAAACTTTTTCTCATGACAAATTTTTCTGTGCTTGGTCTGTCCTGTGCGCCTGACATATCCTCCGAACAATGACCTGTCTTCTGTTCAAAAGACAAAGTAATTTGGAGTCCTGTTATACTTGTTCAAACTATGTAAAATACTAATAGAAAGGAAGTTGGGGGATTTCAAAGTAAATGTCACCAACGTACAGATTAATTTTTAGTATTCTTTTTCTTTCATCTTTAACAGCCATTGTTTTGCTCTACCCCTCTGCTTGAGCCTACAATCACATTAAAAGGACATTTAAATGACATCTTAGACTAGATAAACATTATCTAATAGAACTTTCTGCAATGATGGAAATATTCCGTATCTGCATTGTTCATGATGGGAGCGACATACATTTGACGGTTAAGTATTTGAAACATTGATAGTGCAACTTTGAAAGTTTAGTTTTAATTTTACTTAAGTTTTTACATAGCCACATATGGCTTGTGGCTAACATGCTGACAGCACAGGGTGAGGTTTTTACGTGGCCATTGTACCCTGTCTTGAAGAAATTTTCAAATAAACATGCTATCATGCCTACTTTTATCATATTGTTTTCAGATTCTGCTTCACTTATTTATAAATGTTTTCTATCTGCTCCAAAGTTTTAGTTGAACTAGTACTCAGTGTTAGACATTAGACACTTTTAAATTTTGTTTTCTGAACAGCAATTACCCAATAAACATTTTCTATCCCTAGAACATATACTCCTTCACTAGGAGCTACTGTTAAAGGTACCTGTGTCTTAGTCTTTTTGAGCAGCTACAACAAAACATCACAGAGTAGGTGGGTGATAAAGAGCAGAAATTTATTTCCCACAGTTCTGGAGGCTGGAATTTCAAGATCACAGCACCAGCAGATTTGGTGTCTAGTGAAGGCCTACTTTCTGGTTCATAGATGGTGCCTTCTTGCTGTGTCCTCACATGGTGGAAGAGGCAAGGAATCTCTCTGGAGTCTCTTTTATAAAGGCACTAATCCCTTTCCCAAAGCACCTCCCAAAGACTCTACCTAATACTACCTAATACTATCATCTTTGGGAGTTAAGATTTCAATATTTGAATTTTTGGGGGGACACAAACATTCAGACGGTAGCACCTTGGATATAAGTCAAGGCAAATTAATGTGTCGACTAACACTTTATGTACATGCTCTGAAATGAGCTGTATTATCTAAAGGAAATCAATACAAATCATAATGAATTTTGCAATATTTCCTACATTAAAGGTAATCAACACAATTGTTTAGTGGTGAGGCCTACAGATGAAAAATTACCATTTAGAGGGTGGAACAAATAAGTAGGGAAAGAATGAGAAGATATGGTTGCATGGGAAAGATAAGCCATCTCAAAGATGACACAGGTACTTTCTTTCTTACATTGAAGGCAAGAATTGCATAAAAGTATAGTGACCACTAAAGAATTCATATAAGTAGAATAATGAAATTTTAAAGCTAGGAAGAAGGTTGGAAATCGTTCAGTCTGGATCTGTCCATGTGGCATAGTATTTGATAGCAGTGACTTGACACCTGGATAGCTGTGGCTTAGAATCGCATGCTATTGGCAATTTAACCTAAAGCGAGTTACTTATGATCTCTAAATCTCAGTTTTTTAAATCTGTAAATCAGAGACAATAATAATACTTACCTCTTATACTTATATAGCTTCTGTTCAGGGGTGGGTGGGTAAGTGAGATAACACATTTGAAATGCTGAGCCAAGTATCAATACCTGCTACAGAGTATCCCACTTTAGTGGTAGGGAAACTGAGTTTTAGGGAGGTTAATTAACTTTCTCAATTGTAACTGGGATTTGAAACCAGGCATATGACTAAACTGAGTCTACAGGAGTAGCAGTAGCAAACAGAATGGTATCACGTATGTGCCAATCACTTAATAAATGAAACGACTAGTCCAAGAGTGCAGAACTCATTAGTGGTCTGCAGAGCACAAAGTCCTATCAGTTTCACTCTGATGTAAATGCAAACATCACTGGTGCTTGAGAAACAGGAGGCTTTTGACGACAAGGACCTTCCTTTTCTTTTTGGGGGGGAACCAAGTGCAGGCTTTAAAAAAAACTACAGGGGCGTACATTTTTCCATTCAATCAATCCAGTTTACATGGAATACTAGAGACCTTAAACTTATGAAAGATTTAAAATGATATTATATGGGCAATGAATATCCATCCTGTATTTAAGTAATTACACAAATTATAGCATTTAAAGTATTCTCCTTATATTTTGTTTCATCAAAAATTTTTCAGAAACAGTTTTGGGGATTTACACAGTTTAACACCTAAGGAGTATAAATGTAAGAGCAGGGCATGGGGAAAACATCATTATTATAATTTAGAAAGAAAAAGTATTATCAAGACAAAGTAAAATAACAGCACAATTCATTATTTTATTTGTGTAATTTATCATAGTTTTGGGAAATTTTAAATTGTTTATATTTTGGTTTGTTTTGTAAATTATTATTAAGCATCTCCTATGTTTGGTCTTAGGCTAATTTTAGTGATTATAATCTTGTACAAAAGACATGTGGTTCTTCTTATGAGGTTTACAGAAGTTAACCCCATCCTATGGGTTGTGACCAACAATGTTCAACTCTCCCACCTGAGTCTTTATTCCTTTGGGATCTTGAACAAGTTATTTAATAATAATAATAATTTACTTAAGTTTCCTCAACTATAAAGTGGGAATTATAATAATTCTTTTTAATGTAGGTTTATTGTAAGGATTAAATAAGAATCTTTTTAAGAGTACTTGGTACAATGCTTAGCATACACTAAAAACTCAATGCATATTAGCTGTCATTTCAATATAGATAAACCAAATAACCTGTCAAAATAGAAATATAAGTAAATAATTCTAAATAAGGTTAAGCATTTATTATATTTAATGTGCCAATAAAAAATTGTGAAAATATGTGACCTGTTAAATAAGTTTATTCAATGTCTTTTCAGTGCCCTGAATCTCTTATCCAGGATAGATTTTGCCCCAAGCTATAATGATAATTGCAATTATGCTTATGGCCCTGATTCTGTTTTCTCTGAGAAAGAGAAAACAAATAGAAAGACTGGTCTTCATTCTTTACCTATAAGAATTTACTTACAGAAAAATCTAGCTTCTTTAAAAGGCGTCTGAATCCCTAGTAAAGCACAGGAGATACCATGGGGCAATTCAGAATCATGGTCACGCAATATACTGAAATTGAGCATTGTAATAGAAAGTGAAAAGGAAAGTAAAATAGGCTGACGAATGATTTTTAAGTTTGCTTGGTTTTGTTTCTATAAGGAGAAAATGATCAAAGAGAAGGATTAACAATAGGAAAAGGTAAGATGAAGTGGATTCCTCAAAACTAGTTCTTAATCACTAGCTTCTCTAGCTCTCCCCCAACCTAACGTTCTTTCTGGAGGTGGGGGTGGACTGAACTGGAGGATGAGTGAGCACTGTGCAGGGAAGGCTGTCTGTGGATGGTTTTAATTTCGCCCACTACCATCTCTGTACAGCTGCACACTGCTCCAGAGACATTCCACATTATGCCCACTTTCCTTTCTTCTGTGGACGGAGACACTGTTCCTACCTGTACCCATTTCAGAGATACACAGGGGCAACTATCCTCCCAAATCCATTAAAAATAAAGCAAGCTCTTACCTAAAGTAATCAAAGCATCACCTCAAGGTGCAAAGACAAATCTCTAGATAACAAGTGTCTGTCCCTTATCTCCACCGCCACCCCAGTGCAAGCTCCTCCTCTCTCCGCTTAGATTTAGGGAGGCTGCTGAGCGCATGCAGGTGGGATGGAGCTAGAGAAGAGAGGGGTATGAATTATTTATGAATTCAGCCCCCTTAAGAGATTTCCAGTGAAAGTCAGTCTTAGAAGTTACCCACATGTGTGAGTGTGTATGTGCGTGTGTGCACAAGGACATCTAATCCATGCCATATTTATCTGTCAGGGAGAGGCAGTGGGTGATCCCAATGTCTTAGACGTTTTAAGAAGAGTACATGACCAGATTTTATCACAGACCCCAAATCAGACACATTTCTTCTATGTGCTTTTGGTACCTTTGTGGTGACTGGGGAGCTTAGCTCAGCTTCTGAAAAAAGCTACCTGCTTTGAGCCCATTGGGCAGGGGCAATTTTCCTGCCTGACAATGTGGGTGCTTTTGTTTTGCTTGTTTATTTATTTTTACCCCACAATAACATACCCTTTTCTCACCGGACCTCTTGCTACCTGGGCTGGACCTGTCTGCGCTCTGCCTGCCAGCCTGCCTCCCCGCTCCTTCCCAGGCTCTGACCACCTGGGGAGCCTGTGTCTGTGTTTGGAATCCCTGGATTGCTCCAGTAGTGAAACGAGAGAGATTAGGAGCTGACGCACATTTGACAGAAAGGCAGTGCTTTGCTTTCTTATGCTGCTTCCCCTTCCTCTTTTCCCAAATAGAGATGTAAACACGTGTATTTTCCTGTTTTAAATTTAGCGAATTGGTCCTCTGCCTGTGCCTTGATTTAGCTACTGGGCTGAGCCTTGCAGCTCCTTTCCCTGCTCGGATAGGAGCCACTGGGATCTGGAGCTCCAACTTCCAAATTGAAGCTGGCCTCAGGCCAGGTGACCTTCTCTTTGTAAGTTTCTTTCCTCAGCAGAGTGGGGGTGGGGTCGTGGGGAGCTGGGATCTGTTTGGTGCTGTTGGGGGGTGGGGGGTGGTGAGGAAAGGAGGGGGGTGGAAGAGAGTAAAGGGCTGTTGTTAAACAGTTTCTTACCGTAAGAGGGAGTTCAGACCTAGATCTTTCCAGTTAATCACACAACAAACTTAGCTCATCGCAATAAAAAGCAGCTCAGAGCCGACGGGCTCTTCTAGGCACTGAGTCGGAACAGGATTCTTTCACGCAGGCATCGCCAGTGGGATCCGCCAGCACATCCAGCAGCACCATGTGGGTGACCAAACTTCTGCCAGTCTTACTGCTGCAGCACGTCCTCCTCCACCTCCTGTTTCCCATTGCCATCCCCTATGCAGGTTAGTTTTCTCTTTTCTTCCTTCTTCTTCTTTAACTCTCTCTTGCTAACATTTCCTTTTCCTAATGCTCTCTCTTTACCCGATTCCCAGCATCCTTCCTTAACTCTGTATGTGGTATGGGTTTTTAAAATCTCTCATTCAGCTTTCTTTTGACATTCTCTTTCTGTTTGAAAAGCATTTAAAAAGATACTTAGCATCCCCTCTGTTGTTTCCATCCCCCTCCCCATTGATCCAGCCCCCTCTCACTTAGCCTGATAGTCAGGGATGGTGGGATGGGAGCGAGATGCTAACACTGGCTGAACTTTGCTGGTTTGGATAAATTTAAAGCTGAAGAGAGGGGGGGGGGAAAGTGATGGTCAGTACAGCAGGGACATGTTTTTTTTTTTTCCCAGAGGAGAATTTTCCATGACAATCCACTACCCCACATCACTCAGTCAACATTCAGGGCCAAACTATGACTTAATAATTTTCATTTGGAGAAGGCAGATTAAAGTCTGAGTATATGCATGTTATAAAAATGAAAGAGAAAGCCTCTCTCCTAAGGTCTCATTCTTTCTGGGTATGGATGCCTGCCCTTTTGAAACTGCAGGGCCAAGGAGGCAAAAATTGTGTGACTCTGATTATAGCTGTAGAAATGCTCCTTTCAGTCTCCCATTTTCTCCCCAGAATTTACAGGTTGGGAAGGAGTTGCTTGGGAGTTCATATTGCCTGGAAGTTTACAGGTTTCATTTGCTGCTTTGGGAAGTTTTCTGTTGTTATCAGGGCAAGAGGAAACATCTGTATTTGGTTGTGTTATCATTGTCGTGGCTGGGATGCCAACGGGAGAAGGTAGTGAGCATCATAGGTGGGCACAGGGGAATAAAAGAATGGAATAAATGCCCAGACAGTAGACATAGTTTTTTTAAATAAGACAGAGAAATATCTCAGTTATATCTTTTGAGATAAGTTAAATATGACATTTATCAGACCTCCAATCTAGTTTCCAATGTAATACAAAGGTTGAAAACACCAAGAATTTGCAAAATGACGAGGAAAATCAGTCCCACCTGGCTTTCTTCGATTTTGTGATGTCCCTTTTGGAAAACAACGCTGTGTGGGAAGTGTCAGTTCGAGAACATTTATGTTAGATTTCTGAAGAGGTGAAAAAAAAAAAGTTCAATCTAGCAGGTTATCACCTTTGAGATGGGTCATGTTAAAATTGATTCTTATATGACATTGCTGCTTTGTGGGATTTTGAGTATAAATTGAAATGACAGCTAATATTTTGAGGAGTTTCATTTTCAAAGATCAAAATGTTGATGGGCTGAAGTAGAATATGGTTACCTGGAATCATCTGTGCTTATGCATGGGGAACACAGTGTGGAAAACCCAAACAGTAGATCAACCATAGACAATGTCTATTTGTTTTTGGCATGCATTGCGAAGTTTTGGCAGGAGATATATACATTTGTAATTATATTTCATTTTGGCTAATGTTGAAATGACTGCGTTTCCTGAGGATAGGGGGAATGCAGCCCAAGAGTATGCCGCAGGCAAGGAGAGGCCAGTTGGGAATTACAAGTAATAGAATAATTCCTAAAGTGGATAATGCTAAAATTGTTAACAAAATAGGGTCTGCCTTTGTCTGGGTGGCAACTTGATTTTGATAGTTTTTTTAAAAAATTACATTCCTCAAAGTGGAAAACATGGATAGTCCTCTTAGAACATATAAAGAAAGTCTGTTCTTTTTTATATCATCTAACATTGAACATTTAGAATTTTGTTGTTACTTGCTTAGGTTATACTTTTTGATTTAGCTTATGAGTCTGCTTTTTTACCTATTGTGAAATAAGACAATATTTGAAAAGAAGTGGATACTATAATGAGGTGACAACCAGTTATGAGCAGAATATATTATGGAGATATTTTTAGAGAAGTTTCAAAAAACTTAAAGAAATGTTCAATATAATAGACCCAAGCCATCTTTATAGGAATTGGTTTACATAGGATTATTCTCTATCCACTCCCACCTACACTGGATACAAATATTCAATCCCCTCTAACAACAAGAACAAAACATTAAATGAGCACCTACTATCAAGGAGCCTGTGGGAGATGTACAGATGAACAAGCGAGAAAGAAACCTACATTTGTTTTTTTTGTTTTGTTTTGTTTCTTTTACTGACTCTGCACCCCAATACCTTCATTTTTCTTTTAACATTTTATTGGCATAGGCGTATAATTGCTTTACAATGGTGTGTTAGTTTCTGCTTTATAACAAAGTGAATCAGATATACATATACATATATCTCCATATCTCCTCCCTCTTGCATCTCCCTCCTACCCTCCCTATCCCACCCTTCTAGGTGGACACAAAGCACGGAGCTGATCTCCCTGTGCTATGCGGCTGCTTCCCACTAGCTATATATTTTACGTTTGGTAGTGTATATATGTCCATGCCACTCTCTCACTTTATCCCAGCTTACCCTTCCCCCTCCCCGTGTCCTCAAGTACATTCTCTACGTCTGCGTCTTTATTCCTGTCCTGCCCCTAGGTTCTTCAGGACCATTTTTTTTTTTTTTTTAGATTCCATATATATGTGTTAGCATACGGTATTTGTTTTTCTCTTTCTGACTTACTTCACTCTGTACGGCAGACTCTAGGTTCATCTACCTCACTACAAATAACTCAATTTCATTTCTTTTTATGGCTGAGTAATATTCCATTGTATATATGTGCCACATCTTCTTTATCCATTCATCTGTCAATGGACACTTAGCTTGCTTCCATGTCCTGGCTATGGTAAATAGTGCTGCAATGAACATTTTGGTACATGACTCTTTTTGAATTATGGTCTTCTCAGGGTATATGCCCAGTAGTGGGATTTCTGGGTCATATGATAGCTCTATTTTTAGTTTTTTGAGGAACCTGCATACTGTTCTCCATAGTAGCTGCATCAATTAACATTCCCACCAACAGTGCAAAAGGGTACCCTGTTCACCACACCCTCTCCAGCATTTATTGTTTGTAGATTTTTTGATGATGAAACCTACATTTGTTGAGCGACTGTTATGGACCAAGTTCTAAAACAAAGCTTATTTAATTCTAATAAGATTGGCATTATTGGATTGACTCATCTTACATGAGGAAACTGAAGTTAAAGATCTTAATTTTCTTCTTATTATCTTACATATTGGATAGAGCTGAGATTCCTACCCAAATCTATGTGAATGAAATATGCAATGTGCATTTTTCCCTTTTATTTATATTGAATACAGCAGCGGTGAAATCAACTGAAACTTGCTCTAAAAAATCCATTTTGCTAAGTAATATAAGAACAATTCTGTGTTAGAAGTATTATTATGTTATGGTTGAGAGTTCATTTCTAGCTCAGAAGATCGAACCAGGTTTAGGGAGTATGCAATACTCAAGTTGAGTGTGAAAATACAGGTGGTAGTACGGTCATTACTTAAGTCAGGGGAACACAAAGTGGCTGAAGGTACCGAAGCGAGGACAGGCAATCATGTAGGGCTGGTGTACTGAGTACCTGAGGAGGAGTATGGCCTGGGTTTGGAAAAGTAAGAGAGACTAGCACGTACGCTTGAATATCATGCTAAATTACACTATTTTAAACATTATGGGTCACAGCTGGAAGGTTCTGAGTTGACAAGATACCTGACTGAAGTGTGGTTGTTTTAGTTGGTGTGTGGAGGAGAGCTGCAGGCAGAAACAGACAGTGAAGGAAGAGACCAGGAGGAGGATGAATGAGGAAGTGGCATGGAAGTAGGAGGAGGGAAATATCCAGGGAGGTCCCTATTCTCACACTGAACATCATTTCATTTGTAAATCTTTTTGGAAGAGATACTTATGCTGCTTCTCAAATACCAACATTTGATTTAAATCTGACTTGATCCCTTCCTGACATCTTTATTTATGATATTGTTCCCTTCTCTAAAGAAGGGATGAAAATTGTCCACTTGTGAAACCCAAGTCCTAGATAATAGAAATGAAGATTTGGACTTGTATTTATGATTTTTGCCTTTGGGAAGTAAATCTCCAGTCACCACCATTCCCTTCCATTAATTATTTGTGTACTTTCATCTTAACATCTTGCCACTTCAAGCTGTTAATCACTAATCATGTGGGTAGGTTTCTCAGAATATGTGGAGCCAGATTCCTGCTTCTTTCCACACCCTGCAAATCCTTTCCTTTGCATGATTTTTCTTTGAAGTCAATGGTTAGTCCATACAGAGAAGAAAATATATGAGGTACTGAGAGAAATGAGTGTGAGGCCCAGGGACCAGAGGGAGAAATGTGTCTTTCTTCAAGCACCTTGATACATTTGACCCTACTTTCTGTTTGTAGCTTTTCACTAAGAGCCTAATGATTTCAGTTTTAAAATAGGGACTTTGGTTTCTTCAGGAAATATAGCTACAGAATGTTTTCCCATACTGAGGGAAGAGGGAAAAGGAGTTGCAATTTAAAATATAAGAAAGCATGACAAAGTTGCAGTGATCTCTTACCCTTTGATTTCATTTCAATGTTTTGTTTATAAACTTCAACTAGCAGTCATGCACAAAAAATAGTAGGGAAAAATCTGATCCAAAGATATTTTTGAGTTTCTTCCCAAATTAAGCTTGTTTTTTAACTGTTGTTAAAACAAGCATCAGTTGTTAATACATATGGAAGAGAAAGTTAAAAGTATTTTCAGCAAAGGAATTTTATTTTCAGATGCTGTTTTTTGAATGACTTCTGTTTTGAATTTTTCTTTTATTGAAGAAGGAATTAATTTTATTGATGTGTGGATTACATGACGTACAACTAGCTTGAACTTCGCATTTTTGAATAATTAGTTACTGACCTAATGATATGACTGAATTATAAGGGAAAGCTTCTAAGTCATGAGAAATAAAGAGTGAGAAGGGAATCTTAGTATCTGGTTCTGATTGCCCCTGATTAGATTTGTAGCCCCGACATGCTTTTCTCTCCTATTTATTATCTAGTAAAGGGAAATCATAGATTTATTTGCTTTTCAGGATACTTTTTGATCTTTAGATGAAAGGTAGTGATCGAAAGTTTATCAGCAAGCAAGAGTAGACTATTTTTATGAGGTACAGCCAGGCATTAACACATTTCAATAGGACAGCTGAGGATCTGCAGTATTAAATATAATCAATGATCCCACAGAAACCACTTTTCTCTAGTCATCCTCAGTGCCTTCCTTCATGTTGTATGGTTCTGAGAAAAGAAACCAGAGCATTGACCAGGTATTCTATTTTATTTGGTAATTGGTAAAATACATGTCTGAACTCAATGTTTGTCTTAGACTTTTAAAATTTAGTTTTATGTTCTTCTCTCACACTTAAACATAGGTAATAAATACATAATACATTAGGCCAATTTTAATTCTATACTTTTAGTTAATTGAATTTATTTTATATATGTGTGCATATATACACACATATATATATGTATATACATACACACATATATATACACACACATATATATACATATTATATATATATATACATATATATATATATATATATATACCACAATTTTTCCACTTTGGCAGATAGTTTTTTGAACAGATTTTCTGTGTCCATTAACCACTATTTGTTTCTGAGAAGTATTCCAATTTATACAGGAATTCAGATGATTTTTATGCTGTGAAACATTTCACAGCACCTAAGAAAGAGTGCACTAATGTCAAAAGAAGTGGAAACTCTTAGTGGAGAAACGTATCTCCCATTAACATGGTCCTGTGGCAGAAACCAAAATTTGAAGAGACTAATACCACTTCTTTGCTTGGGAGAATAACGGTTTCTTCTCTTATGCCAGAAATTAAAGGATGAAATTTCAAAAGCAAAACTAAAACTTTGCCTATTCATAACATTTTTAACCCAAATTGATTTCCAAATGATTGTAGTTTAAATAGCTCCTTTTAGTTCACATATAATATAACTTTCATTTTGTAAATTGAGTAATGGGATATTAGCATTTAAGGTAATTAAACAAAGTCACTTGGCAAGTCAATAAGAATGCCAGAATTATCATCAGTCTGCCAACGTTATGCAAGGCATTTGGTCCACACTCAATAAATAACAAGTTGATGGATTATTTGGTTGACTGAATTTCTATGTTAAGATGTCTTTTAAATTATACCTGTTCTACCATAGCCATTCCATCTTATAGGGCAAAGAAAAGTTGAAGAAACGAAAAGAAAAGAAAATGAAAGCATTATTACAGAAATTAGTACCAGTCTTTTGGGGATTGTGTTCTGGAGTTTTATAGAGAACCAAAATTTAGAGGAATTCATGTTTTCTCTTATTTACTGTGGACTTCAGGTTAGGATAGATATTAATGGGTAGCATCTCCATGTTTAATAAAACAACTGGAGCCAGTGGTTGCTGGCAGACTTAAGGGTATGATGGCATTCTTGGTACCTCACTCTGTTAAGCCATATTTCCAAATTTTCTACAGAAAAATTTTCACCCTCTTTTCTTGGCACATTTCACCACATTTAAAGACAAGAAGTGATTTCCTGTTCTGCCATCCAAGTTACTTCTCTACTGATAGCTTTAAGCAAATCTTCAGAAACTGTTTACAAGCCGTTATTTCCACATGCTTTCTTAGCAAGTCTTAGAGAGAGATGGCATCATACGTGTTTAAGAGTGGGGGCTCTGAAGCCAGGCAGCTGGATTTTCAATCAGATCTTCTAAGTCATCAACTTTCCCGTGTCTTGGTTTCATATCTTAAAAATGTACGTATTATTACTGCCTTTGTTATAAGGGTATTCAAATGAATTGGCAGGCAGGGGAGGGGCACAATTATATCCATCCTTGTTCTACAACAGCTGCAGTCTCTTAGACAATTTGATCCTCATTGTGAAGAGATGATTATCATTAGAAACCAGGTAACTTTGGGCAAATTAAGAATGAAGAAGCAAGTTCTTCATATTCTAAAGTTATCCATAAGATTAAGTCTCTTGGGATGTTTTAGCTTTGCTCTTCAGCTTTTTAATAGGAGGCTTCATGCTATCTAGGGGCCTGGTACAATACTTTGATGAAGAAAAATGATATTGCTACATTAAAGGATGAAGTTTTACATACATTTGATTTACAACATTTGGCTTGATTTCAAAACAAACACTTCAGTGATACTGAGAAATAGTGCCCAAAAGCACAGAAAACACTTATGTAGGAAATGAAAGGGCTAGAATATGAATAGTATGAAATACTTTAAAGACCAAGTCAGAAGAATTTACCCAGTGCACCATTTTTAGTGAGAAGTTTCTCACCTGTCATTGACTTGGCTTATCTAATTAGTACTATAATTTACATAAGGACCAATTGTAGAAGGAAATGACAGATTTAATTATAGAGCATGATATGATATGTCCTGGCACTTCCTTTCATACTGTTTGGAGAATACCATGTTATTTATTTCTTAAGAGTGAACTCTGTCCTAATTTTTAAAAGCATCCTTCATTTGAAAGAACGTAGATGAATGACTCTGTATGTGAAGTTATTTTTTCTTCACTGATTAACTATTCCTCTCTTGCTCTTAAGTATCTGAGAGTATCATTACCCACATTACTCCACCCCCCAACCCCTGGAGGTCTGGTATGTTGTCAGATAAAATCATTACCTCGTAGATGATTCTTAGGGATATTTTTTTCTATATGAGCCTTAAAAGCTTTTCCCCTATGTTTTTAAAAAAATATTATTATTAATAGAAGGACAGAAGAAAAGAAGAAACACACTTCATGAATTCAAAAAGTCAGCAAAGACTACTCTAATTAAAGAAGACCCATTACTGAAGATAAAAACAAAAAAAATGAACACTGCAGACCAATGTGCCAATAGATGTATTAGGAATAAAGGACTTCCATTCACTTGCAAGTAAGTTGCTTCATTTCGTTCTTAGAATAATTTTCCAAATATAGCATGGACTCATTATCATCATCTTTTTTGTATTCAATGCAATGTACTCTTAAAATTGTAAGCTTGATTTTAGTTTTAACTCATTGCAACAGCAGACTTAGCTCTATTTGATGGAAATATGAGTAAGGGAGAACACATAAACTGAGATCTTTTAGAATCCACAGTGGCTTTAGTTATGGAATTTATATTTTCTCATCTTATGAACAGTTGAACTTTAGGAACTAAAATTCAATTAGATTAACTTTTTATCTCTCTAATATTTTACAATATTCAGAGTAAACTTTTTTTTTTCTTACAAGAGGAGTGGAGGAATTTTCAGAATAGAAGTTGGCCAACAACCAAAACTTACTGCAACTTGTATCATTGTCTTTAGGGATGTAAATAAAAAACATTGAGATAATTAGTTTAAAAAAACTAGAGGGACTGTTTAAAAGAAGTTAGCGGGTAGTGATGATGAAGTTTTAGGTGAAAAGTGTTGGGGCAATTCAAAGAGGCATGAGGGGACTCAAATGGAGAGTTTTCTTATCTTTTGAAAGTTTCTCTGTGACCTCCCAGGGAAAAATTCCTTACAACTTTGCCAGTATGCCAAAGGATAAAACTTGGAGTTTTGGGCCATGAAGGTGACAATTTCATCTGAATAGTTTTCCAAATTGCCAGAAGAAAATGCATTTCCTAGTTCTTCATAAATATTCCCTCCCCACACTTACTTTCCACCTTTTTATTCCCTATTTCATCCCACTTTAACAGGAGTGCACATGCTATCCTGTCACTTTTGAATTCTACTCTATTACATTGGGGTAGTTAACACATAATGTGAACACAGATTTTAGTAATGTCATGGCAAGAGGTCCTAAATTCGTCTTGCCTTTCTCAGAGAAGTAAGTGTTATGGGCCCGAGGAGAAAGGACATGGTTAGAGGAGCTCTTCAATAGATTTAGCAGGAGGAAAGACTATCTCTTTTCTATTCATTTAGATCTCCTCTGGAAGTATTTTTATAGCCAAACTGCCACTTTCAGGGAGATATTTCCTGGCACTGGGAGTGGGGAATTAACTTTCCAAGTAATTCTTATGATAATTCCTTCTTTCCCTGACTTTCCTAGAAAAGCCTTGAGATTAAAAAAAATAAATTAGAGAAAACTACTCTCAATCAACAACTCAGCTGTGTAGATTTATGGAGATGTTCTTCTGGCAATTGAGGAGGTTGGATTTATTGTATTTTCCCCTTTCAGGGTTAGAAGGGCAGGGCAAAGGGAATGGAAGAACCACATCTCATTGTTGATTTTTAACTTTGAGTTTGAAAATACACTCTTCTGGATCCACAAGTAAGGAAAGTATTGCTAAGCCTCGATTTTCACATTAGTCAGCCTTATGCCTAGAAAAAAACCCAAACAAAACAGCTTTCCCTTTGTTTTATTTAGGAGAAACTAAAATGATTTTGCTGCATTGGAGAACATATGTGAACAGATTAATAAAACTTTACATATCCCATATATATGAGGTTTCATGCTTTTCAACCATATTCTGGTTGAGTTATATTTAGTCTCCAAATTTATGGCAACCTGTGCAGAAAACCACATGTAGTAATACCAATGTACAGCTAAAGTTCTCTGCTCAGAAATGGTGTCATCCTTCACACTTGTGTATCCTAAATATATATACATACTTATTTGGAATCACTAAATACATTTCTTATTCAGAATTGAATGGACATACTTGTGATACGCTGAAAGTAGGTTCTTAATGAATTAAAGATCTTTTTGAGGACTTGTTACATGAACTAGAATCATTGAAAGACAGTGGCAAACACACTAAAATGTTTGGAAAATACCAACAATGCTGTGTGAAAGCATCTGTGATTCAGTGGGCATAAGGTGGAGGTCTCAAATTTTGTTTCCTCTTGAGAAGGTATCAACAATATTGACTTTATAGAGACTGAAGTTGGTTTTTGCTGGATGAGAAAGATGACCAGAATGCCTGATTGTAAACGTTTCAAAAAAATTACTGTACATGAACTGACTCAAGAGATGAAAATTTCTAACCATGACTGAGTAACTGGTACTGGAATTGCCCTTCTGCCATAAACAACTCAACAAAATAAATTATTGAAAGGAAGATGATAGTTAAAATAAGGCTAAGAGAAAGACTCCTAAAGTCAAACTTCAAAGAAGATATGCAACGCATGGAATTTGTCAGCTTGGATCCAGTCCATATGGAGGTGTAAAATGATACAAGCAAATACAATTTTCTGAGGGTATATGGAATTGTAACGGAATGAGAGAAAAGGGTGAATGAAATCAGCAAACTGGAAACCCTGTCACCCACTTTCCAGATGGAATCACCTTTGTATTCACAGAAGCAAATCTCAAATGTTCCTGATGGGGCTTATGAGTCACTTGCAAGGCAATCTCATGTCAAAGCCATATTACTGAAAAAAAAAGTAGTAGTTTATATATGTGTGGTACATTTTTATTTTAATGTTAACTAGTAGGTATTTGAGTCTGTAATTTTAAAATTTCTTTTTAGATGTTCGTTTAATTATCTTCATATGTATTCTTTATCTAATTACCGTGCTTTCAAGGTTATTTAACTCTCCCCCCAACACCCTACAATAGGGATATAGGAAATTTTACATGTATTGCATAAGTTTACTATCTACCAGATCAAAATTCAAATATATTATCAGCCAGTTTTTCTCTTTTCAAGTTATTCTGCCACAGTTGCACAAACAGACTTTTATGTTTGTTCTTTAATACTATTTCAACTGTAAAATGTTCTTGTAGGTGGACATTTCAAAATGTCTACATGTAAATCAAAGCACAAAGTTTATACATATAATTTTTGAAGTTAGTTATAGAATAAAATGCACTATGTAAAAATATAAAATAATAGTTAAAATACTTTAATTTTATAACATCTTTTTAATATTTGTTTTATAAAAGTTATTTCCCCTTATTTAAAATTACTTAAAAGTTGTTACAATGTTAAGAAATAAATGACTAATTTGAACTACATAAAATTACAAGAAAATTATGTGCTTTCAAAAATATATGATCTGGGGCTTCCCTGGTGGCACAGTGGTTGAGAGTCCGCCTGACGATGCAGAGGACATGGGTTCGTGCCCCAGTCCGGAAGGATCCCACATGCCGCGGAGCGGCTGGGCCTGTGAGCCATGGCCACTGAGCCTGCGCATCCAGAGCCTGTGCTCCGCAGCAGGAGAGGCCACAACAGTGAGAGGCCCGCGTACCGCAAAAAAAAAAAAAAAAAAAAAAAAAAAAAAAAAAATATATATATATATATATATATATATATATATATGATCTGGAGGAGGACCTTCAAGATGGCAGAGGAGTAAGATGTGGAGATCACCTTCCTCCCCACAGATACATCAAAAATACATCTACACGTGGAGCAACTCCTACAGAACACCTACTGAACGCTGGCAGAAGACCTCAGACCTCCCAAAAGGCAGGACACTCCCCACGTACCTGGGTAGGGCAAAAGAAAAAAGAAAAACGAGATACAAAAGAATAGGGACGGGACCTGCACCTCGCGGGGGGAGCCGTGAAGGAGGAAAGGTTTCCACACACTAGAAGCCCCTTCATGGGCAGAGACTGTGGGTGACGGAGGGGGAAAGCTTCGGAGCCGTGGAGGAGAGCACAGCAACAGGGGTGCGGAGGGCAAAGTGGAGAGATTTCTGCACAGAGGATCAGGGCTGACCGGCACTCACCAGCCAAGAGAGGTTTGTCTACTAATCCGCCAGGATGGGTGGGGGCTGGGAGCTGAGGCTCGGGCTTCGGAGGTCAGATCACAGGGAGAGGACTGGGGTTGGCTGCGGGAACACAGCCTTAAGGGGGCTAGTGCGCCACAGCTAGCTGGGAGGGAGTCCGGGGAAAGGTCTGGACCTGCCGAAGAGGCAAGAGACCATTGTTTCATGGTGTGCAAGGAGAGCGGATTCAGAGCACCGCCTAAATGAGCTCCAGAGACGGGCGCGAGCCGTGGCTATCAGCATGGACACCAGAGATGGGGATGAAACGCTAAGGCTTCTGCTGCCGCCACCAAGAAGCCTGTGTGTGAGCACAGGTCACTATCCACACCTCCCCTCCCAGGGGCCTGTGCAGCCCGCCACTGCCAGGGGCCTGAGATCCAGGGACAACTCCCCCCAGGAGAACACACAGTGCACTTCAGGCTGTTGCAACTTCACACTGGCCTCTGCCACCACAGACTCGCCCCTAATTCCATACCCCTCCATACCCCCCAGCCTGAGTGAGCCAGAGCCCCCTAATCTTAAAGCTGCTCCTTTAAGCCCCTCCTCTCCGGGCAACAAACAGATGCCAGAGGGCATCCTACATGCAGCAGCAGGGCCAAATCCAAAGCTGAACCCCAGGAGCTGTGTGAACGAAGAAGAGAAAGGGAAACTTCTCTGTGCAGCCTCAGGAGCAGAGGACTAAATCTACACAATCAAGCTGATATACCCTGCATCTGTGGAATACATGAATAGACAATGAATCACCCCAAAACTGAGGCGGTGGACTTTGGGAGCAACTGTAGACTTGGGGTTTGTCTTCTGCATCTAATTTGTTTCTAGTTTTATGTTTATCTTAGTTTAGCATTTAGAGCTTATTATCACTGGTAGATTTGTTTATTGATTTGGTTGCTCTTTTCCTTTATATATATATTTTTTCTTTTTTTTTCCCCTTTTCCTCTTTTTGTGAGTGTGTATGTGTATGCTTCTTTGTGTGATTTTGTCTGTATAGTTTTGCTTTTACCATTTGTCCTAGGGTTCTGGTCTATCCATTTTTTTTAGTATAGTTTTTAGTGCTTGTTATCATTGGTGGATTTGTTTATTGGTTTGGTTGCTCTCTTCTTTTTTTTAATTACTTTTTTATTTTAATAATATTTTTAATTTTTTATTTTAATAACTTCACTTATTTTATTTACTTTCTTTCTTTCTTCTTTTTTTTCTCCCTTTTCTTCTGAGCCGTTTGGCTGACAGGGTCTTGGTGCTCCAGCCGGTTGTCAGGGCTGAGCCTTAGAGGTGGGAGAGCCAAGTTCAGGACATTGGTCCATCAGAGACCTCCAGGCCACTTGTAATATCATTTGGTGAGAGCTCTCCCAGATATCTCTGTCTCAAAGTTCAGACCCAGCTCCACTCAACGACCAGCAAGCTACAGTGCTGGACGCCCCATGCCAAACGACTAGCAAGACAGGAACACCACCCCAACCATTATCAGAGAGACTGCCTAAAATCATAATAGGTCCACAGACACCCCAAAACACACCCCCGGATGCAGTCCTGCCCACCAGAAAGACAAGATCCAGCCTTATCCATCAGAACACAGGCACCAGTCCCCTCCACCAGTAAGCCTGCACAACCCACTGAACCAACCTTACCCACTGGGGGCAGATACCAAAAACAATTGGAACTACTAACCTGAAGCCAGTGAAAAGGAAACCCCAAACACAGTAAGTTAAGCAAAATGAGAAGACAGAGAAATACACAGCAGATGAAGGAGCAAGGTAAAAACCCACCAGACCAAACAAACGAAGAGGAAGTAGGCAGTCTACCTGAAAAAGAATTCAGAGTAATGACAGTAAAGATGATCCAAAATCTTGGAAATAGAATTTAGAAGATACAAGAAACATTTAACAAGGACCTAGAAAAACTAAAGAGCAAACAAACAATGATGAACAACACGATAAATGAAATTAAAAATTCTCTAGAAGGAATCAATAGCAGAATAACTGAGGCAGAAGAACAGATAAGGGACCTGAAAGATGAAATAGTGGAAATAACTACCACAGAGCAGAATAAAGAAAGAAGAATGAAAAGAATTGAGGACAGTCGCAGAGACCTCTGGGACAACATTAAATACACCAACATTCGAATTACAGGGGTCCCAGAAAAAGAAGAGAAAAAAGAAAGGGTCTGAGAAAATATTTGAAGAGATTATAGTTGAAAACTTCCCTAATATGGGAAAGGAAATAGTCAATCAAGTCCAGGAAGGGCAGAGATCCATACAGGATAAATCCAAGGAGACACATGCCAAGACACATATTATTCAAACTATCAAAAATTAAATACAAAGAAAAAATATTAAAAGCAGCAAGGGAAAAGCAACAAATAACATACAAGGGCATCCCCATAAGGGTAACAGCTGATCTTTCAGCAGAAACTCTGCAGGCCAGAAGGGAGTGGCAGGACATATTTGAAGTGATGAAAGGGAAAAACCTACAACCAAGATTACTCTACCCAGCAAGGACCTCATTCATAGTTGATGGAGAAATTAAAACCTTTACAGACAAGCAAAAGCTAAGAGAATTCAGCACCACCAAACCGGCTTTACAACACGTGCTAAAGGAACTTCTCTAGGCAGGAAACACAAGAGAAGGAGAAGACCTACAATAACAAACCCAAAACAATGAAGAAAATTGTAATAGGAACATACATATCGATAATTACCTTAAATATAAATGGATTAAATGCTCCAACCAAAAGACATAGACTGGCCGAATGGATACAAAAACAAGACGTGTATATATGCTGTCTACAAGAGACCCACTTCAGTCCTAGGGACACATACAGACTGAAAGTAAGGGGATGGAAAAAGATATTCCATGCAAATGGAAATCAAAATAAAGCCGGAGTAGCAATTCTCATATCAGACAAAATAGACTTTAAATAAAGACTATTACAAGAGACAAAGAAGGACACTACATCATGATCAAGGGATCACTCCAAGAGGAAGATATAACAATTGTAAATATTTATGCACCCAACATAGGAGTACCTCAATACATAAAGCAAATGCTAACAGCCACAAAAGGGGAAATCGACAGTAATACAATCATAGTAGGGGACTTTAACACCCCACTTTCACCAATGGACAGATCATCCATAATGAAAATAAATAAGGAAACACAAGCTTTAAATGACACATTAAACATGATGAACTTAATTGATATTTATAGGACATTCCATCCAAAAACAACAGAATACACTTTCTTCTCAAGTACTCATGGAACACTCTATGGATAGATCACACCTCAGATCACAAATCAAGCCTTGGTAAATTTAAGAAGATTGAAATCGTATCCAGTATCTTTTCCGACCATGCCGCTATGAGACTAGATATCAATTACAGAAAAAAAAACTCTAAAAAATACAATCACATGGAGGCTAAACAATACACTACTAAATAACCAAGAGATCACAGAAGAAATCAAAGAGGAAATCAAAAAATACCTAGAAACAAATGACAATGAAAACACTATGACCCAAAACCTATGGGATGAAGCAAAAGCAGTTCTAAGAGGGAAGTTTATAGCAATAGAATCCTACCTGAGGGAACAAGAAAAATCTCAAATAAATAACCTGCGCTTACACCTAAAGCAATTAGAGAAAGAAGAACAAAAACAACGCAAAGTTAGTATAAGCAAATAAATCATAAACATCAGATCAGAAATGAAGGAAAAATAAATGAAGGAAATGATTGCAAAGATCAATAAAACTAAAAGCTGGTTCTTTAAGAAGATAAACAAAATTGATAAACCATTAGCCAGACTTATCAAGAAAAAAAGGGAAAAGACTCAAACCAATAGAAATGAAAAAGGAGAAGTAACAACTGACACTGCAGAAATACAAGGATCATGAGGGATTACTACAAGCAACTGTATGCCAATACAATGGACAACCTGGAATAAATGGAAAAATTCTTAGAAAATCACAACCCTCCGAGACTGAACCAGGAAGAAATAGAAAACATAAACAGACCAGTCACAAGCATTGAAATTGAAACTGTGATTAAAATCTTCCAGCAAACAATAGCCTAGGACCAGATGGCTTCACAGGCGAATTCTATCAAACATTTAGAGAAGAGCTAACACCTATCCTTCTCAAATGCTTCCAAAATATAGCAGAGGGAGGAACACTCCCAAACTCATTCTATGAGGCCACCATCACCCTGATACCAAAACCAGACAAAGATGTCACAAAAAAAGAAAACTACAGGCCAGTAACACAGATGAACATAGATGCAAAAATCCTCAACAAAATACTAGCAAACAGAATCCAACAGCACAATCCTACACCATGGTCAAATGGGGTTTATCCCAGGAATGCAAGGATTCTTCAATATACGCAAATCAATCAATGTGATACATCATAGTAACAAACTGAAGGAGAAAAACCATATGATCGTCTCAATAGATGCAGAGAAAGCTTTTGACAAAATTCAACACCCATTTATGATAAAAACCCTCCAGAAAGTAGGCATAGAGGGAACTTAGCTCAACATAATAAAGGCCATATATGACAAACCCACAGCCAACATTGTTCTCAATGGTGAAAAACTGAAACCACTTCCACTAAGATCAGGAAAAAGACAAGGTTGCCCAATCTCACCACTCTTATTCAGCATAGTTTTGGAAGTTTTAGCCACAGCAATCAGAGAAGAAAAGGAAATAAAAGGAATCTAAATCAGAAAGAAGAAGTAAATCTGTCCCTGTTTGCAGATGACATGATACTATACATACAGAATCCTAAAGATGCTACCAGAAAACTACTAGAGCTAATCAATGAATTTGGTTAAGTAGCAGGATACAAAATTAATGCACAGAAATCTCTTGCATTCCTATACACTAATGATGAAAAATCTGAAAGAGAAATTAAGGAAATACTCCCACTTACCATTGCAACAAAAAGAATAAAATACCTAGGAATAAACCTACCTACAGTGACAAAAACCTGTATGCAGAAAACTATAAGACACTGATGAGAGAAATTAAAGATGTACAAACAGATGGAGAGATATACCATGTTCTTGGATTGGAAGAATCAACATTGTGAAAATGACTATACTACCCAAAGCAATCTACAGATTCAGTGCAATCCTTATCAAACTACCAATGGCATTTTTCATAGAACTAGAACAAAAAAATTCACAATTTGTATGGAAACACAAAAGACCCTGAATAGCCAGAGCAATCTTGAGAAAGAATAATGGAGCTGGAAGAATAAGACTTCTGGACTTCAGACTATACTACAAAGCTACAGTAATCAAGACAGTATGGTACTGGCACAAAAACAGAAATATAGATCAATGGAACAGGATAGAAAGCCTAGAGATAAACCCATGCACATATGGTCACCTAATCTTTGATAAAGGAGGCAAGAATATACAATGGAGAAAAGACAGCCTCTTCAATAAGTGGTGCTGGGAAAACTGGACAGCTACATGGAAAAGAATGAAATTAGAATACTCCCTAACACCATACACAAAAATAAACTCAAAATGGATTAAAGACCTAAATGAAAGGCTAGACACTATAAAACTCTTAGAGGAAAACATAGGCAGAACACTCTATGACATAAATCATAGCAAGATCCTTTTTGACCCACCTCCTAGAGAAAGGGAAATAAAAATAAACAACTCAGACCTAATGAAACTTAAAAGCTTCTGCACAGCAAAGGAAACCATAAACAAGACGGAAAGACAACCCTCAGATTGGGAGAAAATATTTGCAAATGAAGCAATGGACAAAGGATTAATCTCCAAAATATACAAGCAGCTCAATATCAAAAAGACAAACAACCCAATCCAAAAATGGGCAGAAGACCTAAACAGACGTTTCTCCAAAGAAGATATACAGATTGCCAACAAACACATGAGAGGATGCTCAACATCACTAATCATTAGAGTAATGCAAATCAAAACTATAATGAAGTATCACCTCACACCAGTCAGAATGGCCATCATCAAAAAGTCTGCAAACAATACATGCTAGAGAGGGTGTGGAGAAAGGGAACACTCTTGCACTGTTTGTGGTAATGTAAATTGATACAGCCACTATGGAGAACAGTATTGAGGTTCCTTAAGAAACTAAAACTAGAACTACCATACGACCCAGCATTCCCACTACTGGGCGTATACCTTGAGAAAACCATAATTCAAAAAGAGTCATGTTCCACAATGTTCATTGCAGCTCTATTTACAAAAGCCAGGACATGGAAGCAACCTAAGTGTCCATCAACAGATGAATGGATAAAGAAGATGTGGCACATATATACAATGCAATATTACTCAGCCATAAAAAGAAACGAGATTGAGTTATTTGTAGTGAGGTGGATGGACCTAGGGTCTATCATACAGAGTGAAGTAAGTCAGAAAGAGAAAAACAGATACTGTATGCTAACACATATATATGGAATCTTAAAAAAAAGAATTATGAAGGACCTAGAGGTAGGACAGGAATAAAGGCTTAGTCATAGAGAATAGACTTGAGGACATGGGAGAAGGGGAAGCTGGGACGAAGTAAGAGAGTGGCATGCACATATACATGCTACCAAATGTCAAATAGATAGCTAGTGGGAAGCAGCCGCACAGCATAGGGAGATCAGCTTGTGCTTTGTGACCACCTGGCGGGGTGGGATAGGAAGGATGGGAGGGAGTCGCAAGAGGGAGGGGATATGGGGATATATGTGTACATGTAGCTGATTCACTTTGTTATATAGCAGAAACTAACACACCATTGTAAAGCAATTATACTCCAATAAAGATGTTAAAATAGTATATATATATAATATATATATATTTTATATATATATATATAGTCTGGAAGCAAAAAATCTTTATTCTTAGAAAATCTATGTGTTTTTCTTAAGTAGATGCTTATACATGGTGACATTAAATTAGCATGAACATGGTTAAGAAGGAGTTTTAATACTATTTCTTAATGGAAAGAAAATAGTTCAGAATTCGAACTTTATTTCCTGTATTTTTAGAAATGGTAACACTTAATGTGTTGAAAATTTTAAGTACTTTATATTCTCAGTTAAGGGATTTTTGTATTTATCATTTTTCTTTAGAAATACTTTTTTTAGTGAGCAAGAAAATACCAATGTAATACTTAGCTATAGGAATGATAATTTTAGGAGTTAACACATTTCAGCAATTTTTGTCAAGATGATATATCAAAACTATATTCTCTCTGATATTAGTTTTTTATTTAAATTAAAAATGCTTATGCAAGCAAATCCATTTAGGAAACATTGACTTATGCAAAGTTACCTAAGAGCAGGATTTTCATCGCCTTTAATAAGCTTAAATGCTTTATAACTCACCAAGAAGGGATATTATATGCAAAATTTCCCAAACATTTGATTTTAGATCCTTCTTTGCTGGAGAATCTCCTGGGGTGGTGATTTGTCTAATGCATTTTAGGAAATGTCACTTTAGAATGTGCTTTATACAATTACAACCTTTAGAAGTTAATCATGATATTTCAAATATAATAATTTGTATATAACTGCAAAAATATCTTCCAACTTGCTGTGTACTTACAAAAAAAAATAAAGTCTTCAGAAATATTCCAAGTAGTTGTGCTATATATTGATTTTGCTTGTTGAAGACCTCATTCTTCTATGTGTCATTGAGAATAACATGAGAACATTTCAAATTTTATTCTATCTGATATTTAAATCTACACCTATAAAAATTTAATTTTGTTCTGTCTTATTTGGCTAGCAAAATGGTAGGTTCAAATATCCCTCATGTTTCTGTATATGTAATAATGCGTCTGTTTTTATATTGCCTTCGTTGTTTAAACCAGGTGCCTATTCTTTAAAAACTGTATAAATAGTAGTATTCCTTCTTTTCATTCAGATATTTTTTTCAGGGCCTTTGTTTTTGACAAAGCAAGAAAGCGATGCCTCTGGTTCCCTTTCAATAGCATGTCAAGTGGAGTGAAAAAGGAGTTTGGCCATGAATTTGACCTCTATGAAAACAAAGGTAACTTCCTTCTCCCTAAATATTTCGTAATGAAACCAGTATAAAATATATGTAATTGCCTGCCACAGTGCACTTTCTAACTGATTTTTTCATTATATCATGGATCTATTATGCAGTCAATTCATCTATTAAGACAGATGACACTACTGCCTTGACTATTTTCAGTATGGTACTTTAAAGAGAGCTTTTCCCAAATTTTCCATAGTTAGATTATCCCTCCCCTCTTTGTTTATTTCTAGTAACATCTCCCGGAACTGATATTCTCCACAGTCGTTTTAGAAAGTGCCACCTTAAGTTATTAGTTTAAGACATTTTATATAACAGCAAATTTTGAGTTTACTAAAGTATTCTAAATTTTAATAACTTTGGATAATTAATCTAAGTTATAGTGATGATTGCTGATAACAACAAAACATGGAGGTTTTGAAAAATTAGTTGGATCTATTCCTAGTTACATACTTTTAAAAAATCTTTGAAAGAATTGAGACCATATTATTAATTTGTCTACTTCGGTAGTTTGATATTATATTCACAAGGTGTTTATTTTGTTCAACAGTGGATTTATAATAATAAAATAATTGAAGAATGTTTACTAAATGTGTATTTTACAGAATAAATCTCTCATTACACAAAATAATAATCATGAATTATGTTTATGATAATACTATTTATTTCAATTTTAATGTTTTCTTAAATCATACTGTGTTTTTTATTAAACTTAGGTATTTAGTAATATACACAGACATTTCTTTGTTAATAGGGAAAATGTTTAAATGAAATTAAAATTAATTCATGTTAGAAAATAAGATGATCTCTATACACCCCAATAATTCTGTAAATCCTAAACATAATTCATAATCTAGTATAAAACCATCTTTAATCTTCTAGGTTGCTAACAACTGTATATACTATTATTGGATAGAAATATACAGCTTGTTTCAATTTGATTGTCCTATAATTTAGCAGCTGATCTGTTAGCAAAAATATGAAAATAATAATCAGCATAATGTAATTATCACATACACACACATACACAAAAACCCACACAATTTTACTGATATAAAGACAAATCAGTTATTTCCATTATCTTAAAGTAACTTTTTGAAGTCAATATAGGTTTACAAATTTTTGTTTTTAATATGTTCTTAAAATGGTCTGTGAATTTGAGCAAATCATTATGCTAAATTAAATTTGCCTGTCCAGTTGAGTATATAGAATAATCTACATTAAGTAGGTAGACTAATCTCTACAGTTATCCAGGTATATACTCACAAAATTAAAACTCCTCAATGGTCTTTTTTGTTTTGGATTACTCTGAAATGTATTATTTTGAAAATATTAGTAGAACTTTTAGGCAAGAAATTTCAATATGATTTGTGATGGTTTATAAGCATTACTTAAAGATTTGCATGGAATTTTATCATTTTTATTTTTAATATACACAGCAGATATGTTACACATAGTGATAGCATTTTTCTCTGCTTTCTTCTGATAGACTACATTAGAAACTGCATCATCGGTAAAGGAGGTAGCTATAAGGGAACGGTATCTATCACTAAAAGTGGCATCAAATGCCAGCCCTGGAATTCCATGATACCACACGAACACAGGTAAGAATAGCATGAAGAAAAGAGGATAGAGCCTCTCTTTTATAGGTTTGTTACCAATCCCAGGTTAGTGCTTCAGAATAATCCTACACTTCTATAATAATTTAGCCAACTCTGCAGAAGTGTATTAGGCCAAAGCTTATCTGAATTTGTAACTGCTATTTAGCCAAAGAATAAAAAAATTATCATTAAGATGTAGCCTAACATTTTTTCCCCTCAAAACCTCAATTTATAGATCTTGATGTTTGGGAAGAAATAATAAAAAAATAATTAAAAAAATTTTTTCCCTCTCTTTGCCTGCGAAGAGGCACAGCACTCTGCAGCTGGAGTGGAGAGGTTGCCTGTGATAAGTTGGAGATGGAACAGATTCTGATCTTACATAACCAGGGCCCAAATGTTCTTTAACCATGGTGGTTCTCAAACTTGACTGCACATTAAAATCACCTGCTACAAGCCCTTAACAAATCCTACCACCCGGTCGTCAACACAGACCAATTAAGTCAGAATCACTTGGCACCAGTATTTTTTTAAAAGTTCCCCAGGTGATTCTAAATCACAGTCAAAATTGAGAACCTCTGCTAAAAATTCATGCCTCAGATTGACCAACTTTCCCATTTCACCTAGTGCCTAATGACTAGAGAAAACTTCTTATTCCTTGGAAATTAAATGTCTACAGTGAAGAGAAGAATTGTGTTCATTATAACAGATGAATGCTATTTAGGCTCATTAGGCTCATTAGTCTGAGAATTTTAATCATCATGGAGGAGAAGTATAGATATCTACTCACTAGAGAGCCATATATAGCCAGAGTTTTTCAAGATTTATTTCACAAAGAATTTTAACAGGAACTAAAGTAGTTTAAAACAGCTCTCCCTGGTTATTAGATGAATTGGAAGACTTAGTTTACCATGTGCCAAGTACCTTGTTGAGCAGTATACCTGGTTTATCTCATTTAATCCTCTCAAGAACCACAAAGTAGGTGATTTTATTAGTTCTGTTTTTTACATGGTGAAACTGAAGAGCAAAGATCCTTAGTAACTTTTCAAGGTCATGCACAACTAGCAAGTGGTATGGCCAGAATCTGAGGCCAGCCAGTGTCACTCTGTATCCTATGTTTTAACAACCCCAGGGCCTTAAACACCCAGCAAATCAGTAGGATACATGCTGTGACCTGTTTTTGCAATAGAGGTAGTAACTTGCTTGATGAATTCACTTTTTATTCCATTTCATTCATTTGGTGGGGGGCAAAACTATGCAAGATGATTTTACTTCAGTAAACAGAAACGGAGTTCACTGGCCCACATAAAAACAAAAAGAGTTGGTTGCTCTACACTGGGATCAAACCTGTGATTTTGGCCTTGTTAACAACAGCTAGTAAGTGTCCAAGCAGATCAGCTTTACAGTGTTTCAATAACAGAAAACAACTAATTTTTCCAAATTCATTACTTATGAATTACATGAGTACCTCCAAAACGTAGTTTTATCTTTACATTACAAAACAATGTAATTGGTTTTGTCCTCTCATAAGGATTTGCATGGTGTCACTCCCTGCATAGTGAGGAAAACATTTTGCTTAAATAGATGGATCTAAGTTTTTCATGAACAAAGGAATGGCGTTTGAAATCAATCCTACCCTAGTTGAGGAGAGTGCACTGGATGACCTACCAGAGGTCTTATTTCAACCCAAATTCTCTATGATTGTCATTCTCTGCTACAGGAGTACATGTGAAATAGATCTCCCTGGGAACTGGCTTCCCAGTCCAATCAGCTATTTTACCAACAAACATTTCCTTGTGATATAAAGCTTTAGGGCTGAGAGGACCTTGTACATTAATCAATTTTTTTTATTCAATGGGAGAAACACATTTTCATCAATTAGCAACTTATTGGAATATCTACATTCTAGGTTAATACTTTTAAGTGTTAACTAAAGATTAACTCTATGGAAAATTGAAAGAGAAATATATATCTATATACATCTGTCTAGAGGAGTGATTTATTGTCAACTCCCTAAATTGAAATATTTTACAAATGGCTTAATGGGAAGATGATGATAGATGATGAAATTAGTACAGAAGCTTAACCAGAAAATCAGGTGACCTGATATCTACATCTATATCCTTCACTGGCCACCCAGCATTCATTAAAGAAGCAGATGATGGAATGGATCAAGTTTCCTATGAACACAGTTCATATTAAAAGAAAAGAAAAGGTGGCCAGCACCCAGAAGATCTAATTTATGTTTCAAAGTATATTTGGATATAACTCAATTTTAAATATTCCTTCACTTATCTCTCTAAAAATAAAGCCTTGCTCACAAGGACAGAGAACCAAAAATAGTATATATGTGAGTAAAAGTTTGTTACAGAGCCTATTGACTGGCACAGGGGGTGTGTGTGTGTGTAATAGGTTCTCATAAACATGTGTTGAATGAACACATAGAGTGCAAAGATCAGGGCTAGGCTTCATCGCTTGGTCAAGTATGGGATACTAAAGAAAAGCAGGCTGAAAACTTCAGAATACAAAAGAAAACCAGTTAATCGGGGTAAAAAGTCATATACACCAAAGACTGAAGAGAAGAGATGACCCAGACTGCTCTTTACCCTGCATGTCCTAAAGAGGAATGTGATATGCATTGATATAGAATTGTGGGAAGCAGCACACATTTTTCTCTTCATTTTTCATTTTTATTAACTCCAGTGGGAAAACTTTATTCATCTTTTAACCATAGCTAGTTTTGATTTCTACTTTATCTCTTTCCCTTCCTACTTGCATTTTTCCTACTAAACTGTTGACTTATTCATTCACTACTTCATTTTTTTTAAATTAATTAATTATTGTCTGTGTTGGGTCTTTGTTGCTGTGCGTGGGCTTTCACTAGTTGTGACGACCGGGGGCTACTCTTCATTGCGGTGCACGGGCTTCTCATAGTAGTGTCTTCTCTTGTTGCGGAGCACGGGCTTTAGGTGTGCAGGCTCAGTAGTTGTGGCTCACGGGTTTAGTTGCTCCACAGCATGTGGGGATCTTCCTGGACTGGGGCTCGAACCTATGTACCCTGCATTGGTAGGTGGATCCTTAACCACTGCACCACCAGGGAAGTCCCATTCGCTACTTCTTCACAGCTTCTTCTTTGCTTTACAAATCCCCTGGAAAGGTATATATGTGTATATGTATATGTGTGTGTGTGTGTGTGTGTGTGTGTATGTGTGTGTAACAAAATCTCTAAAACTGTAGATATTTTATATGTGTGCATTTAACATGTGTTAAATCATTATTTAGTTTTTTAAACTTAATACATAAAATGATGTAAAATGAAGGAGCTTATAATAATCTAATTCATTCCATTCATCTCGTAAGTGAAGTTGAAAACCCAAAGAGTAAGTAAATTATCTAAGGGCTAGTGTCATATACTAGTCGAGTGATACATATGGGGCAACAATGTAGATTTTTGTGATCAACAATAACTTATTTTCAGTACTATACTATACCAAGCTTTTTCAGAAAATAGAGTTATAGGGGGATTTTCTTAGGTAAATTTGATTAATGTGGTACTTTATGAAAAAAATATAAAGTAAAAGTCAGTTTTCATTCTATCAGAAAAATGTGTATTTCATTATAAATTTAGTATGAAAAATTGAAGAACTGGCAAAGTGAAAGGAAATAATTTTCACACAATGGCACAAAGATTATCTTAAATTATTCTGGAATAATGGGGCTAAAATTAAGACAAAAGATGACTTATTTTTCCTTTGAAAATTACTGTTAGGAACTGTAAAGTCATGATAAGTTTTCATTATATTATAAGTTTTGTCAGTCATAAGACGTAATGTCTAATTTTTGTTCCCCAATATTTAAAATGCTAGTGAAGTAGGGATATAAACTCTTTATGTAAAGACATTTTGGCATTTCATGTTTATAATACTTAATAGATATCTTGAAAATGTTTGGTTAGTAGTAAGTCTCTTGGACTCTTTATTTTTGACCAATAATTTACATTTTCTGAGCACTTAACTCTGGTGTATTTCCTGTCCAAATTAAATAATTTCATTGCAAAATGTTGCTTGGTACCCAAGGCATGTCCATATTTATTTTATGCCACAGCATAACAAAAATGATTATTTCTTAACTAGAGGTTTCAGTGGGTAGGAAACATATTTGAATGGTATTTACTGAGAGACTAAGATCTTTGGACTTCACTGTAATTTAAGTACCATTTAGATCTCAGAGGTCAGTAAAAGTAGAAATTAAGCTTTATAGCAAAAATTGAACTGAATATTGAAAATGTAACTGGATTTTCAAAAAGAAGTGCTTACTAATGTTACCTATAGATATATATTGTTTACTTATGCTTTTTTTGTGTGCAGTCTAGCAGACACTTGCAGCATCATTGAGGCCAAGGTACAAGCAGTACAAAAGAATAAAAAGGGCTTTGAACTCTTCTGCTCTTATGTTGAAGTACTGTGTGCTGGTAACAAAATTATAACCAGGGCATTAGACATTTTAAATGAAGGTAATATATTGCAGTCTGCATGCAATGGCCAACTATTATGAACTAAACCTGAAAGCACCAAGCCCCAGTCACAGGGAAAACTTTTAAAATTTTTAACGAGAAATAGCATTTCTGTTTTTTACTATGACAGTCTAAAGACTACTAAGTGGAGTGTGCTTAATAACAGATGGAGTTTATTAAGTGTCAATTACTCTCTCATCTCTTTGAACTTCTCAAAACAACCACATAGGTGTAAGATGTTATAAGTTATGGTTATACTCAGTGTATAGGTAAGCTAGTAGGCTGAAAGAGGCTAAATTGCCCGCTGGGGTTTCCAGTTAGTAAGACAGAGCTGAAATTTGAGTCCAGATTCAATTTGTTTCTAGACCCTTTGTTCCTGTTACTTTATCAATCTATTTCTCAATTGTGCAGAAAAATGGGGGGCTATCATTCATAAGAAAAGCAATAAACAAACAAACAATTATCTCAGATAAGCAGTGTAATAGTGAGATTTCAAGGTCTAGGGCAGTGTTTCTGCAGTCCTCTCCTAAGTGGCTTTCCTCAATCATTTGCTGCCTTTGAGTGGAACTTTGAAATTGTGGCTCAACCAATGTCAATTAGGCTCTAGAATGATTGGCTCTTAGTGAATCCAGAGATGAATCATTCTTAAGGCTGCTGAATACGAGAATTCAGTTAGGTAAATGTCTATAAAATTTAAGTATCTTAAGCATAGATGGAAATGACAGAATTCAAGTTAATATCTATGGAGGTCTGAGATAGAATAAAGGATTTCTCCACTTTTGGGAAAACATACCCACTAGTTAGTAAAATTAATAGCCCCCCCAAAAGTTGCATGCTCTTATACTGTAATGATTATCATTTTAAAACTAGCTTTTTGCCTTCGAGCTATCGGGGTAAAGACCTACAGGAAAACTACTGTCGAAATCCTCGAGGGGAAGAAGGGGGACCTTGGTGTTTCACAAGCAATCCAGAGGTACGCTACGAAGTCTGTGACATTCCTCAGTGTTCAGAAGGTAAATGAACCTGAATGCCATGTGGGGCACTCTGCTCTCCCTTTGTGTAAAACTGCAACTCACATTAAAGGTTAACAGAATTGAATCAAATCACAATGAATATGATGTTCATTCAATTGCAACTATAGATCATAATTCGAGCATTTTTATAGGATGTTTTAAAAACTGATTATCATCAGATTAATGCAAAATAATGGAGCAAGTTATCAGTTTGAATTTCAAAAGAGCCTGAGGTATCTCTTCGGGGAGAGTAAAAGTTTGGGCTTCCTCATCTGCTGTTTTGAGCTCATAATAGCTCAAAATCTGCTCCCATACATCACCTGAAAGGAGCAGAATGACACTTAGCCCTTTATGAGTAACGCTAATTCTACTCATCCAGAACCCACTTCTGCAGAAGTTTTGTCAAAGCTATTTTGAAGTGGTGTGGCAAGGGTATACGGACCCAGAAGAGAATAAAGGAAGGGGGTCACTGAAAGTCCGAGTGCCCTGTGTGTGTTTTGGTGAACCAAATTTGATACATAGTCTGGAACTGAATACCATTCAGAATGGTATCTGAAGAGATCAAAACAGTAGATCACAGGCTGTATGGAAGGCAGGCACTCTAAACCCATGTCTGTGTCTTCACCTCCTCTCACAGCATGAAAAGGGCACTGTCCTTACTTTTACAGTGGAAACTGAATGACGGGCAAGAAGGAAGAGTAACCATTTCAGCATTGTATATGGTTTCATTTTTCTTGGTTATCTGGCTACTGAATAGCTGGCTTTTTAGTTCTGTCAGAAACTAAAATACTGAAAATCAAAATGAAACATGGATTGAATTCTGATCAAAATTTAGTAGCATTTTGAAGTACCTGGGGTGGGGATTACGGCTGGAATGCTGTCCAATTTTTATAGTAAGGTATTTTACCTGTTTGTTATTAACCAGATATTTTTTGAACTAGTTCTTCCATAATATTCATTAAGTATTAGGTTGATATTTATCACATAAAAAGGCCATTGTTAGCTAACTGTCACAGAGAAGGTGAATTTGTTTTCTGTTGTTAGTTAATTTAACATTCTTGAATTCATGTGCTAGAGCCAGTTCCATCTGTTTGTAAATTCTTACTTTCCATTCCATATCATATTCTGTTCACTATAACTTCTTCATTGTTTTTCTTTTCTTTTAAAAATAATAAACTGATCTGTGATAACGTTATGAATGTCTGTTTTGTATGAATAAGTCTGTAATGTTTGTCTTAAATTTACACATGGAAGAAAACCCTACTTTTAGGGAACTCTCCGCTATCACAGTTTTCTGAGGTTGAAAGTTATTGGCAAGGAGTTTTCTTTATTGGTTTTGTTTGATCTGGGACAGTGTTTACAAGGGAAGGTAAACTGGTCAAACTTTAAACAGTTTAGCATTTACCTTGCCTGCCTAGTCTGTGGGAATGTGATTTTTCAACCCCTGATTTAAAAGAAGAACCTTCATCAAACTATATTGGCATATATCTAAAATGACAGGCAATGTAGAATAAATGTGATAAAAAATAAATGCTTGGAAAAATTTCTGGTATTCCTTAGCTCATTAGAGTATACGTCCCTAATATTTTTTAATGATTTGAGGTCATCGCACCTCCCTTAGAAAAGGGCATTGATCATTAGTATGAATGGCACATGATGCTATTGGTCACGGTGGCATTAAAGGTTGCAGATATGCTTTTTCTGGAAACAACTAGAAGTCTGAAAGAGTAGAATAACCCTCCTGTGAGAGAAGTAAACCAACACCTGTCCTATAGGCTAAACATATTTCAGGGACTGTGAATTGAGCTGTCATATTTAAATTCATGCTAACATAAACAATGTTTTAGCAGGATTTTAATGAAGAGGATCTAAAATAAGAAGAAGCATTGTCAATACATTAATGAAGAAAAATAGCTATTTATAAAATGGGTAATACAAAATATACAAAATAATGTTGATATGATGTAAATTTCTATTAAAATACATATATGAGGAAAAAGCCTCAAAATCCACAATGCTTAAATAGTGTGATGGGTGAGACATTTTAATCTATGGATATTGTAAATGTCAAGTTCCAAAGGTTATATTATTATGGATGAAATATTAATGATCACATCATTTTGTATATTTTAAAATTAAATAAGAAAAGTATGTGGTCAACTTTGGACTGTTCTTTGGAAAAGGACAAGTAGAACAGTATATATTTTTTGAAAATTTTTTAACTATATTAAAATATTTGCTAAATAATCACCTGAAATTTGTCTGCAATTTTGGTTCATAAAAATATATCTGGTATTTAAAGATTAAAATTATTTTCTTTTAATTTAAACCTTTGAAATATATAAAGCATTCCAAAATGAATACTCGTTTATCACATTTAGAACCTTACATAATTATGTAAGAAAATATTACCATTAATGTTTAATTCAAAGATTATGGAAAACAGAGGTATATAAAATTTGACTTCTTGCTTTAACATTTGCTTGGGATTTAAAAGAAAGCAATCACTAATCACTGAAACAGATTTTTTAAATGATAAATATTCAAGTAAATGCATTTTATTAAGCCATAATCATTATTTTTAAATACCTTACACTTAAAATACCAAATAATACTGCCATAACTTTAAATGTGTAATTCCATACTCTGTGTGGCAAAAGACTTTTAAAAACAAAGATTTAAATAAAACTATTATTTATAAATGTGGATTTGTGAGACTATTCATATTTTAAACATTCAGTTTTGCTGAAGTAATCACTAGAGTGGATTTGTCTGAGAGATATTTTCAAAATAGCTGTTTTAGTCTGTAAACCCAGATCACTTGTGGTTTTATGATTGATAAAAATGGAACACAGTAATTTTTGAGTTTAGTTAGTATATGAGAAAGGTGTTAAATTAATCCTAGTTATATTACAATTAATGTGTAGTTTTGGGGGTTTTCTATTAACAATTAGAGCAGAACTATAATTAGAAAAAGGTATTCATTTACTTATGAATATAAACATTTATTTAGTTTGAGCTTTTGTGAACTGGGACAGTATTTTGCTTTTGTTTGTTTTTTTTTAAGGGAAGAACTTGCTGGAATGGTTAAATAATACACTGGCAACAATAGAGAGAGTCAAAAGGAAATACAGCAGGAGGTGCAGTCCTCACCCTCTTGCACTCCTATATAGATAATGCTTTCACCTGAGTCCTTGGTAGGTAGGTGGACTTGGTTTCCACCTATACGGCTTGACTTTGAGCTGGGAAAACTTAAAAGAGTCTTAGAATTCTTGAAGTTTGAGAAGTAAATATGAGTTCAAAATTTGCCTTTCTCAAAGTAATTTTTATGACTAAATTGATGGTTTGATGCAATGGAGAAACCACAAATTTTTCATCCTTGAATAAGATGGCCAGTCTCGTTTCTCCTAGCCCCCAATAGGTGAGAATCCAACAGGTGGGCAACCTACTGCTATAAACAGGAGCGAAGAGGGTAATGAGGACAATACTGAGCAAAGGCAGGGAGACTGACTTTCTAAAAGTTTTGCTTTCAGCCTATCTTGAAGTATGACCAGTAAGAATGTGTAGGAAACAAGTTAAAATATGTAGAACAAAGAGGCAATTAGGGAGAATGGAAAGAGCGCTGGACTGGGGGTCAGAGGACCTATGTTCCAGGCACAGATCTGGCATTTTCTGTTTTAGGTAAGTCCCTTAAAACTTTTGTGAGCCTTGTTTTCCTCACTGCAAGGGTCAAATGATTTCTTATATGTTAAAATTACTGAATAATCAAAGAATATGTAACTATAATATACTTAGCATCTCAGTCCTATCACAGGATTCACTTAATTCCCACCCCAACAGCAACTTTCATTGCCTTCGAAAACCTAACATTCTTTGGGTTAACTTTTATTATTTTTCAATCTCATTAGTTCTGCACCTGCATTCATAACTCTCTCTTCACTTCACTATAAACAGCATACTAATTTATGTTTCTGTACCGTTTATGTTATTTTGCCCCTTTGTAGTTTATCCACATCTTATCCATCCTTCAAGGTCTAAGTAAAATCCATTCTCTCCTAAAAGCCAAACACTAAGAACTTTCAGAATTGAATAAATTATCTACAAACTTGCTACTCAATGTGAGGTCCAAGGACCAGCATCACCATCATCCTCTGGGAGCTTGTTATTAATGCCCCAGTCCTGACTCACTGAATCAGAACTTGCCCTTTATTTAACAAGATCTCAAAGTAACTTTTATGCACATTAAAGTTTGGAGAAGCACTGATCTACCGCTCATGCTGGAAAGCAGTCACCTTACAGAATCACCTGTTTCATTTGTGTAGCTATGTTTCCTTAAGAAAATTAAAAATTCTAAAGTTTCAGGAGAAGTGTTTTTAAATAATGCCCCAACACAGTTTCCCGGAAAATACTTTTATTCACTCTAATTAGAAAAGGATATACTCTTATAAACTGCATTTTCTGACTGAGACAAAATAGGTGTATTTTGATTCCTGAGTACTATACAAGATTAGAAATTGTACGCGTGGATATTTTATCCCCTTATTTGTGATCACAGGATTCTATTCTACTCTTTCATTCAATACAAAGGAGCAAACAACAATGATCAATGTTGTATCGTTTTCTGTGAACATATCAAACCTTGCATTCTTTTTAAAATGGGAACTAAGTTTGTACCCCCATTCAGATGGAAAGCTGAAACGTGATACTACATAACCTATGTGGGACTGACCTTGGCCAACCAGAGCACCTTTATCGGTATGCTCTTGGATCCCTGTCATTTATATTTCAGGAGCTTACTGACTGTTGTCTGGGGGATCTCAGTATCAAATGAGAGGAAGCTGAATTGGTCCCTTGTCTTAGTTCATAGATCAACCTGCACGAAAAGAAGCAGATGGATCAGGCCAAATGGTTTCATGTTTTAGGGATTTAGTTATTAACGGCCTATTAGGTTATAAAAATCAAAGTTCAAAAGTGACGATTCTAATAATATATCCCGAACTTCTACAAATAATACTCATTAGGCTAGATCCCGGTGGATAAAACTAAACACTGATATCTTTTCCCACTTCAGCTAATGTTAGACAATCAGTAATCACAAGATACAAATGATGTGTTTGGGGAAGTTTGCCGGATCTGTAGGAAAGCCAAGCAATGATTTATTCCACAGGATGCCTGCCGTGCTACAAATCAACCTGTCCATTTGAGAAGCCTTATTTTCAGCTAGTTGATGTGATTCAGAGTTTTCAGTGTGGTATAAGAGGCCAGCCAGAAGAGAACTATTAATTAACTTCACAGAGTCATCAGCAATATCCAGCATAATTAGATCAACTTACACATTTTAAAAACAGTGAGTACAAGAAGTTCAATAGCAGGTCATGTTCTATCCTAAGCTAGATAAGTATGCAAGTCTGCTCAGTTATTCGATGTGGATACTCACTGATAGAAAGGAACCGTGATTTCGTCCTGTAAAATATTCACATTCTCAGATCTGTCTGGTCCTGATCTTGGCATTAACTGTAGAAGTATGATGTGTACTCATTTTAAATTGTGTATTTTCTGTGTATGTGTTGCAGGGTAAGTTGAGAGAAGAGCACTATCGTGTTGGCAGTATAGATATTGAGAGCCCTGGCATTTTAGAACAACAAAGGGAAAATCCCCAAGAATTTTCAGTTTCTAGGTACCTTTTGGACAGTTATGAAAAAATTAGAAAGGCAGCATCTTGGCCCTATGGTAAATCTGTATGACACTAACTACAAAATTCCCATTTAAACTGTATGAAAAGTTCAGTAGGGAGTATTTTATACCACTATTAATGGATATTAAGCCCTAATTTAAAGTTAAAAGGGTATATAAGTTTTTCTAAAAATATCCTTGCTAAATAGGTGATTTACTGTTCTTTAAATGGAACAGTGGTGTTCTTGATTTTGCTGTCAGAAGCAATTAACATGCCATGCTTTAATTTTATTAGTTGAATGCATGACCTGCAATGGGGAAAGTTATCGAGGTCCCATGGATCATACAGAATCAGGCAAGATTTGTCAGCGCTGGGATCATCAGACGCCACATCGGCATAAATTCTTGCCAGAAAGGTAAAATACCACCAAATCCTGCGTCCAGTGATTCTATTTACAAACTGTTATTTGCCCCATGGCAAGTTACCATGGAAATTCTCTTGATATAATGTTTTCCTGATAGTCTTGGGGCACAGGGATTTATGATGAGGTATATGAGAGTGCTGGCTTCACCTCCAACTGGGCTTGGCTGACTAGGTTAAGAGTCCCTGAAATCAGGATGGTCCTGAACCCAGAAGCATCAGTGGCTGGAGAAGGAAAACAGTAATAGAAGCTTCCTCTTTCCCTTCCACAGCAGCAAAAAGAGAAAAGCTCATTCAATAATAAGCACTTTGACAGGCCCAAGCTGGGGAGGGCGGCATTATTGTTAAATAAAAGTGAATGTGAATCTCCTTCTAATGCCACACCTTCCGTGACTTAGGTAAAGTGGGGTCAATGTGTGACACCGTGATGCAGGTCATGCCCATAGAGACGGAATGAAAGGTGGAGCAAACAATTCTTTGGCTGCTTTCTTGTGGTGGATTTTGAAGTTGCCCATCTGGAAAAGTCAGGCAACCAAGTCTACTTTTCTCCTCAGGAGTAGGTTTTGAGTTTAAATGGTTTAAAAATTATGTGTATTTTGGCCCATTCATTTCACAGGAAACATTTTAGTTGAAAAAAATTTTTCCTTCTTTTTATTATAAAGAATAAAAATACAAATGACTACAGAAGAAGGTCTATCCCCACCTTTCTTCTGAAATTGCTGAAAGGTGTTTTTTCTTTCTTCTTTCTCTTTTTGTCTTGCTCTTCTAGATGAAATTAAAACTGCTTTGTTTTTTAGTGCATCTCTTGTCTTTTAAGTGAGAGCAGAAGGAATATGGTAGCAATTAAAAACAACTCACCAATTCAGGACCCTGTTAATTTAAAGGGAGGTGGGTATAGAGAAAGTGGTGTGATGGAGTGTGTCTCTAGCTCTGCTGGAGGTGAGGGCATGACCTAGGAAGACTCTAGCTCTAAAATTGAGCTATCATTAGTAACATAGCTATTGAAACCTAACTTTCAGTTTGAACTTTAAGTCTGCCCTAGAAGAGGACCTGTTTTCTTAATGAGCATTCTACACGAGGTCATGTTTATGTAATCTGTCCTTAATTGGGCTTTGTAAGAAGGGGATTCAGTTTGGGACCTCAACCAGTGGACCGGTACCAAGTGGACCTAACTTATTAGCAAAGGGGATGGTACTCTAGCCTTAGTAGAATATGCACAGTAATAGATTCAGCAGTTAATGATTAGCAGTCCTTGTAAGGCAAAACATAGAAAATCTCTTCTTTCCTCAGCTAACAGTATCCGAGCTAAGTCAAAAGTTATTTTGTGAGCTGAGAGCTGGGTGGTGTTCCAGGCAGATTTACATGACACTTTTCTTGGTGTGGTTTGCAGATATCCCGACAAGGGCTTTGATGATAATTATTGCCGCAATCCTGATGGCAAGCCGAGGCCATGGTGCTATACTCTTGACCTTGACACCCCCTGGGAGTACTGTGCAATTAAAATGTGCGGTAAGTTAGGGTCAAATTTATTGCTTCCTTTTCCTCTCACAGACTGGATCTAAGCAGGCGATTATTAGTGAGACAGGTTAACAACTATTTTACTTGATACTTTAACGTGTATAGGTTTTAACATTTTTAGAATGTGTTACATAATCCTACCCAATCTTTTGCATTTTCAGAGAGCCATTATTTTGAAAGAGATACACACACAAGTGCACACGTACACACAAAACATTTATACTTATGGTAAAGACAAACATTCTCATGTTACCAAGAAAAAGGGAAAAAAAATCTACAGAGGGAGGAAAATGATCAGGGATTATGTGCAGTATCATAATGTCATTAGGGCCATAAGGGCTAGGACCTCGGATTCTTACCTTCCAATCCTGTATCCTTTCCCTACCTATCCTCCCAGACATAACATGAGCTGTCAACTGACTATGCACATCTTCTGGTGAATGACAGAGGCTGCAATGTAGAAAACTAAGTCTAACAGAAGCTTCTCACAGACATCTTTAATCTCTAGTAGCTGATCCTCACCTCTCTGGCTGTCCTTATACACAGCCTGCATTCTCTTTCAACCTGTTTTTTTTTTTTTGAGGTACGCGGGCCTCTCACTGCTGTGGCCTCTCCCATTGCGGAGCACAGGCTCCGGACGCGCAGGCTCAGCGGCCATGGCTCACGGGCCCAGCCGCTCCGCGGCATGTGGGATCTCCCCGGACCGGGGCACGAACCTGTGTCCCCTGCATCGGCAGGTGGACTCTCAACCACTGCGCCACCAGGGAAGCCCTCAACCTGTTTTTTAGCAGTCCTACTATCCTTCTACATACTGGCCTTTACCCAACTTTCCTGAGTTTATGATAAAAGCTTCTTTTCTTACTTGCTTTGTGATATCCCTTTAAATCTTGGTCCTCTCCTCCACAGTTAACTCACACACTTTTATTCTTCTCTGAAATAATCCTGGATAATAATTAGACATAAACATGCTTTTATTTCTATGTGTACAGTCTTATGTTTTCAACTGGATCCTAAAATGCTTTCAAATCAGAATTGCATAAATTTAGTAAGGTGGAATCATGTTATAAATTGGCTGGCTAATATAAAGATATGTATATCTAGAGAGAAAAATGTAAAGACATACAATCAGGTACCAGCACCCAGAATGATAAATGTACAATTATGAGGCTATGGATAGGGATTTGCATATTTCCCTAGATTGGCATGATGAGGCTCTTTCTTTGAACAGACTTATTCAGTATTATCTACACTATGATACTGCCAAGGTAAATATCTCTCCACTTAGACCTGCTAATAAAAGGAAATGTTTTGGACGACTCAAATAAAGCCCACAGAAAGGAGATGTGTCTGGCATATGTGAAATAACTGCAGAATCTGGAAGGCTCTCAATGTGAACACAGTGTTCCAAGGAAATTGAACCATCTGTTTGGTTCTTTAAAATAAGGGATGACTCTTGTGACAGTGTTTCTCTGTATAGATTGGTTAGTTCAACTCAATGAGTTTTTAAATCTTGTTAATCTGTCCATAATTCTAGACCAGCTAGGTACAATAAACCAATAGTTTCCCCTCCATTTTTCTTTTTGTGTGTGTTTTAGGCACTCAAAAATCGTCTCTGGAATAAGACCAGTATAAACAGACACACACACACGCGCACACACACACACTCACATGCATATTCACTGGCACGTTCACCTTTCAACTGGCATGCATAAGACTGGCTATTTTTAAAAGACATTGGGAGAGGAAAAAAATAGAATGAATATGACACTTCTAACTATTAGATAAATTTCTTTTTCTTTTCTGTCCACACTTAGCTATTTATACAACTAATGTGCAACAATTCTGATGGCTTTTTTAAACAGAGGGTGATGTTTATAGGATGCTAATTCTGAGAAAATGGTGGCAGAATTTGTGACCCAAACCTATATACAGTATATAGTATATACAACCTATATAGTACATACAACCTATATAGTATTAATATATACAACCTATATACAGTATATAGTATATACAACATGATGATTAGGGGGTGCTGAACCTCCTGGGTTCCTCTGTATCCGTGAGTTCATCCAACCTTGGGATCATGTAGTACTATAGTACTATAGCATTTACTATAAGTGGACCCATGCAGTTCAAACCCATGCTGTTAAAGGGTCAATTGTAGTTAAGATAAAAATATTTTCAGCTTTGGGAATATTTTAAAAATGTTTTATTACAGGACAGATTTTAGTTTCTAATTTATATAGAAAGACTATATTTTTATTAAAATTAATGAAATAAAGTGACATTCAGGAATTTTGGAAAGCATAAGACAGAATGTCTTCCAGATATTTTGGCTTATACATATAGTAAAGGCTACAATGCAAAACTAAGGAATTTGGTGATGGTTTCAATTGTGTATTAATTTTCGATTGCTGCAAAACATATTATCAAAAACTTGGTAGCTTAAAATAACACATATTTCTTATCTCATGGTTTCTGTGGGTCAGGAGTCAAGGCATGAGTCAGGTGTGTCCTCTGCTTAGGATCTTACAAGGCCACAGTCCTGGTGCCCACCAGACCTATTGTCTCATCTAAGACTTGGTGTCCCATTCCAATATTCTAATTCAGTTTCTTGTGGTTGTAGTGCTGAGATCCTCAACTCCTGGATACTGCCTGATGTTTCCTACCACATGACCCTCTCCACAATATGGCAGTTTAATTCTTCAAGGCCAACAGGATAGCTTTCTGTTACTTTCAACCTCTGACCTCTGCACCCTCTTCCATTTATTTATTAAGAATATTTTTCAAAGGTATTAAAATTTTATAAGCCAACTTTACCCAAGATTCTGTACTGGGGATGAATGTCAAAAGGACTTGTTCAGAAATCATATCCTTTAGAACTTCCATATAATTTCTTTCCCCTTAACACAGAGTTGTGAAAGGTAAAAATAACAGTGTTTTGTTTTCCTGGGAAAATAGTATATCTTTATTTGGGAAAATGATTGAAAAATAACTGGTCAGTTTTTGCCTCCACACTGTGATTCAATGCAGAAGGCTCTGCACCTGCTTTTAAAGAGCTCACCTGATTAGGTCAGGCCCACCCAAGGAAGTCTTCCTTTAATTAATTTCAGGTCAACTGACTGGGAACTTTAACTACATCTACAAAGTCTCTTCACTTTTGTGGTACAACATAAGCTAATTACAGGAGTGGCTCTCCCATTATATTCACAAGTTCTACCCGCACTCAAGGGGAGGGGATTACAGAGTGTACATCAGTGGATAGGAATCTTAGGGGTGTATTAGAATTCTGTATACCACACACATATTTACATGCACTAGTTGTAAGAGAATATTGATTGTCACTTTTTATTTGTATCATTTGATTCTTCGGTGAGCTTTCTGGTTTTCTCTCAGTCCCAATTGCTTGAATTCATTCTGAGTTTTCAATATGTTTGAAGAAAAGAATAGAGTTTATGATTGTGTCACTTGTCTCCTCTAAAGCTGAAGGGGAATTTTAAAACTCTTTTTTAAAATTATATAATAACTGTATAAGAAGGTTATAATTGCTACCATTTATTTAACATCTACAGAAAGGTGCTTTCCATCTACTGTCAATAATCCTTATTTCAATTCTACAAAATGTGATTAGGTAGGCCAGTGAGAAAGGTGTGCAAAGACATGATGGGTGAAGCAGAATGGCAATATTCAAGACATGGTAATTAGGTTGATATGGGTAGGGATGGGGTAAAGACAGAGAAATGGAAGAAGATAAGAAAAATAAGATTGATGTGAGGCAGATGAAGTAGGATTCAAGAGTAGCCCATCCAGTTGCCATGAGAAACACTGAAAAATTAAGCAGGGAGAGTGGTCTTATCTGATTTGTCATCTAGAACAGTAGCTTCCAAATCGGTATCTATGAAACCCCGGGGAACACAAAGACTGTCCTAGGGGTTTATGGGCATGGATAGGTTAAAGGGCTCAAATTCCAGCTCCTAGTTTTCTATATGAATTCTTTTCCAAAGTCTTCTGCTTGAGATGCATGTGTTCCCAAGGAGTCAGTCAAGTTCAACTTCCTCCCTGCCCATTGACAACTGCCCTTTGCTACTTTATTGAAAAAAGCCAAACTGCTAATCCTTCCTGAATATTAATGTGGTGCACTGTCCTGGGGACACTAAACAAAGAGACCTTTGAAAATACTATATATTAATGCTGTTTATCATTTACGTTCTGCTAATAATTGTATAACTCTATCCATAACATGTATACATATATATGTATATTTGTGTGTTTGTGGCTGTGTGTGTGTTTAGTATAGTGTGCATTTATCTCTTAGAATTTTGTGGTCACAAGAAATTTTTTAAAAATTTAAGTATATAAAAATCTTTCAGGAAAGTATGATAGGTGAGGAATAAAAGATTCTCCAACATAAAATAAAATACATTACACTAAAATAACATTCTGTGGGTAAAGTGGAATGGAAAAATGATTCAAGGAGAAAAAGAACTTGATAATGTACATTTTATCCAGAAGAAGGTATAGGTATCAAATCACTGTGGTATTTAGAGTCCATTAAATCCATTTAGAAGAGTGATATAAAAATTTTCAATTTAAAACTATCGATAGTTAAAACATGCTAGAAACCACATCTTTTGCAGCTATTTAAACTTAGCACAAAAAATGTAGATGTCAACTTTAAAAACAAGAGAGGGAATATAAATATTTTTTCAAAATTATTTTAGTAACAGGAGCAAAAACAAAAACAAATTAAAGAAACCAACAACATTTGAAGACTACTGGTCCAGAAGAATTACTATGTATTCTGGGTAATTAGCATGGAGGCCGGTGCATCTGATAAGAGTTGATTTTATCAGGCAAGTAAGAAAAAGAATGTGAACTAAGGCAGTAAGCAGTGACAAAACAATGTGGAGGAGGATGTGAGCAATATTAAAGAGTTAGAATGTCCCATATATAATCATGAATTGGATAATGTGGGAAACGAGAGGGAAAAGGTAAAGTCTAATACTCTTCCTAAGTTATTGGGTAGATGATACATATTTAAGAGAGGTATAAATTTGAGGAGAAAGATAATAAGTTTGGTTCTGCTTATATTGAGATGCAGGTGCTTCATGTCTGTGCTCAAAGTACATCTAAGTTCAGTCTTCCCTGAAGGTCATGCAGAGTCATAAGTGAATGTGATAGCAGAAGCCTTGGACATAGTAGCAATCCCAGGAAGCATAGAGAGAGCATAATGAGTTTTTGCCCCTTTTCTATAGAATTCATTAAATAAATATTTGTTGAATAGCTCTTATATGTCACATGCTTTCCTAGTTGCTGGGAACTTTCCTAGAAGTGAACAAAACAGACCAAGATCTATGATAAAATTAAAATTTCAGAATTTTAGCATGAACTAGTAAAGTAAAAGCTGACACTGCCTTGACACTGGGCTGTTTACACCAGATCCAAGGTTTTGAATACTGCTCTCAATTCCTTTTATTTGTTAAAAAGCTGAATGAACTACAAATTTATTCTTGTCACTTTGCTTCCAACTTTCAATCTTACAATTAGTATAACACTGAAAGTGAAGGATGAACATTGCTCATCCCCTGACAAATGTGTAGCAGGGTATTCTGGGACAGGCCTTCTCAGTCCTCCTTCACACCATGTTCTTCAGAAGGTGATGTCTACCTAAATGGCAGCAGCCCACACATATTCTGGCTGTGTAACTTTTAACAGACTTCCAAGAATATGAAATTTTAAGACACTGCAAACATATAGCAAGATTGGAAGTCCCATGCAGTGCTTAAATGAAGTACTGATATTTTTATGGTTTTCCCCTATAATAATAACTTCATATTCTAAATAAGAGTTTGTTCTATACATTAGTTCACTGCTTTTCAGAGAGAAATAATATTTGTTGGGACTAATCGTGCTTTTCTGAAGTGAACTTTAGTAGTTCTTTGGCAACTGAAAAGCTAACTTGTGGTTAATGTCCCTTATCTTGTGGTTGATGTCCCTTAGATATCCCATTGAGTATTTAAATCAGTTGGACTGAAGATATCTTTACATATTATTGAGAACCCCAAATTGTCTGCGTGGGTTACATGAATCAATATATACTGTATTGGAAATTAAAACATAAATTAAAAAACATTTAATTCATTAAAAATAATAAGCTCATTGGATGTTAATAAATATAACATTTTAAAAGAAAAATAACTATTTTTTTCAGAAAAATAGGGAGGACAATGACGTTGCTTTAGATTTTTTGTAAATTTCTTTACCTTAATTAGAAGTCAATAGCTGAGTGTCTCATATTTGCTTCTGCATTCAGTCTTTTGGGATATCATACATCAAGTGCAACTGGAAATTCCACTGTAAAAAGGACAAGTGACATCTTAGCATTGTTATGAAAACAGTTTTGACCTCCTAGATCCCTGAAAAGATCTCTGGAACCCCAGGTATCCCTCTGAGAACAACTTTCTTGCTACATGTCATACGTGTAAGGCTGATGTCCCATTAAAGTACACCTGCTAGGATATACCTGTTGGCTGTTCCAATTGTTCCCCACCTTTTACCACCAGCAACTTGCCTGGTTGGAGACTTTTATCGTTTATTATCTTTTTCTCTGATTTTCTTCAATTATCCTATAGGATGGTCTAATCTGCTTTTTTTAAGCTCTCTTTTGCATGATTGGTACCACCATTTACACAGTTTAAAACCCAAAAGCCTAGAACAATCCTAAACATGCTCTTTCCTTCACTCCTCACATTTGATCCATCATTAAGTCCTGTCAATTTTATTTTCTGTGTATCTATCAAATCTCCATTTCACTTCATCACTGTCTCCTTTATCCAAGACAGCACTATTTTCATCTTGAATATTTGGGTGGCCTTCTGAGTGGAGCTATATCCACGTTCACCAGCTTTCCCCTCCAATCCCTTCTCCACACTGCAAACAGGATGACATTTAAAAAAAAATCTGAATATATCATTCCCTATGCCTAGCATACCCCACACACACACAACAGTTTAAAACTCTTTAATCATTTTCTTTGAGCTTAGGACACAGACAAAACAAAACCATCCTTTACTCCTCCACCCCTATCTTTAGCCTCATATACATTTCTCTCCATGCTCTCTGTTCCAGCCAGAATAGTTTTCTCCCTATACCTCATATTTTCCATATTCTCATTATAGTTCCTTCACCCCTGCCATCTCCTCTCCCCTGAAAAATTTTCTCTTCCTTCCTCACCTAGTTGACAGCTACCCATTGTTCAAATTTCAAGTCAGTTATCATTTCTTCATTTGACTTCCCCTGACTCAGTCAAATTCCTTATTGTATATTTATAGCAACATAAACCTCTCCTTCCATGTACTTCTCAGAATTTGGTTTTTACATTTATTTCTGAAGTTATTTGGTTAATAGCTGTCTCTATCAAAATTTGTAAGCTCCAAAAGAGTAAGGACCAGGTCGTTTTTGTATTCCACAGAGTTACCACATTGCTTGCACGTGACAGGAGTTCAATAAGTCTTTGTTGAATGAACCACGGTTACCTTCCTGCTCAGTGGTAGTTTTCATTTTCTTTTAGTGTCTCCTGGAATTTCTTCTATGCTTCTTGATTTTCATATGAAAACTTGGCTTTTCCCAAACATTGCCAACCAGGAAGATTTGCTTCATACCTTCTTCCCATCACCTCAACTCATTGTCAGTTTTCATGCTTCCATGAGCTAGTTTTGTTCCTTCATTGCTTGATGTCTTGATGGCTTTTCATTCAACAAAATAAACAAATCTTGTCATATTTTACCTTATTTTTCACTTCCTCTTTCTTTTCCTTCTTATTTTTTAAACTTCTAGATATGTAAGTGTCCACAGCCATTTTATATTTTTAAGAGCTTTACTGAGGTATAATTGATATGTCAAAACATCACATATTTAATGTACAGAGTTTGATAGGTTTGAACATATGCATACACCCATGAATCCACCTCCACAATCAAAGATTATAACCATATTCATCACCTGCAAACATTTCCTCCTGCCCCCTCTTGCCTTTGTGTGTGTGTGGTAAGAATACAACTCTCTTAACAACTGTTTAGTATACAACACAGTATTGCTAACTATAGGTACTATGTACAACATAGTATAGTAGATCTACTATACATAGTAGATCTCTAAAACTTATTCATCTTGCATAACTGAAACTTTATTACCTGTTGAACAACTCTCCACTGCATAAGTGTGGCCGAGGCGGATCTTTGATAGTTAAGATTTCTATCAAAATTATCATTGTGGACTGAATTGTGCTCCCCAGCACCCACAATTCATATATTGAATTCTAAGCCCTGAATGCATTTGGAGCTAGGGCTTTTAGTAGATAATAAAGGATAATGAAGTATAATGGCGGGATCCTAATCCAATGGGATTTGTGGTCTTAGAAGTAGAGCATGAGAGTGATCTCTCTCTCCATACCATATGAGGACATAGCAAAAAGGTATGTCTATACCTACATCTACAAGCCAGGAAGAGAACTCTCACCAGGAACCATTGGCTGCCACCTTAATCTTGAACTTTACAGCTCCCAGAATTATGAGAAAATATATTACTGTTGTTTAAGTCACCCAGTCTTATTTTGTTACAGTAGCTTAAGAAGATATGTTGCCATTGGTACTACAGAAAAAGAATCCTTCCTCCTAGTAACTAGTGTACGCTGGCATCATTTTAAAGGAATATGTAACGTTTTAAACTTCAGTGTCTTTGTGTGTTGGGAAAATAATTTTAGCAAATTATTTTCTTTCTTAAAGAAAGCTGATTATTTCTCTAAATTTTATTAATTCATCCAAGGCCAGAACAGAGATTCATAGAAATATAATCCTCTTATTGTATTCTGTGTCAGGAAAAAACAATGCTATCAATATCCTTTCTCAAGGGAAAGATCTTGTATTGGAGGTCTTTTCCAAGTCATCTTCTAAGGAGTAAGAGTATAGGATTGAAGACCTTTCATGAAAGTCTTGTCTTTTGAGTATTTTATACCAGAAACGTCTTGGATAAAGTCCAGAGAAAAGTTTCAGACAGGAATCCCAGGTCCACATGGAAAGAAAACGTGCAAGCAATTTGAGGTTTGTGCTTTGGAGGTCTTTATACTATTTTCCCACGTCAATTTTAAAACAAGAAGCTCTTTAAATTTACATTGAGCCTGATCCTGCCCTCTGTGGCCCAAAGAGCACAAGTCTGTTGATGGGAGAGTAGCTTTACGTACTGTTCTAAATATCCAGGGACCATCATAAAGTAAATCCTATATTTCAGTTGCTCTTCAGTAGCTGGGAATAAGAAGTGGGTTGGGTTGAATTATTCCAAGAATAATCAGGTATTTGTCCAATGGCCTAAGAAGCAACTTGTTCTTAACTACAGGCAAAAGAATAGCAATAGCTTGTCACCACTAAGAAATCCAGGTTTTTTGGAGGGTTAAGGGGACAGTAAACATAAGGATTTACTTATTGTCCATGTAAAGCTTATGGATCCCTAGGTGTGGTTTTCTGTAATATACATTTGCACTCACATTCTCCAGTTGCCATTCACGGACCTCTGTCAGGGCCTTGTGGCCTCTCTGCAAGGATTTGGCTAGTCTTTCATAGAGAAAAAGGTTCGATTTATTCTATGTTGTCTTGTTGTGTTGATCTCTTTCTGTTGGGGGGCAAGAGGGTCTTCCCAACAATTACATAACAGTTAATGTTCATTCTCTCAACAAATGTATTCAAACCTTAAAGTTCTCTACCAAATAGCAGAGCAATCAGATCATAGCAGGTCCACACCAGCAAAGTGAAATTAGTGTTCCAAGAGGTAACCATTATATTTGATCATGTTCTAACAGGACAGTGAAAAATTTCAAGAGCAAATGTTGTTTTCTTTAAAGCATTTCCAAATAGAAAACTTCATGTCAGTCATGAAAGAAAAACATTCCTTCACTCACAGGCCACTGAGGATCATATAAATATCTTTGCATCTGCTTCCAAAGGGTGACCACCACTGACACCCCTGGCAAAATGTTTTGTGAGGAACTCTCAGAAGAGTTCCTGGTATTTTCAGTGTGAGCTTGGTAGACATACTTGCAAAAACATTTGTGGATGCGGGGATGCAGTATTTTAAAAACACGTTGCTTTGGCTAAACTTGATAATCTTCAGCTGATATTGGGGATGTTTCTGTGTTTCTTTAACTCTTCACTAGGCCACTGGAGACTCTTAAGAGCCTTCCCTTTTTCAGGTCTCATGTTTAAGTATTAAGTCCAAAGGAATAGCTTTCCCAACATTTAATAGCCCTTTCCCAATCAATTGGCATGAAACATTTGTTTTGTTTTGGCACCAAATTTTGATGTTTATATAGTGGGACAGCTGAAGGAGTCTGTTTTATTGCGGTTCAGGAATAATTCCTTTTGTTCGAATCGTAAGTATTCAAGCAGGCAACAAAGATCAGACATTTATATCAAAGTTAAATGGTCTATGGACAAATCATTCATCATGGTCCCCATCAGATAATATTTATTAAACAGCTGCATGAAGTCGCAAAATAACTCTTACTAATTGATGAAAACTGTAGTTACCTTGTTGTACTAATATATCTTTTTTTGCCTATATTATTTATTCTATACATTACCACCAGAATTATGTAGCTTTTGTTTATGGGGTTACTTTTAGCAGCTGAATGTGAAATGGGATAAATACAGATGCACTAACTTCAGAGGGTACTTTTTAAATAAAGAAAAATACTATGTGAATACTGCTAGTTTGTAGTTAAAATCAAAATAAATATTTCCACTGAATTAAAACACAACAATAAGTAACATTGTCAAGTTGTTTTAGTTATATATTTCAAAGTTACAGATGCTTATTAAAATGAGACAAAAATAATAATATTATTTAGATTCTTTACATCTTGATAGGGCCTGACTTAGTCAGCTCAGGCTACTATAACAGGATACCAAAGACAGGGTGGATTCTAAACAACAGAAATGTATTTCACATAGATCTGGAGGCTGAGAAGTCCAAGATCAAGGTGACAGCAGGTTTGGTGTCTGGAGAGAGCCTGATTCCTGGTTCACAGATGGTTCACACTTTGCCCTGTGTCCTCATATGGTAGAAGGAGCAAGGAAGCTCTGCAGGGTCTCTTTTATAAGGGTACTAATCCCATTTATGAAGGCTTTGCCCTTACAACCTAAACATTTACCAAAGGGTCCAACTCCTAATACCATAACATGGGGATTAGGATTTCAACATATGAATTTGAGGAAGACACAAACATTCAGTTTATAGCAAGGCCTAATGAAAATTTGTATTTATTCTGTACAATATTGTATTTTATTAATGTGCAGTAATTCTTTGTATTCTGTAATTTTTGTAATTTCAAAAGGTTCTAGTTTCCACCTCCAAATTAGAATCTGTTAAATAATCCAAATTATTTAATCCAAATCCAAAATTTTCGTTTTCAATCTAACCATTTTAACTTACATTGTCTTTTAGTGAATATTTAGTGACCCCCTTAAAATAAGTTTATATCATAAGTTTTAAAATATAATAATGAAAGTTTAGAAGAAAATCTTTGACATAATTGTTCAAATGAGGATTTCACTTTTAAAGTGAAAGATTCTTTAATTAAATCTTGCTGGGAACCTCTGCAGTTGAGGTGCAAAGTTAGTACAACAATTCAGATCTCTGAACTTGACACTGAAATTTTAGTGTATCAATCAGCAGTGAAATATTTTCCTCAGTATTCTTATATAGGTACTCTTTTCTCTGACCTAAGGTTTTTGTAATATAGATATTTCTTTTCACAGGGACTCCTAAAATTTGAAAACTTTACCCTTAAATTAGAAAAATTTTAATCTTCTACTAGCTTTTAAATTGTATCATTCCTCTTTTTTCATTGTTTAGGTTGATGTCTGGAAAATCATACTAGAGTCCAAGGAGCTCAGTGTGTTAATCTCTGATGGGCTTAGCCTTGAACTAGATACTTAGTGAAATGTGATCGGCCCATATCTAGCCAAAGGTGGCCCTGGTTGACTCATCAAGACTGGATCCTTTGGTTACAAGTTCACAGTGCTAAAACAGTACTGAGAAGAATGGATCAGTAATACACGAATAAAACAAAACACACACAAATAACTAAGAAAGTAAGAGAGCTGTAGTACCCAAGTCAGGCAATGAAATCTGTGATTAGTGGAAGTGCTTTTGCTCTGGCTGCCCTAACTCTGACCTTCCTCCCATTGTCAGTATTCTGAGTCCTAACTGAGGTCACAAATTTGCTGCCCAGGAGCTTGTACCCAAGAAGTGGGGGAATCAAAACTTTTCTTCTTAAAATGTTAAGCTAATGAATTGATAGATTCCTGGGGACATTCATTTTGTCTTCTTTCACATTATAGTTTTACAATTAGAATGATATATGTCAGTACAAGCTTGAACTTTTTCCTGTTTTACAGTTGTCACCCTTTAAAGACTTCCCACACATACTCATTTTCCTCAAATCATGTAACAATCAACTCAAATCATCAGAAAAATAGCTTAGTAGCATTTGTTTTAATGAAATATAGTTCTAACCCTCAGAACCTATGAAATCCATCTTATTTTCTATTTCATCAAAGAACTTCAGGTAATATTAAAATCGTAATGAACTTGGTTAAACAGCACCAACTTCTTCTATAGAAGTCATTTCTCTCAGTCCAAAATTTTTGTTCTTCCTAAATCAATATATATTACAAATATCAATACATATAAATTCTCTAAGCCATCAACTCTCAATAACCATTCTATAGGTCAATCTCTGGACATTTTCTCATGTCCATTTGAATTTCCTTTTAATTTAGGATATTTCTGAGCTGCATTTCTATTCCCTAAAGTAGATACATAAGAAATAAAAACACATTTTAAGATGAGCTGAAGAAGAGATTTGTTTTTAAAAAGAAGAGTTATTAAAAGGGCAATTTTTGGAAATCTGTACATAAAACATTCTAGTGATTGGGATGGTCATTAATTAATCCTCCTTTTTTTCCCACAAAACTTCACAGAATAACTCCAAACTTAGGCTCTACTTAGTTTGCATGGGACTCAATGAAATAAAGCATTCAGCCACATAAGGTAGTAATTATTTGTAAGAAAGAAAGAAATTTAAAATAAAGTTAAAGAGCCACTTTAAAAGAATTTACACCATTAAATATGGAACACTATTATAGACATCCCTAGCCTCTGAAGGCATGTCTAATTCTAACCTCTCCTTTGGAGAAATGATGCACCGAATTCCAGAATGGGTGAATCAAAGACATTTATTTATTCACTTCTTAAACTATCCTAGAGGCTGTCAACTTGAGTTTTATGCAGAGGCACCTTGAATAACCATTTAGGTTATAAAGGTAATTGGGGAGTTTACATGGAAACAAACATTTTCATGAATGTTTTGAGAAGGTATATGAATTTTAGTTGCTCCAGAATGTTTTGAGTTATATTTTATGCAAGTGAGTAAACCTTAAGACAAAAGACAAGAGTTCAAGTTGTGGTAAATTTAATTTTGTACTTTAAAAATTTTCTTACTGAGATTTTCAGGATCTTCATGTAGTATGGTAAAGCACTGCAGTTGGACTAGGAAAAAGGCATCAAATAAATCTGCCTAGAAGCAAGTAATATTTCTTAAATGCCAACAAGTTGATTAAGAAGAAAAATGTAACATATCAGCTTAGAATATATTTATTATTTTAGAGGAAAACCACGGTTAATACCATTACCAACTTTTTAACTATTTAAATAAACTAATTTTAGGAGTAATTGTATAGTAATTTCAGAAATACTGTATATTTGGCATGTATAAGTTATAGTGACATACGGAAGTAAAATGCCTTTAAAGAATTTTTCAAGAATAAACTAATTTAGTGTTTGAATGAAAAGAACTGGAATGGAGATAGTAATAGTGACAAACTGATTTTTAAAAAATAACTCTGTTCTCTAGACTAGCATTAATTTTCTTTTTCGTACTTTTTTTAATGGCCAAACTTACGGCACAGTGCTAAAATTTCCCCACTTGGTCACTATATTATTTGTAGATGTTTTCCAATTTCAAAAGTAAGAAAAGTGATTTTTAAAAAACATATACGCAATACTTAAGCATTAATAAATAGAGAGATTTTACACCTATTGTTAATAATGAGTAGATAGATCCAGGAAATTTAAATATTATTAAATGATGCTTTTTAAAACAGGTCTAGATAAAGTCAAGCCAGAATGTTCTTTTTATAAGTAGAGAAATTCTATGGTTGAGTCCACCATGTTAATTCCTCCTTTCGTTTGAGTGAGACAGTAGTGATAAATTGAATTTTTTATTCCATTCAATTATTATAAAAATTATGTGACAGAAAACCCTGCTAATAAAATGCAAGTGAACACTAAGAGGTAGATGACAGATTGAAATATTTTATTTAAATTTATATTTCTTTTTACCAATAGCTCACAGTACTATGAATGACACGGATGTCCCTATGGAAACAACTGAATGCATTCAAGGTCAAGGAGAAGGTTACCGGGGCATCATCAATACCATTTGGAATGGAATTCCCTGTCAGCGTTGGGATTCCCAGTATCCTCACCAGCATGACATAACTCCTGAAAATTTCAAGTGCAAGTGAGTAAATTAGAGAAATATAAATTTCAGTAGGCCCTGGGGGAAATGAGGCAGAGTGGTTGCTTTTTACTAATTTCTGTGTGAGTGATCCTTAAACTTTAGTGTGCCTAGGGAAAATTCAGCAATGAAAAGGCAGATACATCCCCCCAGAGACTTTGATTGCTCAGGTCTGAAATTTGGACTTGAAATAATACATTTTAACAAGCACTCTTGGTGATTCTGAATCAGATGGTTGATGTACCATCCATGCTTTGGGAAACACATCCCTAGGTTTCTGATCACAGCTTTGCTCTTGCAGGTCTATTTAATAAACCTATTAGTGGTAATGATAACCAGGCAAGTTTCAAACTAGTGCCTTCTTAAATTTTCATATTAACTTTAGGGGAGATTACAAGGCACACCTTGATTTCAACCAACATTGTAAACTGATGAGTTTTCAGCCTTGAAAAAAATTATTTTTAAAATTTTGAATGAGTGATTTTTATTGTTTCTAAATTTTCTTTAAAAAGTGGGGAAATACAACAGCTGTTTAGATGAACCAAGCGGAAGAAACTGCCCTTGAATATCAATTACATAGCTGTTATGTTCTTCTCCATGGCTGCTTTTCTTCACCACTTGACTTTTGTTAGACAGACAGCCACAATGCCATGTGTTTTTAAATTGCCCACCTTGTTATTAGGAACATAAAATGATTGCATTTAAAATTTATAACACACGTGTCATTCATAGTGGCTTTGCTGAAATAGCACCTATAAATAACATATATTGCCTTTATGTAACTGGCTTTTAATAAGAGAGCTTAACATTTCAAGATGGAGAACTATGAACATTAGTTGGCCCATCCACTGGAGAGGGGATATAGTCTATGCTTTTTATTTTATTTTTAGATTTTAAAAGCCAATTCAGAGTTCTTTGCTTAGACAGTAAATATTCATCTGTTATGTTTTTAAAATTATTTTATAATAACAAATTTAGAGTTGCCACTCTGGGGTTTATTTCCTTCATTTTCTTCACAGCAATTCACTCTCTATTTTTGACCCATGTGTTTCATACCTCAGAAATAAACATAAAAGTAGAGAGAGAAAAGAAAATGAGAAACGAATAGTTAAGGGAGACAAAGGAGACTGTCAGTGCCATGCACACTTTTTGTCAACTTCTAATGACTGGTAATACTCAAGTTAGAGATTGTGTATGTGTAAGTACCCAAATGAACCTCATCTGTAAGAAAAAAGATAATAATTATAGAAATTGAATCCACACATTTCACAATTAAAAATGATCAAAAGTTTAGCTTACATGTTATTGGAATTTAAGCCATTCTTTCTTAATTGGTTATTTGGTCAAGGTAACCAAACATAAATGTCAAAACAACCAAAAAGTGAGCTGTGTTATAAAACTGATAAAATCTGACTCAACATTTTACTCAGAGTATTGATGCCTTTACTCTTTGTGGGCTAGCAGAGAATGGAATACTGGTTGAGTATCTCTGGTTGTACTAAACACGATATGCCCCAAAACTGAGACTCTTTACAAATGACGATCCTTAAAACACTATTTGTAGGGCAGGAATAGAGACGTAGACGTAGACGTAGAGAACGGACATGTAGACACAGGGTGGGAAGGGGAGGGTGGGACAAATTGGGAGATTAGGTTTGACATAAATACTCTATCATGTGTCAAATAGATAGTTAGTGGGAATCTGCTGTATAGCACAGGGAGCTCAGCTCGGTGCTCTGTGATGAACGAGATGTGGGGGGTGGGGAGGGAGGGAGGGAGGTCCAAGGGGGAGGGGATACAGGTATACATATAGATAATTCACTTCATTATACAGCAGAAACTAACACAACATTGTAAAGCAATTTTACTCCAATCAAAACAAAACAAAACAAAACAAAAACACTATAACTGAACAATACTGCCTGTGGTGAATGTACATGAATCATATAATCATTAATTCGCTTTAATAATTATAAACACTTCTCTCTTCAAGTGAAGGGAAAGAACTTAGAAAAAATATTTGAGCAAACCTTGACTCTCATTCTTGCTTAATCTAGATTAATGAGGTGCTTCTCGATATAGATTATAAACGCAGGCCTAAACTAAGATTTTTGATAGCCTCAGATCTCTGTTTAATTATCTTGCCTTAAATTAACAACTTGAAATAATTTAACCAATTATTCATCTAAAATTGCAAATTTGCGTACACTTTATGTAAAATTCAATGCACGTATTTTGTACTGACAGTTTTTTTAAACATGAGTATAAATTGGTCAGAAGAAAGAAAAGATTTTCTTCATCATTCCAGTTAATAATTTTATAAGAAGGGTAAAGGCTTGAATATAGGTTATAAACAAGAATATTTGCTATACAATGGCCTTAGCTATTGGCATTCACTTTTCTTACAACCTTAAATAACAGTTGTGTCAGGACCTAGTTTGGCTAGATAAACTATTACCTGTTGATTTTATAACCAAACTCAAGCTTCTTCTTTAAAAACTTTTCAGTTTCTAATGGTCAATTTGGATAGTAATAAAAGTGTAGTATTTTTAATTGGGCCTAAATGAAATAAATAATGTACCTTCCAATAGACTGAATATTAATTTTGTTAAATTATTAGCAGGGATTTACGAAAAGAAAGTACATGCTTTCTTCAAATTAGAGAGCATTATCAGGACAGCAAATCATAAATTTCACATTTTATTTAACGTGAACCTTGCATTAAGGTAAAATCCTTTTATATACAGATATTAGTTTAGACTTTTTTCTTATTGTGAACTCTAAATGTCTAACTATATCATTGGTAAAATAAAGGAAGTACATGTATTACATTGACAACTTTTTCTACAGTTAGGTTATCTATATTGTAATTAGGATTTAATTTTACAGAAATATAAAATTGCATGTTGTAATCTCTAAATCAAGAAAGAACTATGTTGGAATTAAAAGAAATCTATGTAGTGAATTAAATAAATCAAAGAAATACAGAATTTAAAGAAGAAATATCTGTCATGTGTTTTGTGGCAAATGTTTGAATAGGTGGAACTTCATTTTTAAACAAGAGAAATTAAAGACTACTAATTATAATAGCCTTTCTTCTGTAAAGAGAATGTGTTTCTACGTTATATACAGTCCATGAAAAAGTAATAACAGACCAGTTTTTAAAAATTGTAACAGTTGAGAGTCCACGTCTTGAAAATGAGTGAGAAGAATGAAGTGGTACTATTTCTCTCTTTCACGAAGCAGTAGTGTTTGTGTGAAACTCCAGGTCTGTGGAAGAAAAAGAATTCTGACATCTGACAGCATTTTATTTCAGTAATGTGGGCAGTGTCAGTTGTGTATACTGAATTCTAAACTGTTGTAACTATCCTAAATCTAAAACGTAGGGCTCTATTTATAGAATGCATACATTCTAGGATTCTAGAAATGTAATAACACTGACTTCACCAATGTAAGAAACCCTGGCAATTTACATTAACATGTTTATTCTCAATAGGGACCTAAGAGAAAACTATTGCCGAAATCCAGATGGGGCTGAGTCACCGTGGTGTTTTACCACTGATCCAAACATCCGAGTTGGCTACTGCTCCCAAATTCCAAAATGTGATGTGTCAAGTGGACAAGGTAATAGCTGACATTTTGCAGTGTGGGCATGATTAAATTCAATGGAAATGCCTAAATGGAGTACACATTACAGCAGAAGACTTATTTCTTGTTGCACTGTTAGCAAACAAAGTCACCAAGCCTGAAGTTGGATTTCTTTTATATATTAATTTGTTCAATATCCCTTTATTTATTTGAATGTATACTAGTGCCAGGGACAGTTTTAGGCACTGTGGATATACCAGTAAACAAAACAAAATTCTCTGACCCCATTGAACTAATGTCCAGGAAACAAAAACAAGCAAAATTAAAATGTAGGTGGGGGGCTTCCCTGATGGCGCAGTGGTTGAGAGTCCGCTTGCCGATGCAGGGGACACAGGTTCGTGCCCCGGGCCGGGAAGATCCCACATGCCGCGGAGCAGCTAGGCCTGTGAGCCATGGCCGCTGAGGCTGTGCATCCGGAGCCTGTGCTCTGCAACGGGAGAGGCCACAACAGTGAGAGGCCCGTGTAATGCAAAAAAAAAAAAAAAAAAAAAAAAAGTAGGTGGGGATAGTAAGTTAGTTTGTGTAAGTGCTAGAGAGATAAATGTCCCAGAGTTAGAGGGAGGAGGATGTTGCTATTTTATCTTTTAATGGTCTGAGAAGATCTTACATATTAAGGTAACATTTAAGGAGAACCTGAAATAAGTCAGGGAGCAGCATGTGCCACGTGCACATACTTGTAAAGAGCATTCTAGGTAGAGGAAACTGCAAATGAAAATGGCATGAGATGGGAGAGTGCTTGAAAAGTTAAAAGAAAGAAACAGCGCATCATTGTGGCTGGTACAGAATGAGCAAGGTTAGAGAGCAACTGGGCTAAAATTCCATAAGCCTAGTAGAAACTGGAAGGATTTACACTTCTATTCTGAAAGGGGAGAGACTCTGTTGTAGGATTCTAAGATGGGAACTAAATGATCTGTCTGACTTAAATTTTAACTGGATGACTCTGGCCGCATTATGAAAAATAGCCAGAACTCCTGACAAAGGGCCAAAACGGGAATCAACTGAATGATTGCTTCAGTAATTTAGGCAAGAGACGAGAGTGATGTGGACTGGGGTGTTAGTAGTAGAGATGATATGTAACAGTGGGATTTGGGATAAATCACCATTGTGCTTGGAAACATAGACACCATTGAAAATAATTGTTTCGTGGAGCAGTGGTTGAGAAAAGTCACATTGAAATAGGTTTAAAAAATCATTTGTCAAAAATTAATAATAATGGGCTCTGGGCATTTATTGGTATATAATGAATTAGGAGTTATGATTTTTAAATAATCACATTCTTTCACATAAATTTAATTATGATGGTCGTGGCCATGGTCAGTCCTAAATCATTCTAAAAAGTCCAAGCCAAATTTAAAACTCTATTTCATGGATTTATTGCCCTGTACATACTTCTTCCATCCCCTGACTTTCCTCAGTGCCATTTTTTGTGAACAACTCGGAAAACAGTTGTAGAGGGAAGAAGAGATGAGTCCCTTTTCAATCAATTTCACTGTTCTTGGGCAGACTTTAAAGGTCAGTTGGAAATAAAGTTGAAACCAATGATTAAGGAAGGTTTGGTACCAGCTGGATCTTCTTTGTCCCTGCCTTAGTCATTTAAACAATTACTGATAATTTCTGAGTGATAGAGGCAAGTGAGAACAATTGTTTTATAAGCTTCTGATGTGTATTAAGATGCTTTTATGTACATAAATATCACTTATCAAAGATCAGGTAATAGAATATGAGGATTTGGGGTTTTGAAAGTTAAGCTGATGTTATTGCTTATATAATAGAGCTGCACATTAATAGATGAAGAAATTAGCTTTAGGGAATTTAAATAACTTGCCTGAACTCTCAAATTAGCACAACTGTGAGTCACTCAAATTCTCCTTAAAATGACCTTTCCATTACTCCATGCTTTTTCCTTTTCATTAATACTTTAACAATATATTATATTCCTTTTCTTTAACAATATATTATACCTGATTTATGCAACAATGTGCTAGGCTCTGTGGGGCAATTTGAAAATGAATAAGTCCTACTTAAGAGACACTGTTAGCCAATTCAACATACAGCTGTGAAATTTTAACAGAGAGTTATGTCATTGTATAATACTGCCAAGCTAGTAGTATGGATTGTTACATATTTGATATGTATGCATGCACGCACACACACACACACACACACACACAAGGATGTTGCTCTTATCCTTCTCTATATAGAAGGAAATATAAATTCCACATATAGGTTGATGAGTTAAAAACTTTTCCTCAAATCTTGCAACATCTGATTTAACATATATATAAAAGCTCTTCCAGTTGGATATTAAATAACTCTGTTAAAAAAAAGAAAACTGAAATTGCAGAATTTCTTTAAAAATACTGATAAAACACAGTGTATTATACTATATAAGGTACATTTAAGGCAGGAAACAAAACACAATTCACAGCTTTAAATATTTATATCAATAATATACATAATGAAGACAGGGAAATGAAATTTCCCACTCAAAGAGGTGGAGGAAAAAGTAAAACAAAAGCAACACACGAAAGAAAACAACTAAGATAAAAGCAGACATTAATAAGGTAAAGAAAAGAAAACAGTAGAACTAATGAATAAAGCCAAATGATGATTCTTTGAAAAAATTAACAAAATAGACAACCACCAGATAACTGACTCAAGGGAGGAAAAATATATGAAATAATAATTATGAAGGCAGAAATAACCAGTGAAACAGGAAAACATGAGATTATTTTATACAACCTCATGTAAAAACTGAAAATGAAAGTTAAATGGGTAATATACTAGGATAATTCAAGTTATTTGAATTGACCCTGATAGAGAAAGAAAACTTAGACTCATTCCTACAGAAGAGACATGGAAATTTACTAATAAAATATTCCACCACAAACACATCATGCCTAGATGAATTCATAGACCAGGTGATCTCAATGCTATGTAAATTGCCCTGTAGCTTAACCAATGCAGTAAAATTTCCAAATTATTTTTATGATGGAATTATAATATTGAAACCTAAACATGATAAAGGTATCACAGAAGAAAACTATAGACATCTCATTTGTAAATATTAATAGAAAAATCTTAAATGAAATTTGAGTGAACAGTTCAATAAAGAAATTAAGTAAATAATACATAATGATTGAGTGGCGTTTAGGCTGAGAACAAAAATGGTTCAGTTTTAGAAACCCATTAATATAATTCATCTTAGATGTAAGAAAAACAACCATATAACAAATCTTAATAGATTTTGAAATTACTGTGACAAAATTCATGCATTTTTCATAAAAGTACTCAAGAATCTGTGGAATACACACATACTTACACACACACCCATATATCCACTCATATATATATATGTGTATATATATATATATATATATATATATATATAGTACATACATATAGATATATAGATGTAGATGTATCTCAGTCATAAAACCACCACTTACTTGATGCGAAAACATTAGAGGTATTCTTACTAAGGTCAAAAAGAAAACAAGAATGTCTAGCATCTCCTTTACTATTTAATATTGTAAATATAATTTAACATTATATTTCTCTTTAACATTGCATTGTTGATATTATTTTTTACAATAAGATAAGAAGGCATATTTATTGATTGGGTAAAAAGGCAAAAGATTTTTGTGAAAATGATATAATAGTAATATACTTGGAAATCTGAATTCAAATAATAAAAAAATCACTAAGGTAGCAGGATACACAATTAATATACAAATATTAATAGCATTCATATATGGTTTTGAAAATCTAATTAAAGAGAAAACTACATCTATAATAGGAAACAAAACTGAGAAAAACTTAGGAATAAACTTAGGAAAGTTGTTGAAATCTATGTAATTAAATTTTAAATTACTACTGAAAGCCCCAAATTGTACTTTAACATGTAGAAAAACATCCCTTGTTCTTGATATGAGAACTCAACATCATAAATACATCAATTCCATCTAAGCTAATTTGTAAATTTAATGTGATATTTTCTGATATCAAAAACTTCATTCTAAATTTTTCCTAGGAGAATAAACATGTAACTATACTAAGAAAAACCTTGAGAAAGAAGAGTGATGAGAGGTAAATAACCCTATCAGATGTTAAAATATTTTATAAAGAGTTTATAATTAAAAGAATGTAGTTCTAGCACATAAATAAATTGACAGAACACAGAATCCAAAAATAGACTCCTTACTGAGATTACATTTAAAATGTGGCACTATATGTCACTGGGTAAAAATAAACTTTTAAAATATAATAATGGATCAATAAAGTACCGTTTGGAAAAATAATAAAATTAAATCCATGCCTTACACCATACCCGAAAATAAACTCCAAATGGATAAGAGATGTAGTGTAAAAAGGGATACCATATATATACTAGAAGTAAACTTGGAAAAATGCCTTTATAACTTAGATGTGGCGATATGCTTTTAATTAACACTAAAAATCTAAAGGCAATAAAAGAAAAAAATAATAAGCTACATCAAAAACTTGCCATGGCAAAAAACATAAACAAACCCATCATATTTAAATTCAAAAGACAAATTTGGAAATAAGTCTTAAAATGTATATCACAGATAAAGATACATATTTTTAATATATAAAAACTGTGAAAGCGAAAGGTATAGGACCAAAAAATTAAATAATGGACAAAATACATGAACAGAAAGATTTCTTTAGAGAAAAATATAAAAATTCCCTTAAATACATGAAAATTATGCTTAAATTCACATGTAACAAGAAAAAACTAAAATATAAGTGTTGAGATTTTTCATAATATGAGACTTTTATTTCTCACATATAAATTCACAAAAATTCAAAAGCTTGACAACACTATCTTGGCAAAGCTGTATGGGGAAATTAACTCTCATGCTTTGCTCTTGGGAGTGCAAAATGATAAAAATCCTTATGGAACAGAATATTACAATAATTAAATTACATATACATTCACCTTTTGGACCAATAATGCACTATTTAAATATACAGCTCCAATAATATGCAAAAACATATGCACGAGTTTTTCATTGCAGCATTTTCTGTACTAGCAAAACAACCCAAATCTACTCTGGCGAAATCACACAATGGAATACTGCAAATTTGCAGAAAGAATGATAAAACTTTTCATGAACTAATATGAAGTGATTTTCAGGTATATTATTAATTAAAAAAAAACAAAGCACTAAAATATATATTTGGTATTCTATTAGTAATAAATAAACGGATTTACTACTAGTAATAAAGAATGGGATATAATAATACATATATAGAATATATATACATATAATTATATATTTATATTACATATGTATGTGTGTGTGTATACATCTTTGCCAAAAAAGTAAAAAAAAAAAAAAGAAATACAAGAGCCATAAACAAGAAACTAATGAAATTGGTTACTTGTAACGGTGGGTAGTAGTGGGTAGAAATATGACACAGAAGCAAGAGGGAAAATGAGAACACTCTGAATACACACTTTCATATAGTTTTGACTATCAACCAATATTAATGTTTTAATAATGCTTTAAATGTTCAAAAAGTAATCTCAAGAAAGATGGAAAAAAACACGGAAATGTGCCTATCTGTATATCAAATAGATACCATTACTACAGAATTTAGAAAAAAATTCCAAATAATTTTTAAACACAATTTTCTGACTATATATAGCCTCACTGGAATACATTTAAAGTTAGATAACTTTAAATACCTTTTGAACTTTAAAGTGTAATTTTGCTGTATTAGGATGTAGCAGCTTTAACATTATTTTGTGTGCATTGGAGAATTCAGAAAATGAGGAAAAATACTGATGTTACCTAGAATCATGGTTCTCACTATGGGAGAAGAAATACACAAATGAAGAGGAGACAAGGAAGAACTCTGGTGCTAGACTGGAGTCAGAGGGATCAGTTACTCATGAAGACACACACACACACACACACACACATGCACACACTTCCCAGCTCTATCAAATGAAAGGGACTAGAAACAATGGTACCAAATAGCAATGAGCACACATAGCACCCACGTCTTCTCCTTACCTTTCATCACTAACATAAACAATGGCTCCTTGGTGAAATTGAAGATTCCAGGCCTGGGGCAAGAAAAACATAAAGTGAAGCTGGAATATCTTATGCCAGCAAGTTAATAAGTGCTCAAAATTTATGTCTTCCTCTCAAAAACCCATAACCCAGATCTAATCATGAGGAAACCATCAGACAAACCCAACTGATGGACATTTTACAAAATACTAGTTCTCCTTAAAACTGTCAGGATCATCAAAAAACAAAGTCTGAGAAAACTGTTACATCTAGAAGAGCCTTAAAAATCATGACAGTTAAATGTAAGGTGGTATCATGTGGGATCCTAGGACACAAAAAAGTACACTAGGAAAAAACTAACAATTTAAACAAAATATAGGTTTCTGTTAGTAATAATGCATCAGTATGGTAAATAGTTGTGAGAAATCTATCATACTAATGTAAGATAGTAAAAGTAGGGGGAACTACGTGGTATATTAGAATTTTCTGTACCAACTTACAACTTTTCTGTAAATTAAAAACTATTCTAAAAAAAAGTTTGCTAAGAAAAAAAACACCTAGCTCATATTCAAATAAAACGGTGGTAGTGGTAATGAGGATCTCTTTCTCTAATACAGAAAACACAGGTGTAAAATCAAAAATGTATCAAAGAGCAGTACCAATATATCACATTGCACAATTGTTTTCTTCAGTAAGAAATTATCTGAAGAATTTACTACCTAACAGCCAGAAGTTTAACCTTTCCTAATGTAGAAAAAAATAGCACTGTCAGAGGAAAATATTTTAACTGATATATTCTGCATATGTACAAGAATTGGATTTTACAAATTTATGCTTTCTGAAAACAATTTTATTGTATATGGTAATGACTGATATATTATCTGTATCAAATCCTATCCTATTTGAGTTTTTCTATCTAAGTTCAAATTTATGGATATCAAAACATGACTATTGAATATATTATTATATTTCCTTTTTACTAAATTAACTAACTCCTGGACAAATTATTATTCATTTAAAAATTTTATTAGAATTTGTACCTATTATTTATTCTAATCACATAGCATAATTAAAACCAATGATAATATACTATGGCTTACCAACTTTAAACCAGAGAATAATCTTAATGTTAACGTACGTTTGTAGATAATATTTTATAGTTAAAACTACAGTTTTTATTCATATAAAAATCAGAATTCTTAAATAGTTACTATTAAAATATGCAGGATTATTTCAAAATACGGAATAGTGTTTCTTTTCAAATGTAGAACTGCAACTTACATATTTGAAAGAACTTAACTTCTTTTTATTATTTTTTATAATTCCAAATACGGACACTTCTATAAATGTTTAATAGAACGCAAACTGCTCAGTTGAGAAAAAGTGAAAAATAAAACCACATGGGAAATGATAAAAGACACAGGAGCCATTTTAACATGGCTTCCATTGGCTAAAGATGGAACAATTTGAGCATCAAAATGAACAACAGGAATAGATAATATATCATGCTGAATAAAAAGAGAATCCATGAGTCCATATTTACATTACTACTTCTACTAGAAGACTACTACTACCACTGCTTCTACTACTAGTAGTAGTACTACTACTTAAATGGAAGGAGTAGAGGAGAAGGAAAAACTTTCATTTACAGAAGAATAACAAGAAAGAAAGAAAAGTAGGAAATAAAAAAATCATTTTAAAACCAGCAGAGTAATAACTGATTCATGCAAAATTAATCAAAGTATGCCTAAGCCATTTTGTGAAAATTTGTTTGGGAATAGGATGTAGTCAGCCTCAAAGGCCTCAAAATTTTTTTGTTTGTTTATCTTATATATGAAGAGAAGTTTTTCCTTTATACCACTTAACCAAGTTATCAAACTCATCAACGATAATTGAACAAACTGCCATCATGTGTCACATGTAATAATCCTGAAAAAAGGACAAAATATCACCTAGGCAATATTTCTGTATTTAACTTGATTTCATTCATGAGAAACTAATGAGGCAAAATGAAATTAAAGAGCATTTGTGAAACAGCTGGCTTGGATGACTCAGAATGTCAATCTCACGAAAGACAAAAATCAAAACACAACAAATGTGACTGGTATACGAGTGCTCATTATATCATTCTTGTGACTTTCCTGTGGAGTAAAATTTTTCAGAAACTATTGGAAAATATGTCACTCACAAAATTCTCATTTCTTTGGTGTCCCTAAGAGCCACTCACTTAATTTTTTCTTTGAATTTGTAATTTGATACATAAACTTTCATTTTAATGAAGAAGAAATTTGACTAAAAATAAAGATATTTTATGAGAGATAGTTAAGTGTCTTTGCTTTGTACAGATTTCAGTGCTTTGTTTTAATTTTTATGTTGATTTTCATGAATTCATATGCTTGTAAAAGAAGTCTTTGTCCTATACTCCCTAGTATTCATTAGTCTTCTTTCCCTATATTTTATGTTTAGATTGTTATCGTGGGAATGGCAAAAACTATATGGGCAATTTATCCAAAACACGATCTGGACTAACATGTTCGATGTGGGACAAGAACATGGAAGATTTACATCGGTATGTAAATTTCTTTCTTTCAATATATAGTATGTAGTGATAACAGCAAATAGGTATATTGAGGTACATTGGTATTTCTTTCTATTCATTTATATATTATAGTAAGCTAATAAAAACATTAGATTGATCGTTCTGTGCAACTCAATTTAACATTTTCTCTCTACGTGGCAAACTTAAATAAACAATTCAAAGCAGTACATATTTATTGAGGATTTACTATGTGTTCTGCTGTGTAACAGGTGCCTCGGGAACATTAACAAAAAGAACATTAACATACATTTGGGCTCCACCTTTAAGCATGATATAGTCATACGGAGAAAACAATTACACAACTGGATAAGATATTGTATAATGAAATGCCAAATCTAGTGTTTCAAATAGTATATTATAGGATTATATTCTCATAATTATTTATTAATATTAGTTTATAAAATTGATAAGTGACCATCTTCATGTATATACACACCTTAAAATTCCACTTAACTACTAAAAACTTATTGAGACATGTTTCCTTGTATAGCTTTATTCTGATACACATGATTTTTCTATAATTAAAGAAATGGATATGTAATTGAAAAAAATCTATATATTTCAGAGAATTAGAGATTTTGACATTGGACATATTCACAACAAAAGCAGTTATCTTCCACTTGACCCCAGCAGTAGTGCTAGTGTGTTTGAAATTACAAAAGACGTATGAGACATAGTTGCAACATAGAACAGAGTTTTATTAAATATCCTGGAATATATACAGCAGGATTAAAAGAAAAATGGTAGTGTCATTTTTTTTTTTTTTTTTTTTTTTTTTTGCGGTACGCGGGCCTCTCACTGTTGTGGCCTCTCCCGTTGCGGAGCACAGGCTCCGGACGCGCAGGCTCCGGACGCGCAGGCTCCGGACGCGCAGGCTCAGCGGCCATGGCTCACAGGCCCAGCCGCTCCGCAGCATGTGGGATCTTGCCGGACCGGGGCACGAACCCGTGTCCTTTGCATCAGCAGGCGGACTCTCAACCACTGCGCCACCAGGGAAGCCCAGTAGTGTTATTTAATAAAGTATCTACAACATGGTTGCTTTCTGTGAGTTGTTATCTCATTTGACCATCATAATCCTATATGGAAGATATTTCTGTATGTGTGAATAAGAATTTAAGGATCCAGAGAAGTTGAGTCATTTTGCTCCTGGTTCCACTTTAGCTTTAAAGTTCTTATTCTCTTTCAAAATTTACTCACTAGTGGATGGTATTTTTTCGACTAATTTACTTCACAAATAGTGATAGTTATAAAGCAGTGTTCTCTAACATAAATATGCAACTGACATATGTAATCGCACTTGTACTTTTTACGTTTTCCAGTAGCCATACTTACAGAAGTAAAATTAAACAGGCAAATTTTTAAAATAATGTTTTTATTAATCCAATATTTCTAAAGCTTTTCATTTCAATATGTATTTAACATAAAAACTATTAATGAGCTATTTTACATTTTTATATTAAAGCTACAAAATTTGTTGTATATTTATAATTATAGCACCTTTCAATTTGGACGAGCCACATACTAGCTTTTCTGTGGTTACTCTGGCTAGTAGCTACTGTATTGGACACTGTAGCTCTAGGACTTCAAAGTTAAGCAGAATTCTGACATCATGGATCTCACTCTAGTATGGAATGGCAGAAAACAGCAAATGCCAATGTCATATTAGAAAATCCACGAAAAAAGCATATTTTATGTTATGGGGCTGCAAACAAGTGACACCCACACTTAAATGGTCAGGAAGTTTTCCTACAGGAAGGGATGTTAGTTGGGACATACGTAATAAGAAGGAGTTAGTCAAAGGAAGTGTAGGAGGAAAAGTACATCAGGCAGAAGAAATAACTTGTTCAAAAGCCCCAAAATGGAAGTGTATAAAAATCAGAAATAACTTTAATAAGTTTGAAACAGTATAATTTGGTTAATGTCCAGAGAAGAAATTCTCCAGTGGCAAAACCATACAGGACCCTGTAAGCTGTGTTAAGAAATTTGAAGAAAAAAGAAACGAAATTGAGTTATTTGTAGTGAGGTGGATGGACCTAGAGTCTGTCATACAGCGTGAAGTAAGTCAGAAAGAGAAAAACAAATACCGTATGCTAACACACACATATGGAATCTAAGGGAAAAAAAAAAAAAAGGTCATGAAGAACCTAGGGGTAAGACGGGAATAGAGATGCAGACCTACTAGGGCATGGACTTGAGGATATGGGGAGGGGGAAGGGTAAGCTGTGGCAAAGTGAGAGAGTGGCATGGACATATATACAATACGAAACATAAAATAGATAGCTAGTGGGAAGCAGCCGCATAGCACAGGGAGATCAGCTCGGTGTTTTGTGACCACCTAGAGGGGTGGGATAGGGAGGGTGGGAGGGAGGGAGATGCAAGAGGGAAGAGATATGGGAACATATGTATATGTATAACTGATTAACTTTGTTATAAAGCAGAAACTAACACACCATTGTAAAGCAATTATACTCCAATAAAGATGTTAAAAAAAAAAAGAAATTTGAGTTTTATCCTAAGCATTAAAGGAATTCATTCAAGAATTTTAAGCAAGAATTGGCATGATTAAAATTAATGCTGATTTCCACACTGATATTTTTAAAAGCATTTTTAGAAATATGGTGGGGTGGATCTAGCTCTTCACGGACTTGTGAAAGACAACTGTAACCAACTCTGCCTTCAGTGATTCCACATTAGAAGTCTGACAGTTTTATGGTGGAAGTAGTTACAGTTACACTACAGAAATATGCAAGAACAACAAATAAAGACCCTCTGCCCCCATACACACTTCAGAGTGCTAGTTGTTAAACATTTACCAGCATACCACTGGAAACACGTCGCATATTTATTCAGGGATGCAATGGTTATAACTCAATTCATTGAGTTTAGGTTTGCCTTTGGAAATAGTTAAAAGTCATTTGGAACCAACTTGTAGGATACTGATGAATGATTAAGTTGCACGGTACCATTTTGGTTTAAGTACAAACTATGACTGAGTAAAGAGGTAACACTGTGTGGTGGTTTTGAACACTGACTCTGGAAAGAGCCGTGTGTTCAAACACTTGTTCTACAGCTTAAAAACCATGTGACCCTAGAAAAATTAATTGTCCTCTGTGGATTTCAATTTCGTCAAATACAAAATTGCATAATCTTCGAGCCTGTCTCATCAGGTTGGTCTAAGGGCATATATGTAAGTCATCTGTAATAGAATATGTCACATAGTAAGTATTGTATGTCTTTACTGTCGTATTGGTCCAAAAAGTAAATCCAAGTTTAGTAAGACAGCTCAAGTTTCTATGTTGAAGCTCTTCCCAGTTTTTTAAAATGACACATTAATTATGTTCAAGCATGGTAGTAATTGGTAATCCAAAACAAATTAAGTTAGGATGTATAGTTTTCATGACATGGTCAGGATGGCCATGTGGAATTTGACTTCTTTAATGTTACTGAGGTAAATGTAAATATTGATGTTATATGAGTGGGCATGGTCTTATAACATAGAGTATTTTTGCTTTACTTCTGTAATAAATTTAGTTAAGATGTAAAATGAGAAAGGCTGAAGTGTTACTCAATTATCTGTCAAAAAATCATATTTTGTAACTATATGACCAATGAAATTTTAGAATTTAATAATTTTATTAGCACATTATTATTGTTTTCGGTGTATCTTCCAGTACGTTGTCATAGTAATGTTGCTAGTGATGCTTCTTTACATGTTTCTGAAACATGAAAAAATACTTTTGCAATAGCTTGCATTTTCTATGCATTTTCTAACTTAGATCTTTGTCACAGGGGTATTGTTACCTTGCCAGTATAGTTATTAAATAGAAGCAAAGTCATAAGATCTTTTATCACTTTATCTATGCTGATTATTCAGCCTTATTCCTGAGTTAAAGAACATCCTTCCAAACTGCAAGAACAACAACAAAATAAGTCTCAAAAAAAAAAAAACAAACCCAAAATTCACAGCAGGTAGCTTGTGTTGTATCTGTAATGAAAGTTATGCACTAGGATTATATCTTCTTCGTGACATTTTGTTTCTCTTGGACAAGATGTGCATTTTGTGATGTTCAGAGTTTGTTGTTTATGCAGGCATATCTTCTGGGAACCAGATGCTAGTAAGCTGAATAAGAATTACTGCCGCAATCCTGATGATGATGCCCATGGTCCCTGGTGTTACACGGGGAATCCTCTCATTCCTTGGGATTACTGCCCTATTTCTCGTTGTAAGTATATTTTGTGATCTTTTTCGGGTGAACCATTTTAAGTATACTGCATGCCCTCTAAAATGATACCTTAACCAGAGGTGGAAATAGTATAGGAGGGCTAGAGTTGATCCCAAAATAAGGATGCATTCCAGACAGCAACACACATACAACTTCATCTCTCCTCTAGACAAGGGGACAATCTGCTGAACTTTTAAAAGAGATTTTCCTCCCTCAGAAGATTTCTATTTGGAATTCAGAAGTAATACATGGCCATTGTTCTGACTGGGCTAGAAAGACCTCTCCGCCCCCCACCCCACCAATAAATACTAACTGTTCAGCCTCTGAAAGTACCAGAGCTCTTAGCAAAGTCCCCAGCCCACTAACAGGCCCATAAACACATCAGAGATAGTTGTGCTTCCATTATCTTCTCAGCTGTTTAGGCCAAGACAAAGAAGCCTAAAACATTCCATCTACTTCTCTGAGCCCAAGATGATTTTGTTTAAAAAGTATTAGCACATAAAGTAAAAGATATACATAAAATGTATAATATATGTCTGATACACTTCATGTAAAAGAGCACCTATATAGCAATAAGTAAAAGATGAGATGATTCGAGAAAACTGAAGATGAATCTTCAAGAATAAACTTAATAAATGAAAAGATGTTAAAACTTAATAGTAAGAAAATATAATAATTATAATGAAAAGATAAAAGCATAAGAAATCATTTCCACCTATCAGGTTGGCAAATAAGAAGGTGATTGCTAATGCCTAATATTAGTGAGAACCTGGGTAATCAGACTCTCTCAATACTGTGCTGCTCTGTGTACTGGGAAGCCTGTATTGAAGTCAGTTTGGGGAAACGTATCAGGATTTTCAACCTCTGCACGACTGACATTTTGTGCTGGATAAACCTTTGTTATGGGAGGCCGTCCTATGTATTATAAGATGTTTGGTAGTGTCCCTGGCCTCTACCCACTAGATGTCAATAGTATCACCTCCACTGAGAACTGCTAATGGAGAGTAATGTATATTGAGATGAAAATATATCCTCAATATGTTATTGATTGAGTGAAAAAGACTTACAAAGCTCTCTTAGTAGCAAGAGACCATTTTACTGTAGTACATATCTCACAGCTCTGTTTATAGCAGGTATCTTTTTTTTTTTTTTGCGGTACGAGGGCTTCTCACTGTTGTGGCCTCTCCTGTTGCGGAGCACAGGCTCTGGACGCGCAGGCTCAGCGGCCATGGCTCACGGGCCTAGCCGCTCTGCAGCATGTGGGATCTTTCCGGACCGAGGCACGAACCCATGTCCCCTGCATCGGCAGGCGGACTCTCAACTGCTGCGCCACCAGGGAAGGGAAGCCCTATAGCAGATATCTTTAAACACTATGTTAAACTGCCTTCTTGTTTAAAAAAGACTCGTTTTATATGTTCAATAAGAGTCCTGTTTTAAGAATATTTTTCACGTGAGACAAGGCAGTAGCAAGTACCTTGAAAATAGCAGCAAAAATACTCACTTTAAAAGAGATTAGATTAAGAAATGATACTTGCTTTAAAACATAAAACACAAACACAAGTCTATATTTTCCATAATATACATTAAATTAAAGAGATAATTTCTCACCATAAATTGTAACACTAGTCACGTTTCATGAAATTTTAGCATAAAAGCAAACTTTTAAAATATGATGTTAATCAATTATATCTATAGTTAAAACTTGGAACTTCGCAATCTATTTTTAATTAAGTAATTTTCTATAATAGTAAGTAAATATCTTATATGTTCACAAAGAAATAGTATTTCATATTGTTATAGTTCATTTCATCAGCTTTAATCATAGCCTTTCAAATTAATTAGTGTTCTCCTAATGTTCCTAACTTATCCCAGATTAGGGTTTGCATAGGTCCTGAAAATGTTCTTTTATAGAAGATGTCTTTCTGGTTTTAACATTAAAATAAACAAGCAAACAGACCAACCTTTCCAACCTCTCTGGTGTACAAAAAAAATTTTTTAATGGTGAAAGTTGTTATTTTTTCTAAGTATTAGTTTTATTTCATGGTACCTCTTTGTGAAGTTTCTATGATTAAGAATAATGGAGGCTAATAGACTCTTCAATGACCTAGGAAGAAGGATAAAAGTCAATGACCCGGCTTCTAAAACAAGTTCTATTGCTTTCCCTATAGAATTCCAGATTTCTAAAAATCACAGTAGCCTAATTTTAGTACGTAGATATAGTTAAGAGTAAAATGTTCCCATAGAGAACTGTGATTTGGCTTATAAATTTGAGACAAGACTAATAACTTTAAAGTTTTTAAAGCATATTTTCAACTAACATTTTTAAACTAAAAGTAATGTGCTATTGAAAGACTTCAGGGTGTTGCTAGTATTTGATTAAATGCTACTGCAGATAACTCATTTATTTCAATGTATTCTGAACATTAATTAATTTCAACAAATATTTCTACACTGTCATTTTTCTAACTAATATTTATAGCCAGGATTTATTTACAGTTTTCTTGCTGGTGAAAGGCTAATAAAATTTATCTTTAGAAGATTTGAGTTCTTATTTATTTAACTTCAGAGACTATATATCATTTTCATACTGCACATTTGTATTACAAACATGTAAAGGTTTGTATTCCTTTTTTTTTTTTTTTTTTTTGTGGTACGCGGGCCTCTCACTGTTGTGGCCTCTCCTGTTGCGGAGCACAGGCTCCGGACGCACAGGCTCAGCGGCCATGGCTCACGGGCCCAGCCGCTCCGCGGCATGTGGGATCCTCCCGGACCGGGGCACGAACCTGTGTCCCCTGCATCGGCAGGCGGACTCTCAACCACTGCGCCACCAGGGAAGCCCCTTGTATTCCTTTTTAAAAAATGCTTACAAAATAATATTTAACATATTTTTAAGGTTCTCAAGATGCAAAAATAAAACTGTAGAAATGTCTATATTTGTCTATACACATATACACAGTATATCTTAGAAAATTCTTAAGTATTAAGAGAGCATAGTGGTTTAGAGTTTCAACTCTGAGTTCCTGGGTAAGGATTTCAGTTCTATCACTTTAAGTGCCTTGGGTAAATTACCTCCACTTCAGTTTGTATTTATTTATTCAATTTGTTAGTAATTTTAAATTGTGCTCCTATTGTGTGCAAAGCCCTATATATCATTCTAGGTATAGAAAATATAAACAATGTTTCCTACTCTCAAATCGTTTTCAGTGTACAGAGGAGACATTTTACATACATAATCGCAAATAAAGTCATTTAAATACATACATATTAATATTAAAATATATAATAAGAATGGGAATACAAATGTCAGCGTGGAAAAAGTTGTGCTGTTCATACAGTTTCAAATTTGAGTTGAAACTTTAAGGATCTATTAAAAGAAAGTTTTATTTATGTTTTCAGTAAGAGCACATGTTTGGTTCTGAGGCCATATAAACACACACACACACACACACACACACACACACACACACACACACTCCTACACTTCCATAGGAAAAACTTTTATCATTGACATGTTTTCCTTCTTCAAATTTAAGGTGAATCAATATAAAGTAAGATTTGTATCATATATAGTTGTTCAGATTTGAGTACTATGGTGGAGACGTAAGGGAAAAGTAAAAGAGGAGAAGTGAAAATAGTATTTTAAGGTAAAATGGAAAAGGCCTAGAAAGCAGAAGAAACTAGAATGCTTTCAAAAAATTCATAATCTAACCAGCAACCCAGAATCTCTAGAAATCTGATTTTAAGTGGTAATGCAGCTTCTTCTAAATTGTGAGAAATGTTGGCTTAGAGGAAAATCTATATATATATACTCTTAATTATTAAAGCCCCTAAATGATAAGATCTACACATTTTAAAAAATTTAAATATTTTAGTAAGGTACAATAATGAACGAAATACTTTGTTGACGTATTAACTTGATGCATAGAAATCGGAAACTTGATATGCAGTTAAGAATACAATGAATAGTGTAGTCTTTCTCACCACAAACGATACAAAGAATAGATATCTAGTTTTTTATTTTAGAATTTTTATGTAAATAACTTGAGTGGAAAAAGCAATATCCTTGACGTTTTAATGACCACAGTCGGCCTCCATCCTAATTTGTACTGTGAACTAAAACAATGACCTCAGGTGACTAAGACAAAACCATCCCCAAGAATAAACTAAAGGGAAAGGGAAATGATGAAATTTGTATGTTTACGCTTATTCACTTAAAATATCTAGACCTGGAAAATGGACATAAATAAAAACGCTTTAGCATGTATTAATTTTCTCAAGATTTCCCATAAATAAAAATCAGATTTGCGTCTATTACAAAGGAATCCATAGGCCATTTTTGTTTTGTTGCCGGTTTATTTGAGCTCAGGGCACTTCCAGAGACTAACAACCAGCTGGGTCTAAACAATGCCTGACTAAACTCTATGTCATCAGTTTTGGACAGTCACACACTAAATTCCAGGAAATGTACTTCATTCATTGCTACTTAAGTATTTTCAAATCCTAGCATCCTCCAAGCCTTTCTCTTGGCAGCAATTAAACCCCACTCAGTAGGGAGGTTGTAAAAAAGTAGTAAGTATGAAATTTTAGTCATAATTTATTGGCAGTTTCTGGTGTTCTTTTTTTTAAATACTTTTCCCCTTACTACCTAGAAAAACCAGTCTTTGAAATATACTAACAAAGCATAATTATATTTGGCTATCCCTCTTTTTCCATGAGTGACCTTGATTTCTATCTTCTCAAATTCTTAAAAAAGTTTTCTGAAACATAGGAAGTTTTAATTATCCTTAACCATAAGTAAAAAAAGTAATTTTCAGGAAAAATATAAATGGGTCAAATTAAAGCTACATAGTTTATCTATATGAATGGCCCAAATAAACAATAATAAGCATTACTGCTGTTTGGTGGAATGTTCATTGTGTACGATGTTTGGCATCTTGGGAGAATGAGGCAGCTCCTTGGTGCTAGCAGTGTAATTCAAACTGCCAACATCCATCAAACCACATACCTGATAACCTTCACAGTCATAAAACAGGGCTTTCCTCACATGACCCACTACCAGTAGGTGCATGCTTTCAACTTTGTCTAAAAGTGATACATAATTACTCAAAAGAGTATTATTGCATTTTATTTTTGAATAAAATGTAAAGAATTGTAGTAAATTATCCATTTATGGATATTTGGATTTCAATACACAATTCTGGTTCTATATAACAGAAATATGTATGTAAAAATTATGTATATACATATATATTTGTTTTTACAGGTGAAGGTGATACCACACCTACAATAGTCAATTTAGACCGTAAGTAATCTTTCAAAATAATATATGAGTCTCTATGTGTCAGAAGTGATGTCATTATTTTCTTCATAGAAAAATAACTTATCATTATATAAACTTCCATCATAAAAATAAAATAATCTATTTTATTTTATTTGAACATTTTTTTTCTGTGTGCATGTGTAAAGGTGTTACAAAGGCAACTGCATACTGAATATCAAAATTCAATGCTCTGTCACAAAATATGTTATATTTAACTTTGAAAAAAGCATGTATATTGCTTTTACCTAACTGGGGGCAGAAGGTATCCATTGGACTTTCACCATCCTTTAAATTAAATCAGGATGCTACAGTCAGAAAGAATGAAACCAGAAGGTTGGAAAGTTATGCAGTGTCTTTATCCTGCTCTATCTTTAAAGCTCTTTGCATGCTCTATGAGGCAAAAGATGACACAATCTGAGAGGTTCAGTTAATCCTCAGCTTAAGGAAATCTGTTGGGAGCTGCTTGTATCCGATTTTCACACATTTCTTGGGCTGAAGGAAGTTACTCAAACGTTTTGATTTAAGAGACCACCTGCTGTGTCCCAGGCTGAAGAGCAAATGGAAATCTATTTTAGACCATGGACAAGAGTGGAAAGGATAAGGCAAGGAACACCAAGGAGGGTCAGGAAGAAGTTTACTTCAAAGAATTCTAAATTATATCTTTTGGATATAATGATTTAGACATAATTATGTCATTTGGATTAAAATTTCAATTAATATAACTTTGGTAACACGTTGCAAAATGGTTCTACATTCTTACTATACAAATTCATGAGTAATAAACCAAATATAGTTTTCTTATTTTCACTTAGGCTATTGCTTTTCATTGACATTTAGAAATAAGCACTGTAAATAACATTGTTCCATTTTATGTTGAGATTGTTAAGGGAAATGCAATTAATGTTAGACCTGAAGAACTTGTACCTAGTGAGCAAAGCCACTGTCACTATCATGGTAATGCTGTTGACCTTGAGTTGATTAGTTTTTCTGTGCTACCCATCTACTTAGATGAGGATAGCAAACATTTTGGGCCTGATTTGGCACTGTAGTTACGCTATTTACCTTCTTTTGTCCAAAATGTTCTTCTGACACAATTACAGTAGTTACATTTGTATAGTTACCATTGCACTAAAGAAAGCTGAGAGGCACGGATTATTTCAAAATGTTTTATCAAAATGTTATGTTTGGTCCTCTTTTTAGATCCTGTAATATCTTGCGCCAAAACAAAACAATTGCGAGTTGTAAATGGGATTCCAACACGAACAAATGTAGGATGGATGGTTAGTTTGAAATACAGGTAATTATTAATAGACACAAATCATACATATCTGGATTATTTGCAAAAGTTATATTCCCAGCAGTATGGCCACGGGTAGTCGTGCAGGTTGTGCCCTCCACGAGGCACCTGTATGAGGGGGGCACAAGAGGGGACTAATCACATTCTGCTTGCCAAAAGCCATGGATTTTGCAATTTGTGCCTCCAGAGATGGTGCCATTTTAAATGCTTACAAAGGTCCCATATGTGTTTGCATTGTCCCTGATATGGCACTTCAATTCTCGTAAAGCAAAAGACAACTACACAGAGAACCTACCTATACCTTGATATCACCATATAGTTATACTTATGTTGTTAATTTCCCAATCTAGTATATTATGAGATTATTTTTTAACTTGTCTATGCACAATCATATCAAAAATTTTATATTTGTTTTTAATTTCTGACTTTTTAATTGTCATTCTAATGAAAAATAGCAATAATTTAAAATTCTAGGACATTTCATCATTAAGGAAAAGATTAACAAATTATACTGATAGTTGAACAGTCTTGAAATTATAATATTCAGTGTGGATAAAAAAATTCTTGACATGTCTATTTCTCAATGTTGTAAGGATCAATGCCATGTTCTATGTAAAATTTTTCAAAATATACTATTATACAAAATTAAGATTAGTAATTATGTTGTAAGAATTAAATATTGAAAACAGGAGTTAGCTTAAAACCTGATCATACAACTTTCTATGTACTACACATATTGTACTGTATGGTAATCAGAATGTTAAAATATCTTTGTCTATATCTATCTGTATTGGAGCCTCATCATGCAACATACGCCAAAGTGCACCTGAATTCTAGCCACATTTTCCCTTGTTTTCAAGACACCCCATGTTTCTCTCTCCGAGCCTTTGTGCTGTGGTTCCCACTGTATGTTGTAGCTTTCTTCCTCTGTATTTTATGCCTGGAAAATCTTTCATTCTTTAAATACCAACTGTAATATCTCCTCTTTTTGGAAACCCTCCCTGTTCCTTTACCTCTAGCCTCCTAGAATAGAGGAAGAATATCCATTTTTTTTAACCATAACCAAATCACAGTGGCATTAAATTAGAATAGAGACAACTTGAAACTGAAGTGTTTTTTAAATAAGTCAATTCTTAACAAGCATGAAGTTTAAATACTTTGATATATATATGACTTTAGATACCAGGTAGAAGATGGCCTAAAGTTCTCTTTTAGTGTATCTTTCTTCCAAGGAGTAACTCATCAATTTTTATAAATATTTATGTTGATAATTGTAGGGTAGCTGTCCTGGGTGTGTAGTACCGAAATAGATTTATGAAACTCACCAGAATATTAAAGCTGCTGTGCAGTATGAAGACTTAATGAAGGCTGTAAAACTGGGGGGGGGGGGGGTTATTTTCTTTATTATAGAAAATGTTCCAAGAATCTACATCTTTGAACTAATTAGAGGATCTTTGCAAATCTCATTACTCGAGGAAAAAAAAAAAGGCAAATACTTTTCAATTTATTCTTATTCAAAGGAGACTTCCTTTGGAAGTCACCATCCTTGGAGAAGCAGGTGAAACTGTTTTTCATCAGATCAGAGTAGTATAAACTTTTTTTAAAAAGTACTTTTCCTTTTAAATGCAAGTTCTTAGTAACAACAGCTGTTTAGCTATTCTTCCAAAACTCACAGAGAGGAATAGAAATTCAAACTCGATACATATTCTTAACCTCCTGTGTGGTACAGGCCATAAATAACTGTGGTCTTAGTCTGGGAATCTTATTCTATTACCCTCTGAAGCACTGAACATCTGTACTCTTTGGAAATGTAAATTGTGACTAGTTGTACTTTTTTCCATGTGTCTGCCAAAAAATAATGGATTTACAGATTTTGGATACATCAAATAAATGTTCTAGTATTTATTATTCTCTACAAATATTTTATAATTTCCTAGATCTCTCTTGCAAAATTGTTTTGATTTTATAAATAAATGTTATATTGTTGGTCTTAAGCTGAACAAACAAATTACTCAAACTCAGTTATACTCTAAGTTAATATATCAGAACTACATAATGGTAATGAAAGAAGGGAAGAGCACATAAATATTATATATGGTTACCACCAGATGGTTTTTAGGTTTTAAATAAAAACTCAAATTTACAGTTTTCATAATCAAACACTGAATTTAAAATACGTCTAATTATCCTATATTTGTAGCACATACTTTCTCACACAAGAATAGACACACACACACGTGAACATATGTGTTGGGAATGGATCTTCATGTGTAGTGACAGGGTTCCTCATACAAAAATAAAGTTGCTTTCATAAAATTGTAATCACATTATGAAAAAAGTTCTAATGCTATAATCATCAAATATCATCCTTCTGATAAAAGGATTATTCGTTTTATTCTAGTTGGGTTAATGTCTACATTTTTCTCTCAATGTGTTTAACAAATGGAGCCATAGGTTTTGCATTAATTGGCAGGCACCCTTTCTGCACAGACGTTACTTGTTTCTCTTTCCTCTTTCTCTTAGAAATAAACATATCTGTGGAGGATCATTGATAAAGGAAAGTTGGATTCTTACTGCAAGACAGTGTTTCCCTTCTCGGTAAAGTATTTCTGAAACCAATATTTGTTTTGAGCATTTAAAAATATGTATGGCTTCCATTTAGCTTATAGGCTTAAGAATGTGTATTCATTTAACAGAGATTCACCATCATAGGGTGAACAAATTAATTTCTTTTTTTAGATTTAGCTTATAAAATTTACCTTGACTTAATTGATACTTACTTATGGGTACTACTTCTGTTCACCTCTTTCCACGATTGGCACTACTCTCATTTGAGGAAAAATTTTGCTAGAATTATGTTAATAATTTTTATCCCAACCTCCTTCTTGCACTGTATATTTCTAGATATTCTTTTTCTGAATTATCAACAAACTTCTCTCAATCCTCACTTCTTTCTTATGTAGAACAAGCCTCAGAATAATACTGAGAATAATTTTCAATGGAAATTAGCCTAAGGGAAAAATAAGGAGGTAGCATTTGTAAGCTTACTCCTTGATTCCCATTAAGGTCACATTGATTTTGTTAGTATAAATATTCAATCCCTATTAACAAACCAAACACACACATTTGAGATAAAAAGGAAAATTTGCAATAAATTATAACTCATGTAATGTGCTTTACCTAAGAATGTTTCATAAATGACCTACTCTCTAGCAAAAATAAGCAAGTTTTCGGAAAAAAAAGCCATTTAGAATTTCAGCAATTTAAAGGTTCTTCCTGCTTATATGTTCTTGTAGTATTCAGAATCGCCCATAACAAATGTGTTGCTCTTTATTATATTTTAAAGTTTAAATTTAGGTTATTTATCTGCCCTTATAAGCTAATATAACAATATATGTGATTAATATTACATATTTTAAAGTTATTTTTTATATTTTAATTTTTTACTTAGAAACAAAGACTTGAAAGATTATGAAGCTTGGCTTGGAATTCATGATGTCCATGGAAGAGGAGATGAGAAACGCAAACAGGTTCTAAATGTTACCCAACTGGTATATGGGCCGGAAGGATCAGATCTAGTATTACTGAAGCTTGCTAGGTGAGTTCCTTTAGATAGTTTCATATTTTTAATATAGAATGGAATTGTTGAAGCTTTTTCTTCAACTATGTTCTTATTCTTTCTCTCTCATGTAGATGTATTATAAAAGCATATGTCACATGGTGTGTGTGTGTGTGTGTGTGTGTGTGTGTGTGTGTGTGTATGTATGTGTGTATGTGTGTGTGTGTGTGTCTTCAGAGGCAGAGAGAGGGGCATTTTCAAATTTTTCAAAAGTGAATAAATGAAATTGGACCAACAGTTTGATCAGCCTGCTCTAAAACCAAAGGTTAGTGAGCAATTATATGATAACTTTAACAGGTAAAATAATGATTAAAAAAATAGCAGTGACCATTTGTTCTTAAATATTTGTAAGTAAATATTCATTTCTCTACTACCTACTCTGAAGCACAATTGTTTATTCTCTCTAAATGAATCATATTAAACATTCACACTACATTTTAATATGTTAATTTTGTGTTGAATCCAATCAAGGTTACTTACCATTATATTTTCTCTTTTCAGGCCTGCTGTTCTGGATGATTTTGTTAGTACAATTGATTTACCTAATTATGGGTGCACAATTCCTGAAAAAACCACTTGCAGTGTTTATGGCTGGGGCTACACTGGATGTAAGCTATTTTTAGAAAGATAAGGCAATATCATATGTATTTTGTAAAAATATTTTGTATTTCTTTATTTTTCTCACCTTACCCTGCGCTCATTAACTGTACATATTTTGCGCCATTCTAGTGATCAACTCGGACGGTCTATTACGAGTAGCACATCTCTATATTATGGGGAATGAGAAATGCAGCCAATATCATCAAGGGAAGGTGACTCTGAATGAGTCTGAAATATGTGCTGGGGCTGAAAATATTGTATCAGGACCATGCGAGGTAAAAACAGAGATTTTTATGTAAGGAGTATGTGATGGATAGCATAGTTTCTTGTGTTTATATTTTCTATTTTTCTCAAATGAGAATCATTATAAACCAACCTGTTCTAAGAGAGAGGAATTGAAAAAGATAACCCTTATTATCCTTGTACAATTTTTTAGCTAAATAGTGAAGCAATCCATGTTTCATTAGCAGCAAACTAAGATGACATTTGTCTCTCAAGAAACAAGAAAAGAATACAGCCAAAACTCTAAGAGAAAGCTGTTCAAATTAGAAGTATCCAATATGCAGTTTGATACAATAGCTTGCATTTTTCTAATGTTTTTCTAAATGTATCTGATCTTCCCAAATTCTAACTTAACTCTATTAATTTTAATAAGAGATACATGCCTGCTTTTAAACTTTTAAATATGTTTTTGGTTAAGCCAGTGTGTGTATGTGTGTGTGTGTGTGTGTATGTGTGTGTGTGTGTGTGTGTGTTTAAACAAATTCTATTTAAAAAACCAAAAGGTCAAAGTTCATGATTTTAAGAGCTTGGACATTTTCATTTGTTAAGCAACTGTTCTTTCCACTTGGCAGTGTTCCTATCCCTGTTTCACATAGACAAGCTGTTAAACTGTTATTTTTGATGTTTTTCAGTTAAAGAATTTTAAAATTGCATTAAAATAATACGATTAAAAACTGATTATGTGTTTATAACCACTTTCAAATCTGGTGTTTTTTCCAGTAAATCAGTATCACTAAGGTTTTCATCACAAATGAAAATCTACTAGGAGAAAGAATTATTTATTTATCTGTTTGTTTACTTATTACTGAGTTCTGTAAACACCAAGTTTTGAGCTAGACCAGATCTTTGAGATATTTAGAAAGCTTGCACTTATCCCAGCCCTACTGCCATTACTACTTTGACATCTGCTCTTCAGGAATAGCCTATAATCTGGTTTGTCATCTATACATTCTTAGATTCCTAACTTTAGCACTGAAAAATTTATCACATAGTTATTTTTATCTATATAATCAATCAGATTGATTCAGCCACTTCTCAAAAATGCACTCATCCTCCAGGATTTTTTTTTTTTTTGCATCACTGATATTTGAAACAGGGTAATATAATAATCAAACCAGGGAAATCTAGACACCTAAAAAAATCTCCTAAACATTTGTATAATAGCAATAGCATCACATTTAGTGAAAGTCCCTCAAAATCAATTCTCAAAATGAATTGATTTGAAGAGTTCATATCAGTAATCACTGGTGCATTAATTTAAAAACCAGATTAACAGGGCTTCCCTGGTGGCGCAGTGGTTGAGAGTCCGCCTGCCGATACAGGGGACACGGGTTCGTGCCCCAGTCCGGGAAGATCCCACATGCTGCGGAGCAGCTGGGCCCGTGAGCCATGGCCGCTGAGTCTGCGCATCCGGAGCCTGTGCTCCGCAACAGGAGAGGCCACAACAGTGAGAGGCCCGCGTACCGCAAAAAAAAAAACAAAACAGATTAACACCTGTGGCAGAGTTTATATGAAGTCTCTTTGAATAAACTATTTTCCTTAGTGTTTTATCTTCTATTTCACCCCCACCTTGATTTTCTCTGTCACAGAATGTTAATAGCTCTCTTCTTTCCACCTGTATTACAGAACTAAATTTTGCAGTAGTTTAGTTTTATCTCATCACATCAGTACTGGGGGAAAATTAAGATAGTCGGAAGCACTCTTCTGAATACAAAGATGCCAAAAATTAGTCACTGCAATCCTAGGAAGGCTACATGGCCCAAAAAAGTGATGCAGCATTTTTTAATGATTATATATAACAATATGTATAAACATATATGTATATAAAAATATACACACGAATCATTTTATCAATCTATTCATCTTTCATCTATCACCTATCTATATATGATGATACAACAGGATTACCATACAAGAAATGCCATGAAGTCACAGACTACCTTCCACAAAGGGGAAAAAATATAAATATAACTATATTAACTACTAAGACTAAGTGGAGAAACATTCCTTCTTTCTGCCTGGGAAAGCAATTTCCACATAGTAAACAGAATTATTTTACCACCTACAAGTTTTTATTTAACTGTTAAAATCATTCTGGGGGCAGGATTGAGGAAAAGGAAAAAAATTAGAAATAAGAGAAAACTTAATGTGGGTTAATCCTTAAAACTGTATGATTACAGGTGAGTTTTTGATACGTGTATTTTTCTACATTTTCCAAATTTTCTATATTGAACATACTTTGACCATCAGAAGTAAGTCAAAATAAATATGAAATCTACCTTCTTAAAGAGCTATCAATGGTCACGTGTTAATTAGTCTGCATTCAACAAAGGCAAAAAACACTTTAAAACGTGAGTCATACTTAAATAACTACACATGATAGAACACTTTGAACTTTTGTACTTATCTCAGTCCAACAGAAAGACAACCAATGGCCTAGTACATCAATTTTATGTCTTCATATTTCAATGGAAGTTATTCTCTTGTTTTGCACATATGTATATTTGAGATATAAATCGATACAGGAAATGTTAATGAATTGTCAATTTTTATTTCTAAAATAATACTTTGTTGTTGTTATTGTTGCATGTCTTCTTCCTAGGGAGATTATGGTGGCCCACTGGTTTGTGAACAACATAAAATGAGAATGGTTCTTGGTGTCATCGTTCCTGGTCGTGGATGTGCCATTCCAAATCGTCCTGGTATTTTTGTCCGAGTGGCATATTATGCAAAATGGATACACAAAATTATATTAACGTATAAGGTACCACAGTCGTAGCTGATGTAACTGTGTCTGAAGCTTCCAATAATACAACTCTCCTTTACATGAAGATTTCAGAGAACATGGAATTAAAATGTAACTTAAAAAATCCCAAGACAACTACTTGAGTGTCATGTTTGTTAAGATACTCACTAATATTTATGGGTGTTTTCTGTTGTTTCGTTTGTCAGTGTTATTTTGTAAATGTTGAAGTGAATTAAGGTACATGCAAGTGTAGTAACATATCTCCTGAAGATACTTGAATGGATTAAAAAATGCAAAGGTATAACTGCTGGATGCTAAAGATATAATGGAAAAGATCAACTAATCTCTCTCGGCTGCTTTCCAAGGTTAGTTTCTCAATAATAAATAAGCCATAAGTTAAACATTATTTCAACCTCACAAAAACAATTTATATCTTGTGTCCTTAAATTGTAACTCTATATTAAATTATATTACCTTTAATATGCCATACATTATATTTCATTCATTCCTCCTCACCATGTATCCTGTAATACTGGTACATATACTCCTTTATAAACGCATATACCTATACACAAATGCCTGGGTACACATGTGCATGCACTACAGTTCAAATTGTAGTGTATCTAATATAGCCCCTAAATGTTCTGAAATTGTGTACTTATAGTTTTTCCTTAATAAAAATATAAAAAATTCTAAAGACCAGTAGAAATATTAAAGAAAGGTGCAAGATAGAAGTAACTAGATCATCCTCCATCCATAATCTGCAGATGACCTCTACTGGTTGGCACGTGAGGTGTGGTCATGACCTACGAAATTAAATAACACCTAACCTAGGTTCTTACATATATTTATTATCCAAGTTATTTTATGTAGTTTCTAATTCTTAAAGAGAAGAGGCTAATATGTGTAGTAGTATTATTTCTTTCCTTCAAATTTAGGGACAATTATTTCTGCAAGATGTTTTTAGATCTTTTTTCCTAAAGTATTTAAAAAATTCTGAGATGACTAATTGAAGTTTAAAAGTGTTTTGGTCTTTAAAATGTATGTAAATATGTTAACTCTAAGACTTGCTGCTGTGATTGGCTTCTATCTTACCTTCTTTAAATTAAAAACAATATTTAAGAGGAAAATTTCCATGTCTCCAAAATTTGTAAACAGCTTTTCATCAAATTATGCATTAAAATATATATTGAAGAAAGAAGTCAGAACACTTTTCTCTGGAAGTCTTTTAGCCTAATAAAACTTTACTCAAGTAAAGGAAAAAAAAATGTAAAAGGAAAGGAAAGGAACTAGCTTGTCTAAACTCTGTATTCAGTTATTTTTTAAAGTACAGTTAAATCTGCTGAATGAGATATTTTATCAAAAAATCTTCATTTTATCTTTATTTTACATAGATCATTCCTAATGCATGGGAAATATTCAGATTTTGTATTCTGTATGATAACAACCAAATCATACTTATTGTTGTATTAGTCATGATTAGCTAAAGATCATGTATTTGCCAAGAAATGAAATAACAAAGAGTAATAGGATAGGTCTGAATTTTCACAAAATATTCCTGTATAAAAGTTCTCTAAAAATAATTATTTGAATATTTTGAATCTAGTATTTCCATTTCTCTAATTTGTTTCTTTTGGATGGTCTCAATTAAGGCCAGGGATTCAAATGATGCTCTAAATTCTCCACAAGACAATGTTCAATCTTGAGTAAAACGGTTTTAACTTTACTCAAGAGCTTAGTCCACAGAGTATAGGGCAGCAAATCCAGAAATGTTTTTCCAAATTGTGCCATTTTATTTATTTATTCTCTGTAATAAGATATGTGCTGGTATCAAGAAACAGTGAAAGCAGAGAGAGATCCAACAAGTTGCTAGTCCATACCAGCTTACCTGATTGTATTTCTCTCTCCCTTGTGTACTATACCATTATAATCAACATACAGAAATTTCAAAGGCATATTGTCTAAATATTAAAGTATTTTTCAGTTTCTTCTTGCTAAATGGCAAAATTTTATTGTCACATATTAATGATATTTGTAAAACATTTACTGAATTGTAATTCTTTTAAATACTCACATTTTAAAATATTTTTTATGTCTTTTCCTCTAAATTTCCACAGAGAGATAGGGATGACCTAGATACAAAATGAAGCTAACTTTATAGACATTTTGAACTCAGTGTTTTCCATTTTATTAAAGGGTAAAAACAAGACCACCAATAAACCATCAGACGTGTAAAATGCAGTTCTTTCTTTGAGAGTTTCCTTTTAATAGGAGGAGATTGATGGAATTGATAATAAAAGCAAGATGAACAAGACCCATGTTATTTTAGGTGGTACAACAGGGAATAATCATGTCATTTTTCTCTGGTGAAAGATACTATTTCCTGGGCATTCTTTTCTTAATAAACTACAAAAAAAATAAATAATCCAATTTATCTAAAAATCCATTTCGAGTCACGGAAAAAAGATCTTTTAAATTAGAAGTTTTCAACGTTATTTTTATTTTGGCTGTTTGAATAATGGTTATATGCTGTTATAATTGTGGACATTTTCTTATGTCTACCAGGAATAGTAATGTAAAATTAAAATATTTGTCATAATGCCTCTGCCGTGCAGAAGGGATGATAATCCTTTTGTATACTTCTTTAATTTTATTGTAAAATGTGTAATGACTTTTACCTATCTGCTGTGGGCAGGTCCTCAGTACAATGGTTTATATTGAGTCAATCTCTAGTATTAACAGGCTCTTGCTTGCTATCTAAGTGTTTCAAACTATGGGAAATGTGAGACACTGGAAGGCAAGAAAAATAACAATAATGACATGTGATAGCAAAATTGTATTTCACTTATTCCTGTGAATATTTCTTGTTGGTACCAATGGTACTGTACAAAGTGAATGTTATAGCCACAATATTCTCTTGAAAAAAACACTGTCAAGAAATAAGAAATTGCTGTCAGGAATTTTCTTGTTGTTTCTAAACATTTTTTAAAAAGAAATAATGGTTTTGCAATATACGGATCATGAGGTAAAGAATTTTAGTAAACTCTCATACTAAAAAACTTTTAAATTGACTTGGTCCAAAAAAGAACTACGTTCAATCAATTATATCCCATATTTATAGACAAACTCATTTGAGAAATAAAGTTATTTTAAATGAGATATAGTCTTTAAGCGAATAAGTTACTTCTCACAATAAAATCCAATAAGAATTTATCTTTCAACGTTCAACTGAATTTTCAGCTAAGAATTTACTAATACAAAAAAAGATGTTAAAATTCTCTGGACCCTGTAAATCTTGACAGTGTAATTTTAAGTAGGTTCATTTCCATTTGCACAGAAAGTTTCTGTCTTTAGGAAACTGAAAATGGAATACTGTGGATGTTATGACTGTCTTGTGTGTAAATAGGAAATAGATAATCTGCCTATTGAGTGGTATAGCTGGACGCTTACCCAAAAGGGGAACACTGTGGTTATGACGTGTATATACATTTTCTGTAGTTAATAAAGTTGTTATTTTTATAACCATGATTATTTTATTATTAATAATAATAAAATATTTTATCAAAATGCTCTCTTTTTCTTATTTTAGTTATATACATGGATATATTTGAATCTGCTCTAGAGCCTAACGCAGAAAACAACAATGATCTCATTGACAGAAATTACATATACTTTGTTGCAAGAAATGTCATGTAACCTGTCTATAGAACTAAGACAAAAAAATATTATTCTATTCCAACTTGTATCTATGGTAATATCAGTGGTCTTCAGTAAACTATTAATCTCTATGCACTTCAATTTCTCCCATTGCAAAATATAATTATTCATTCTTCATATTTGCTACAGTGGTGCTATGATATAATTTGCTTATAAATATATATATATATATAGTGTCATCATGAATGATCATCTGAATTTCTTTACCATATCACTATATATTACAAAGGGAATTATAATTCAATTAATCAATTTGGAATATATCTTCAAAATATGCATTAAATTCAGAATAAATATGAATCAAATTCACTCACTTCATTCAAATTGGAAGCAAAATTGGAAGAACTAATTATAAACTGATCTAAACAAAAAGAATTCTGTAACACCATTGCCTATTTCAAGTTATATTATACTGCCTCTCCCTCCAACAGGTTGCTTGGGCTTCCCTGGTGGCGCAGCGGTTGAAAGTCCGCCTGCCGATGCAGGGGACAGGGTTCGTGCCCCGGTCCGCGGAGCGGCTAGGCCCGTGCGCCATGGCCAGTGAGGCTGTGCGTCCGGAGCCTGTGCTCCCGCAACGGAAGAGGCCACAACACTGAGAGGCCCGCGTACCGCAAAAGAAAAAAAAAAAAAAACGTTGCTCTACTGATTTTTCTGGCGTAGATACTTATCTCAAGTGATGATTAATGTATCTAATTCTAGAGCCCATTATAAAATACTTAATCTTCTTGATGATTATGGTCCAAGCAGAATATATGTACTCAATCTTTTTCGGTGTCAGTAAGAATATTTCAAATGTATATCCTGTTCGATTTTTCTAAATTTTGATTTTTTTACACTCTTTTCTAAAACTCCATTCTATCCTAAACCTATACTGTGCTATTTCCCCCATGATCCCTTACCCACCCCCACTAACCCAGCAACAACATTAATTTTTTCTCTGTATTTATGACTGTTTCTGTTTTATTATGACTGCTCATTTATCTTTTTTTTAGAGTCAACGTATAAGTGAAATCATACAGCATTTGTCTTTCTCTATCTAACTTATTTCACTTAGCACAATACCCTCAGGGTCTATCCATGTTTTTGCAAAAGGAAAGATTTCATTCCTTTTTTTACAGCTGAGTAATATTCCATGGTATATATTTACGATTTCTTCTTTATCCATTCATCTATCCATGGGCACTTAGGTGGCTTCCATATCTTGTCTATTGTGAATAATGCTATAATGAACATAAGGGTGCATATTTTTTTGAATTAATGTTTTCATTTTATTTGGATATATACCCAGGAGTGGAATTGCTGGATCGTATGTTAATTCTGTTTTTAATATTTTGAGGAAGCTCCACACTGTTTTCCATGATGGCTGTAAAAACTTACATTCCCACCAACGGTGCATGGGTGTTCCCTTTTATTCACATTCTTGGCAAGTCTTGTTATATATAATCATTTTGAAAATGGACATTTTGACAGGTGTGAGGTGCTATCTCAATGTAGTTTTGATTTGCATTTTCCTGATGATTAGTGATATTGAGCATCTTTTCATGTTCCTGTTGGACGTCTTCTTTGGAAAAATGTCTATTTAGGTCCTCTGCCATTTTTTAATCAGGTTGTTTGTCTTTCTGATGTTGAGTTGAATGAGTTCTTTATATAGTTTGGATTTTAACCCCTTATCAGATACATCATTTCCAAATATCTTCTCCTATTCAGTTGGCCTTTTCATTTTGTTGATAGTTTACTTCACTGTGCCAAAGCCTTTTAGTTTGATGGAGTACCGTTTGTTTATTTTTGCTTCTGTTTCCCTTGAGGACATATCAAAAAATATTGCTAACATCCATGTGAAAGACACACTGCCTATGTTTTCTTCTAGAAGTTTTATGGTTTCAGGCCTATGTTTAAGTCTTTAATCCATTTTCAGTTTATTTTTGTACATGATGTGACATGTATTTTTGTACATGTAGTCCAGTTTGATTCTTTGGCATATAGCTGTCCAGTTTACCCAACACCATTTATTGAAGGGGCTGTTCTTGCTTCCTTTGTCATTGATTAGTTGACCATATAAGCGTGGGTTCATTTCTGGGGTCTCTGTTCTGAACCATTGGTCTATGTGTCTTTTTTTGTGCCAGTACCATACTCTTTTGATTACCATTACTTTGTAGTATAGTTTGAAATCATGCAGGACTGTACCCCCAGCTTTGTTTTACTTTCTCAAGATTGTTTTGGCTATTTGGGGTCTTTTGTATTTCCATACAATTTTAGAATTATTTGTTAATTTTATATCCTGCAACTGTACTAAATTCATTTATTAGTTCAGATAGCTTTTTACTGGTGTCTAAGGGTTTTCGATATCTAGTATCATGTCATCGGCAAATAGTGACAGTTTTACTTCTTTCTGTCCAGTTTGGTTTCCTTTTACTTCTTTTCCTCTCTGATTGCTGTGGCTAGGACTTCCAATACTATGTTGAATAAAAGTGGCAGGAGTGGGCACCCTTGTTTTGTTCCTAATCTTAGAAAAAATGTTTTCAGTTTTTCACCATTGAGTGTGATGTTGGCTGTAGGTTTGTCATATATGGCCTTTATCATGTTGAGGTATTTCCCTCTACCCATTTCGTTAAGAGTTTTTATCATAAATAAATGTTGAATTTTGGCAAAGCTTTTTCTTCATCTATTGAGATGATCATACGATTTTTATTCTTTAGTTTGTTAATGTGGTATGTCACGTTGACCAATTTGTGGATATTGAACCATCCTTCTATCTCTGTGATAAATCTCACTTGATCATGGTATATAATCCTTTTAATATAGTGTTGAACTCAATTTGCTAATATTTTGTTGAGGATTTTTGCATCTATGTTGATCAGTGATATTGGCCTGTATTTTTTTTTTCTTCATGGTGTCTTTGGTTTTGGTATCAGAGTGGTGCTGGTCATAGAATGATTTCAGAAGTGTTCCTTCCTCTTCAATTTTTGGGAATAGTTTAAGGAGGATAAGTATTAATTGTTTAACTGTTTGGTAGACTTCACCTGTGAAGCCATCTGGTCCGGGACTTTTTTTGTTGGAGATTTGTTTTTTATTACTGATTCAAAGCCATTACTGGTAATTGGTCTGTTCATATTTTCTATTTCTTCTGATTCACTTTTAGGAGATTGTCTGTTTCTAGGAATTTATCCATCTTTTCGAGGTTGCCCATTTTATTGGCATATAATTGTTTGTAGTAATCTCTTATGATCTTTTGCATTTCTGTGATGTTGATGGTAACTTTCCTTTTTTCATTTCTGACTTTATTGTTTTGTGTCCTCTCTCTGTTTTTCTTGATGAATGTGGCTAAACGTTTATCAGTTTTATTTAAGTTTTCAAAGAACCAGCTCTTAGCTTCATTGATCTTTTCTATTGTTTTTAAAGTCTCTATTTCATTTATTTCTGTTCTATTCTTCAGGATTTCTTTCCTTCTACTAACTTTGGGTTTTGTTTGTTCTTTTTCTAGTTGCTTTAGGTGTAAGGTTAGGTTGCTTATTTGAGATTTTTCTTGTTTTCTGAGGTAGGCTTGTATCACTATAAACTTCCCCCTTAGAGTTGCTTTTGCTGTGTCTCACAGGTTTTGGATTGTTGTATTTTTGTTTTCATTTTCTCCAGGTATTTTTAAATTTCTTCTTTGATTTCTTTAGTGACCCATTGGTTATGTAGTAGCATATTGTTTAGTGTCCACATGTTTTTGTGGATGATAAACAATATTCATTATTTTCATCTTTCTAGTTTTGGTCTTTTCTTTTTCCCTTAGGGAAATTCCTTTAACATTGTGGTAAAGTCAGTGCTGCTGAATTCTTTTAGCATTTTATTGTCTGTAATCCTCTTTATTTCTCCTTCAAATCTGAATGATAGCTTTGCAGGTACAGTATTCTTGGTTTTAGGTTTTTCCTTTCATCATTTTATATATATTTTGTCGCTCTCTTCTGGCTTGAAAAATTTCTGCATAAAGTCAGCTGACGTATTCTGCTTTGCTTTTAATGTGCAGTCACCTCCACTCAGTTTAAGCTCCTTGGAGACATCAGCAATGTCTTTTTTTTTTTTTTTTAAACATCTATATTGGAGTATAATTGCTTTGCAATGGTGTGTTAGTTTCTGCTTTATAACAAAGTGAATCAGCTATACATACACATATATCCCCATATCTTCTCTCTCTTGTGTCTCCCTCCCACCCTCCCTATCCCACCCCTCTAGGTGGTCACAAAGCACTGAGCTGATCTCCCTGTGCTGTGCAGCTGCTTCCCACTAGCAATCTATTTTACGTTTGGTAGTATATATAAGTCCATGTCACTCTCTCACTTTGTCCCAGCTTACCCTTCCCTCTCACTGTGTCCTCAAGTCCATTCTCTACATCTGTGTCTTTATTCCTGTCCTGCCCCTAGGTTCTTCAGAACAATTTTTTTTTGTTTTTAGATTCCATATATATGTGTTAGCATACAGTATTTGTTTTTCTCTTTCTGACTTACTTCACTCTATATGACAGACTCTAGGTCCACCAACCTCACTACAAATAACTCAATTTCATTTCTTTTTATGGCTGAGTAATATTGCATTGTATATATGTGCCACATCTTCTTTATCTATTCATCTGTCGATGTACACTTAGGTATCAGCAATGTCTTGTTATTAATATTTGTATATTAGTTATTTTGCACAGTGCTTACACATAATACCCAATATATATTTTATAATTATTAATATTCTATAATCCATCCTCTTTTTGAGGGCTTATCAGTATTATCCAGAGATTTTGTAGTGTTTGTAAAAATTGTGCAACTCTCACTGAAGGTTAAGAAATTGGGGTTTTATATTTAACTGCATTATTTAGATTTGAATTAGTAAGTGGGACTATTTAAAGATAGTTTATTGTACTTCACACACTAGAACATACAGCTGGAAAAGAGAGGAATTATTAACTTTAAGAGTTTTTACATTTATATTTGTAAATGTAGTTATTAAAATAAAAATGGAAAACTAGATTTTAGTTTGCCAATGGATACAGGTATTTACTTCATACAACCTAATATAATGTTGATTATGTTGGTGAATATTTTACTGTCTGATTTTCGTTTATGAAGCCTTGATGTCATAACTTTTAGGGGAAAAGGATTATGTCAATTACTGCAAAAAAATTCTGATTCAACAATAGTCCACTCAATACTTATGTGCAAATATGCCATCTGCTGTGCATTGAGAAGTTTCACAATATTGTTACTTAATTAGCAAAGGATTTTCATTTGATGAGCTTTCTTAATTGAGACAAATCTACTCAGGTAATATGTTACAATAAAATGAAATGGAGAAAAAGCAGATAAGTATTTTTGTGTTTCTTTTCCATATATTTTTAGCACTTTATAAGATATTGTCTACTTTTCAGATATCTTATTTTTTAGGTGACTAAAATCCAAATGCAATGACAGTATGGAATATAAGACTATACCCTAAAACTTTATTTTCTATAAAAGAATAATAATAAAATATCTAAAAAGTAGAAATTTGACACCATGGATAAAAGTTAATTAGGTCTCTTTAAAGTAGAGAAGAGAAGGTGCACATAGGATTTAACAGCTTTCTTTGGCTGTTCAGAGTCATTCTGAGAGGAAATAAATGCTTAGATTTTTCTGATTAAGAAAGTAAGAATTTGGGAAAAATAAGATTGATATTTCTGTCAGACAGTTTAAGTATCAGGTAGAACTCCCTAGTTCTGAAGACTATAGAATACAAAAATGAATAAGAAAACTGAGAACCTCTTAACTATGGACGTTTCTTAAAATAGGGAATATTTCATCATTGACTTGGGTAAGCTTTACCCAAACTGGTCTGTCATGGACCACCACTCTGCAGGACACTAAAAGCTGTGCTGAGAACAAAGTGTTTGGGGCTTGAACAAGTTTTAGAGATGCTGGGATGCGTTTTTTTTTTTTTTTTTAACATCTTTAGTGGAGTATAATTGCTTTACAATGGCATGTTAGTTTCTGCTGTATCACAAAGTGAGTCAGCTATACATATACATATATCCCCATATCCCCTCCCTCTTGTGTCTCCCTACCACCTTCCCTATCCCACCCCTCTAGGTGGACACAAAGCACTGAGCTGATCTCCCTGTGCTATGCGGCCGCTTCCCACTAGCTATCTATTTTACATTTGGTAGTATATATATGTCCATGCCACTCTCTCACTTTGTCCCAGCTTACCCTTCCCCCTCCCCGTGTCCTCAAGTCCATTCTCTATGTCTGCGTCTTTATTCCTGTCCTGCCCCTAGGTTCTTCAGAACCTTTTTTTTTTTTTTTAGATTCCATATATGTGTTAGCATACGGTATTTGTTTTTCATCTAAAGCATTATTCTTTACTAAAGCATTATCCCCTTTCCTTCTTAGTCACAATCATTTGTATTTCCTAAATCCACTTGTAAAAACTAAATATAATGAGTCAACCTAAACTTAACAAACACAGAGTATGAGTATAGATTGTCTACATTCACAGTCAATGTCCCATTTTTATTCTCTCATCTTCTCTATTCCTTTTTCACTTGCTGCCTCCCTCGATTGTATCTTACCTGTGACCCAACAGGGAAAAACAAAATTCTCAATATATTAATGTTACTCTGTAAAATATTACAACCCCCTTCTCACCTTCAAGGGCTTTAGCATCTTCTCCTCTGCCATAACATACAAGTGAACTTGGCTGGACCTTCAGCAAGACTGCACAACAGGAAAGAACTGAGGTATCAAATGGAGGCACAAAGGCAAAAGTTCAACTGTCCCCTTGACATCACTACTTGGATGTGCTCTCATCATCTGAACTGAATGCATCCAAAACTAGACACTACTCCCTCTTTTCCCCTCAATCTTCTTTTCAATAAAAGGCACATCAGTCTGGTTTGCACAAACTACAGTCCAGAAAGACACTTTTTACCTATTGGCCTACGAATGTCTATATGAACTGTCCTTGACTGTTTAACTCATCCATTACCTCTTTTCCTTTTGTCCACTGTATTTCAGCTATATCAGACTCTTTCCATTATGGGAGTAGGCTAAACTCTTTACTTCCTCAAAGCCTATGCATCTGCTATTCTTTCCGCCTGGGATTACCCCCCACCCACCAGTTTTTGCCTGACTAATGCCAGCTTCATCCTTCAGCTTAAATGTCACAAATTATCCCCACCCCCACTCCTGACCGAGTTACACATCTTAAAGTATGATGCACTTCTATTTCAGAACATTTATCTCAGTTAATTAAATTGTTATTTGCATAGTCTCTCCTACTAGATTGTAAGCTCCATGAGAACATGGGCTAGATTTAAATTCTTCACACGTTTACCTTCAGTACCAGCTAAGTACTACATAATAAATATTTTTTAAGTCAATGTATCAGTAATTATCTGCTTGCAGGGTATTTTATTTTTCATTCAACTCCAAAATACAACCTCTTTATAATTTCTAAATTTTGTTTGCTGTTAAAATAGTAACATCTCCAAATTGCTTCAGTTGTAGTGTTGGGGAGGTTGTTTCTACTGGCCTCTGTCATACACTTCTGTTTCATGTCAGCACATATTTATTGATCACCTACTACGATAGGGCTAGGTGCTGGGAATACAATAGTGAATAAATAAAACTTGGTCTCTACCTTGATTCTAAATACAGGCACGTCTGGGAGATAAGCATAAAACAAGAGCCTGAAAGTGTTAACTGAGAAGTGTGAATAACTTCTGGAGCATATGGTAAGATTTCACTGAGCTTTTTGCTCATCTTCCTCTATACTGTTGTAGCTTTAAATCCTGCTAATTTGAATATTAGCTTTTTCTATTTTATGAACATTTCCATCATTGCATTACTAATTATTATTTTTTTGATGCAAAACTTCAGAAGAATTTTATTGGATTTATAATTGTACTCATTGAGCATAGGGGTGATATTGCAAATTTTATTCTAACTTTTTTTGGGGGGGCTGCGTTGGGTCTTCGTTGCTACGCGTGGGCTTTCTCTAGTTGCAGCGAGCGGGGGCTACTCTTTGTTGTGGTATGTGGGCTTCTCATTGCAGTGGCTTCTCTTGCATTACTAATTATTTAACTAAGTTTACAGTTCCTTTTCTTTCATCTTTCCCCTTCTTATTCAGTTTTCCAGGTTCCTAATCTTTTAAATTCTGCCCCCTTTTCCTTACATTCCTTACTCTTATGACACTTTTGGTAGACTCAGAGAGGTTTATGCATTTATTATCAAGGAAATAATGTAAGTTCTCAAAGGGAGAGAACACTAACAATACTAAGAGATGAAATTATAAAGGTTTCTTTTGCTAGCGCAAGATTGATGAATGTTTTATCATGATAAGTGTTTAATTATATTTGAAGATGATCTAATAACAATAAATAATGTTTATTCTGTGCTTTCTATTCGCCAGACTCTGTTTTATCTCATTTAATCATCATTACAAAGTTATATAGGCAGGTTCTATATTCATTTTAGAGAAAAGGAAGTGTTCAAGTAACCTGTAATAAGAAGATACTTATGGGCAGATTTTCAATATTAATTCTGCTTGACTCTTTCACTCTAGCCTGTCTAATGTGTATTTAATTTAATTATTTTCCAGCAAAGGAGGGCAAAGGGGGAAACTCTTATTTAAACAAGAAAACGCTGCCATCATCTGGGAACTATATGAGCAAAAAGCTATTCAGGGGTCAAATTGCTTTTCAAGCAGGCCTTGCCCAAATCTCTGTGAGGCATCAGCTAAAGGAGCATGGCCTCCTCACCTTCAAATATGAATGGCTAAAATACGAGTTGCTTGTAATGCTAATTACGATGGAGCTGAAGGCCAGTGGGGTAAGGAGCTAGTTCAGCAGGGGAGGTTTCTTTATCTTTGATGGGGGGAGGTGGATATACCTATTGACAGAAAAAGTACAACAGCCTTGTGAGATATAAATAGAAGGAACCATAGAGAAACAGGTAGTGGTAAGAATTCAAAGGGGCCCCAATGGGGAAAAAGAACTCAGAATTTATTTTGAAACAAAGAAAAGTAGTAATGGTGCTTGTCCTTTACTGCAGATACCAGAGGGTGTTATATGAAAGAGGGAAAAACCGTCAAAGGAAATTATAATCTTTTACAAAGGGCCACTGCGGTCCTGGGAAAAACTTGATTTAATATTTATTTTTTGCATTATACTCCATGAAACCATAGACTTTGATAGCTGCAAAGGCTGTCAATTTACAGAGAAAAAAAAGAGAAAAGTGTAATTACTTATCTAGGGTCACACATCTAGAGGCAGAGCCTATCCCGGAAACAAAATCTACTCGTTTTTAAAATTCAAAACCTTGGTTTTATTATTTACGTATTTTGAACTGAGGTCATAAAATATGTAATACTGAAATTTAGTCAATACCTCAAAAGAATTACAGTACTTAAAAAGAATTTTAAAAGAAAGGTTAACAAAAACTTAAAATACTGCCCAAGTAAAAGTGACGTCCAATTTACTTTACAGCCTAAAGGGATCTGGCCTAATTCCTGGCAGAGAGGGCCATCCCAGGTAGGGATCTAGAAAACTCCACCACAAGGAGTAAGCCAAGGTGGATGTCATCTGGCTTCCTTCCCTAGCTCAGTTTGTGATCTGACCCGTTCTCTGACTGGGAAGAAGCCTTCTAAGGATAAGCTGGGGGATTATTTTTTTGGCAAAAATGGAACTGAAATGCAGAAGAAGCAAAAACACATGCTAACAAGCAGTAGCATAAAATGAAATGATGTGCACAGGACTGTCCTTTCCAACCCCTGGGGAAATAAACCTACTGGGCTAACCAATTCAGAAATTGATAAGAGTTCCTCACCCAGAGATTTTACTTTTTGAAGCAGTTTTTAAAAGATTGGCTTTATTTGCAGATTAGAATTGCTTTCAGTTCCTCCTCTAGGGTCAGGGCTGTTCTGTGGTTGTGCAACCTGTTAAGGAGATGAGTTTGAAACTCTAGCTCTAAACTTCCCAAATACAAAGTTATACATTGGGATTAAAGGCTTATTAAAATAGTACTTATAATTCCCAATATTATACACATGATTTATATATTCCTCAGCTACCTTAATTCATCAGTTTGAATTTTCAAACTCTGCCTCTATGTACCTCATGAGCATTCTCAGGACATTCACGTCTAAAAACATAACAAAGGCCTACTTTAGTGTAGTGATCTTGCCTCGGAAACGTGCAGTCTCTGCTTCATGTAATAGTCCTGTTGGGGGAAGAGGTAGGGTTGGCAAATGTGGCCTCTGGATCATTTCAAGTTTTATCACTTCAGCATATGGTCAATGATGTCGAGTTGGATAAGCTTGAGTTTTGTGGAGTTTTTTTGGTAATAGTAATGACAAACTGAAAAATGTTTTTATTAACCTCACAATAATGTGCCACACATTTTAGTCAACTGAATTTTTTTTGGATTTTTCTTACAGTGCTATGCATTGTAATGCATAGCATTACATTTTTTTTCTGCAAATAAAAGAAACTATCGATAAAATGACTTACAAATTTTGTTTCTCTCTTATGTGAAAGAGAGCTGAAGGTCTTCATACAAAGCTGCTATGAAGGCTCCTTGGTCATCAGGTTTCTTTTTATGTTTCTGAGTCACACTGTCTTGGCAGGTGCTTTCGTCTCAAATCATTTCAGTATCCATAGTGGTCTGTGGTTTTTGTCCGGGCCTGCAGTACCACACCACCTGTCCACACTCAGTCCCCACAGCTGATGTCGAATACTGACAGTCCCAGGGCCATTTTATAATATGTTCCTCGGGGGGAAGATTCTGTGGTAAGGGCAAAAGTGAGTTATTGTCCTGACCTATAATTGGCAGTGGTCCTTTGGTGGTCAACAGTTGAACTCGGATGGTGTTCACTAGTTGTCTCTGGGTTAACGTGGCATAGGCCCTGGGATGATTGCTGCTGGAATGTTCGGTTATAGATTTCCTGTCTCAATTGTTGCTTAAGTAGTCCTTTCATCCTTTCAATTAGCCCAGCAGCAGTGGGGTTGTAGGGCAGGTGGAAATGCCAGCATATGTCATTTTTAGAGGCCCATTCCTGAACTTTGTGGTGGGTAAAGTGGGTTCCTTGGTCACTATCAATGTTGATGGGGGTCCTGTATGTCGTGCACAGCTCTTCTAGACCCTGCATGGTGGGTTTCTGCATTGCTCGATGACTCACATAGGCCTTTTATAATGTCTCCCACCTGTTGTAATGCATTATAGACTGCATATAGCTGTTGTTCTCGCACACTGTATCGTTGCTCTGACCCTTGCCATAGCTATGACCAAGAAAGGGTAGTCTTATCATTTTGCCATTGTCACAGGCCCCAGCCAGACCTGGCTAACTGGCCATTACATTGAGTTTAGTGTACCAAGAGTGCAAAATGCTCTCTTGAGGTTTACTCAGAAAGACAAAACTCCTGTGCCTCTTTCCACCTGGATGTCCAATAGGTACTTCAAACAGTATCTTCCAAACCTAGAACAGGTTCTTTCCCCCTAAACCTGATTTTCCTCCAATATTTTCTATTTTCTATTCCAGTTGTGGCAGTACCATCTGCAAACCCACCAAACTAGAGCCCTGGCTTCTTATAGTGAGAGCCCTGGTTCATACCATTCTTCTCCCCCTTCCCCACTGCTCAGATCTCCAGGTGTGCTGATTTTAACACCTAATTATGCCTTGAAAAGGATCATTCCTCTTCCTTTTTACCTCTTCTTCCCTGGTTGAAGCCCTCATTATTTCCCTCCACTGCCTCCGTATCCTAAAAGGCTAAATCCAAATTGGTTCTCCCTTAAGCCATCCTCTTCCATCCTGATAGAGTGATCCATTTAAAAGGCACATATGACAAAGGCAGAACATACATATGACTCTCCATCTGCCAGGATGCAGACCCCAAGCTTCTGAGTGACCTCAGAGCTCACTCCATACCTCTTCCCTCCTAGTTAACTCTGCTTCAGGCAAACAGATATCATGGTAGCTGCTTTAAAGAAGCGATTTGTTTTGTTTTACTGTTTGTTTGTTTTTATTTGTTCCTTTGTTTCTTTCCTCAATAACTTTGTCATGGTCTGTCTTCCTGAAATAGTTCTGCCTACCATCTCTGTGGTTTGCTAACTTCTTAAGTTTTGAGGTTGACCCTAGGTGTAGCCTCCTCTTGTCCTTTATCCCAACCAGCTGACTGGCTGGGTCCAACTTTCTTGTTCAGTTGCTGCCAGCCCTGTTGTCTGGGAGCAAAACACTGCTCTAGATCAATTCCATCTGTTTTCAGATGGATATCCTTAAAGAACCTACTTTCCCTGAAGCAACAGAATCTCATTTCTGTAGTTGTTAGCTGGGCCTAGCCCCTTGGAGCTTGAACAACAGTCAAATGTAAAACTCCTGTGACATTATTCTCACAGTTGATCCCTCTTCCTTGGAGCTTCTGTTTCCACATCATGTCACCTAATATGCTCACAACTGCAGGGGGAAACAGGTGTTTATCAATGAACCATAGATTCTGATATTTTTGCTTTCCCTTCCGTGAAATGGAATTTAGAAAACAATACACATAAATGCTTTCTAAAATAATTATGACCTTGGGTTTGTTTTAGTTTTAGATTTTTAGTTAATCAGTAGTAGTTTGGATCACCCTAATTCTTCAGTTAAGTAATTAACTGTCTATACTTTTGATACTTTTGTTGTTATAGTTTGCAAGTATTCTGATAGTAATATTTTTGTTTATTAATACAAAAGAAAACCCCATGGGTGTGGGTTTTTCAGTTAAAATTAGGTTTGGCTACAACTGACAAAAATTCAAAATAATAACTTTATTTCTGTTTCATATAAAAGCAATCTGGAGGTAGGAGTCCAGTGTTGGCATGGTAAATTAAGGAAATCATTAGGGATTCTATTTTATTGCTGCATTATTCTCAGTACTCAGCTCTGTTTCAGGTCCAAAATAGCTGCTCAAAGTTCTATCATCAAGTCTGTGTCCCAGACAGCAGAAGAGAGAAAGGAAGGATGGAAAGGCACCCTGCATGTAAGAGCACTTCCCAGGAGTCCCCTGGCCATAACGTAGTCACATGGCCAAACTTGAGCTGAAACTGTGACTAGGATAATGTGGTCAGACTCCATGTGCCAAGCTAAATACTGCAGACACTATTACTAAGGGAGAAGTGGAGAACAGATTTGGGGAATGCTAGCAAACTCTGTGATAGGGAGGATTTACTTTTTTAAGGAAAAAATTAAATTTTTTGAGGAGAATGCTTAACATATAGCTCTCTCTTCCTTGTGTAGTAGGGCTTAGAGGGGAAGGGTGGAAAGATAACAAATTAGCATTATTCTAACACTTAGAGGAATACTGACATAATTATCTAACTCACTAATAATAGCATTTTCTTTAAATGACAGGATCAGGCTCTGAAAGGGACAATCAGGTATTCGTAAGGAGTTCAAATAAGTATTCCATGTTATTCAGACTGAGAATGGGAATATATGCTAAAGAAAATTCGTAGCCCCCCACATTCTCCTTTTATATTCTTTTTTCTTTTATTGTTTTCATCTGATCGTAGTCTTAAAATTTCACTTTTTAATACAGTTTACTTCTTATTATGTGTACTTTCTGGGGAAAAATGTATTGTACAGTCAGTGTACAGTCACTGGTATTTTCATAGGGGTTACATTGAATCTGCAGATTGTCTTGGGTAGTATGGTCATTTTACCAATATTGATTCTTCCAATCCATGAACACATTATACCTTTCCATCTGTTTGTGCTGTCTTCAATTTCTTTCTTCAGCATCTTATAATTTTCAAAGTACAGGTCGTTTGCCTCCTTAGGTAGGTTTATTCCTAGGTAGTTTATTCTCTTTGATGTGATGGTAAATGGGAAGCTTCCCTTAATTTCTCTTTCTGATACTTCATTGCCAGTATACTGAAATGCAACAGATTTCTGTATATTAATTTTGTATCCTTCAACTTTATCAAATTCTTTGATGAGCTCTAGTAGTTTTCTGGTGGCGACTTTAGGATTTTCTGTGTGTAGTATCATGTCATCTGCAAACAGTGACAGTTTTACTTCTTCTTTTCCAATTTGGATTCCTATAATTATTTTTCTTCTCTGATTGCTGTCTCTAGCACCCCCAAAACTATGTTGAATGAAAGTGGTGAGAGTGGGCATCCTTATCTTGTTCCTAATATTAGAGGAAATGCTTTCAGCTTTTCACCATTGAATATGATGTTAGCTGTGGGTTTATCATATATGACCTTTATTTTATTTTTATTTTATTTATTTATTTATTTATTTTTGCAGTACGCGGGCCTCTCACTGCTGTGGCCTCTCCCATTGCGGAGCACAGGCTCCGGACGCGCAGGCTCAGCGCCCGTGGCTCACGGGCCCAGCCTCTCCGCAACATGTGGGATCTTCCTGGACCGGGGCACGAACCCGTGTCCCCTGCTTCGGCAGGCGGACTCTCAACCACTGCGCCACCAGGGAAGCCCAGCTGTTGCAATTTAAATCAAACATATTTATATTCTTGTGATAAAACATGTAGTAGATAAAAAAATATCACCAAAGCCTGACACTGTAGGAATTTCTTTTATGGAGTCTATGTACTTATGAGGAAGAAAGTTTTATTCTACAATGGTCAAATTCTTAAGTTAAAGTGTATATCTAATGTAATGCCTACTTTTTCATTATTAAATAGACATTTGATTTGGAAAATATGATTAGGTAATCTACTTCAAAATAGTGATGTGTTATATACCCAAAAATTTAAAGCATATTTATTAAAGATAATATAAAACAGCTAATATTTATTGAGTGCTTCCTATATGACAGACACTAGAGTAAGAAATAATACAGTTTTCTAATTTAATCTTTAAAATAATCTGTATATCTTCATTTTACCTGCAAGTTAATGGAACATTAGAAAGTAGGCATGGTTGATAGCTATTAAGTGTTCACAACCAATTTGCGCTTTTTACCACAGATTTTTTCATCTTGCTCTACCATGACATGAGCTTTATTCTCAGTCTTTTATAATATCAGGATGAAATAGCTAAAACATCTATTTTGACAGATATACTAGTGTTGTTGCTGTATTTATATGGTCTGCCTTCCTGGGTTTTAAGTATATGTTTCAAGGAGTTAAGTTATTTTCTGCTTGTTGATATTCATGATAATTTCTTGCAGCAAGACAACAAACAATTTATTCAAGAATGTGAACCTTGGTCCTGCTCTAAGTTACATTTGTTAATTAATTTAACCTGCACGTATTTATTGAACAGATGTTATGTGTCAGGTACTTTTCTAAGCACTGGGAACCCAGCAGTGAGCTATCCAGGCAGTAAACCAGTAAACAGATTTTTAAAAATATAAAAACAATGGTTTTAGAACTGAGAAATAAAAGAGTAGGAAGATAAACAAGAAGAAAAGCCTGTAGTATTAGACCTATAATCAGGGAAGAACTCTCTCTTCATGAGGATCATATTTGAGTAGAGATAGAAAATATAGGGAGGAAAAAGATGTGCTCCATGGGGAGGGAAGACAGAATAAAGGACATGAAATGTCAAGTACTTGGAGAATGAGAGCAGCAAGGAAGCCTGAGTGTCTGGAGGAGAGTTTGGAGAGTAGTGAAATGAGGTTTGGAGGTAGGCAGGAGCCAGATCATGTATAGCTTTGTAGGCCATGGTTAGGAGTATGGGTTTATTCTAAACGTAATAGGAAGCTCTGCCTAGTCAGCTTGATGGAAAAGCCTCAGTCTGGACCCCTGCCAGATATCACTGCAGAAAGGACTTAAAGCTGCTGCCCACAGGTAACACATTTCACTTCTCTGTTCAGTTCATTGATGAGAGCGTCCTTCCCCAGGGAGTGGGAGGGAACATTTATGAATAATAACATAATGTACCACAATAGCTGTTACTTTGAGGGTCCTCTGTGCCACCCAAACAAATTTCAAATATACATATAACAGAATTTAAATCACATGATTTTAAATAAATTTTCTCAGTTTTGCAAAAATCCCCACCAAAGTTCCAGCTCTTTCAGTAACAGACATATCTGCCAGACAAACAGGTCAACATTTCTATTTAAAGCTCTAGAAAAAGAATCACTGGATTATTGAGATAATTATTTTTGAAGCTCTTCACACATATAATCAAGTCGCCTTCACACTGGGTTGGATGAATTTAAACGTCCATCAATAACATATGAAAACTTAAGTGTCACTGGAGCATCATGAGTAGTTTGTTTTCTGGCTTCATGTGTTTTGGTTTCTTCATATAGCACAATAGGAACACTTTTTCCAACTTTGATTTCCAAGAGGAGCTAGAGTTTCAATGCCCCCCAACCCCCACCAAGTCTCTCTCACTCCGAAGATGTCCCTTTCCATGCTCTTTCCACTAGCAATGGATATGTGGGGTGAAAAGAAACAAAGCTTTGTTTTGAAAACCACTAGGATATTCATTTTGTTTATTACTATGACATAACCTAGTCTATCTTGACTGACAGAATTACGCGTCAGAGGATTGCAACTAAGATACACTAAGACCCCTACTTGAAAGGTCAGTCAGCAACAGCACACAATAAGCATTAAGAGTCTATGACAATTTTGTCAATTATACCTCCATAAAGCTGAAAAAAGAAAAAAGATTCTATGGAATGAGAAAACAAATGGTGGTTTCATGTATGAAGTCAAAATTAAATTTCAGCTAGGCAGATACTCCAAATAAAGAGGTGTTGACTTAGAGCTTACCTACCTCTCATAGGCAGCTCTGGTTTGGGCCAGGGTGAGTGGTGTCAGGGAGTTATTTACAAGTATTATTATTGATTCTTGATAGCATGGCCGAGAAGGCTAACTCATCTAGCCTAAGGAAACAATGACATATATAGAGAAAAAAAGCATGCAAATATATTTATCATATTTAACTATTTTGTAATATTTCAACACTGAAAAAACCCTAAATAGCCAGCTTTAGAATGATGTAATATATAGTACAAACTCATAGATATATTTTGCTGCTATTAAAATATATGTGCTGAGGTTACATGTAAAATGCTTGTGCTTATGAAGTCTATATACATAGCACAGTAAAAATAAAAGTGAAAAAGAAAACTGTGGGATGGCAAGAAACCAAAATGGTGACAACTATAGTCATAAGATGATGAACAAAGGAGTGATTTCAAATTATTCTTGCTACTTTTTACTAATTTTTATTACTCTATAGTGTATGCAAACACACACATTTGAAAAAGGAAGAAATAAGGGCTATAGGATTTGGCAGGTAGAGTGTTATAGTTGATCTTAGAAAGACAAGATTCAATTGAGGGTGAAAAGAAATTAAACATGATATACTGGATTAGCAGGTAATTTTAGTTTGTATTTTTCCAGATGTTCCCTCTCAGCCTTGGGCTTTCTAATCAGAAAAACATACTATTACAAATGCAAAATGTTCATAAAGTGTTTAAAAGAGAAAATCATAGTGCTCATCTACATGAAAAATAGCATTTTCCCCTTTAACATTGCCAACATTCTTTTATGCAACTCATAACAAGACTCTCTGTAACTCCATATTAATCCATTTCATAATCTTACACCATCAATTTATCATTTGAAAATGATGAAAACTTTATTAACTCTAGCTGGAGTCTCTGAAGAGATTTCTTATGTCACTGTAGGTGCCATATACTGAAGTTTAATTTCATGCTATTTATCACCTCAGTCCCTGACCCCTTTTGCTTCTAATTCTGTGTTGAATAAAGGAGGAGATTTATCTTTACTTACTTAATTGTAAGCCACACAGATTGCCTCTGCGGTCCTTACAAGGCAGCAGTGTTGGTAGTCAGTAACCAACCATAAACGAGTGGAAACATGGCTCTGTATGTCTCTTCAATTACCCTCCCCTGGACTTTCTCAATGTCAACCTTATCACTGAGGTAAAGCCACTACTTCCCCTTTACATTTTTGTGAGCTGGATCCCTTTGTAAAAGGAATTGGTGTTTTGATTTTTAATGCCATATTTTGTGTCTTATCTTAGTGTAAAATAAATTGTGTGTGTTTGTATTACCAAGTTTCGTATTTATAATAAAAATGTAAAACATGCTTACAACTATAAAAAATACAAAAGATGCAGAACAATATAACAATATAAGGTATAACTGAAAGTGACCAATCATCACAGAAATTATATTAACAGTTTGGCATGTATCTTTCAAAGTGTATCTTATACATATAATACTATATACTTTTGTATGCTCAACACTATATCATGTGCATGTTTCCATGATCACATTTATGGATAAATTATCTCTTATATCTGAAATCATTCTATATTTTAGTTTTATACATAGATGTCAGCATTTCACTTGAAAACTATTCGTTTTTTTGTCTGAATGGATATCACATAACTTTATTATGTCACTTTTTTTAATCACACTGCTCAATCCCCAAGATTTCCTTATGGCACCTTCAAAATGAGTTATTATTTTTTGTTTTGTCTTGTGAACATAACCATCAAAAATTTCTTATTTCAGTTTAAAAAGAAAGAGAAAGGGAAATGAAACATTGTGCTTTATATGTGCCAGGGTTTATACTAGGAACTTGAAGTGTACAAATTATTTTTTATCTTCATAACAACCCTGTAAATAAAAGCCATTGGTGATAAAATATTTACTGAACACCTGCCATGTACCTGATACTGTGTGAATTTTTTCCAGCTATCATGCAAGTTGATATATAATCACCATTTTACAAAAGGGAGGGAAAACTGGCTCTAAAGGTTAAAAAGTAAAGGTGATAAAATGGCTGTGATAGTATATGAACATGTCTGTATAAATACATAGCCTTTAATCTTTCCATTAAACCATTTAATGTCACTTATTTAAGTGTTAGTAATAAATAATATTTGTTTTACACTGCTCCACATTTTATCTTCCTAAAATAAAATGTAATAATCCTACTTAAAAACCTTCAATGTCTTCAAATTCTCTAAAGGATTTAGTCTTAAATTATCAACAATGTTTAAAAGCCATTCAAACATTTGTCCCCTGCTTCCCAATACCATCATCATACTGAACTAATTTTCATTCACCAAACATGACATATTGTTTTACAACTTTGCATATGCTTTCTCACATGCTATCTCATTTCACTTCTACAAATGGTGAACATATATTCATATTTCATATACCATTGAATTGTCACCACCTCTGGGAAGTCTTCCTAGACTTCTTCAGAGAAAAAAATCACTTCCTACTAGGAGCTACTAAAACAATTTTTGCATGCCTTTACCATAGTACATATCATAATAGAGCACAATTATGTTTTTATTTCCACTGGAACACAGACTTTTGGAAAGTAAGATCTGTGTTTGAGGCTTCTGTTTGTCTTCCCAACAGTCTAGCCTACTGGCTAGAATAGTCAGTGCTTAAGAAATGAGAGCTAAATAAATCCCATGAAATATTTATTTTAAGGTTATATACCAACTCTGACAACAGAATAAGAAATTACTAAATCTACAAAAAGAATATTGATTTAGTGTAAATCTGCATCTTTTGGGGGAGTGTATTTTTGTACCTTGTGGATGATACTGATCATGGTCTAAAATTTATCACTTTTGTGGCTTATTCTACTCCAGAGCTGATATGAAAAAGGTCAGAATGCTGGACAGACATGTCTTTCCACTATAGGACAATTCAAAGAAGCCAATAGATATTGCCAGAGTTTACTATGGTATTAGGTCCAAAACATGTATATTGTTTTGCTGGCCACAAGAAGAAGACCTGAGGGAAGACTCCCTTGGCCTCCTTTTAAAGGCACCAAACCGTTTCATGATAGCTATACCTTCTTCATTTATAATTTTCTAGTTCTGGTAAAGCCATATTGGAAAACCAGACTAGCGTCTCTTTTATTGAAGTTTGCTGACATTTCAGCAGCTTTTGATTCATATTTATAATCACCCTCTTCTTACAATTTTAGAAACAGGGACTTTCCAGTGCAGATATAAGAAACTCATTTCAATAATATCCTATATTTGAAGGTTGTTTTCCTCTTATGAGCAACTTTACTGGTTGAACACATATTTATACTATCATAAAATTCTTTTCCAATGAGGTATTGATTTTTATAAACTGAAAGTTGATACTTTATTAAAAATAAGATTACATTTAAGTGAGAGAACTCTAACAAAATAGTGATTAATTGCATTATTATAGTGTTTAAACTTCTTACCTTCAATTATTCCATAATATACTAGAAAACAGCTATTGTATTTAAGCATAGGATTGGCTTTATTTTGGCGATGAATTAAGTCAAGTAGATGCATACATGATGATAACACAGGGAAGTTAATTTGGAAAAGCAATCCTTTGAACACAATCTGGCACACACTGAAGTTATTCAAAGACACTCTATTCATCTATCAATAATCTGAGATTGGCATTGGGAAGAATACATTTACCCTTTTCTCATGTCATGCTTGCCTCTGTTAAACCCATTCTTAGTTTTTCTTCAGGGAAGAGCTAGTTGCTGGTCTCTGATCAGAGCTCAAGTACAAGATGTCATCAACCGCAATAACCAGCAAATGGGGTAACAATAACTTAAAGGGTGGTTGCCATTGTTCGGTTCTTTCTCTTCCACTTCCTCTTTGTAGGTGGTTGAACGGATAAGACCCTAGCTAAGCCTTCCAGCCCTCACTCTCTACCTCTGCCTAGAATACTTTTACTTTGGTTATATCATGACTTACTTTCCTCAGGTCTTTGTCAAAGAGCACAGCTCTCAGTGAGACCTTTCCTCATCCATCCTCACTACAAACTGCATTCCTATCCCTCTGGCTCTCCCTATTGCTTTTCGCTGCTTTATTTATTCCCCCATGCCAGCTATGATCATCCAATATACTGAAAATGTAATTTGCTTGTTAATCGTCTCTCTTCTCTCAATGGAACATAAACTCCAGGAAGGTAGAGAGATGTAGGTTTAATCTTATAATCCTAGTACTTCACACAGTGTACCAGGTACCCAGTATTCATTTACCACACGAATGGGGGATTAAAAAAGATAGATCAGCGGAAGGTTGTATGCCCAAGTTATACATTTCAATTCAAGTTCACCAGAGTTCTCCCTTGGCATTATAGACACTGTCTCAATGGGGACTTTAATCTTTAACTTGCTGCCATTCTTTAAGAATAATTCTACAGGGAAATTAACATGGTAGTGGAAGACAAGTGGTTAGTTTTCATAAGCAGGGGGGAATATGGTTATTTCTTTGTGTCTGGATGTAATTATCAACATATACCATCAAAATCTGATTATAATATCTAATAATAATAATAAACAAGTGCCCAATAAATGTTTGCTTATTCACAATAATGTTGAATTTTTCTTTATTTTACCCATCTGAATCTTTAGAGAAAATCAACAGGATGAGAAATCTGAAAAGTATCCTACTAGACTCCATGCCTGATTTTCCATCTATAAAATGTGGATACCTCCATAAAATGGAGATAATAATGGTATTCTCACAGTGAAGTGCTTACAGTTGTGTTCAGCACATATTAAGTGTCTAATATAAAAATTAGCTAACATTCCCACCATCATTCAATCAGTTACCAGGCCTTGGTGAATCTTTCTCTTGCTGTCTGTCAACTCTGTCCTCTCCTTTTTGTTACCAATGAATGATAATGTATTGTTTTCTAAGTTGTACACACGCCACTAGTAGTACAGAAGATTATTTTAGATTGCATATAAGAATAAATAAAAAATAGTTATTTATTTTATTTTAAAATAATATAAGTATTCTCTCTGAATGAATAGGTTTGAATTTTAAAGCAAGTTGATACAAAAGAAAGCAATAAGTAAAGACATATATAGGTAATACATTGATATGCAAAAAATCTTGATGACTTTTATGGAAATAACTGATGGTTGAAAAACATGTTATCTGGACTGTTTTTTTACCCCAGCCTCATCTTTACTTCTTTCTATCTCCATAGTAATTTGATTACTGTAGTTTTATAATCATTTTGAAATTGGGAGGTGACTCTTCTCCCACTTTCCTTTTTGGCAAATTCCTTTTTGCTATTCTTGGTCCTTTCTATTTCTATATAAATTTTAGGATTAGTTCATCAATTTCTGGGAAAGAAAGCCTGCTGGAAATTTGATAAAGTTGTACCGAATCTGTAGATCATGTGATTTTTCTTCTTTAGTCTATTAATATGGTAGATTACATTGACTGATTTTTGAATGTTGAAGTAGTCTTGCATCACCAGAATAAACCCCACTTGGTCATGATGTATAAACCTTTTATATGTTGCTGGATTCTATTTGCTAATATTTTGTTGAAAATTTTTACATCTATATTTATACAGCATATTAGTCTATAGCTTTCTTTCCTTGTGGTATATTTTTATGGCTTAAGTATCAGGGTAGTACTGGCCTCATAGAGTGGAAAAGTGTTCCTTCTTCCTCTATTTTCTGAAAAATTTTGTGGAGTGTTGATGTTATATCTCCTGTAAATGCTTAATGCAATTAACCAATTAATTCATCAGACTTTAGGCTTTTTTTGTGTGTGGGAAGATTTAAATTTACTAATTGCTTACTATTGCTAGTGGGATGTAAAATGGTGCAGTCATGTGAAGGGTGACCTGGGTCTCAGGTCTCAGATATCAGTCAACTGTCTTGGGAAGACACTACGGTGGGAATGGAGGACAAGGTAATAAAAATTAAAATTGTACTGAGATATCACTATATACCCACCACAATGGTTACAGTAAAAAAGATGGTAAATATCAAGTGCTGGAAAGGATATAGAGTAACTAGAACTTGTATCTGTGCTGGGGGGAGTGTATATTGGTGTGGCCACTTTGGAAAACTAGTTTTATAAAATAAAGCTGAGCATCCTGATACCCTATAACCGGGCAGTTCAACTCCTAGATATACACCTAACAGAAATGCATAAACATGTTCACCAGCAGATAGGTACTAAAGTATGTATAGCAGCACTATTCCGAATGGATAACTACACTGTAGAATATTCACACAATGGAATATAACATAACAATGAGAATTATTTATCTACAACTACATTTAATATGGATGAATCTCACATTTATAATGTGAATGAAAGAAGACAGACACTAAAGTATATTACTAAAATATGAAATATAACTTTGACTCAATTTATATAAAATACCAAGCAGGCAAAACTAATCCATGTTGTTAGACGTCAAGGTAGTGTTTACCTGGGGGGTAGGAGAGGTGGACAGTAAGGCCTAGAAGCAAGCACAGGGAGTGCTTCTGGGGTTCTGGTTATGTTCTGTTTCTTGAACTGAGTAAGTTCAGGTTGTGAGAATTCATTGAGCTATATGCTTATGATATACGCATTTTCTGTATGCATTATACTTTAATAAAAAAGCTTAAAAACAAACAAAACAATCCCCCAAAACAAAACAAACGAACAAACAAAAACACAAATGGAGAATTTACATGCACACTTTAAAACTTAATTAATTTGTTATCTTTTAGGAAGTCTTATGAAAGGTAGAGCTGGTTATTTTTACCTCTATGATAATCTGACATTTTATATTATTTAATATTTTCCTCTATCATCTTATTTTTAGTGTTTTTCAGGTGTATATGCACAAATTATCTCATCCATTAGACTATGGTCAGAGGCTCTATCTCCACCCCTAGCAATAAACATGGCACAGAGCAGGCAATAAATAAATGTTGAATGGATAAATTAATGAGTAAATACATATGTATTCCTACCTTTCAAAAATATATATGTGTAGATATAGAGAATATAACAATCACTGTTAATGATTTACACAGACTGTACTTTCTACTACATTTTAACTGTATTTTTTTCACTGAAATTCCTCTCGAAAAGTTCCACCTTTCATGCGTTGCTAATTATCAAACACAATGCCTTCATTTCAGACTCCATCTGAACTCCATAAACATTTGAAACATTAAATGTTAACTCCACTCTTCTCCTCACTTCCCTTAGGACATCAGATGCAAAATACCTTTATTACACTTACTGTTTTCCTAGGGCACATTTATCTGGTCTGCTTCTTTTTTTTTTGTTTTTTTTTTTGTTTGCGGTACGCGGGCCTCTCACTGCTGTGGCCTCTCCCGTTGCGGAGCACAGGCTCCGCACGCGCAGGCTCAGCGGCCATGGCTCACGGGCGCAGCCGCTCCGCAGCATGTGGGATCTTCCCGGACCGGGGCACGAACCCGTGTCCCCTGCATCGGCAGGCGGACTCTCAACCACTGCGCCACCAGGAAAGCCCTGGTCTGCTTCTTTATTCTCCATTTTAATTATAAATCATCCAATTTTTCTAGATATAAATTTTAGCATCATTCATAATAATGCCCACTTTGTCCCAAACCATATACAATTGCATAAATGTTTTGTGCATTACTCATTAGACTGGTTTTTAATGTTAATGACTTGTGCGTTCCACAGTATTTCTGGCTTGAACTCTCACCTAGATATCGAAATGCCTTCTTAACCTGTTGTGTCAGAACCTCAAATCCAGGTAACTTACTCAAAAAAGGGGAAATTTGTTGGCTTATTGTATCAACTATGTACTGCCACAATAATTTTGCATCAGAAAAAAACATAAAATGTCAGTGGAATATAACACTAAAATTTATTTTGCTCTGTAAGTCTGTGAGTTGGGTAAGCAATTCTGTTGACATGGACTGGGTCTGAATAACCTTGGCTCGGCTAGTTTATGTGTCTGAGGTAGACTGGCAGGTTGGCTGCCTAGTAGTTAGGCTGACTCAACTTTTTTCCATATGGTTTCTCAACCTTCAGCAGGTTGCCCTGGGTTTGTTCTTATGGCAATGGCAGGGTTTCAAGAGAACGTAGGCCTTCTGAGGCCAAGGCTCACAACTGGAACACAGTCACTTCTTCCTCATTCTATTGGTCAAAGCAAGTCACAGCCTATCCTAGATTTAAAGTGTAGGGAAATAGATGCTATTTTTGATGGAAGGAGATGAAAATTCACATTGCAAAGGGCACAGGTAAAGAGAGAGAGGAAGAGTTGGTGCCATTTTCACACTCAATATACTATACTCACATAAACAAAATTTGGAAATGGGATGGAGCTGTTTTCAGAGATTAGATATGGGGATAGAATTCTGTCAGGAATTAGTCTCTTTCTCTCTTCTCTTCACCTCTAATCTGTAACTGTCAGGCAGCTGGCATACATACTCTTCTCTGGTCCTTTAGCTGTAGCCATGGATAAATGATAAATTAACCCAGCCAGGGTAAGGTAGGATGCTCCTTCTTTCCAGATTCAGAAAAAAAGAAAAGGTGCATTTACTAAAAGGGGGAAGAAGAGTGATGGGAAGGCAAAATCGACATGACCCTGGTCTTATGCAATTCACTTCCTTCACATTCTTATACTACACAGCATTACGAGTAGTTTTCTCTATTAACATCTCATGGCGTTATTTCTCAGCTTAAATTCAGTGATCCTTCACTGCCTGAAGTTAAATACAAACAACATGATGTGATGTGCTTGTCAATTTGCTACAAACATATCTCTCCAGGCTTTTATCTGCTTCTTTTTTCCTTGGTTACCCAAAAATATTTTAGCCATAGTGATGTATTTGCCATGACAAAAATGTACCATGCAATTCTGCCAGAGCTTCAATTACATTTTCTTCATTAAATCTATATTTCCTACGTGTTTCCTGCCAGACCATTTCAGCACCTGGTAATGTATGATCAAGTCATACTGTATTTCTGTCCCTAAACTCCTAATATTTTATGATTCAGTGCCTTTGCTTATGCCCCTTAAATAGTATGCCTTACCCTTTCTTATTCTCTATTTGGTATAATCCTGATTATTCTTCAAGTCCCAGGTCCAATATCCTCCTTTCCATGAATTTTGCTTTATCCATAAATTAATTATTCATTGCTCTCCCATAATCCCTCTCATACTATATTCTGATTATTTGTATTTTTCTTAGAGCTTCTCCCTCTGGAATTCTTTATTTGTTGTCTTTTAATTCTCTGTTAGCATCATGCCTAGACTGTACTACCTAAACAGTAATTGCTAATAATTATTTTGTTTGTAATAATTAGTAATCCTCAATAATTTAAGTACACATAAATACTGGAGGCTGAACTGAAAAAGGATACTATGTAGTCATTAAAAATATTTGCAAATCTTCGTGAATAGACAAACCACTATGTTTCAATCCTGATCATTAGCATAAAAATAAGTGACAATTTTAAACATTCACTCTTCTCCAAAAACCCTTAAAAACACCTGAATCTAGTGAAGTTCAAAACTAACTTACCAACTTTATCTTTGAAATTTCATTATTGTATTAGTTATGAACTATTCTCTCCTCTTGCACAAAAACTGTGTCACTATCTTTTGAAATTAAATATCTGATATTTCTTTCTTGGTCTAATACAAATGTATCCTCTTTCTAAGCAGAGATAGATGCATTTTTACTTTGTTCTGCAGAACCATACATGCTAGTGATAAATGAGCAGTGTCTGTGGTTACAGTTGTTCTTATCTCTTTTGAAGCAGAAAATCTGGCAGTCTCTTATCTAAACTTTAACAAGTGGAGATAAACCTTGATAGAAAAATGTTTCTGGACTGCCATCGCTTTTAGCAAGAATAAACTATTTAAACTAAAAGCAGCTGTTTGATTGTTTCCAAAAAAAAAAAAATCTAAAGTAGAATTCTCTCCAAAGAATGGCATATAATTCAATGTAGCTTTCAATCAAGTGCAAATGCAACTGTACTGCACATTTATCTGTTATAAATAAAAGGCCATTTTATAAATTAAGTTCTTTTGGCTTTAGAACTAAGGTGGCTATTGAAATAATGTCCAGTCTGTGCCATTAATATGATCAAGGAAGTAGTGTTAATGTTGTAGTAAGGCTATTAAGCTTATAAACATCTATATTTTATTTTTCTAACAATCAATAAATCCATTTGCTAGATTTTAACTCATGTCTCAGCAACTGGGAGTTCCCCAGAAGGTTCTCAGAGTAGACTTTGGCTCTTAATGGAGGAAGGCAATTCAAGAGCAGCGTTCCTGTTCCCTTTCAGAAGGGACTACAGAAGGAAAAAGAAATTCACGGAAGAAGAGAAAAAGATAAATCCTAACAGTGAAGAAGACACCAAGTAAACAAATATCTCTGCATTATGAGGGATAGACGAATACATTTTAAACTTGAAAATTGTCATCCCAATCTGTTACCTTCCCTTGCTCCAATTAGCTCACTGCTCTGACTTCCCTGACTGAACTGCTGACACAAATTGGCTCTTTTTTTCTTTTTTAATGCTTGTCCTTTGGGATATTTAGGTAACAACGTTTTCTCTTGCACAAATACTAGGCTGATACATAATAAAATATAGTGTATTTTCAAGTTGGCTTATTAACATAACTTCCAAATTTCTTTCCTTCCTCCCACCCTCCTTCCCTCCCTTTCTTCCTTCTTTTCCTTTTTCTTTGTCAGAGCAAAAGAGAACATTACCACAGTTCAGCAAAAATTATTCTTACCTATAAATAAATTATTATAAAATATATGTATCTATATTTTAACTAACTCACATTAAGATCAAGTGGTTAATTAAGCTAACTTGCCTTAAACTATAATATACACTTGTGTGAATCTAAGTGCCAAGGAATCATTTTTCTGTCCCTTCACAGAATGGAAGTCACCAAGTTTGACTTCCAAGTTACTGTAGTACTTTCTAACTCTTTCAGCTTTGGCTTAAAGACAGACATTTTACCTTTAATTAACTTTAAAGTACACTTTAGAATTAGTGTTAAATTTTGTTAGAAATTTGAAATGTGAGGATTCTGCACTGTGCATATGAACAAATAACTTCTACTTTAGGGGTTTTCTTGGGTAAATTCAGCTGTCTTACTAACAATCTCCATAGCTGATGCTGAGATTAAAGGTATCAATTTGCTTTATCTTTATCCTTTGGGAGAGCTACAATCTTTGAATAAGAGTTTGTGTCTGGTATCATATTTTAGTTGTGGTCCCAGTTTTCATAGCATAGAAATACATAATAGATGAATTCAAGTAATACTACTACTTTAAAATTATGAAATCTTTTTCTTGGCACAAACATGCATTTCATAGTTATGATTTTCCAACTCAGATTATTAGTGACAACAGATAGCCGTGAAGGGGTAGGACATTTCTGTTCCACTCAGATTGGGTGGAGGTAATTGAGAGCTGACTATAAGACAATTACATTTATTCAGGAAAAAGAAAGCCAGAATAATTCCTTAAAGAGAAGTCTTTAAGACTTACTGTCATCAAAACTGAGCTGTTAAAGTAATTTTCCTCTTTAAATTGTGGCATTCCCCCTCCCCTCAAAAGGACTTGAATTTTCTTAACACTCTGCTTCCATACATTGAATAATCACACTCTTAGTAGGTGTTAAATATATACCAATTCCAACTACTTCATTAGAAAATAGAGATCTCCAAAGAGGAAAATCGCTAGTGAGTTATAATTGTAAGTAATATAGTTTCAGAAAGAGTTTTATCCAACCTAATGGATTGGTCTACCTTCTTTCAGTCTTTCAAACCAGTTAGAAGTTAAGATTTGTAGAACAACGTACTTTGGGGCAGTTACCATGTAAAGCCTTGTGTTTAAACCAAAATTACTCTTGGAAACATTACAAGCTATTTGTTATCTTCTGCCTATTTATAATACCCAGAGATCTCTTGAACTAGTTCCCAGAGTTAGTAAACAGAGGACAGTTTATCAGGATGATTCTTTAAACATTGATTCTAATTTTTCTGTACAAATTTTAATTTATTCTTTTAATTTTTACTAGTTACTTTTATGCTTACATTACCATATCACTTATACCCAGACATTAATCCCAACCTTAAATTGTCAAATGGCTGTTTCCTCATATATTTTTACTATTTAATCTATAATCACTTACTAGATCTTTTAGTGAATTTAATAAATGCCTTTCCTCTATGAAAATACAAAAAGGACAAAGCAACACCCTCATACTTCTTGCATTTTGGTAGTGGGTTTGTGTTGAGATTACGCTTCATGACTGATTCATGACTGGAAAGGCATCTCAGTATCTATTCCACTTAATCGAAAATGGTTTGTGTTCCATGTGTGTTCTCCAACATATAAACCAGTAGACTTAAATGATAGCATCAAAACTTTCCTTTGGCTTCATGGTTTATTATGGCCTAATCCTTTATACAATTTAGACATTCTATGAGTTATACAGAGCTACTAACACTTTCGTAATTTTTGTTTTCACTTTGTAATATCTCCTGTGGTTTAAAGTTCATACATCCAACATTTTCTCATAGCACTTAAGAGCCAAAGCTCTCTTCTGAGTACAGATTTGCATCTAACTGATGATGCATAATGCCTGCAACAATTCTGAATTTTCTTTAAGATTAAACATCCAATTCTTAAAAATTCAAAGTATGATGACTTTCCCTCCCTTGCTTCTGCTATATAAAGCAACTGAATTTCACTTTAGCAACATATGTGAAGGAAATATACTTATCAGGGGATTCATTCATGTCTACTGCCATTCAATACCTGCCAAAGACTCTTTTAAGACACTAACATTTGAGGACAGCCTACAAGACATTTTTAATATCCATCAGAAAATATTTTCCAAGTTCTATCCCAGTATTAAGAGTACATAAAAAAAGTGTCTGGACCTTCTGTTTCAGTCTTCTATATTGATTTAATATAATACCCTGTACGTCATAGAAGAATTCTTTAAGTCCTAGCCATTAAAACAGTGATTCTGCATCTTCTGGAAAATTTTATAAAAAGTTATTACTAGAATAATTAAAATTAATTAAGACACCTTTGTGATAGTTAAAGATATTTTCTACTCTATTGTTAAACGTCATGGAGTAAAATTCCCAGTTGATTTCTGAGGAAAAGATGTATATTTACATGTGAATTAGTATAATTTGTGGGTAGCACAATATCTGTTTGCCTTTTTTGGCCTTGATTTTCAAAAATGTATAATCATTTATAACAATATTGGTAATTTTTTAATCTAGGGCTTGATGATTCCTATATCTGTGGCTTAAATTTATTTTTAAATTTCATAATGTTTTTCCCTTTTTCCTGTATATTTAATTTTATTCTTCCCAAAATCTTATTGGAAGAGAGTGGAGTATGCATGATGAGTAAACTGAGATGAGAGAAATAAATACATTGTGAATATAGAAAGAAAAAAAGCCCATATAGAAACACAAGAGAAGAAAAAAACCTACAAAAAACTCCCAAAACAACTAAGAAAATGGCAGTAGGAACATACATATTGATAATTACCTTAAATGTAAATGGATTAAATGCTCCAACCAAAAGACACAGACTGGCTGAGTGGGTACAAAAACAAGACCTGTGTATATGCTGTCTACGAGAGACCCACTTCAGACCCAGGGACACATATAGACTGAAAGTGAGGGGATAGAAAAAGATATTCCATGCAAATGGAAAAGAAAGTTGGAGCAGCAATACTCATATCAGACAAAACAGACTTTAAAATAAAGACTGTTACAAGAGACAAAGAAGGACACTACATAATGATCAAGGGATCAATCCAAGAACAACATAGGAGCACCTCAATATATAAGGCAAGGGCTAACAGCCATAAAAGGGGAAACTGACAGTAACACAATAATAGTGGGAGACTTTAACACCCCACTTACACCAATGAACAGATCATCCAGACAGAAAATTAATAAGAAAACACAAGTCTTAAATGACACATTAGACCAGATAGATTAATTAATATTTATAGGACATTACATCCTAAAGCAGCAGAATACATTTTCTTCTCAAGCGCACATGGAACATTCTCCAAGATAGATCACATCTTGGGTCACAAATCAAGCTTTAATAAATTTAAGAAAATTGAAATCATATCGAGCATCTTTTCCAACCACAACACTATGAGAATAGAAATCAATTACAAAAAAACAAAACTGTAAAAAAACCCACAAACACATGGAGGCTAAATAATATGCTACTAAATAACCAATGGATCACTGAAGATATAGAAGAGGAAATAAAAAAATACCTAGAAACAAATGACAATGAAAACATGATGACCCAAAACCTATGGGATGCAGCAAAAGCAATTCTAAGAGGGAAGTTTATAGCAATACAATCCTACCTCAAGAAAGAAGAAAAATCTCAAATAAACAATCTAACCTTACACCGAAGGCAACTAGAAAAAGAAGAACAAACAAAACCTAAAGTTAGTAGAAGGAAAGAAATCATAAAGATCAGAGCAGAAATAAATGAAAGAGAGACAAAGAAAATAACAGCAAAGATCAATGAAACTAAAAGCTGATTCTTTGCGAAGATAAGCAAAATTTGCAAACCTTTAGCCAGACTCACCAGGATGAAAGGGACAGGACTCAAATCAATAAAATTAGAAATGAAAAAGAAGTTACAGCTGACACCGCAGAAATACAAAGGATCATAAGAGTCTACTAAAAGCAACTCTATGCCAATAAATTGGACAATCTGGAAGAAATGCACAAATTCTTAGAAATGTACAACCTTCTATGACTGAACCAGGAAGAAATAGAAAACACAAACAGATGAATCACAAGCAATGAAATTAAAACGGTGATTAAAATCTTCCAACAAACAAAACTCCAGTACCAGATGGCTTCACAGGCGAATTCTATCAAACATTCAAAGAAAAGCTAACACCTATCCCTCTCAAACTCTTCCAAAAAATTGCAGAGGGAGGAACACTCTCAACTCATTCTATGAGGCCACAATCACCCTGATACCAAAACCTGACAAAGATATCACAAAAAAAGAAAATAACAGGCCAATATCACTGATGAACATAGATGTAAAAATCCGCAACAATATATTGAATACTAGCGAACAGAATCCAAAAAAACATTAAAAAGATGATACACCATGATCAAGTGGGATTTATCCCAGGGATTCAAGGATTCTTCTGTATGCAAATCAATCAATGTGATACATCATATTAACAAACTGAAAAATGAAATTATATGATCATCTCAGTAGATGCAGAAAAAGCTTTTGACAAAATTCAACACCCATTTATGATAAAAACTCTCCAGAAAGTGGGTATAGAGGGAACCTATGCCAACATAAAAAAGGCCATATACTACAAACCCACAGCAATCATCATTCTAAATGGTGAAAAACTGAAAGCTTTTCCTCTAAGATCAGGAACAAGACAAGGATGTCCACTCTTGTCACTTTTACTCAACATAGTTTTGGAAGTCCTAGCCACGACAATTAAAGAATAAAAATAAATAAAAGGAATCCAAATCAGAAAAGAAGAAGCAAAACTGCAACTGTTTGCAGATGACATGATACTAAACATAGAAAATCCTAAAGATGCCATGAGAAAACTAATAGAGCTAAACAATGAATTTGGTAAAGTTGCAGGATACAAAATTAATACAGAAATTACTTGCATTTCTACAAACTAACAATGAAAGATCAGAAAGACAAATTAAGGAAACAATCCCATTAACCACTGCAACAAAAAGAATAAAATACCTAGGAATAAACCTACCCAAGGAGGTAAAAGAAGTGTACGCAGAAAACTATAAGATACTGATAAAAGAAATCAAACATAACAAAAACAGATGGAGAGATATACCATGTTCTTGGATTGGAAGAATCAATATTGTGAAAATGACTATACTACCCAAAGCAATCTACAGATTCAATGCAATCCCTATCAAATTACCAATAGCATTTTTCACAGAATTAGAACCAAAAATTTTTACAATTTGTATGGAAACACAAAAGACCCCATAAAGCCAAAGCAATCTTGAGAAAGAAAAATGGAGCTGGAGGAATCAGGCTCCCTGACTTCAGAGTATACTACAAAGCTACAGTAATCAGGACAGTATGGTACTGCCACAAAAACAGAATTATAGATCAATGGAACAGGATAGAAAGCCCAGAGATAAACCCACGCACCTATGGTCAACTAATCTATGAGAAAGGAGACAAGAATATACAATGGAGAAAAGACAGTCTCTTCAATAAGTAGTGCTGGCAAAACTGGACAGATACATGTAAAAGAATAAAATTAGAACACTCCCTAAAACCATACACAAAAATAAACTCATAATGCATTAAAGACCTAAATGTAAGACCGGACACTATAATACTTTTAGAGGAAAACATAGGCAGACCCTTTCTGACATAAATCATAGCAAGACCTTTTTTGACTCACCTCCTAGAGTAATGAAAATAAAAACAAAAATAAACAAATGGGCCCTAATGAAACTTAAAAGCTTTTGCACAGCAAAGGAAACCATAAAAAAGACAAAAAGACAACCCTCAGAATGGGAGAAAATATTTTCAAATGAAGCAACTGACAAGGGATTAATCTCCAAAATATACAAACAGCTCATGAAGCTCAATATCAAAAAAACAAACAACCCAACCCAAAAATGGGCTGAAGACCTAAACAGACATTTCTCCAGAGAAGATATAGAGATGGCCAATGAAAAGATGCTCAACATCACTAATTATTAGAGGAATGCAAATCAAAACTACAATGACGCATCAACTCACACCAGTCAGAATGGCCAGCATCAAGAAATCTACAAACAATAAATGATGGTGAGGGTGTGGTGGAAAGGGCCCCCCCCTACACTGTTGGTGGGAATGCAAATTGGTGCAGCCACTATGGAGAACAGTATGGAGGTTACTTAAAAAACTAAAAATAGAGCTACCATATGACCCAGAAATCCTACTCCTGGGCATATCCCAGAGAAAACCATGATTCAAAAAGATACATGCACCCCGATGTTCATTTAGGTCACCACAGAGCATTGAGTAGAGTTCCCTGTGCTATACAGTAGGTTCTCATTAGTTATCTATGAGAACTAGTTACAATATTCAGGACATTGAAGCAACCTAAATGTCCATAACAGAGGAATGGATAAAGAATATGTGGTACATATATACAATGGAATGTTACTCAGCCATGAAAAGGAACAAAATAATGCCATTTGCAGAGACATGGATGGATCTACAGACTGACATACAGAAGTAAGTCAGAAAGAGAAAAATAAATATCGTATAATATCGCTTATATGTGGAATCTAGAAAAAATGGTACAGATGAACTTATTTGCAAAGCAGAAATAGAGAGACAGATGTAGAGAACAAACGTATGGATACCAAGGCAGGAAGGGAGGGTGGGATGAATTAGGAGATTGAGATTGACATATATACACTACTATGTATAAAATAGATAACTAATGAGAACCCACTGTATAGCACAGGGAACTCTACTCAGTGCCCTGTGGTGATCTAACTGGGAAGGAAACCCAAAAAAGAGGGGATATATGTATACATATAGCTGATTCACTTTGCTGTACAGCAGAAACTAGCACAATTGTAAAGCAACTATATTTCAATAAAAATTAATTTAAAAACCCCAAAAACCCAATCAAAAAATGGGCAAAAGGTCTAAATTGACATTTCTCCATAGAAGACATACAGATGGCCAACAGGCCCACAATAAGATGTTCAACATCGCTAATTATCAGAGAAATGCAAATCAAAACTACAATGAGGTGTTACCTCACTCCAGTCAGAATGGCCATAATCAGAAAGTCTACAAATATTAAATGCTAGAGAGGATGTGGAAGAAAGGAACCCTCCTACACTGTTGGTGGGAATGCAAACTGGTACAGCCTTCCTGGAAAACAATATGGATGTTCCTTAAAAAAATAAAAACACAGTTACCATATGACCCTGCAATCCCACTCCTGGGGATATATCCAGAGGAAATTATAATTCAAAAAGATACATGCAGGGCTTCCCTGGTGGTGCAGTGGTTGAGAGTCCGCCTGCCGATGCAGGGCACACGGGTTCGTGCCCCGGTCCGGGAAGATCCCACATGCCGCAGAGCGGCTGGGCCCGTGAGCCATGGCCGCTGAGCCTGCGCATCCGGAGCCTGTGCTGCACAACGGGAGAGGCCACAACAGTGAGAGGCCCGCGCACCGCAAAAAAAAAAAAAGATACATGCACCCCAATGTTCATAGCAGGACTATTTACAATAGCCAAGACATGGAAGCAACCTAAATGTCCATTGACAGATGAATGGATAAAGAAGATGTGATACACACACACACACACACACACACACACACACACACACACACTGGAATATTACTCAGCCTTAAAAAGAAGGAAATATTGCCATTTGCAGTAACACGGATGTACCTAGAGATTATCATACTAAGTGAAGTAAGCCAGACAGAGAAAGACAAATATCATTTGATATCACTTATATGCAGAATCTGAAAAAAAAAAGATACAAATGAACTTATTTACAAAACAGAAAGACTCACAGACAGAAAACAAACTTATGATTACCAAAGGGGAAAGGGTTGGGGAGAGATAAATAGGAGGTTGGGATTAACCTTCCAACCAACAAGGACCTAATGTACAGCACCAGGGACTACACTCAGTATTTTATTATAACCTTTGTAATAACCTATAAGGGAAAATAATCTGAAAAAGAATATATATACACATATATATAAAACTGAATCACTGTGCTGTATACCTGAAACTAACAGGACATTTTAAATCAACTATACTTCAATTAAAAAAAGGCTTTCATTGAATAAGTTAAACAGGCAAAAAAAAAAAAAAAAAACAGTGAAAAAAGAAATAAATCCTGCAATGTAATATATACAATAATTACTAATGGAAATCATAATTATCAACATGAAAAATGTTAGCTTCTCTTTTAAGAGAGAAGAGGGTCTTTGTCTCAAAAGTTAAAAATTATAATTAGTAATAATTGCTGATTTTTTGTTTATAATAATTGTCAAAAAAGAGAGTAGCTGTCTTTGTCAATGTATTTATTATATAAAGATTTTTGTGGGGCTTTCCTGGTGGCGCAGTGGTTGAGAGTCCGCCTGCCGATGCAGGGGACACGGGTTCGTGCCCTGGTCCGGGAGGATCCCACATGCCGCGAAGCGGCTAGGCCCGTGAGCCATGGCCGCTGAGCCTGCGCGTCCGGAGCCTGTGCTCTGCAACGGGAGAGGCCACAACAGCGAGAGGCCTGTGTACCGCAAAAAAAAAAAAAAATGATTTTTGTGGAGGAAAAAAAATCAGTGTGGCCTGCAGAGAGTTTAGTTTGTGGTGTTAAAGTCACATAAATATTTATCAAAAAGAAACTTGAAGTCTCTCACGAACATACATCTGCTACTGAAGAGCTGTGACTCACACATCATGTGTCTTTTCTTGACAAACGGCATGTCAGAAAGGAATGCTTAAAAAGATGAAAAATTAAAAAAATATAAACTCCTATGAAGCACATTAAAATCAGGGGTACATAATAATACAACTAGGTCTCATTAAAGTATTCTGGAAAAATATGTGGAGCACATATGGAATAAGAGAGCAATTAGGTTGCTTTTTTAAGGTGAAACAGATTTATAATATCTTCATTATAATCCCCATATATTAATATCAGGAATTTCTAGGAATGATTATTATTCACGACATTAAAAAGAAAACAAATGTGTCTTTCTTTGAAAAAATCAGATTTTGCACATTAATTTTGAATTGACTCAAAGTGTAAGAGTAAGTAAGATGTGTTATTTTAGCCAAGACTGAAGAATGCTTTAAATAAATCCAAATGAGAAATGGAAAGTATTAAAAAATTGCAGCTACTCTCAGTCATGCAAAAAACAGTTAATTGTTTCTTTTCATAAATTAGATTCCTTAACATCCTTTTACGACAATCTTATAAAGAACATAAAGTAAAAATGAATTTAAAAACCTGAATGAATTACATAATGAAATGCAACTTTGAAAGCAATTGTGCCTTAGAAATCTGTTTACAACCATCACAAACTTAGAATATTTATACAGTCTCTGTTTCTGAATCTATGTTTGTCTCTGTCTCTCTCTTTCTCTCTCCTTTCTCCCTCTTTATCCAGACTCTGCTGTGTTCCAAAAAGATTTATTGATAAGATACCTTATATGGAAATATATGAAATTCAGCAAGATAACTGTCAGGGTGTAAACAGGAAAACAGAAACTGCTCTAATCATGTTTTAATAAAGTGAGTTTAATAGAAAAAATTGTTTACACAGGGGATAAACTGGAGGAGAGTCCAAATAGGGGACAGAGAGATTAGCAACAGCAGGAAGCAGCTACCATCCTCAGCTGGTAGTGCAGGGCAATAAAGCTGCGTCACGGGATGTAAGTACTACAGTCTCCTCATAGGAACTAGACACACTGCAGGTCTGTCTGACAGGAAGGAACCGGATCCACATAACACTGAGTAAAGATGAGGGTAGTGTAATTTAGTGTAAGTGCCTGACAATTAGCTTTTTTTATTGTAATGTAAGTGCCCAACATCAAGCTTTTGATTGCTGAGGCATCCATTTCAAAGACATTCATCTCAAATAAACATATTGCCAGCTATACAACTAAATAAAGATTCAGGCCACCCGACCCATAAAGTTACTTTTAGAAAGCCCTGAGTGACCTAGATAACTGACCCCTTGAGTGATCCCTCTTTTCCCTTCCCATGCTTTAATTCCTATTCTTATGTTTTAAATTCACTGATAAAGAGTGAACTCACAAAATCCTGGGCACCCCACCCTCAACCCCAATAAAGGCAGAACCCTAGGTCATTGCTATGTCTCTGTCTTTCTCTGTGACTTAGCTGAGTGGCCCTAGGTGTCCTGTGTACCCTCCAGGACCTGTGAGTAATAAAACTTGCTTTTCAAAATTCCCTGATAGTTGTTGCTGAGGTACATCCTGCAATCATAATAAGAATCAGAAGGGTTGGTCCAGTCACAACATTGGCTCCCTCTGGAGAATGTCTATCGCAACTTGCCACAAGTAGTACAGTCCCATGTGGTACCCCAGGAAATACTAGCTGATAGCTGAGACCCAGCTAAAACATATACAAAACTGCCACAAAATTATAATAAATGATAAATGGAGGCAACTAGTTTTTAAAACTTCCTTACCAACAAATCTAAGAGGAACATATAGGTAGCCATATACAGTGACAAAATTTACTCAGAAGAGGCAGAGCTTTCCTAATGACAAAACCAGAAATGAATTTGTTCTAAGTGTTCTAACAAAAAAGACATAGTTTAAAGTAATGAATATTGTCCTCAAAATCCTTTCAGTGATGAATTTCATTCTTCATAATACTTAAAAATCTAAACAAATACTATTGAACAAGAAACTGTAGGGGTTCAGAACAAGCCTTCCCCAAAGTGTGTCGCTTTTGCAAGAGGATCATTTTGAGCTAAAGACAGTCTAGACCCTGCAGGTTCAAGAGAAACTACTGTCCATCCCTTAACTACCTAGAAGAAATTAAATAGGGGATTTTTCCCGGAAAAAGAGTTATTACCAGAAATAAATTTTATCTAAGTGGTCCCATCTATATGGCAGGGTAAAAATCTAATTATCAAACATCTGCTCATCTTATCATCCTGTGAATGACCCTCTTGTCCTTGGAAGCCCCGGGCTCCTATCCGATTCCTTAAATGATGGCATATATATCTCATTTTATCTTTCTGTCTCTGAACCTCTCATGTGTGTGGGATTCCCATATGTACAAAATTAAGTTTAATTCTCTCTTGTTAATCTGACTCATGTCAATTTAATTCTTAGACCAGCCAGAAGAACCTAGAAGGGTAGAGAAAAGTTTTTTTTCCTTTCTGACAGTTTTGGTACCCAATGTAGGGCACTCACTGGCTGCAAAAAATTGCTTTCTCCCAAAGACTACTGCAGATGAAGACATTCTGGGACATCTGACAACAGCAGGCAGAAGGTTAGATTTCTTGCCATGTCAGTCTCCCAGATCTCTGCCTGCTGTAGGGTCCATTGGAAGTAAGAGTGGTAAGAGTCTTTCCCCCCGCCTTTCTCTCTTTTCCAAATTCAGATTACCGAAAGAAAGTATATGTGGAGCTGCTTCTTTGGGCAAAAGGGACTGTAGAAAATATCTGGGATGAGTATACTCTGGTTTTCTGTTGATCCCATTCCTCCCAGAGATGGTCATTTTTTTCTCTCTGATCTCTGCCAGCCAGGGGATACAAATGCACCTGGTGAGCAGCTGAGTAGGCTACGGATCTAAGCTTAGGGAACTAAAGAAATGGGTGACTTGTGGGTTGGTGAGCCGCCCTATTCTACTCAGTGAGGGGAAAACGTGATTCCCTGTGTTTTGGAACAGCTGCTTAAAAACAGAGCCTCTCATAGTGACTGACTTTACTTTCTTAGGCTAACTCTGAGAGTGAACCTCCTGGATCTTGTGAGGGCTGAATCATTTACACTGTCTTATGGGACAGCTCTTACCTACATGGTTAAGCCATAAAAAGGCTTATTGGTTTGAGTTGCTATTAAGATTAACAGATCCTACTCATCAATGGCCAAATAATGGATTCTTTGAATTGGCTAAATTAAAAAAAAAATTTTTTTGAGACCTCTCATATTGGTATAATGGCTAGGTGTTGGAATTCCTTTAGTAAGATGGAAGGATAGACATTAGAACAAAAATAAAAGTCCACTCACATCCCTTTCTATTTGCCTTCAAACATTTGCAAATACTGCTTTGAGACTGATATCTAGAATTCTTATTGACTGGCTACTTTCAGAACTCAGAAACTGGGATTATAGTCTAATCACTAACCATTGTTTCTCTTTTGTTTTCATAGAAATACCTCTTACTAAATACCTGATTACTTGCACCATAGGCCTAGCTTTGGAAGTGTACCTGCATCACCACCTACTGAAATGAGATACAACTATTTAACTGAACTGACCTGTTCTCAGGACTAACAGACTAAGGGATTTTTCCCATACAAAGAGTTATTCCTGGAGATAAATTTTATCTAAATGGTTCCATCTATATGGCAGGGCAAACGTCTAATTACCAAACATCTGCTTGATCCTCCTGTCTTTGGAAGCCCCAGGTCCCTATCCCATCCCTTAGCTCAGGATGGTATATATACCTCATTTACTTTCTGTCTCTGAACCTCTCATGTATGTGGAATTCTCTTTCATCTGAAACTGAATTTGATTTTCTCCTGTTAATCATGTCAATTTAATTCTTAGACCAGCCAGAAGAACCTAAAAGGGTAGAGGAAAGTTTTTTCCTTCCCAATAAAACATTTCAGAGAAATCTTTTCTAAGAGGAAAATGCACCCCATAAGATCCAGGTAGACTGTTCTCTGGTCATCCAGATTCTAGATTAATCCAGGGACTGACTTAGAAGAGGGATTGGGATGCAAATTCATCAGCTACTGTTCAATAATGATGAACCTTTGATAAAGATTAAGTGAAAGAAACTCAAGATTAAACTTCCAAGTATTTTTGTAGAGCTATTTACTGTTGTCAGTCTAGTCTGGAGATTTTGTGCTTTAGTAAGCAGTTGACCTGGATTAAGCGCCAAACACACGTTATGTAATTATGATACAGCTGAACATGATAGCCCGAAGTGGGAAAATAGTTGCATGTGATTAATGGTTTACCTACATTACTATGCTAAAAATTTCAAGGTATTAATAGCTAATAACAATTTCATTCCTATTTAGAATGATAAAATTATCCAGATTTAGTGTGTAATGTAATTTATTCAGTAATCCTTGGTTTTTCCTTTCTCTATTAATTAGCTGAAATATGTCCTTTCTTTTCTACGACATTTTTTTCTTTTCTTCTTTTCCAGAGTTTTCAACTAATTGGTGGGTGGACCAGGGCTACAAAACCCTCGAGTGTCTAATAGTATAAGCATTTGGTTTCATTATATTATTGCTAATAGTTGCATATCATAGTTAAAGTCTGTTAGGAAACTAGCATAGGCCCCAAATTAAAAAAAAAAAAAAGACTTGAAAGGTCAATATCCAAGTATATACAATCTTCTTTTGCATATAGTATTAGTGAAATAAACTATCTTATAATTACTGTTCTCTGAACACTATATGATTCTCTCAGAAAATATTATTTGCCAACTCTCACAAAATTCATTATGTATTTGGTGTTACATATTAAAAACTCTCTCATCCTTCTTTTTACCAAGAATGTAAAAAAGTCTGATAAAACATATCTGAACATTCTATTAGTGTGGTAATATCTTTTGTTCCCTAGAAAATAACAATCCATTCCCCTTTGCAGAATCATGCCAAGTTCAGTAACGATGTAGAACAAGTGATAACTATTGAGAAATATAAGAATTATCTTAGAATACTATTACTTAATATTGGAAAAAACAATATTTTTAAAAAGAGATAGCAAAAGTTCAGGGATTTATAATATTAAACAAAACTAGCTTTGATTTTTCTTTCACTACCCATAAGTGACCTTTTCTAGATGCTTTTTAAGTAAGGCAGCAGAGGCCTATGGTTAAGAACCCTGATTCAGAAACCCAGCTACTGGTGCTGAATCTGGCTTGGTCACTTACTAGCTGTGCAACCTTGGGAAATTTACCTTATTTCTCTTGCTCCAGTTTTCTTAACTGCAAAATAGAGGCTGTATTAGACACTTCTTCATTAGTTCTTACCAGGTATTAATATTAGTTAATATCTGTAAATTGCTTAAAACATTGTCTGGCACACAGTAAGTGCCACTAAATGCTGTTAAATTAAAACCTTCAGTATATTTGTTTTTAAAAATGAACAGTAAAATTATCTGCTTATTTATAGTGTATAAACTTATAATATTTTATATGATTCTAACCAGGCTAAAGTGCTCTAGGAATATTTTACAATGTTTTCATATTCATAAATAATCAACCACTGACCTATAGGTGGTTCCCTGTGAGCAACGTGACTTATCAGATGAAGGCAAAATTGTTGTCTTTACCACATTTAACTATTCTTGCCACCCCATTTTGTTAGAGCCAAAAAAAAAAAAGAAAAAGGGAGAGAGAAAGAGCCAAAGTAGATGGTAGATGTCTGAAGCTCTCTACATGCATAGAGTTAGGAAAAAATATGTGTCTCAAGACAAAAACACAGCTGAAGTATGGTTACGGCTAAATGCCTCAAATATAAACTTTTTGTTAAGTACTTAAATAAGTTCTACATCTGGCTGTCCATTTATTATTCACCCTACTTTCTAGGGGGAATATTGCAAATGACAAAGCATATGTTGATTTGGGATCATTTCAATAAAAACTCTTTCTTATGCAAATATTTATCTTAAATTCCTTAAAGCTACTAATGAAGGCAAAGATTTTGAACAGACAATAGAGTATTGCAAACCCTGGGCATATTGAGGGCCTAGATTTTCAAAGTTAAACTGAAATTCTTATTGTGTAATATTTAAGAAATCAGTTATATTGTTTAAATCTTGTTAAAGTATGCATGTGTTGCTTTATAGGCAGGAAAAAAAACTATATACAGAGAGAGAGATTCAAACAAAAGTTAAACATGTACTCCTATAGTAGCAGTAGTAGTAGAGCTGTAATTTTTACTGTACTAAATGCTTTCCACATATTATCTTATTTAATCTCAGTAATAACCATGAAGTAGGCAGCATTTTTCTTAATTTATAAAAAAAGAAAATTGAGGCTAAAATGTATTAACTATCAAAAATTATCTTACTTATTATTATGTTTGCCTGATTACTATACATCTTTCTCACTAGAATGTAGTCTCCAGAACTTGCTCTGTGTTTTCATGACCATATCCTCAGTGTCTAGCATAACTTCTTGCACTTAAGTACTGAACTAGCAGAATGAATAAGATGATCATGCATTGGACACTCAGCCACCAAATTTAAAAAACAACAACAACAATAAAAATGTCAAGCCCTAGCCAGTAAAGCAATTATTTCAGGCAAATATAGGACTCCAGAATGACTCCAAAATATAAAATGGAGATGTAGTGGTGTTTCACATAAGGAGAGTATACAGAGAAAATTTGTCTTTGCCTCAACTGATGCCAGTTTTTCTGTGCTAGTTGTCCAGAGTGTACAACTTGAGATGTTAGACTTTATTGGGAGACCCCTTTCAAGTGGCCAATCTGGCATTGTGCATGTTCCTCTTGGGGGGAAAAGCCATTGATACATACTCTCTCTCCTCTCAGGGAATGGCATTTTGGCCAGCCCACACTCAATATGTACATCCAGCATGTTCAAACTCTCCTACTTGATAAGTTCCTCCTATGCTGAGTTGGGTGTGGCCTCTAGGGATGACCTGTCTTCCATAGTCTTTCAGGTGATACCTGACTGCTAGGAAAGGTTTATCCCTCATCTCCACATTTGTTTCAGTTACGTATTTGCTGTTAGGAGATTTCTGAACTGAGGTGCAGCTGATACCTCTGAAATGCGGGCCCCATAGTTCAAGTCAGAACCAGTAGCACTACATGTACTCCCCCAGGCATTGTCCTTCTTCAGCTTTTGAAAGGCTTGTGTAGCTTTAAGGCCTTGACCAGCAGTAGTGGATCATGCCTCTAATATTCAATTTCTTTATATTCTTTATCCTTTTTAGGAAGATTTAACTGAGTGGGTACAAGTTCCAGTTGTTTCCTTTCCATCTTTAGTGCTCTTGGACTACAACTGGGTCAGAATGCTTTCTTTCGATTTCCTTTCCCCTTTTCTTTCTTACTCCAATATCTGTCCTGCCTTCCACTTTCATAATGTTCTATTTGTTGTCTTGGGTTATCTCCTATAGGGTAAATAATGAAAATTAGTTCAATGACTCTCCAAACCACCCACTGTCCAAGCAACTCTTTTCACCTTGAAGTTCTTGATTTGAAAGAATGACACCCAGGAGATATTCTCCCATTAAAACATAACCTAGGCCTGGAATCAATCTGTCTCTTTCCATCTCTCTCCTCTATGTTTAATGTGTCTCTTTTTGTGGACCTTCCCTCAGAGGCCTAATGTCACACATCCTTTAGGCATAGGCAGTATCTGTAGTTCCACTTATAATATCATCTTGAAAATCATTTACTAATGCCTTGAATATTTTATTCCAATATTCTAAGTCTTCCCCTCTAAAGTCAGTGAATTGTTTTCTGTAATCACGTGGCTAAAAGTCTCAAACTTTAAGGAGACAGCTTCCAAACTGCTCTTACTCTGGAAATTTAAGAAACACTTCTCAATTATTTTTTTGGATCTTAGCTTGCTTTGGAAGAATGATCCAATCTATTCTTTCAGACTTTGCTCCACTTGGGACTCAATATGATTTAGTAACAGCCAACACATTTTCCTCCTTTATTTATCTCTTTATGAGTAATTAGATATGAAAGCATTAACTTTCCATTCAATATATTTTTTTCAATTTATTTCTCTAAACGTTGGACATCAATCTTTTCCCAAATGATATCTTTGTTTTCTTCCATCATCTTGTCTTCCTTTCTTTCCCTCCCTTCCATCCTCCCTTCCTTCCTTCTCTCTCCTTCGCTCTTTCTTGCTCTCTCTTTCTCATCAACTGCTCCTTTCTCATTTAAGCATCTTTTACAAATCACCACATTTTCTCTTTGAGGAAACGTGATTCCTAGGCACAGTGTTTCATCAAAGCCCTGTTTAATTACTTTCTATGTGTGGGTTTGGATAATTTCTCTCAGTTCTCTTTTAACCCAAGAAGATTGTATATTCCCTTTATAATATACACCTATATTCCTTTCATTTGTTCATTGATGAAAACTATAATGTTTCTCTGGGTGAATTTGAGACCTAAAAGTCTCTGATTTCTGATTCAAAGAAATAGAAATCTATCCCATGCTCTTGGATTGGAAGAATTAATATTGTTAATATGGCCATACTACCCAAAGCAATCTATAGATTTAATGTGACTCCTATCAAATTACCCATAACACTGTCACAGAACTAGGACAAATAATCCTAAAATTTATATGGAACCATAAAAGACCCAGTATTGCCAAAGCAATCCTGAGGAAAAAGAACAAAGCAGGAGGCATAACATTCCCAGACTTCAGACAATACTACAAAGCTATAGTAATTAAAACAGTGTGGTATTGGCACAAAACAGACATATGGATCAATGGAACAGAGTAGAGAGCCCAGAAATAAACCCACACACCTACAATCAATTAATCTTCAACAAAGGAGGCAAGGATATACAATGCAGAAAAGACAGTCTCTTCAGGAAGTGGTGCTGGGAAAGTTGGACAGCCGCATGTAAATCAATAAGGTTAGAACACACCCTCACACCATACACAAAAATAAACGCAAAATGGCTTAAAGACTTAAATATAAAACATGACACCATAAAACTGTTAGAAGAGAACATAGGCAAAATATTATCTGACATAAATCATACCAGTGTTTTCATATGTCAGTCTCCCAGGGCAACAGAAATAAAAGCAAAAAATAAACAAACAGAACCTAATCAAACTTACAAGCTTTTGTACAGCAAAGGAAGCCATAAACAAAACAAAAAGACAACCTATAGACTGGGAGAAAATATTTGCAAATTTTGTGACCAAAAAGGGCTTAATTTCCAAAATATATAAACAGCTCATACAACTCAACAACAAAAAAAACAAATAACCTGATAAAAAAATGGGCAGAAGACCTAAATAGACATTTCTCCAAAGAAGACATACAGATGGCCAACAGCACATGAAAAGATGCTTAATCTTGCTAATTATTAGAGAAATGCAAACCAAAACTATAATGAGGTACCATCTCTCACCAACCAGAATGGCCATCATTAAAAAGTCTGCAAAAAACCAATGCTGGAGAGGATGTGGAGAAAAGGGAACTCTCCTACACTGTTGGTGGGAGTGTAAATTGGTGTAGCCACTGTGGAGAACAGTACGGAGGTTCCCCAAAAAACTAAAAATAGAGTTACCATATGACCCTGCAATCCCACTCCTGGGCTTATATCCTGAGAACTAATTTGAAAAGATACATGCACACCAATGTCCATAGCAGCACTATTTACAATAGCTAAGACATGGAAACAACCTAAATGTCCATAGACAGATGAATGGGTAAAGAAGATGTGGTACATATATACAACGGAATACTACTCAGCCATAAAAAGAATGAAATAATGCCATCTGCAGCAACATGGATGGACCTAGAGATTATCATACTAAGTGAAGTAAGTCAGAAAGAGAAAGACAAATACCATATGATACCACTTATATGTGGAATCTAAAATATGACACAAATGAACTTATATACAGAACAGAAACAGACTCATAGACAAAGACTTGTGGTTGCCAAGGGGGAGGGCAGGTGGAGAATGGATAGATTGGGAGTTTCGGATTAGCAGATGCAAACTATTATGTATAGAATGGATAAACAACAAGGTCCTAGTATATAGCACAGGGAACTGTATTTAATATCCAGCGATAAACCATAATGGAAAATAATATGAAAATGAATCCATGTATATGTATAACTGAATCACTTTGCTGTGCAGTAGAAATTATCACAACATTGTAAGTCAATTATACTTCAATAAAATACATTTTTAAAAAAAGTCTCTGATTTAAAGGATGTTATCAGAATTTATGTAATTAACAAATTCAAGGCCAACTTAAGCCCATAAGGTGGAAGGTGAACCTTAAAATCCTGTGGACAGTCACATGAATCTAAGGGTTTAGCTCTTGCACTTTCAGATTAAAATGCACAATGGAATTTGGAGCAGCTAGTCTAGCACTGCCTGACAAGTCTGGCAGTAACAACTGAAACTGGAACTTCACTCACAGTGCCCTATAGCACACATGGAAATTGGGTATAGCCTAAAATCCTGGCCTGTACAACCCAGACACATGGTATTCCTTTTATTCTTTGACTCAGTGTTAACTGGAATGGGTGCGAGTGGTTCCAGCCAGGGGATGACACTTTTTGTTTTCTATAGTAAGTGTCCTTATTTCATGGGTCAGGAAACAAATGTGGACATTCTGGAATTGTTACATATATCTATTACCACTGTACATTCTGGGTAATTAATTTTCCACAGTACTGTAAGTGTTCAATGTTGAGATATTGTAAATATCCTATTGACATGCTGTATGTAGTATCACTTTTAAAGGTTATGCTCTGTTTACAAATATGTATTCAATATGTAACATCATAAAAATATATTTGATTTTCATATTAACCTTTATCTTTAACCATTCCAATTTATTAATTCTAATAGTTCTAATTCTAATAGTTCAATTCTAAAAAAATTTAAATCATAGAATAGTATAATAGTACACTCCATACATTCTTTAAAGATTTTTCATTCATACAATCATGTTGACTATAAATAATGAGTTTTTTGCTTTCCTTTCTTATTTTTACTGGCTAAGATATTCAGAACAATGATCAGTAGGAACGATGATAAAGAGTATTCTTGTCTTACTTCTAAACTTGGGGTGTGAAGGATATTTTCCAATATTTCATAAATATATGTGCCTGTTTTTCAAAACAAATTTAAGTATGTATATTTTCTGGGTTTTTTCCCTAAATTTTTATTGAAGTATAGTTGCTTTACAATGTTGTGTTAGTTTCTGCTGTAAAGCAAAGTGAATCAGTTATACATATACATGTATCTACTCGTTTTCAGATTTCCTTCCCATTTAGGTCACCACAGAGCATTGAGTAGGGTTCCCTGTGCTATACAGTAGGTTTTTATTAGTTACCTATTTTATATATAGTAGTGTAAATATGTCAATACCAATCTCCCAATTCATCCGATCCCCTCTTCCCCTCTTGGTAACCATAAGTTTGGTTTCTACATCTGTGACTCTATTTCTGCTTTGCAAATAAGTTCATTTGTACATTTTTCTAGATTCCACATATAATCAATATTATATGATATTTGTCTTTCTCTTTCTGACTTACTTCACTCTGTATGACAATCTCTAGGTTCATCCATGTTGCTGCAAATGGCATTATTTTATTCCTTTTTATGGCTGAGTAGTAGTCCATTGTATATATGTACCACATCTTCTTTAGCCATTCCTCTGTCAATGGACATATAGGTCGCTTCCATGTCCTGGCTATTGTAAATAGCGCTGCAATGAGCATCAGAGTGCACGTATCCTTTCGAATTATGGTTTTCTCTGGATATGTGCCCAGGAGTGGGATTACCAGGTCACATGGTGTATGCTTTTTGAAGGTTTTTGTAACACAGATGCCTTATCTCAGATTAAAAATATACTCTTTTATTGCTTGTTTCTGTATATTCAGAACTTCCATGTATATGTATGTGTGTGTGTATATATATATATATATATATATGGATTCAATTAGTAAATATTTGTTTTGAATTTTTGTTATGATGCTTATAAGAAAGACTGACTCATAATTCCCCTTTCTTGTGATGTACTTATCAGGTTTTCATATCATGCTTATGCTCGTCTCATAAAGCATAATGGTTTTTCCTTCTTTTTTACATTCTTTGAAAGAGTTTATGTAATATTTTTATCATCTTGTTCCTATTGCTTTCTTGTTTAATTCAACTGGTCTACAAATATACTCTATATTATTTACATCCTTAGAAATGTATTAAGACTTCCTTTCAGCATTTTGGTAAATGTTCCATCTGCACTTGAAAATAATGATTTTGCTACAATTATTGAACATGGTACCCTATACATGTCAATTAGAGCTAGTTTCTTAATGTTGTTATTCAAATCTATATCTTCACTGGTTTGTTTTTTCTACATTTTGTATCAGCTGTTTGAAAAGTCTATTAAAAATTACCATAATACTTTTTGAGTTTTCTATTTGTTTCTACAATTACATTGATTTTTGCTTTATATAGTTTGTGACTATGTTATTAGCTGCAAACACATTTAGAATTTCATATCTTCTCAATGGATTGACCCTTTTATCACTGTTAAATATCCATTGCATCTCTAGTAATGTTTCTTGCCACAGAATCTTTACCTGATATTGTATGGCTATTCAAGATTTCATTAGTTGTGGGTAGTGTTTACACAACAAATTTTTAAATATTTAAAAATTTTTTAAAATGTTTCTGTCATTAGATTTAACATGTATCTCTTGTAAGCAGAATGCAGTTGTTGATTTGTTAATGCAATCTGGCAATTTTGCTTTTGGTAGGACTTTTTAATCTATTTACTTGTAATGCAATTAGTTTTACAGCTACCGTTTTACTATATCTCCTTTACCTCCTTTCTTTCTTCTTCGAATTCCTTTTAATTATCCTGATACTCTCTCAAGTTTTTTTTTTTTTTTATGGTTACCTTGGGGATAGCAATGTACATCCTTGACTTTCTACAGCGTGATGTACATTAGTATTTTCATCATTTCTAAGACAATGCAGAGATCTTAGATCTCCTTTTACTTCTCTCTAGTCTATTGTGCTTTTTTTCTTAATATATTGACTCATATTAATAATGTTTTATACAGTCAGCATTAATTTGTATTTGCTTATTTATTTACCCTTTCTGGTGTTTCTTATTCCTTCGTGAATTTTTATGCTTCCGTTATAGGTAATTTTCCCTCTGCTTGAAGAGCTCCTTTAGAAGACATCTGTTTAAACCAAATTGTTTAGGGTTTTTTTTCCCTGAAAAAATCTTTATTTTGCTTTCAATTTTTTTTTTTAATCACAGGGGTAAATTTTCTTTTAATAAAACAAGGTGTGACACAGATAACTATTTCAAACAGAAAAATATCTGCAATAAAGTTTTACACGTTATTTTTTTAAGTTACAGAATCTTATTTTAATTAGTATTTTTGGTTTTTTTGGATATATACCCAGGAACAGAATTGCTAGGTCATATGATAGCTCTATTTTTAGTTTTTTGAGAACGTTCCATACTGTTTTCCACAGCAGCTGCCTAATGTACATTCCCACCAACAGTGTACAAGGGTTCCCTTTTCTTCACATCCCTACCAACATTTGTTATTTGTGTTCTTTTTGATGATAGCCATTCTGACAGGTGTGAGGTGATATCTCACTGTGGTTTTGATTTGCATTTCCCTGATAATCAGCAATGTTGAGCATATTTTCACATGCCTATTGGCCAACTGCATTTCCTCTTTAGAAAAAAAATATGTCTATTCAGTTCTTCTGCTTATTTTTTAATTGGGTTGTTTTTTTGATGTTGAGTTGTATGAGCTGTTTATATATGTTGGATATTAATCCCTACCAGTGACACCATTTGCACATATTTTCCTTAATTCAGTAGCCCGTCTTTTCATTTTGTTGATGGTTTCCTTCGCTGTGCAAAAGCTTCTAAGTTTAATTAGGTCCCATTTGTTTATTTTTGCTTTTATTTCCTTTACTTTAGGAGATGAATCCAAAAAATATTGCTTGATTTATGTCAAGGAGTGTTCTGCCTATGTTTTCCTCTAGGAGTTTTACAATATCCTGTCTTACATTTGGGTCTTTAATCCATTTTGAGTTTATTTGTGTATATGGTGTTAGAGATTGTTCTGATTTCATTCTTTTACATGTAGCTGTCCAGTTTTCCCAGCACCACTTATTGAAAAAACTGTCTTTTCTCAATTTTATACTCTTGCCTCTTTCTTACAGATTAACTGACCATAAGTGTGTGAATTTATTTCTAGACTCTCTATTCTGCTCCATTGATCTATGTGTCTGTTTTTGTGCCAGTATCATGCTGTTTTGATTACAGCAGCTTTGTAGTATAGTCTGAAGTCAGGCAGAGTGATTCCTCCAGCTCTGTTTTTCTTTCTCAAGATTGTTTTGGCTATTTGGGGTCTATTCTGTTTCCATACAAATTTTAAAATTATTTGTTCTAGTTCAGTGAAAAATGCCAGTAGTATTTTGATAGGGATAGCATTGAATCTGTAGATTGCCTTGGGTAGTTTTTTTTTTTTTTTTTTTTTTTTTTTTTTTGGCGGTACGCGGGCCTCTCACTGTTGTGGGCTCTTCCGTTTGTGGAGCACAGGCTCCAGACACGCAGGCTCAGCGGCTATGGCTCACGGGCCTAGCCGCTCCATGGCATGTGGGATCTTCCCAGACTGGGGCATGAACCCATGTCCCCTGCATCGGCAGGCGGACTCTCAACCATTGCGCCACCAGGGAAGCCCAACCTTGGGTAGTATTTTAACAATATTAATTATTCTAGTCCAAGAACATGGTATATCTTTCCATCTGTTTGTGTTGTCTTCAATTTCTTTCATCAGTGTCTTATAGTTTTTGGAGTATAGGTCTTTTGGCCTCCTTAGGTAGGTTTATTCCTAGGCATTTTATTCTTTTTGATGAAATGGTAAATGGGATTCTTTCTGTAGTTTCTCTTTCTGATACTTTATTATTTGTGTATAGAAATGCAGCAGAGCTCTGTATATTAATTTTTTATCCTGAAATTTTACCAAATACATTGATGAGCTCAAATAATTTACTGGTGGTGTCTTTAGGATTTTTTATGTATAGTATCATGTCATCTGCAAACAGTGACAGTTTTACTTCTAATTCAAAAAGATACATGCACTCCAATGTTCATAGCAGCATTTTTTATAATTACCAAGATATGGAAGTAACCTAAGTGTCCATCGATGCATAAATGGATGAAGAAGATGTGGTTTATATATAAAATGGAGTACTACTCAGCCATAAAAAAGAACAAAATTTTGCCATTGCAGCATCATAGATGGAATTGCAGGGCATTATGCTAAGTGAAATAATTCAGACAGGGAAGGACAAATACTGTATGATATCACTTATGTGTGGAATCTAAAACATACACACACATAAATGAGTGAATATAACAAAAAAGAAGCAGACTCACAGATACAGAGAACGAACTAGTGGTTATCAGTGTAGGGGACACAATATAGGGGTGGGGGAGTGGGAGGTACAAACTACTGAGTATAAGATAGACTCAAGGATTTATTGTACAACATGGAGAATATAGCCAATGTTTTGTAGTAACTGTAAATGGAAAGTAACCTTTAAAACTGTATAAAAATTTTAAAAATTAAAAAAAAGGTACAGTACCTTATTTTAAAGTAGATCTACCTGTTTTTCAAAGCACTATACTTTCCTAGAACATTTCCATGTAACCCTAAATACTTAAGTGCTGAAAAGAAGAGATAAATCTTATTGCTAAAATATTTACTATTCCCTCTTTGGAAGAAAACAGTATCATTCCATTCCTCCACTGAAATCAAAAGAGAAAATTTATATTTAGGGATGAACAACAAAACATGACATTGTATCATATTCCTTAGGTACAGTAATGCATATTTTCATTGTGAACAAGATCAAAGATTCTGAAAAAAAATTTAGTTTTTACATAATACTATGATGCTTACTCAAAAAGGCCCAAATGAAAACTTCAGCTTGCTTCACGTATGACACATTTCTTCTGAAGTATGCTTAGCCTTTATAATCTGTGTTCACAAACAAAACATCCAACTCAGATTTGAAGGTAAAGGTTTCTGACTCAGTTACACAATTGACTCCTGACCTAAATTCTTTCTAACAGACTCTATTAACAAGTGTGTGAGACTGAATACTTCTACCAAGGAAAATCCGATCAAATGGCATTTCACACATATCAGGTCTTACCTCAAAACAAAACTAGAACAGAGAAACAACTCACTCTAATCTTTTCTCCTGGATCTTATACAAAATCACTTATTACACCAGCAATCAAACATTCAAAATGCTCCTGAGTCTGCAGTTTCTAGAGAAAGCCAACAAAAGACTTTAAACTCTTTTTAGTAACTGATAGAAATAGCAATGGATTTAATGTATATTTTTCTTTGTAAATCAGATCTTAGGTAGGGCCTTGTATTCAAACCATAGTGGATGGCACAGAATTTCCATCTTCATAATAGAGACTTCTGTAGCTTCATTTTGTAGCTGGTCTACAAAATGGTCTAAAGCTGACCATTACCTTAGGAATTCTCTTCAGCTTCAGTTGCTTGAATGCTTCTGAGAAACCAATCTCTGTAAGAGCTTCTATTCCTTTGAGGTTCCTGGGAAAGTGTTGAAGGAGCTCTTGCTTTCTGGTGGCAACTGGCTTGGTTGTAACACAGCACAGGAACACAAAAGTACCATGTTTCTGAAATTCTCAAAGTGTTATTATCCCTCTGTTATGTTCCTTAAGAAACATGGAGCTTCAGTCTCTGAAGAGAACTTTTTATTAAGTGCTAACTGATGTCTAAACTAAGAACAACTCAATAGCGCTGATCATTCCATGTTGATTGCAAAAGTATCTGAAGCATTTAAGGACAAATATCTAAAGAGAATGTCTCATTGAAAATATTGTGTTTGGAACACTTCCTCCCAGTAACATGCTAATGATATCCGTATCACGTACAGCAGCATTATGGAAATTTCCATCTAATTCTTTAAGAAGCTGAGATAAGCTGCTGGATGTGGAGTGCTAAGAGTAACTCTGTAGCCAGTGCATTTGGGTAGGTGGAGGAGTAAGGGTCTACGCAGATTATGAGGGCTAAGGCAGCCTCTTCCTACCAGGTCCAACCTCTGCTGCTACTTGCTTCACATGGGAAGAACCTCAGTGCTGGTGCCAAGTGCCTCCAGCTATCCACAGCTCTTTTTCACATTCTGTGGGACCCAATCTAGATAAAATCCTAGGTTGCCAGTTATTCTTTTATCATTTTGAAATGTCAATTTTCTTTTGTCTTCTAGTGCTTCTACTGAAATGTCAGCAGTCAGTCTTACTAAAAATAATCGTTACTCTTGAAATTTTCTCTTAGTTTTTTTATTTTAGTGGCTAGGTATGTTTTTCTTGCATTTATCCTGTTGTATATTTGTAGAGCTTTTTCTCTCTGTGGCTTGATGGTCTAATTTACCTTTTGAAATATTTTTGGCCAGTATCTTTTCAAATACTGGCTTTGCCCCTCTATTTCTTTCCTCTTTTTCTAGGATCCCAGTTACCTATACATCAGAATTTTTACTGTGATCCAAATACCTCTTAAACTCTTTTGTTTTTTCAATTATTTTTCTTCACCTTTCTTCAGTTTGAACAATTCCAACTGATCAATCTTGTAGTTCATCAACTGTCTTTCTGCAGTGTCTATTTGGCCCCATTTATTGAATTCTTATTTAAAGTTGTTATATTTTTCAACTCTGGAATTTCCATTTGATTGTTTTTAATAGTCTAAAGTTCCCTGGTGAAAAGTTTTGGCTTTTTAAAAATCTGTTTTCTTGAACACCGTTTTTCTAAAATTCATGCCTAAAAATTAGAGTATATGGATCACCAATCCAATAACCTTATTTTCAGGTCTTTTTCTTGTTTTTTGATTGATTGATCCTCCTCATATATCTACAATTGCTGATTTGAATAACTATTATACATAAAAATTATTTATTCTCTTAGTTTATCTTATTTCAGGGGAGATTTAGTTTATCTGGCATTTTATTAGAATAGGTACAGATTAATATGCAGACTTGGGTTATATTTCAGCACTTGTGAAGAATGATCCTGTTTGTCTCTCCTCTTATGGCGAGCCCTTCAGAAATCTCAGCTGAAGGCCTGGGTTATGTTCCAGGTACCTTCCTTCTTATTAGGTCCTGAGCTCCAGTTTTTGTCTCTCTAGCACTATGCTACTGTTAAAACTTTGCTTAGCTTTTTAGATTCTGCTGCTTTAGGCTTGGCTTCTTGGCCACTTACCATACGCAACAGAGGGATTAGGAAACACCTCCAGAAAAAGCAGTGCACAATTACATGCTCATTTCCTTATAGTTTTGTTTTCTTTGTGACCTCAGCCCTTCAGTTGTAACTTGTAGAACTAATTTGTAGTCCTCAAATCCATTTTTTTGTCTACCTACTCTCTTGTCTTCCAAAAGCACTAAGCTACTGATCAGTCTGCATAAGTTACACATATGCTAACACCTTGGGTTGAAAATCAGTGAAGAATTTAGGACTTATCTTAATGTGTTTTCCTGTCTTAACAACCTAGTCCCTCAAGTCCTGTTTGCCTTAGGTACTACTCTAATGCCTCCTAACAGCTATTTAAAAAAATTTTTTATACCTTTTATACTTATTCTCAGCAGGAGAGTTTGTCTCTTGAAAGCACCTCCATCACAGCTGGAAGGATAAGGCCAAAAATGTACTCATTTGTGTCTAGTTTTCTGGGCCCCACCAGCATGTATTGTTAAAATGTGACTGGGTACTATACAGTGGGGATAAAATGTATTGTAAAAATTGAATGAATTTAAATAATAGTAGATTTTAAAAAGTACCTAGAAAGCATTCGATAAATATCTTAACATGTTTTAAGTTTTGCATGACATAACCCCTGACTTCATCTTCATATTCAGCTCACATACTATTGCAAACCCTTGCCTACCAACCAAGCTTTAACTCCAGCCTTACTTGTCTTTTTACAGCTCTGTGAATACCTGGAGATCATTATTCCCTGAAGGCTTCACACCTGCTGTTTTCTGCTTTCACTTCCAGAGTTTGGCTTTATTGTCTGATTTCAAACAAGGTTAGGCCTTCTTAGGAATTGTTCTCATTGTGCCTCATTAGAAAGATTTGATTACAATGATTTTAAATAAGTACTGTAGACTTGACTGCTCTCTAAGTTCAATGTCTCATACTGGGATCTTTGAATATTTTTTCCTCATTTCTCTGTCACTAGCACATGTAAATAGTGTACAGCACATATTAGCTACCCAAAACTTTTTGTTGAATTATGGGAAAACAATAAAAGGGATCCTGAACCTTCCAAAATCATAAAAATCCATTTGTATAGGAAGAAATGGAATGATAGGAGAGAGTTGATAATTATGTATTTGGGGAAATTGAGCCTGAGGATCTGGTGAGACAACTGTGAATTGATCAGGAGAGAAGAGACATTTTTTAATGTAAAGACAACTCTTAACAGTAAGTTCCAGAAATAGAAAACTGAATAGCTGGGATTAATACCAAGGCAAATCCAGCTAAAATAAATATCAAGCACAATTTTGTCAAGTATGAACTGTACCTAATATGGGTATTCTGTTTAACATAGTTAACAGAATAATTTTCTTTTCCTCTTGGGACATCTTTTGAGAATCTTTTATGTAGTCAGTCTTTTCTTGTCTGTTTCCCTTTTACCTGCCAGCACCCCACAAAGATATTTTTAACCATATTAAGCCAATCTCTTTCTCCCCTAAGAGGTCTAAAACCATAAGAAACCACAAATAGGCATGTAGGTATTTGAAGCTGAAGGTTTGCCAAAGAAAAGTATTGCTGCCAAATCAAACTTGAAACTCTAATGCTTTCACACTTAAAACATTGCAGTTTCATGGTAATGCAACGTCCAAGAAAACCACAACATTAAAAAAATTTTCAACACTTCATGATGTGAAAGGATAAATAAAACATAACATTTTGATTAAACTGGAAATCAAATAAAATAAAGGTACTTTTTTTTTCTTCTTACTAATTTTTTTATTTCAGAAATTTAAAACATTTTTAAGCCTATGTAAAACTAAGATGTAAAACATTATAATGTATGGTACAAAATGCATTTTTAAATATAAATGCTAAAGTTAAGTATGTACAAGAAATATTATAAAGACTCTTTAAAGAGAACCTGATTTCAAAGTTAAAAATAAACATTGGTTATGTGAAATTCAAGTATAAAGCAATTAAATTTTCTACAGTTTTTGCTTAATAATAAACAAGGACTTTCAAATTTTTAAAGATATTTGTAGAGGTTGTATATCTCCTTTTTGTTTCCAATAAATAGATTTAAAGTTATATAGATGCTCTTTTTGATTGCAGTGTTTTCAAACAGTGTCTAGTATAAAAATTTAGGGTCAGAATGCATTTTAATTATAAGTTTATTAAGTGCATACTCTATGCCAGTATTCTAAGCACAATTTCATTAACTCATTTATTTTCAGATAATGCTCTATGATTTAAGTACTATTACCAAATCTATTATACAGATGACAAAACAACAGCATGAGACGCTAAATCAGTTTTCAACATCTACACAGTTTTCAAGTGGCAGAATTGGGATTTGAACCTTGACAAACCTGAATTCTTGTGCTTGATCATAAATAGGCTGCCTAGAATTTTTAACCATCTGTTTCCCTCTCAATCTAAACCAATCTGGCTTTCATTACGGTGAAACTCACTTCGCTAGGGTCACCAAGTCCCTCCTAATTGCCAGATCTCTTGGATGTCTTTCTGAGTTTAACTTGTTTCACTTCTTTGCCATAATTAACATCATTATCTACTTCTTCTTTGTTGAAACTCTCTCTTGTTAAGCTTCCATGAAAACACTCTCCATTTCCTTCTTACCATTCTGGCCACTTTCGTTTTGTTTTGTTTTATTCATTTATTTATTTTTTAAACATCTTTATTGGAGTATAATTGCTTTACAATGATGTGTTAGTTTCTGCTTTATAACAAAGTGAATCAGTTATACATATAAATATATCCCCATATCTCTTCCCTCTTGCATCTCCCTCCCTCCCACCCTCCCTATCCTACCCCTCTAGGTGGTCACAAAGCACTGAGCTGATCTCCCTGTGCTATGCGGCTGCTTCCCACTAGCTATCTATATTACATTTGGTAGTGTATATATGTCCATGCCACTCTCTCACTTTGTCCCAGCTTACCCTTCCCCCTCCCCGTGTCCTCAAGTCCATTCTCAAGTAGGTCTGCATCTCTATTCCCGTCTTGCCCTTAGGTTCTTCATGACTTTTTTTTTGTTTTTTTAGATTCCATATATATGTGTTAGCATACGGTATTTGTTTTTCTCTTTCTGACTTACTCTGTATGACAGACTCTAGGTCCATCCACCTCACTACAAATAACTCAACTATGCTCAACATCATTAATCATTAGAGTAATGCAAATCAAAACTACAATGAGATATCATCTCACACCGGTCAGAATGGCCATCATCAAAAAATCTACAAACAATACATGCTGGAGAGGGTGTGGAGAAAAGGGAACCCTCATACACTGTTGGTGGAATGTAAATTGATACAGCCACTATGGAGAACAGTATAGACGTTCCTTAAAAAACTAAAAATAGAACCACCATATCACCCAGCAATCCCACTACTGGGCATATACCCTGAGAAAACCATAATTCAAAAAGAGTCATGTACCACGATGTTCATTGCAGCTCTATTTACAATAGCCAGGACATAGAAGCAACCTAAGTGTCCATCAACAGATGACTGGCCACTTTTTAAAGAATTGTTTCTTTCACAGATTCTTCCATATCACTTAACCTCTTACCTTTATTTTGTTTTTGCTTTGTTCTGTTTTTTTAATTCAGCCTTCAGCCCAATCATCATTACTTAAATTTCACTGAAAAGCTAATACATATGCCTAAGTATTTTCTGGAAACCTATGCTTGGATATCCTACAGGCAATTAAAACTCAACATGGTGAAGGAGTTTGGATTGCACTACCTCAAAATATGTTGATTTGGCATAATGACTATTTTGTGTTGAATATACTTGAAAAGCAGCAGATGTAAGAAAGACACTCTGAACTTCCTTCTTTTCCTTACAAATAGATTAAATTCCCAGGTAAAAGATGTCTTCCCTATACCAGAAGGAAAGAAACATTTTCATCACCAAGGATGGGAAGTCAAGATCAAGAAATATCTGTACAAACAAACCTTATTAAAATAAGTTTTATCCTCCTAGTCCCTTCTCCATTGATTAACTACCCCAGGCCAAGACCCTTTGCTTTGTCACGTTTTCACAAATTACTACTCTTTGTCCAACTCAATGTAAGCATTCAACTCTGCTTCTTTGGATCTTCATATTTCTGGTGAAGGTCCCCATGTATATATAAAAAAAAAAAAATTAAAACCTGTATGGTTTGGGGACTTCCCTGGTAGCTCAGTGGTTAAGAATCCACCTGCCAATGCAGGGGACATGGTTTCAAGCCCTGGTCCAGGAAGATCCCACATGCCACAGAGCAACTAAGCCTGTGTGCCACAACTACTGAGCCTGAGCTCTAGAGCCTGTGAACCACAACTACTGAAGCCTGCATGCCTAGAGCCCGTGCTCCACAACAAGAGAAGCCACTGCAATGAGAAGTCCACATACCGCAACGAAGAGCAGCCCCCGCTTGCCACAACTAGAGAAAGCCCACATGCAGCAGTAAAGACCCAAGGCAGCCAAAAATAAAATAAATAAATTAATTAAAAAAATACTTGTATGGTTTTCTCCTGTTAATCTGTCTTATGTCAGTTTAATCTTAAGTACTAAGAGAGTAAAGAAAAAGACTTTCCTCCCCTACACTGACTAAACTTAATACTCCATTTTTCCCTCTTGAAACTGGCTTTTTATCCTTTAATTCTTATCTTGGTACATGGCACCTCTATCACCCATAAAGTCAACTTTGATTCCTCCCTTTTTATTTATCCTTCACCCTGAATCTGTCGTCCTGTCCAGCCCTTTCACACTGTGCCACTGCCACTTCCTTGCTGTAGATAGGCCTTAAAATTTCCTACCAGGATTAGTACTATAGCTTCTGATCAGTCTTTAACTTCTTTCTCACCATACCCTTCTCCCCCACCACATAAATAAAGTGATCATTATAAAACCAAAATACAGTCTTATCACTCCTCAGCTTAAAATCTGTAATGCTCTTGTCTCATGCACAAATTCTTCCAAATTTCTAAGTTTGGAGTCAACCTGATATAACCCTTTCCCACTCTTCCCATATCATATCTCTTCCCTGTTTATATGTTACCTATGAATCTTTCACATACAGCTAATCTTCAATATTCACAGGTTCCATGTTTGAGAATCTGTCTACTTGCTATAATTTATTTGTAACCCCAAAATCAATACTCACGGATCTTTCACAGTCATTCATGCATATTTGAGTTCCCCAGTGTACAAGTTCCCTGTGAAGGTCAAAAAGGTGATGTTCTGCCTTGTTTCAGCTCTATTACTGTAAAAATGTGTTCTCTTCACCATCTCTTTAGTGCTACGTTTCCTGCATTTTTGTGCTTTATTTGGTGGTGATTTGTTGTTTAAAATGGACCCCAAGCATAGTGCTATCTAGTATTCCTAAGTGCAAGTAGGCTATTATGTGCCTTACAGAGAAAATGTGTCTGTAATTCAGAAGTCAAGAGCAAGTTTCATTCAAAAAACAAGTCATAGCTCTGCTGGCTTTGAGTTCAGTGCTAATGAATCAACAGTACATATTAAATAATGTGTCTTTAAACAAAAATACACGTAAACAAGGCTACATAATTTTAACTTGTATCCGTTAATAGTATTGTTATTTTTAAACATAGAAGTTATGTTAATGTTATAAATTAAGATTTCAGCACAAAAGAAAAGATATAGTTATAAAATCACATGAGTTATGAAAAATATCTATAGTCTTATAAGTGATTTTGGAATATCAGAAAGATTTAATAGTTTATTTTTATATTTCTAAAACAAATAAGTATTCTCAAGCTCCATTCATTGAAAAAGCATAGAAAAATAACAACCTAGTCTACAAATGATGAAATTCAGCAGTAATTAGCACCACTAACATCCAGATTTGGGTCTTTATGTATGATGTCCCACTAAAAGGAACCATGACTCTTGAAGAAATGGTTGGTTACAGGTCTGGAGCAAGAAAAGTACAAGATGGTCCAGGAGCATCTTGTGCCAGAAACAAAGGAAGTTATCCAGTATCACTGGAATCCAGTAAAATTCCAAACAAAACTAACTAAACAAAACTAGGGAACCACTGAAAGTGTTCCCACTGGCCTAACATGTAGGAGAGCTATAGTATCAAAGAAAATAGTAACTGCAATGATTGAAACCACACGTTATTTTAAAGTCCATGAGTATATTTAAAAAGAAAAAAACCTTACTTGTTATCTTTACCTTTGGTGATTGCTAGGACACAAACTCTTCATTCTAAACCAGGGGTTGGCAAACTTCCTGTAAAAGACCACATAATAAATATTTTAGAATATGGGGTCCATACCCAGTCTCTGTTTCTTCTTCCCCTTCTCCTCCTCCTCTTCCTCCTCCTTCTTCAACAAGTCTACAAAATGTGTCTGTTGCATATTCTTCTTCATTTTTATTAATACCCAGTGAAAAATGTAAAAGACAATCTTAGCTTATGGGCCATACAAAAAGAGGCATGGGCCATATACAGTACATAGGCTATAATTAGCCAACACCGCTTCTAATATAAGTCAAGGTAAATATGACAAATTTAGTCCAGATTTCTTGTAGAAACTGTACTTTACAGTAATCAAATAACTGATGAGGAAAATTTCTTTATAGAAGTCCAGCTAATGAGACTAATGAGATCAGAAATAATGATAGAATTTTTAAAAGCCATCATTAGTATACTGTAAAGAAATAATAGATCTAAGCAATGATCGTTACACTAAAACGGAATTAAGTAAATAGATGAATTAGGTTAGCGTCACTTTAATCCACTGGTTCCCAAACTTTGTCACATATTAGCATCACCTGGGGAATTTTAAAAACTACTGAGGCCTTGCTCTCAGCCCTGGATATTCAGATTTAATTGGTATGGCTTGCACCTGGGTCTCAAATAGTATCACAACTCCTCTGATCAATCTTAACATCATTAAAAGTGGAACAACCTGATATTATGTGCTTCCTGATGAGATGTAACAGGAAATGCACAGCATTGCCAAAATACATAGAGCTGCCACCTATGCATTACACAAAAAGAAGACATCTAAGAAGATGTGCTATTTTAATATCACTGCCCATTTTATATTCCACCACTTGAAGTAAGCTTCATTAACTACCATAGATCTAAAAAGGCTATTTAAAAGCAGTGGTCATTATAAGATGAGAAAGTTTTTCTTTTCTATCCATTAACTTCATTCAAATTTTAAGTGAACAACAAATCTATAATGCAGTAAAACTAAATTTTTCTAATCTCATTATATGTTGCTCACATCTAAAATTTTTTTGTAATAAGTGTTTCTGATATATTTAAATTGATCTATCTGTATGATTTTTAAAAACTGATAAAAGTCCATGTTTTCTTTTAGAAGAAACTATCTCTCTCTACCTACATCTAATCCTTTTCAAATCAGGTATTATTTTAGTTTTAACTGTTACTTAAATACAATCTGAATCAAAAAATTCACTTTGAACTTACAGGAAAATTTACAACTTTGTATCTACAAAAGGATTCCTGTATAAAATAAGCTTTTTTATTGAGAACATCTTATGAATCATGCAATCTTTATCTTTTGAGATTTAGTCTTTGCAAATAAAATATTGCATAATGAAATGGTCACTCATGCTGCTCTTTCATTACTGGTTGTTCCCTGATTTTGAAAGTAAACTTGTTATTTTGGGAGTAAGTTGTGGGTAAGGAAATAATTGCTTCCTTGTTTTTTTCCTATATGTTTAATTTACTTTACTTTTATTAATTTTAATGGCTAAATTAAATATCTTTGACAAAATGTTTATTCACACTTAAAATGATAGTTTCATCTGTATATTTGGAAGGGAGCACAAAAATAAATAATTCTGGGGAATTATATAATAGTAAGGGGTCAGAGGTATGGGTTGGGAGAGATACTTTTCTAATTGTCTAGTATGGGTTATTTTCCTTCATTTTACTGAGAACTGAGTGGATCCTTTTAGTCAATTTCACTCAGGTGTGTTTCTTTCACTATTTCCTCCCCTACATTGTTTCTGGAATTGTGAAATTTCTTGATTTATCCTCTATTTCCCTCTCCCAAATTTTCTCAGATATACTGCATGTCTTTAAGTTTGTGAGGATTACTTGATTTTATCTTGTATATCACTTGATTCATTTTATTATATAATTCGCTATTATTTCTTCTTATTTTAATTTCATTCATACTTTTAATTTCCAGTAATATTTCTCTTTATTTGAAGCACTATTTTTCAGTTGCCTTTTTTTGTTTAAGGGATGTCACATGAATATTAAGAGCCCAATTTACCAAATAATCTGTGTTCAACTCCAAACTCTAAAATGTATGTGTCGGACCTTGTGAAAAATAGGATAAAAATAGTTCCCAGATCTATGATTTTTAGATCTTTATGATCTACGAGGGTTACATATATTCATACTTACAAATCACTTAACACTGTGGCCAGCACATAGTAAGCCCTCAATTAATATTAACTATTATTTTAATTATTTGTCTGTGGTTATACTAATCAAAAACTTGAAACAAGTGTGTTTTCTCTTCCTTGAATTATTTTTGTTTTCCAGGTTGATTTCTTTACCTTGGTCCCTTTCATTCAGGCTTTTTCTTCTCTTTATCTGATGATCCGTGGTAGCTTGTTCATGTTTGAAAATGAAGGGTTAGGTTAATTACCTAAGTAGCTGGTGTGCTTTTCTTCTACCTTGATTTAGGTAAATTTCTCCAAAGAACCTGTTTTTAAATGGAGCACAGCTGAGGGCTCTCATCCTTACTTACTGTCAATCAGGATTCAATGGGGTGTGAGTCTGCAGCGAGCCAGAGTCTCCACCCTTAACAGAACAGGAAGAGATCTGCACTTGGCATTTGGGGACTTCAGTGTATTTCACTCTCAGATAAGTCTGTCTTTGCTTTTATCCAGCCTTATGTGTGGTAGTCTAGACTCCAGAGCTACTTTAAGGTCTACTTTGCAGATTTGTTGCTTTGCAACCCCCATATTTGTATAACTCCCTTGGCAGATGGCTCATTTTCCTTCCAGAGAAATTCTTGGTTTGCAGACTGAGGGCAAAACCCACTGGGCTCATCTGATTCAGCTCTTCAGAATGAAGTTCCCTTTCTAAACTCTGATGATTAGCCTAAGGCCTACTCAAAATTTTGAGTTTATTGACTCCCAATTTGACTCCCTTCTTAAGGGCCCTGTTGCTCTTAGTTTAGGTTTTGAGCTGCAATACTATTTCTTCCATTTCTCCTGTAATTCAATTCCATTTGTTTTACATCTTCAAGCATTTTCTCATGATTTCCAGATTGCTTAGGGTTCCCTTTTATGTTTTCTAAAACCATTATATTATAGTCCATTTCATATATGTATTTTGGTCTTATACAGTTAACCTTTGGATAGATGGAATATGCTGAATTTGTATGCTGAATTTGACATTGCAGTCAAGTCCTAACTAACAATGTATAATAGACCTCTGTGTTTCTTTACCTTTCTTATTTTTTGCTAGCTTCCTTGTCATACTTTTCATTGCTTTCTTTAATCCTTCTACTCAAACCTATTCTCAATCTCTACAAGCTCCCCTCCTGTTTTTCTTTAAGAAATTGATATGCACAATCACAGACAACTCAACTTCACTCCCATCCTACAGGCCAATTTATCTACATTACCCTATTGTAATATTTTCTCTCTATCCTCAGTACTTGAGGGGCCTTCCCCATGGAGGCCAATTCCTGCTTCTGAGCTCTTGGTTCCACCTCCTTTCTTGTAAAGAAGCACGCACCAATGCTGATCTGCTCTCTTCTCTATCAGCTCCATTGTTCAAGTTCCTCCTGTTCTAAATAACTTTCTCTCTACTCTTCAGTTCTAAGTACTGTTTGTTCATTCATTCTCTCTCTCTCTCTCTTCCCTTCTCTCATCCCCTCTCCCTTTTTAGAGGAATTCTTTTGAGCGAAATCTAGCAGTCATCATTCCCATTCATCATTTTGATAATCTTTCTACTGATTTTGTCTTATATATTTTTTAATCATATTTTCCCATTCTCCATTGTGGTGTGGTCTTACTAGGACTTCTTCTTAAATAGTGGCTTTTTAAAAAAGTTCTTTTCTTCTCTGACCTACCTTATTTATACCTAAGATACTAACAACCTTATGCTATTTTCTCTGCCAGATATTTGCTTCTTGACCTGATCTCTATTCTAAACTTTAGGGAAAAAAAAAAATATATATATATATATATATATAAAACCTAGTGAATAACCACTTGGATGTCTCATGTGTAACCCAAACTCAAATAATCATTCACTACTCTCTCCTTCCTCTCAGCCAATGTCCCAGTATTCTTCCTGCATTTCCCATATTACTTAATGGCACCTCCATTGATATAACACCCAAGATAGGGACTTGGGGAGCCAGTCAGGCTACACCTTAACCCTACTAGCCATATCTACCTTTTCATCACTTACATATGATTTAAAAAGGAGGCAGGAATGTACAGTGGAGAAAGGACAGCCTCTTCAATAAGTGGTGCTGGGAAAACTGGACAGGTACATGTAAAAGTATGAGATTAGATCACTCCCTAACACCATACACAAATATAAGCTCAAAATGGATTAAAGACCTAAATGTAAGGCCAGAAACTATCAAACTCTTAGAGGAAAACATAGGCAGAACACTCTATGACATAAATCACAGCAAGATCCTTTTTGACTCACCTCCTAGAGGAATGGAAATAAAAACAAAAATAAACAAATGGGACCTAATGAAACTTCAAAGCTTTTGCACAGCAAAGGAAACCATAAACAAGACCAAAAGACAACCCTCAGAATGGGAGAAAATATTTGCAAATGAAGCAACTGAAAAAGGATTAATCTCCAAAATATACAAGCAGCTCATGCAGCTCAATAACAAAAAAACAAACAACCAATCCAAAAACGGGCAGAAGACCTAAATAGACATTTCTCCAAAGAAGATATACAGACTGCCAACAAACACATGAAAGAATGCTCAACATCATTAATCATTAGAGAAATGCAAATCAAAACTACAATGAGATATCATCTCACACCAGTCAGAATGGCCATCATCAAAAAATCTAGAAACAATAAATGCTGGAGAGGGTGTGGAGAAAAGGGAACCCTCTTGCACTGCTGGTGGGAATGTAAACTGATACAACCACTATGGAAAACAGTATGGAGGTTCCTTAAAAAACTACAAATAGAACAACAATATGACCCAGCAATCCCACTACTGGGCATATACCCTGAGAAAACCATAATTCAAAAAGAGTCATGTACCAAAATGTTCATTGCAGCTCTATTTACAATAGCCAGGAGATGGAAACAACCTAAGTGTCCATCATCGGATGAATGCATAAAGATGTGGCACATATATACAATGGAATATTACTCAGCCATAAAAAGAAACAAAATTGAGCTATTTGTAATGTGGTGGATGGACCTAGAGTCTGTCATACAGAGTGAAGTCAGAAAGAGAAAGACAAATACCATATGCTAACACATATATATGGAATTTAAGGAAAAAAATGTCATGAACAACCTAGGGGTAAGACAGGAATAAAGACAGACCTACTAGAGAATGGACTTGAGGTTATGGGGAGGGGGAAGGGTAAGCTGTGACAAAGTGAGAGAGTGGCATGGACATATATACACTACCAAATGTAAAATAGGTAGCTAGTGGGAAGCAGCTGCATGGCACAGGGAGATCAGCTCGGTGTTTTGTGACCACCTAGAGGGGTGGGATAGGGAGGGTGGGAGGGACACGCAAGAGGGAGGAGATATGGAGATATATGTATATGTATACCTGATTCACTTTGTTATAAAGCAGAAACTAACACACCATTGTAAAGCAATTATACTCCAATAAAGATGTAAAAAAAAAAAAGTGGTCCCCTTTTGTTCCATTTGTATTTATATTGATTTAGCTTGGATCCTTACCACTTATCACCTGAGTAACTGCAACAGAGTCCCATGTGATTCATGCATGGATTTTACCCCCCCAAACTTTGCAACACATTCAAATCAATGAGTCTAAAACACAAATCTGATTATATCATCCCTTTAAAAAAATCATCACTTAACAAGGTCATCGTGATCTGCTATTCAAGGCTCATCATCTGTCATGAACTCCTTCACACTTCACTCATTGTTTGAACTGATTTTCTCTTTTTTATACACATAAACACACACACACACATACATACATACACATACACAGAGGGAGGAGATAGAGGAGAGAAGGTACTATATCATTTCATACTTCTGCTCCTTTGTTCATACTGTTTCCTCTCCCTGGAAGGGACTTCCTTTCATTTCTAGTTTGGTTAGAACATATAATGCATTTAGATGTGTATTACTTCCTCAGGGAGGAGTTTTCTGATTTTTATTTAGACTTAATTAAATACATCTTCCTCACCTAAATTACTATAGTAGATTTAAATTATTTTTGTCTCTTCATTTCCCCATGAAACTGTAATTCCCTTTGGGTAGGGATGGTATCATATTCATCTTACTTTCCTTAAGTTCTTGGTTCAGTAGTGAGGTAGGTGGTGGGCCCTTAACAGGGGTGGGCATTTTGAATTGAACAAATATATGTACTATACATCACCTTGGTAAAAATACATAATTGAAGCGTTTTAAGGCTTAGATTTAAAAAACATCGTATGATAAATGGAATAATCTTTATACTTATTAGTTTTTCTTTCTTTGATTACGGATTTTTTTTTTTTTTTTGCGGTACACGGGCCTCTCACTGTTGTGGCCTCTCCTGTTGCGGAGCACAGGCTCCGGATGCGCAGGCTCAGCGGCCATGGCTCACAGACCTAGCCGCTCCGCGGCATGTGGGATCTTCCAGGACTGGGGCATGAACCCGTGTCCCCTGCATCGGCAGGCGGACTCTCAACCACTGTGCCACCAGGGAAGCCCTGATTACGGATATTTTAATAATAGTGTATTATTTGTCTCACAGGTAGTGATACTGTAATATTAAAAATAAAGTGAAATTGGAGTCTGCTAAACATAATTTATCAACCTATATATTTAAATACACTACTTTCTAAAGATAAAATTAATAAATGTTTTCACATTTAAAAATTTGACATGGGGAGCAAATTTAACATAATGTAAACTATTAATAATCATTTTGATAGAAATTAATTGGTTTGAGGGTTTACCTACCACATAGATATTATCTCAGATGACTTTATTATTCTCCTCTTACTTGAAATTCTGTGAAATGGAGTACAATATCTGGTGTTTTCTTTCTTTTTGATTTCCATTTTTATATTTTTCTAAATCAATGAATTAACTATTTTTAATAAATGGCTGCTTCAACTACGGTATTTTTAAAATCTGGACTCTGTGACATTCCACAAAGTTAAACACTATAATTATCCAGTTGAAACATTATCTCTGGAAATGCATAAAGACATAAATCCCTCTATCTTTTTGCAGTGTTCCATTTGTGGATCTCTGCATAATCTGGACTATATCTTCCCATGATGACCCCATGGCCTGATAGACACCAGAGAGCTAGACCATCATCTTGCTAGACTGACATGTATATTAGGAGAAGAGACACTCTTTAATCTATAACCCTACAGTATATCATATTTCCATTTATATTGTGTCACTACATTTTATTGACACTTCCTGATTTGTTCAAATAAGTTATGCTCTCATGCCAAAAATGACTGTACTGTCTCTGTTTTTACTGGTTTACCATTTTCTCTAGGGAACTAAGAGGCATACTTTTGAGATTGCTGTTAAGTGAAAGTTAATACTGGATCCTGAGAGAAAAAGTTGAAAGTTTGAAAAAAAAAGAAAGAAAAAAGAAAAGCTTGCTTTCCTATTTTTATTTTCTACCTCTAGTTCTTTAATCTGACTGTTTAAGTTCCTACAAATTAAAAATGAAATACGTTATATGACCTTTATAAGTGTGTCTAAATCAGGAGATTCAAGTGAAGAGTCATTTACATCCAGAGAGAATTAGTTCATCCAAAGGATAAATTTGCTGAAACGTGATTATATGGAATTAGACAGGATTTTGGCTAAGGAAATGTCTTCTTGAATATGAGTTTTCACGTGTTTTAGTCTATGGATCATTTTAGGGACACCAAAGATCCCCAGAATGGGCTGACTTACTGAATATTGTTTTCTTTAAGCAGAGTCAAGCTGGTTTCTAAGTCTGTAATTCTAGTGACTACGAATAACAACTCTGCTATGATTAGAGATTTACCATCTTTAAATCACTTCCGGTGACTGTGATGCATTTATGATGAATTAGAAGGCCACCAACCTTGGCAACAGACAGACTTGTATTTGCCCTCTGATTATATCATTGATTGTTATATGAAATCCTCTTTGTTTTTTTGCGGTACGCGGGCCTCTCACTGTTGTGGCCTCTCCCGTTGCGGAGCACAGGCTCCGGACGCGCAGGCTCAGCGGCCATGGCTCACGGGCCCAGCTGCTCCGCGGCATGTGGGATCTTCCCGGACTGGGGCATGAACCTGTGTCCCCTGCATAGGCAGGCGGACTCTCAACCACTGCGCCACCAGGGAAGCCCCATGAAAGCCTCTTTGATGTTAAATTCTAACAGAAAAAAAAATCACCTATTTCACAGTGTTATTGACAGCATTAATGTAAAAATCAACAGTTCCTGTACACAGTAGGAGATAACAAATATTTGTTCTCCATTCCCTGTAACACTTCATCTTTCTTTTTTTCTCCAAAACCTCAGCTCCTTCTCCTTGACATCTTTGGACTAGGACCTGAAAAACAAGGAAGATATTTTTCTGTTCCTTTGGTAATCTTTGTGTTGAAATATCTTCACTGCTGGTAATCATCTTGAGTGAGTTTTGTCCAACCAGTCTGAAACTGAATTTCAAAAAACAAAACAAAACCTTTTGGCTTGCCTTATTTTATTAACTCAGGTAACAGAATAGTTAAAGGACAGCCAAATAATTACCTCATTAAAAATCATGAGAGCTTTAGTAGTACTTTTTTAATCTCCACCTCTGATTAAATATGGAAAAGAGGAGTAATGAAGAGAAAATAAAGTTGATGTTTCTAAACTTAAAAGTAAAGATTCTCGGGCTTCCCTGGTGGCGCAGTGGTTGAGAGTCCACCTGCCGATGCAGGGGACATGGGTTCGTGTCCCGGTCCGGGAGGATCCCACATGCTGCGGAGCCGCTGAGCCTGCGCGTCCGGAGCCTGTGCTCCGCAACGGGAGAGGCCACAACAGTGACAGGCCCGCGTACCGCAAAAAAAAAAAAAAAAAAAAAGTAAAGATTCTCTTCATTTCCTGAGACTGGTAATTAAGAATTTAAAAATAGATAATTTTAAAATGGATGATATTTTACTGGAAAAAGACCTAGAAAATCCTCCCCTAGCACATAAAATCATCACTGCCAATTAAATATTTTTATACTTTAATAAACTTTATTAAAATACAATATACATACATAAAAGTGTACATGTCATAAGTGTACAGAGCAGATTATAACAAAATAAACACATATATCCATCAATGTGTTAAAATTAAAAAAATATAAAATATTTATTAATTTAATATAGCAATAATAAAATAATTAAATGTAACATAAATATTGAATTTTATGTAAAATAACTATATTTTCCCAAACAAGATGTAAGAAGTGTCATATTTACATTTTTCAAATCTCTTTAATATGTGTATTAATAGAAGAAAGTTGGATTTTTATATCAGTCTCTGCATTTTCGCTACATGTTGTTCAGTTGAATATTTTGAAGGACATGTAATTTCATGCAAATATGTAGTTGGAAAAGAAAGGCTGTTTAAATATCTTTTTTCAGTTAATTGTGCATATATTTAACTTTGACAGTACAGAAAATCTCTACAAGTGGTAATTTCTTAAAGGTAAGTTAGAATGTGGAATTGAAACTGTACTAATCCATCACCCCTCATACCTCTCCAACTTCCACCCCTAGATACAACAAATATTTATGCTACTTTATATTAATTTTACCTGTTTTGAGACTTCATATAAGTGGAATCAGACTCTGAATGCTTGTGAGAGAACAGGAGTGAAAATGGCAAATAACATCTTAGCATTATTATGAAAACAGTTTTGCCTTTGTAGACCACCTGCAAGGGGCTCAGGGACCATTAGGGTTTCCCCAACCACCCTTTGAGAACAACTATGATGTATAATATTTCATTATGTGAATACATATAATTTTTAAATCTTTTCTAATAATTAGTAAATATTTAGGTTGTTTATTGAAAAGATTATCCTTTCCCCTACTGTTCTTTTGTCTACTTTTGTTTTATTTGCATCTATTTCTGGGTTCTAGTCAATATAATACTGTGTTGCCTTAGCTATCTAATACTATAACAAGATAACAGAATCTTACTTATTATGGCTTTATAATAATATTAGATATGGTGTAGACTAAATCTTCCAATTTTTTCCTTCAATATTTTCTTCTTTATTTTTGGCTTTTTGCAATTCAACATGAAGTTTAGAATCTAAAATATCCCTGTGATTTGTTGTTTTCTCTATGGACTCTTACAAAACATTGGTTAGATTCATTCCTAGGTATCTTATGTTCTTTGACGTTATAGGTAATAGCACTTTAAAAAATTTTCAGCCTCTGATTGTGCTGGTTTATGGAAATACAATTAATATTTCTATCATGTGAACTTGTTAAATTTACTTATTTATTTTAATAATTAAGTACAGATTGTTTATGTCATGCAAATTCATGTCACCTGAAATAATGACAATTAAATTTCTTCTTTTCCATTATTTCTTTCACTTGTTGTATTGCATTGGCTAGAAATAACCTCAAGAAAAATGTTAAATAGAAGTAATGATATTATATAGTACTGCCGCATTCCCAAACTCAAAGAGAAATGTTTCATTGTTAATAAATTATCAAGGAATTGATTAATTAACTTAATTTTATCATTAAGTGTATGTTTGCTGTAGAGTTTTGTAAGAAAGTTCCTTTATTTCCCTGTTTTACAAAGATTATTATATAATGAATGTGAATATTATCAAATTCCTTTCCTGCACCTAAAATACTAGTTTTATTTTTGTATCCTTGTAATATAGTAAATTGTATTAATAAGCTTTTAAAAGAAATTTGCATTCCTAGGATAAATCCAACTTGGTTGTGATTTTACATGCATACATGCGCACATGCATGCACTCACACACCATGAATTTGAATTGCTAATGTTTCATTTAGAATTTTAAAATCTATATTTGTGAGAGAGTTTGGCTTGGAACTTGCCTTTCTTACTTTCTCTGGTTTTGGTATCAACACACTGTAGTCTTAAACCAAGTTATTAAGTGTTAGTTTTATTTTTGTGTGAGAGTGTGTAAATTAGAATTATTTTGTTGGAGGTAGGGGGGTGGATTAATTTCTTATTCAACATCTTTATTATCTTTTTTGTTTATTCATTAAGGTAAATATATACATAACAAAATGTCTATATCTTCAGTGTTAAGTTCCTTGAGTTTTAATAACATTATATACCCAACTTTATATTCCTTTGTGTCCTTTCCTAGTAACTCCTTATAACTCTCCCACTTCCACCCCTGGATACAACAAATTTCTTATTTCTGTCTCCTTAGATTAATTTCACCTGTTCTTGGACTTCATATAAGTGGAATAATATAGAATATATTCTTTTGCATTTGCCTTCTTTCTTTCAATGTAATGTTATTGAAATGCATCCATGTTATTGCATATATGAGTAGTTTATTCCTTTTTCTCATATAATCTTATTCCACTATATGAGTATATCACAATTTATCCATTATCTGCTAATGGACATTTGGATTCTGTCCAGTTTATGGACAGAATAAGACCATTATGTATATTTTTGAAAAAGACCATTATGTATATTTTTGAATAAGACCATTATTTTTGAATAAGACCATTATGTATATTTTTGTGAAGGTCTTTGTGTGGACATATTGTTTTGGGTAAATACCTAGGAAAGGATTGTTGGGTCATTGATAAATGTGTGTTTAACTTTATAGGACACTCCAAATCAGGTTTTCAAAGGTGTTGTATCATATTTTACTCCCACACAATGTATGCATACTCCAGCTGCTTTACATCTTCCAACATTTGGTAATGCCAGGTTTTGTTTTGTTTTGTTTGGCTTTCAAATGTGTTAAATGAAATCTCATTGTGTTTTTTTTTTTTTTTTTTTGGGCGGGGTGGTATGCGGGCCTCTCACTGTTGGCGGAGCACAGGCTCCGGACGCGCAGGCTCAGCGGCCATGGCTCACGGGCCCAGCCGCTCCACGGCATGTGGGATCCTCCCGGACCGGGGCACGAACCCGCGTCCCCTGCATTGGCAGGCGGACTCTCAACCACTGCGCCACCAGGGAAGCCCTCATTGTGGTTTTAATTTGCATTTACCTGATGCCAAATTTTGTTAGCATACTATTATGAATTTTTGGCCAATCAAAAATCTTTTGCAAACTGTCTGTTCAAGACTTCTATCCATTTCTAGTTGTGTTGCTTGTCTTTCTTTTTTTATTACTATTAGAAGCATTTTTGATGTATTATCCTTAAAAGTCCTTTGAAAGATGTATGTATAACGAACATTTTCTAATGACCTATAGCTTGTCCATTCATTTCTTAATGGTATCTTTTGATGAACAGAAATTTGTAATTTTGATGAAGTTCATTTAAATTTTTTCATTGTTGAATTTTTTTAATCTGTAAAAGAAAATTGCCTGCCTAAAAGTTCATGAAGTTATTCTCCTGTATTTCCTTTCAGAAGTTTCATGGATATATATTTTTAGTTTAGAAGTGTATTTTGAAAATACAATAATTCCATTTTACTGTAGTGTCCATTATTCTTATTGAGAAGTTACTGATTAGACTTTTTGTTCCTTCTTTGATGCTAATATGTATTTTTTTCTGATTGCCTCAAATTTATGTATTTCATTTTAAGCTAATGCATATGAATTGTATGTAATGAAAGCAGATGTGATTTTCTTTATTATTTATCTTACTTGGGTTGATGTAGTATAGTTTCAATCTGTGGCTTGTTATCTTTTTTCTTCTTTGGAAAATTCTTGGCCATTTATCTCTTCAAATGCTGTTTCTTCCCAATTCTATCTTTTCTCCTCCTTTGTAAAACCAATTACACATATATTATTCTTTTAAAAAACTCCCTTCCGTATGTTGTTTTTTGCATGTAATTTCCATGCTCACATCTGATTATAACTGTAGGATGGATATATTCTTCTATTTTATCTTCCAGTTTGCTAAGTCTCTCTTCCACCTTATATAATCTCATCTATTAATTTCTTAGATTCAGTTATTTCATTTTTTCAATTTTTAATTTTGCAAAGTGAGTTCATTTTTTATGTTTCCTGTTTTGTGATGATATCTTCTATTTAGCAAAATTGTTCAAATCTGGGCTTTAGTCCTTGTGAAATCTGACTCCTGTGATGTGGTTCAAGAGTCCTATCTGAAAACCTGTTGGATTTATTAGTATCCTCTTCTTTAGATGTTCCTAATTCTACTGAAAGAACTGCTTAGCTACTCAGCTTCTCACTTTTACCTTTCAGAATAAAAATTTGCCTTAAGGAGAGGGGAAAAATTCTTAACTTATTCTTACTTTCTCTTCTTTGGTATTTGGCCTTGGAATTCTAGTTCTCCAATGACTCAATAAGATATTTCAATTATAAGATAGGTGTGAAACACCCAGGTACTTTCGTCCAAAATTTATATTTTAAATTTCTGATTTTTTCAATTGTCAATATAATATAAAAGAACTGAAATGGTTGAATAAGTTAGAGAGTGTGAGGAAAGAAAATATATTTCAATTAATTAGAAAAATTAATAAAAATAAAAGGCTATATGTTTTGCAATCGTTTGAATTTTTAAGTTAATTTGCTTTCTGATAAATTTGCCAGTCTATACAACTTATAACCTATATAATTATATTTCAGTTGCTTTACTCTAGATATTCACATTTTGATCAATTTAGTACTAGAAAATGTATTTCATAACCCATTCAAACCAAATATATACTAAATAAATACCCATCTTAAAATGGATATTTATACAAGAAATCTATATTGGAGTTTTTAAAAAATAAATATATGAAGCAAATAAATACAGAATAAATATATAGATCCTTTAAAATATTTATTCCATATCACAAACATAAAAGTCATTATTATTTGCTTATTATTTATATATTATTATGGTAGTGTTAGAACATGGTCCCACATTTTTTGCTATTTCCCCCACGGAGAGGTGGATTCTAACTTTTCCTTGTGTGTCTGTCTATGCTTGTGACTACTTCATCCACAAGAATATAACAGAAGTTAACTCTATGTGACTTTCCAAATTAGGTAATAAAAGACTAAATGGTTTTCACCTTTTGCTGGAACACCCACTCTTAGAAACATGTCATCATATAAGAAGTCTAACTACACTAAAAATTCCATGAAATGAGTAAGGCAAACCAAATGAAGAAGGCTGTGTAGCTGTTTTGTTCCATAATTTCAGCTCAGCCTATTCATTGAGTCCTTTCAGCCCAGGTGCCAGACATACGAGTGAAGAAGCCTCCAGATCATTCCAATCTCATCATTTGAGTTACTCCCAGTTGTTCTGGCCTTTTCAGCTGAGATTTGAAATATTGTGATTCAGAGGCAAGCTATCCTCACCCTGCTCTGTTTTAAATCTTGACCCATAATACCATAAGCAAAATACAATGATTGTGTTTTGCTATTAAGATTTGGTGACTTGTTATTTTAAAAAGTAGAAAACCAGAACATAATTTGGGAGTGGAACCAAAAATCTGGGGAGTTTCATAAAAAAATCTATGACATTCTGGTTTGGGGACCAAATATATGAAAGCCTGCCAGTCCTTGAAGAGCTTCTCTATGAACGATTGAAAGAAACTGAGGAAAATGTTACTGGAAGCTCTAGAAGAATGATTTTTTCTCTTTGACAGTCTTTCTAGCCTGCAAAAGGATCTCAAAGTAAGAAAGACCTCAAGAAAAAGAGCAAATCTAGAATGCTGCCAAAAAAACATGGCCTCAGGGTGTAAATGAAGGCAAAGTTTGAGAGAAAAATTCTTTGTTGACGTCTCAGAGGGATTTAAAGTGCTTTCTCATAGATGTTTCAGAAAGACATAAGGCTTTCCAAGGATCTTATGCTTAGGCCTTGCAGATACTGTTAGATAGTAACAGTTGTAAGACTCTTTAGGGCTTTTCATACAGCAGTCTCAAAGTGGTGGAACCTAAAGTAGTGAAAGGCTTAAGTGGAAGATATTTGTAGTGATGACTTGTCTAAGGAATTGAATTACAAATTATGCATTATAGAGATAATGTTTTTAAAGGAATTATACCAGTCTGCACTGAAGGGGATAAATACGATACAGAAGAAAAAGTGTTCTTTATATGCTTACACTACTGTGAGCAATAAACTCAAATGTGAACATGAACAAAGTAGAGCCACATGCTGCAGAAAATTATTTTCAGGAAAGAAGACTAAGCCCTAATTAAGTAACTGGCTTGTGGGTGTGCCTGGTTTATAAAACTGCTATGGACAAATAACTGTTGTGTACCTTCTCTTTTCCTCTATTTTTTGAGATATAATTTATGTATAACATTATATTAGTTTCAAATGTAAAAAATAATGATTTGATATGTATATATTACAAAATGATCAACACAATAAGTCTAGTTAACATTTATCATCAAACATAGTTACATTTTTTTTTTCTTGTGATGATAACTTTTAAGATCTACTTTAAGATTTAGTTTTGAAAATAATGTCTGTTGAGGTGATTTTATTATGGTTAATTTTATGTGTCAGCTTAGGGATGCCCACATAGCTAGTAAAACATTATTTTTGAGTGTGTCTGTGAGGGTGTCTCTGGAAGACATTACCATCCAAATTAGCAGACTGAGTAAAGAAAGTGCCTTCACCAAAGCCCTTGGGGATGATCTAATCTGTTGAGGGTCTGCATAGAACAAAAGGATTTTAGCTGAGATATCCATCTACCCCTAGCTTTGGACATCCATACTCCTGGTTCTTGGGCTTTTGGACTCAGACCAGGACTCTCCACCATTGGCGCCACAATTCTCTGACATTCAGACTTGTACTGGATTACAGGCATACCTCAGAAATATTGCAGGTTTGATTCCAGACCACTGCAATAAAGCGAATGTGGCAACAAAGCAAGTCACAGAGATTTTCTGGTTTCCCAGTACATATAAAAGTTACTTTCCACCATACTGTATTCTATTAAGTGTGCAAAAGCATTATGTCTAAAAAATCATGAATATACCTTAATTTAAAAATAATGCTGTTGGAAAAATGGCACCAATAGACTTGCTTGATGAAGGGTTGCCACAACCTTTAATTTATAAAAAACGTAATACTTGCAAAGCACAGTAAAGCGAAGTGCAATAAAAAGAGGTATGCCTGTCCACCACTGGCTTTTCTGGTTCTCTAGTTTACAGGTGGCAGACTGTGGGACTCCTCAGCTTCCATAACTGTATGAGCCAATTACAAAGTCGATATACATAGATCTCCTGTTGGTTCTGTTTCTCTGGAGAACCCTGGCTAGTACACCTATGCTGTCTCACCAAAGAATATTGGATGTGGTAGTAATGATAGGAGGCAGGGGCTGATCAAGATGAACTGTAACTAAAGAATTACAACTTAGGAACTTCATCTGTATTTGGATCTGATTTAAATGATGGCATTCATGACCATGGTCTTGATCTTATATGGCCATTGGATAAAATTTTTGGAAGATCTTGGAAGGAAATTAGTGCATTTGCTTATGGGAGGTATATAAATAATTTATGGTAAGAGGCACACTGGCATAAGTTTAAAAGATGAGAGCACATTCTTTGACATTTCTTCCATAAAGAAATTGAATCTTGAATGGGCTATGACTGCTTTAGCCAATAGAGTATGACAGAAGTAATACTATTGACTTTTGAGGCTGTTATAAAAGATCAGGCACCTTGTTTCCTAGATAACTCACTCTTGGAGTCCTGAGTCACCTGGATTATTTGCATATAGAGAGAATACTACCTGCATTAACTTCTAATTAACCTCCAGGCCTAATGTCAAGATTTTATGATTTTCATATTAAATCAATATACAATTATACATTATCATCTAGCTATCTATTTGCCTTAAAATTCTAGTAATTATCATATTCCCTATCAGTTGATACAGGTTTATGGCTGGCTAATTCTTACCAATGTAAAAACAAAACAAAAATAGGATGTCATGTACATTAACTTGAGAATATATTTTTAAATGGCTATTATTCTTGTTTCTGGAAGTAGGTAAGAGGCTAAAGTGTTGGTAGATAAGAAAGGAAAATCGTTAGATAAAGGCAAAAAAGAGCCTAGACCAAATATGAATTTCAAGGATATAAGCTCCTGTGGTTTCCATTTAGAGGTAGAGGATACAAGAGAATATATGATGAATATGCCAAGATTACTACTAAATGGCTGATTGTCTTACTAATTTATCCTTATTTTGTCCAAAGTTTAATTTGCCCAGATTTAGGTATAGATAAGTCATAAAGTAAGAGTCTATTGTTTATCTACTCAATTATCCTTTTGAGTTTTTGTTTGGACTTCATTTATTTTAGGAACCACTTTATATGTTTTGGTTCATGGCTCCTGATACATTGAATTTTAAGTAATTCTTTGTGCTGAAAGTAATAGGGACTTTAATTTTCCATAGATTTCAATGTACTGTGTTAAAAATTTATTAAATGAATTTTAAAAACAAGTGCTTTGACTTTACAGGACCATGCTATTTGTGGACTAACATTGAGTTACTATAGGAAGTTTTAACTTCCTTAAGGTTACTCAATTTTATTGAAACAAGATCTTCTAAATTGTTTGCTCAGTCTTACTCACCATATACCAGATGTAGAACCTAGCAGTTTCCCATAGGTACATGAGGTCATTTATGAAAGGAAACTATTGTTTACAAATTCATCATTGGAATCTTTTGGTACCATATATTTCAACACAGCTTTCTAAACTTAGTATAAAGGAAAATGATGTCATGAATTTACTCTTACTGGAAATTCCTAAAATGAAGTTATTTTCATTTTCATGGAGCATGGAAGATTGACTTTCAACATCTGTGTTCTTTGGAGATTATTGTAATGCAGATAATCATTAAAGTACCATTTACCTACACTCTGACTACATTTTAAAGTATAAAGTATCAACTAGATCTTCTTGAATTTCTGATTTAGAAGAGCACAAATACAGTTTTCAGAATAAGTGAGAGTTATATAAATAGATTCAGAAACCCTATAATCTATCCCAATTTATTCTTAAGTGCACATGAAATACAGTAAAGCAAACATTCTAAGAAAAATTTAATTCACAGGAGACGATAAGTCCCAAGACTATTAAAATAATTATAGCTAAAATAATTTGTTAATAAACACACAATATAAAAAGAGGTAAATTGTGACATCAAACGTAAAAGGAGGGCTTCCCTGGTGGCACAGTGGTTGAAAGTCTGCCTGCCAATGCAGTGGACACGGGTTCGTGCCCCGGTCCGGGAGGATCCCACATGCCGCGGAGTGGCTGGGCCCGTGAGCCACGGCTGCTGAGCCTGCGCGTCCGGAGCCTGTGCTCCACAACGGGAGAGGCCACAACAGTGAGAGGCCCGCGTACCGCAAAAAAAAAACATAAAAGGGGATGGGTGTAAAGGGGTAGAGCTTTTGTGTGACCGAAGTTAAGTTTTTATTCATGTAAAATAGACCGTTGTATCTATAAAATGCTTTTTGTAAGCCTCATGATAATCACCAAACTAAAATCTATAGGAGATTCACAAAAGATAAAGAGAAGGGAATCAAATCATATCATTACAGAAAATTATCAATTCACAAAGGAAGGCACACAAGAGGAAGAAAGAAAAAAGTATAAAACAATCGGAAAACAATAAGATAGAATTAGTAAATCTTTAAATATAAATAATTACTCTAAATGTAAATGGATTGATTTCTCCAATCAAAGGTATAGAGTGCCTGGATGAATAAAAAAAAAAAAAAAGACCCAACTATATTCTACCTACAGAAGACTTACTTCAGCCTAAAGACACACATAGCCTCAAAGTGAGGCAATAGAAAAAGATATTCCATGCAATAGAAACAAAAACAGTGCAGGGGGAGCTATACTTACATTAGACAAAATAGACTCTAAACCAAAAATAGTAACAAGAGACAACGGCTATTATATAATGATCAATTTATCAAGAAGATATAATAATCATAAGTATATATGCACCCAACATCAGAGCACCTAAATTTATTAAGAAAATACTAACAGATGTGAAGGGAGATATTGACAATACAATAATAATAGGGGACTTCAGTACTCCACTTTCAACAATGGGTGGATCAACCAGACAGATGATCAATCAACAAAGAGACTTTGGACTTGAATGATACTTTAGACCAAATGGACCTAACAGATATAAATAGAACAGTCCATCCAGCAGCAACAGAATACACATTCTTCTCAAGTCCACATGGAACATTCTCTAGGATAGATCATATGAGAAGTCATAAAACAAGTCTTAGCACATTTAAGAAGATTGAAATCACACCAAGTATCTTATCCAACCACAGTGGTATGAAACTAGAAATCAATAACAGAAGGAAAGCTGAAAAATTCACAAATATGTAGACATTAAACAACACACTCCTGATCAACAAATGGGTCAAAGAAGAACTCAAACGGAAATTTAAAAAATCTTTAAATAAATGAAAATGGAAATGCTAAAAGCTGTGGAATGCTGAAAAAGCAGTTCCCCTAGAAGTTTATAGCAACAAATATATACATTAATACAAAGTAAAGATCTCAAATAAATAAGCTAACTTTGCACCTAAAGGAACTAGAAAAATCTTTTGATCTTTTATATAGAATATCCTAAACATGCCACAAAAAAACCCTGTTAGAACTAATCAGTAAATTCAGTAGTTATAGGATGAATAATTGACATACAGAAACCAGCTTCATTTCTATACACTAATGATGAACTATTTGAAAAAAAATGAAAAAAATCTCATTCACAGTAGTTTAAAAAAATACTTAGGATGATTTAACCAAGTAGGTGAATTATCTGTACACCTAAAACTACAATACTTTGATGAAAGAAACTGAAGAAGACACAAATGGTAACACATCCTGTGTTCATGTATTAGAAGAACTGATATTGTTAAAAGGTCCATGCTATCCAAAGTCATCTACAGGTTCAATGCAATTCCTATCAAATTCTAATGGCATATTTCACAGAAATATAAAGAATAAAACTGGAGGCATCACACTTCCTTATTTTAAACAATATTACAAAGTTACAGTAATCAAAACAACAGGATACTGGAATTAAAAACAGAGACATAAACCAGTGGAACAGAATTGAGAGCCCAGAAATAAATCCATGCATATATGATCAACTAATATTTGACAAGGGAACCAAGAATATTCAATGGTGAAAAGATAGTCTCTTCAATAAATTAAAATTGATAACCACGTTAAAGACAATGAAATTAGACCTCTATCTTACACTACTCACAAAAATTAACTCCAAATGAATTAAAGACTGAAAACTAAAAACTTAAACCATAAACTCCTTGAAGAAAACTTAGGGAAAAGCTCCTTAACATTAGTCTTGGCAATAATTTTTTGGATATGATGCATAAGCAACAAGCAAAAATCAATTAGGTGGAACTACATCAAATTATAAAGCTCTGACAGCAAAAGAAATAATAAATAAAATGAAAAGGCATCCTACTGAATGGGAAAAATATTTCAAATCCTGTATTTGATAAGGGGTTATATCAAAATATCCAAAGAATTCATACAACTCAATCTCAAAAACTAAAATAAAATAATGTGATTTAAAAATGGGAAGAAGAACTGAATAGATGTTTTTCTAAAGAAGACAACCAAATAGTTAACAAGTAGATGAAAACACGGTCAATACCAATAATCATCAGGAAAATGCAAATTAAAGCCACAATGAGATATCACCTCACACCCATTAGAATGCCTATCACCAAAAAGAAAAGGCCTAAGTGTTGGCAAGAATGTGGAGAAAAGGGAACACTGTGGACTGTTACTGGGAATGTAAATCGGTGCAGCTTCTATAGAAAGCCCCATGGAGGTTTCTCAAAAAGCAAAAATAAAACTACCATATAGTTCAGCTATCCCGCTTCTGGATATATATTCAAAGAAAGGAAATCAAGATCACGAAAAGATATATGCACTCCCATGTTCATTGCACATTATTCACAATAGCCAACATATGGAAAGAATCTAAGTGTCCATTAATGAATGAATGGATAAAGAAGATACATATATATATACTGGAATATTCAGGCACACAAAAAAAAGGAAATTGTATCATTTGGGACAACACGTATGAACCTGGAGGGTATTATGCTAAATGAAATAAGTCAGACAGAGAAAGAAGAGATATGACCTCACTTATAACTTGTACAAGTTGAAAGTGTAGAAACAGAAAGTAGAATGGTGGTTACCAGGGGCTGAAGATTGGGGGAAATGGGAGGTCTTGGTCAAAGAGTACAAACTTCCAGTTATAAAATGAATAAGTTCTGGGGATTTAATGTACACCATGTGGATTATAGATAACTAAACTGTATTATATACTTGAAAGTTGCTAAGACAGTAAATCTTAAGTTTCTCACCACACGAAAGAAATAGTATTAGGTGAGCTGATGGAGGTCTTAGCTTACTCCAGTGGTAATCATCTTGTAATATATCAGTGTATCAAATCAACACATTGTATACCTTACACAATGTTATGTCAATAAAACTGGAAAAAAGATAAGCCAGGATATTATAAAAATTTATATGCTAATGTATATGAAATTTTAGACAAAGAATATTCTGAACAATATTTTAAAATAGACAAAGGTATTAAATCATCTTAACATAAAACAAACACAAACTATGCTTGAACCCAAGATAGATATTCCAGCAGTATCAAAAGATTAAAAAGAAGGAATAAGGGGCTCCCTGGTGGTACAGTGGTTAAGAATCTGCCTGCCAATGCACGGGACGTGGGTTCGAGCCCTGGTCTGGGATGATCCCAACATGCTGTGGAGCAACTAAGCCCGTGCGCCACAACTACTCATCCTGCGCTCTAGAGCCTGTGAGCCACAACTACTGAAGCCCGTGCACCTAGAGCCCATGCTCCACAAGAGAAGCCACCGCAGTGAGAAGCCCGTGCACCGTAATGAAGAGTAGCTCCCGCTCACTGCAACTAGAGAAGGCCCGCGTGCAGCAACAAAGACTCAAAGCAGCCAAAAATAAATAAATAAATGTATTAAAAAAAAAAAAAAAGAAGGAATAATAATACACAATGTTCCTAACCAAGAGTGTTTTTATAACATTAAAATAGTAAATTTCCCAGAAAAATACAGAGGTAGGATGTCTTAATTAAATGTAGTATAAAATCATCTATTTAGTTCGAGTGAAACAAAGAGATATTCTCTTTTATTCTCCCATTAAAACTCCCATTATATATATTATGTCAGATTGAGGTAATAGTAAAGTGGTCATATTTTCTATTTATCACTTAATTTGCAAATAAAACAGAATACTGCTATTAAGGAAAAATATAAATGGACGGGTGTTGCTTTTCCTTTTCCAGATAACACAAAAATATTTTTGAACATACATTTTACTCTGCTGCTAAAAATTGCCTTTTATTCATACTTTTCCCAACCAACAGCCAATTCCAATGGGTCATTTAAACAATCTATGACTACTCCACACTCTCTGGGCCTTGCCTAGCCTTGTGATCTGGAAAAATGAATTTTTTCCCCAGTGATATCAAACTGGTAGGGCCACTGGAGAGGTTTTGGAACAGGGCCAAGATCTCAATGTTCTTTTCCTTAACTGAATTCTAGAAGAACCCCAGATTTTCCCCAACGTGTAGCCATTCTTGAGACCAATATCTTACAATTATGCCAACTGATCATGTGGCAAAAACTTAAGTAATTAACATAGGATGAAGAGTATTTTTTTTAGGAACGTGACCTTTATTTGAATAACTGAAATTTCATTGAAGAGTCAGTGACAGAAGAGAATAATCAAAAGATATCTAACAAATAGAGATTAATGCTATCTGGAAGAAAAATCTATATAACATAGATATGAATACTTTCCACAAAGAATGATACCTTAAATGAAAACACTTGAAAGTGGAAAGATGTGGGGGAAGAAACAATGGTTTTTGTATCGATCTAATGATTAATATAAAAGTCAATATTCATTTTAGTATTTTAATCTCCTTTTAAAAGTCTTTATTTTTAAAAATAACATTTGCATATCACAGTGCTCGTCTATGGAAGTATATTCTGGATGATAGAGATTGCACTCTTTCAATGGATATATAATAATTATAATTTTGCTACTTAAAACAATATTTGGACTTTTTTTTACTCATTTAAATACCTAAGACAGGGAATACAATTTTAAAACATCTTCTTGTCTTTCAGCAAGCTCCTCACATATCATAGGTTAAACTATAAGAGCAAATGTTAAGAATAATTTGGTTAAAGAAAATATTATATTTTATGACAAAATAAAATGAGGTTCTTAAAACAGAAAACTATAATCTTGCCAAGATAATTTTATACTCTGTCACGTACACAGTAGTCTGTTCTTGCAAAAATAAGAAAAACTTTTGTTATTCTTATATGATATTTAAAATTCCTTTTCAACCTGCCAATTGCAAATAAATTTGATAAAAAGTTTCTGCGTAACACACATTTTGATAAGACATTCTGAAATATCTATATGCAGTAGCTACTGATGGCACACCCAGAAGCTATGCTGTCATTCTGAATAGATCCATCTGACTTATCACTTAGAAGTAACGTAGTTCCCTTTGGATCAAACACATACAGATGTTTAAGACTTATGGTACAAATTAGAGGGGGAAAATGGTCTTAAAAGAGCCTTCCTATTTAAAATGCAAAATTGTCTTTTAAAAATTCTCCTTATGGAAAACGAAAGCTTTCACTGAAGTTTTGTCTATACTGGTAATCATTCTCTATGAGATTTGCTAACGTTCACTGTCTATCCCCACTAGAAAGAAAAAAAAAAATGGATGTTTTCCATCTGCAGCAAAATAGAGTCAAAACAAACGTATTTAAATTGGAAACATTTGTGGCTAAAAGAGCTGTTCTCCATAAAAACATCTGGTTGTACTTTTAAGTCATTGCCAAATAAACACATGCTGGAAAATCTATTTTATGCCACACATGGTCACCCATGTAGATGTAGCTTAAAACTGTTTTCGTTTGAGGTCAACACCCTATATTAGGAAGGGAAGTACAGATTTGTGAGTGTGCAGTGATTTTTTTAACAGTACTACTGTAATGGCCATGGAAGTTTGAACGTGTCTAGTTTCTTCCAGACAAGGAAGAGAATATGACAGACAGTGTTTTTGATAGTTCTCAGGTAGACAATGCAAAGACTGAAATAACGATGGTTGTGGAACAGATCAAATAGCTACTTATTTGTGCACAAAGACTGTTTGTGGTTTCTGGTTTCAGTTAATTTGGTTTTTTTTTTTTTCTTTTTTACGTTGACTCAGAGAGGTAATCAACTGAAAAGATGTAAAGAGAACTTCAGACTATTTGGTTGACTAGGTTTATTTGTTAGTATAGGTAACCCCCAGATAACAATGGCTTAACACAGTAGAAGTTTCTTTTTCACTCAAGCCTAATGCAGATGTTTCTGGTTGGTGGGCAGCTTTCCATATTGTCTTTCAGGGATCCAGGTTCTTTTAGTCATGTGGCTCTCCCAATCCGTAAGGCTCAAAGACTACTGAAGGTTTTTCTTATCTAATCATAGGACAGAGTTTAAAGGATTATGCCAGATATTTTTACATGCCAGGCCTGGTATTGTGTACTACACTTCTTTCCACATCTTATTGGCCATACCTAGTGAAAGGAAGGCTCAAAAATTTCCTGTGTAGCAGGAAATATAGATCATGGGTTTTGGTAAATGCAAAGTTATCTCTGCTGCTCTCAGGAGTAGAGTTAGGAAGTTCTTCAAATATTAAAACACAATATTTTATATTTCATTATATATCACGCAAGTGTCAGAACAGGGTCATATAAACTATTTCAAAATAAGCATAACTGGACTTTGTCTCTCGTTTTCACAAAGGATATCAACTACCTATAAATTAACCCTCAAGTGTGCTTCCGAATATGTGTCACAGGCACTCATGAATATACCCACTACTGCCACACCATCTTTTATCTGCTTAGCAGCTTCTGGGTTCCACTATTTTCACTCACCATGTACCACTTATTGCTACATCTGCCACCATCTCCTGGTGGATCATCTGCTAGATTCTGCTGTATCTAAACTACTCTGCACATTTAAAGACGAGACAGGACAGACCTTTGCAATGTCCAATTTATACAGTGTTCTGTTGCAAAATGAAGAAAAGGTTGTTAGAGGTGTACCCATATGTAGGGGAGACAAAATTTTACTCTACCTTCTTAGAGTCTCCACCTGGGCCTGGGAATTAAATGGACATAAAACAGATCAACAGGAGAAAAGCATATACATTTTTACACGTATATGGAAGCTTCCAAAGGAAAATACTCAAAAAGCCAATAGACCCAAGTGCTTATATATTATATACTAGGTTGAAAAAAGAAAAGCGATTGTGGAAAAATAACTAAAATATATGGGAAGACTAAAGGAAGATAAAAGTAATTTTAACATTGTCTATTTGTACAGCTTTCTCTTGGCTTCCCATCTCTGGTCATAAGTTTTCTTTCCTCCTGGTATGGGGAGGAAATCTTTCACATGAGAGTTTTATCTATTATATGTGCTTCATCTTTATATATTTCTCCCTTCTTTCTCCCCTCTCTAAAATGTCTATCCCTTTTTACTGAGAACAGTGGTGTTCAATTTAGAACAATCCCCAGTTTTTAAAAACTCTAATAAAACTCACCGAATCCCAGAGTCAGATTCATGCACTAGTGGTGAAAGAGAGAATCTGTATATAAGAATATAGAGACAGGGACTATATGTGCCAGACTAGAGGGGGCAGCTACCATCTAACTTGAGCCAACAGTTGTCATAAAGGAATGCATACAGTGTGTTGCCAAATCTTATGATTTTCCAAGGAAGTTAGGAATTTGGATTTTTTAATGTGCAATCTCCAGATTTTTAATTACTGGCATTTTACTCACTTTAAAAAAAATGGGTTTCTAATGTGCAATGCCTGAATGAGGTCCATTTGTACCCTCAGTTATTTTTATGGATGGGAAATAAAGAGACTGCATTCTCCATAGTTGGTTGTATTCCAGACTTAATAACCATTCCATATTTAGAGGTTCACTCATTCATTCATTCAGTTTGTACATTCATTCAGTATTCCATTATTCAACAAATTTTGTACTATGTGCAATGCACACAATACTAAGATGAAAATAAATTATCTCTGCCTTCGAGGTGCTCATAACAAGTATGTCTTGTTAGAGACATACTAACAAGCAACTAAAATGCCTCTTTATAAGTGCATTAATGATAGAAGGAGTGATTAACTCTATCTGAGGATGATATTTAATGATAACTGGGAGTTTGCCAGGGAGAAAAGGCATGGAAAAAACAGTATAGAAAGACTAGGTGGTTTAAAACAGCAGAGTACAGTTGGGAAAACCTGCAGAAGTTCTACATGGCTTGAGCAGAAGATGCTATTGGGAGTGGTGGAAACCAAAAAATATAGATTTGTGAGAATAAACAATACCTGATACAGCACTTATAAGATTGCTAAATACGAACATTGATCGTTATCATCACAACTATATTCATTAGCATATTATTTGATTACAAAACTGAGTCACAGAAAAGAACTATTTGTGATATGAGAATTTGATAATTCATATAGCAAATATAAATTTTATTTTACTAAAAGATGAGCACTTATTATATATTTTTTCTGTCTTAGAGATTTTTTCCTCTCTCAAGAAGGTAAAGGGATTGACTAGTAGAGCTGCTATTTTAGATTTAAATCTGAAAAAACAAGGATTAAGTAACATTAATGCTATCTCGGGAAAAGTGACCATGTCATTTAAACGTGTGTGTGATGGCCAAGGCAGAAAACACTGAGTGTGAGCAAAGATATTTCCCATACATTAGACATATGGGCTTCCTCAACTTCAAGGAAAAGACTTTACAGCTTAAAATTCTTGTGGCTAAAGAAGAGAGGGAGTATTTCCAAACTATAATTTCAAGATTAGTTCCTTTCAAGCAGGAAAAAGGTAAATTAGCTAAAAGACATGTGGCTTATTAAAACACTCTATAATGTTGATGAAAAACTAAAATTATGGCACAATAATTCCCTGCTAATATCACTATTAATTAATATGTGTTCCATGTGCCAGACACCATAATCAATACAACCTGGGTATTAGTATACTTATTTTATGAAAAAGACCCAGGAGACTTAAACAAACTCAGCATTTCCCAAAATAATGTAACAGATATTATGGGATATATTGTAGGCTTTGTGGCTATGCGGTTAGGGTTCCAACCAAAGTATCTTTGATATAATTATTAACACTCATTTTGTTCTCAAATATAAAAGAATACAAATAAAAGTTAGTAGAGAATAAAATATCACTTCTTACCATTATTATGTAAGTATAACATACACCTTGGAACCAATCAACCTTCCTTTGCGGGTATTTGAATAGAGTTCAGAACACTGCATTTCATAAATTTACAGACATGCCTTTGGAAAAAATAACTACATTTTGGAGAACACTTGAGATTATATCACCTAAAACACAATGACAGGACTAGTGATGTTTAAAGTAGATAATAGGACCATTGAATAATTGAGGAAAATACCAATATTCCTTTTCAAATTCATGAAACAATAAGAATTGCAATGAAGCTTGTTTAGCTCCAGAGAACAAATTTGGGGTGATGAGTGGACGATAAAGAGAAAGGTTATGGATATGAATACCTCTACGAGCCAAGAAATGTCATAGATGTCATACATATGCCATATATATAATAATAATTTTTAAAGTCTGTGAGGAAAACGTTGTCTTCATTTTAAAGAGAAGAAAAGTGAGGGGTTTGGACAAATTATAAATAAGAGAGTTATTAAGTGGTAAGCAGACTTCCAGCTCTCTTCCCCATCAAACCATGTGTACAAATAGAGTTCTCCAAGAATGGAGTGAAATGTCAACATATCCATTCGTGATCTTGGTTCCCTTATGTGCAAAAGGGAATACTGGAAGTGAATATTATGTTCTCTCTAGTTCCAGAAAAGATTGCCTCATGTTATTCTATTAGATTCATCACTATTTAGATTGCTTTCATATGTTCAGTTCATATATTTAAGTGTATGAATAAATTCTTTCGTTATCACAACTTCAGGAAGTAGAGGGATTAGTGTAATTAACTTTGACTCTTTAAGACTATTTAAATCTCAGCAAAATATTTTCCAGCTTTCATTTTGTGACAGATTGACTAGGCATGACCCATATACTGGTTGATAATTTTAAGACTTCAAGGCCTGACTACTTCTCCAAACTACATAAACAATGAAACTTGCAAAGGAATATTTTATGGAAGCAAAAGAGAAAAAGAAATTTATTTGTCCTTGATTTTTTTCTCTTCGTTCTCCATTTGTCATCATAAACATTCTATTCAGGAAAAACAAAGCCAAAAACAGAGTGCCTTTTGCCGTGGTTAAGAATCGCCTGCCAATGAAGGGGTAAAGGGGTTTGAGCCCTGGTCCGGGAAGATCCCACATGCCAGGGAGTAACTAAGCCCGTGCACCACAGCTACTGAGCCTGCGCTCTAGAACCCACGAGCCATAACTACTGAACCCACGAGCCACAACTACTGAAGCCCGTGCACCGCAAGGAAGAGTAGCATCCCCCTCGCCACAACTAGAGAAAGCCCGAGAGCAGCAACGAAGATCCAATGCAGCCAAAAATAAAATAAATAAATTTAAACAAGCAAAAAAGACAGAGTGCCTTTTAACTGTGTACCTTTTCTATCAGGGGTAAATTAGCAATTTATTTAAAAAAATTTAGGCTCTTTGAAGTTTTTTGGGAGATTTCAGAAAAGAAGGTAATTAAAAACCCACCAACCAACCAAATAATGGACAAATACCTGAATGATTTTTAGTCTTACTGAAATAAATTGTATAATACTAAATAAACAGATCAACCAGAAAAATACTACTACTGTGTAAAATCTTTATCTGTTAGTTTGAAATCCTATATGAGGGAATTCATGTATCAATGGGATTTTTCCAGTTATAAGATTAAATAATATATGAGAAACCAATTATAAACTCTCATTTCCTCCAAGGGTTACTTAAGCCTTTGGTTCAAAAGACCTTGAGTTACTCACAAAAGATCTGTATTTTTCAGACACGCAACCAGTGACTCAACAGGATGAGTAACAAACAGACCAGCCCTCTTCTTTTCTCCCCCCACTACCTTCTGTTCTTCCCTGCTTAGCCAAAACACACAAATCAATTGATTGTTTTCAGCATGCCCTTCTGTTGCTTATTTTAGTTCTTGACTTTCAAAGATGCTTTAAAAAAAAAACTATAGTTTTTTCACACATTAAACTATATTTTAGAAGGAGTTGACTAACATAATCATTGAGAGGAAAAAAACATTATATAAGCATATAAATGTATATCTATCTATCTATCTGTCTATCCAGGTCCCAGGAGGAACTATGAAATCTGTACTGGAGGCATTCTAAAGTTCATTTCAATATCATAAATCAAATCCTTGAACTTTTCTCTGAATCAGTTTTATAAGATGTTGAATTCAGAAAGAACTCAATGAGAAACTCTTGTCCATAGTTTGCCCCTTATAGTAATTATTTCAAATAATCCTTAAGCCTAGTGTTCTTCCAGTTATTGAGATGGCTCCTTGAAGAAAAGAAAAAAATAATCCCTGACCTCATATAGTTTACATTGCAGTGAGTGGAATCTGACAATAGATATTATAAACAACTGCATAGTATTTTAAAGGATGATTACTATAGATGAAAATAAGACAGGGAAAGAAGGAAGAGTTTCTATTTAAATCAGAAGTTTACCAACTTCAAAAAGAAAGTGATAATTGAGCAAAAACTTGAAGGAGATGACGGATCAAGACATGTGAACATCCAGGGGAAGAATGTTCCAGGCAGAGAGAATGGTCATTTCAAAGGGACCGAGGCAGCACTATGTTTGGCAGGATGTGCATGCCAGACAGTTTTGGACTTTAATATAAGATTCTGTAAGAATATACATCCTTAAGATTCAAAGGAATTAAATTCTCACAGTAGAATTTAAGCCATAATATCATGGTAGACACAGAGTCTTTTGTTCATTCATTCATTCAAAGACCAAAAAGATAAATAACAAGCCTTTCATTGTCCTGAGCAATGGAAACACAAACATGAGTTAGACAATAAGGAAACACTCATGTAAGCAAATCTTTACATTCTATGTTATAAGTGCCATAATAGAGTGTGTACAGAGCTCTTGTAGATGATAGTAGGCTGGGTGACTAACTATCCTGGGGAAATCATGAATGTCTTCACTGAGGAAATGATGTTTGATTTCATTCCTGAAGAATGAGTAAGATTTTACAAGGAATAAATCAGAAAGAGGCTTTTTTGGACACAGAATCATATCTGTAAAAATGGAGGCATTAAAGAGACTATGAAGAAGCCTTGATTTTACTGGATGTGTGGTACATGAGAAGGGGAAAGGAGAAATGAGCAAAATGTGAGATACTGCATGCTAAGTTGTTTGGCCTCTCTTTTGTAAGGAGAATGTTTTAGCAGAAAACTGACATAATCAGGTTTGTAAATTAGACCTATTTGATGGTGGGTTGGAGGATGAATTGTACCATCCAGGCAACCTTCTACATTTACCATCTGTTCATAAGAGATCCCTGTAGATACATGTATAAAGATGCTTTAATTCTTTAGGGAAAGGTTTATAACATAACAGAGGAATCTTACTGCAAGTGTTGATGTTGAACAGAACTCAGAATAGGATAGATTACTCCCAAAAATATTCAAATCACAATTCCATGGGGTGTACGATGTGAGGATCCACAAGATTCTGTTCTAGATTTTGAACTATTTAATGAGGTATCCTAAGTAACTCTAAAGCAATATAAAATATTTGTTGAGTGTTTCTCATATATCCAGTACTGTGCTTGTTCCTTTCATGCATTACCTCAAATACTCTTCATAACAGCTCTGAGGTAGTTACTATAACTTCCTACCTATTATAAATGAGGGAAATGATGTGTAGGAAGGTTAAATAACATCCATAGAAGTAACAACTTTACTGAAATCAGGTATCTTTGATTACAAATATTTTGCTATACTACTTCCCTGAAAATTTGGCCTCTCTATATAAGAATCTCTAGTAGTTTGCCATTGAGGCATAGCACACCTAGGAAGTATTTTCTTTCTACAGTTTTGAACTTGCTCTAGTTATGCTTTGAGATCTGTTTGAGTGATTAGAAAGATATATTGAGGTTTATCATGGCAAGAACTTGAGAAGGGTATGAAATTTTGCTTTATTTGTAAGCAGAGAGGTTTGCTTCCCATAGCTTCATGGTTGCTGCTATGAGAACCATGGTTGCTCATGGTGGAAGATATAAGTCTCTTGGGTCAGAGACAAAGTACATTATTACTCAAGGGAACTGCAGAAGCCAGAGTGTCAGCATTCACACTGGTTCTTAAGTCCTGAATTTCAAAGAGTGATTCAAAGAGGCCATGTGATGCCTGCGTATGCAGTGGGTTGAGTTATAAGAGAGGATCTTTGAGTTTAGGGAACTCAAATCTTTTATAAGTGTTATTATGTCTGCCTGAATTTTGCATTGGAGGGAGACTTTATTATATTGGACACTAAATAAACTAATCCCTTATTCTAGTTACATTATTTCTATCTTTCAAGACTGTTCCCTACACAGAAATCCTTAAAGATAGTCTAGAACAAAGGTGGTCAGGTTCTGTGTTCACAAGACCAATAGAAATGCAAGAAATCTATGGGGAATTGTCTCCTAGCATCTCACTCAAAAGGAAACTGTGTCTAGAGTATATGTGAGTAAATCTAACCTACCACCATTTCTAACTTAAATACCTGGAGTCCCATGGCACCCTTGAGATGCAAACATTTCCTAGAACTTAATTGGGTCATCTAAGCCAAGTTCAATCCACTGCCACAGCTAGATAGAAGCTTGTTGATTTCATTTCATGATTAATAAGGCTGTGTGGAATTCATTTTTAATCCAATATAGAAAACTCTCAATCCTTGGTAGATTTTGATGCCACCATTAAAGGATGACGTGCTTCAAAGGATTTTTCTAGCACTGTGACTGGTTGAATCCTATATACCCTTGTTTTTCTCAGTGGTAGAGAGACACTACTGGCAAAATAATTTAAATTTTAAAGCACTTCTAATCTAGATAATGCTCCACATCATCCTGATTCTCTTAGGGTCATGAACGAAAATGTGAAAATTTTCTTTTTACCACCAAACACAACTTAATTGTTCCAATAAATAATCAAGAAATTATTTCAATTTGTAAAGCCTATAAACTTAGATTATTTTTCAGGCGGGCTATTGACACAAAAACTGAAGATCACACAATTTCCTTAGCTGATTTTTGGATGAAATATAACATAAAGCATGCACATAAAATCATGAGAGCATCAGGAAAGAAGGAATAGCAAATAATATGCATGCAGTATGGTAGAAATATTTACCACATTGTGCAAATAACTTTGCAGGATTCCAATCAAACACAAATGGAGTTAATATAAGAAACAGAGGATTGTGGGAATGTTGACGCTCCCACCATTTGAGAAACTCCAGATATGCAGCCAGAGGAACACAGTGAAGGTGACTTATCAATGAAAATGAAGAAAATGGCTGTGATAAAAAGGATGAAGCTGTCCCAGAGGCAGTGACATCGTCAAAAACTTCTCATTAAAGGAAATCTCAAAGACATGTAACTACGTTGAAAGTGCAAATGATAAAATATGGGAAGCTCATCCAGCCTAGAAAGAAATAGGACAACTTGCCATGGCACAGAAATGATCCTTGTTCTATATCTCAAATTATATGATGAGAAGAAAGCAAGCACTGTTCAAACTAATCTGGATAAGTTTCTTTTTTTAAAAAAAAATAAAACATTTTGATTTTCATTTGAATTACAGTGAATCAAATAAATATCCTTTTATTACTTTTAAATTACCTATCCATATATGTGTGTACATATATGATTGTTTATAATATATATATATTCCACATACCAGAGATTATTCTATAAGTATAAAGTATAAGTATCTTTCCATATTCCTGACAACAACTTATTTTGGGTACTCCTCACATAGAAAGCTATAAAAGTCCTTTTACCACTGTACCCTCCACTTTCTCACCTTGCTAGTCAACCCTTAGTGGCCCTTCATATGAATCTTTCTAAAATGCATTTGTAGTCACGTCATAGCTTAACTCAAAAGTGAATAATGAGAAACTGCTGTGTATTTCATTTTACAAAAATATTTTTCCAGGGCTTTCCTGGTGGCGCAGTGGTTGAGAGTCTGCCTGCCGATGCAGGGGACACGGGTTCGTGCCCCGGTCCGGGAAGATCCCACATGCCGTGGGGCGGCTGGGCCTGTGAGCCATGGCCGCTGAGCCTGCGTGTCCGGAGCCTGTGCTCCGCAACGGGAGAGGCCACAACAGTGAGAGGCCCCAACAGTGAGAGGCCCGGGAAAAAAAAAAAAAAAAAAAAAAATATATATATATATATATATATATATTTTTCAACATCCTAATTTTGCTCATACTGCCTTCACCACCAGTTTCTAATTCTCCCCTTTTCTTCTTCCCTTTATTACATGAATGCATAAATTAATAAATAAATTAGCAAATATTAGTGGTGAAATATTTCATATAAATGAAGTAAATTAAGGTAACATTCTCCAAAGTGTATTCTAACACACAAGAAAATGTGGAAAATAATCTACTGTACTGTTGGAAGGAAACATTAGAATTTCTATTTACACTTAAAAAATCTGAAATATAAAAGAGAAGCTAAGTTTTAACATTCATTTAGGCAGTGGCATTATTATGGCTCCTCACGTCAAACACTCACAAGCCACATGGAGGTCAGAGTAGGAATTCCACTGTACAGACAAGGGATATTTGCTTACATCGGGCATGTTGCATCATTTGCACATCATGTAAATATGACTGAAGTGAATTTATGTATTATATCATCTTGTTTAAACTAAATCTCTCTTTGCTAATTAAAAAATAAATTTAAATTCAATGAAACGAGTGAAGAAAAACATAGGGGGAGCAATAAATGACACTGGACATGCATGCTTGATGCTGGTATTAGGAGTTAAAAATTGATCTACCAATAAGGCAGCCAAAAACCTTCAATATTATTCAGAAAAAGTTGTTGCAATGTGGATTTGAATGTATTATTATTAATAAAGAATTTCAGCTGAAGTGCTTATTTTTCTTGGAGATATTAGCTCATGGTGGCTTGAAGACATCAGAGTTAGCAAAATGTCAATATTATGCGATATTTCTAGCAATGCTGCAAATTCGGAGTATATTTGGAGCCTGACAAAATTTTACCAATTTGGCAATAAATGTATAATAGCAAAAGTCAAAAGTCTACATTTGATTAAGGTAATAATTGATATTTATATAGTAGAAATATGGCTAAAAGAGCTCATGTGTAATAATATACAAGGCAAAATGCATTGCTTTGTTATTAATTTTTTGGTAGATATTAATTTTTTGGTAGATGTAGAGAAATGTTAAAGTTTTAAATAAACTATTACTAGAACTAACAATTTAGTATGAGGTTGTCGCACTATAGTTGGATACAAGTGCAGGCTTTAAACATGCTCAGCTTACGGTATTTATTAGATTCTATTTTGGTAACAAAAAATTTGAAGAATTACTTTTTTTGAACCACTAAAGGAAAAATTCACTAAAGAAAAAGGGCTCTCACACACACACACAAATGACCACTCTAAAGAAGATAAAATTAAGGGGGGGAAATCTAATGATAATCTCTGATAAAATGGCTGCTTTGTATTAAAAATAAACAAAGGAATCAAGAATTAGCTTATAGAAATAGCATCATACGTGACATATCAATACGTTCACTTTCATTATTCACAGCAAGTTACTGCAGCAGAGATGGAGAAGTTTAAGACAGAAAGGGAAAAAAGTAATCATCAAAGTGGCTACTTTGGAGACTGAGGTGAGGAAACAGATCTTTAAAAATCATAATGTTTTATAAAGAGGTGAGGAAAATAATGAGAATACATCTTCCTATACATGTTTACTTGTTATTAAATGTCACAGTGTTCAAAGAATTGTCAAGTTTAAGGATGAGTTATGTAATTTTCCTTACAAAAAGAAAAGTCTTCCAAATGTGTTTACCATTTCTGTAATATTCAAGTGCTTTGTGGAGGATAATAATAATAGAAAGTACTCTATCAGTCCCCTAGAGATCAATGTGGCATTTAATGATGAATAAGAAAGCAACTGCTTTCGGAAAAAAACTCATGCTATGGAGAGATGCATTTGGAAATGTTTCCACCATTCTATGATTCAAATCACTGAAAGTGTGCCACCTACAAAAACTCTGATGTCAGCCCACTTGTACTGGAAAACAGAATTTTCTAATCAGTTTAAAAATCTTCCACATGAAAAGACTCAGCAGATTTTAAACTAACTGATTAAAAATGTAAAATGCAATACTTTCCTATTAGTTTGAAATGAAATTAGATTTACATCAAAGGTTAAGAACATTTTATGGCTGTCAATATTCAATACTTTTGAGCACTGGCAGATAAAACTAAAAGATGAGTTCATGATTTATTAACTACAAAATGATGTACTTCTTCCATTTAGTTCTACACATATTTGTGAGGGATCTATGGCGTCTTTTCCATATTTAACAACCACCGAGTTAAATACAAACTGACATTTGACCCTGGCTATGAATATATTATATTACACAATGCAAAAATTGGACCATCAATAATAATGAAGCACATTCATTTGCTTTCACTATAAGTATTATTAAATAATATAATCAACATTATATTTATATACTTAAATTATATAAAATTATATACCTAATTATATAAAATATAATTGAGTTTAATCTGTCAAATGCTTCTTGCATGATTAATAAGTTTTTAAAGAAACATTATTTGATTTATCTCTAGCAGATTCTTCATCTCATTATGAAATAGTATTAATGATAGAAAGCACTATGTACCATATTATTTATACTTTAAAGAGAGAAAAAATTTTATTGTAGTATATTCATGTCATTTTGCATTCAATAATATTTATGATAAATATAATACAATATGCATAACAATGTGATACAGTCTTTTTCATGTATCATTCTTTTAAATTTATTCTAATTTTTCTTTATATTTTATAGCATATATTATGCCATAGTTGATATAAATAGTTTATAAATATATAAATGTACATATATTGATAGACACCCACTAAAACCATTTTACTGATAAGATCAAAAAACTTTGGTACTTAAAAGCTTCTTTTTTTTTTTTTTTTTTGCGGTACGTGGGCCCCTCACTGCTGTGGCCTCTCCTGCCGCGGCTCTGGAAGCGCAGGCCCAGTGACCACGGCCCACGGGCCCAGCCGCTCTGTGGCACGCGGGATTCTCCCGGACCCGCGTCCCCTGCATCGGCAGGCGGACTCCCCACCACTGCGCCACCAGGGAAGCCCAAAAAGCTTCATTTTACAGAAGTCACATCTTCCTTGAAGCTTTCTTTTCCCCTTTTTGGAAGTGTCTCTTCTCTCTCCTGAACTTTGACACTATTTTACTGAAACCTATCACCCACTCTGCTATGCTGTAGTTATTTTTATCCCTCCATTATCTTTGCTAGGTTACAAACAACCTAAGAATGGTTCTTGCTCACCTCTGGAGCTCCTCAGACATCAAGTGAGTACTGAGTGCATTGGTGGTGGCACTCAGAAATACATGTTGACTGAATCGTCTTAGGGTATACAAATATATACAGAGTAATGTTAAAAATAACTCTTTATCCTATTATAGAACACTTTGTTACGTAAACAAGGATTAAACTGCAAATCAGTGGGGATCGGGAAGATGGCGGAACAGTAAGAGGCAGAGATACCTTCCTACCCACAGATACACCAGAAATACATCTACACGTGGAACAACTCCTACAGAACACCTACTGAACGCTGGCAGAAGACCTCAGACCTCCCAAAAGGCAAGAAACTCCCCATGTACCTGGGTAAGGCAAAAGAAAAAAGAATAAACAGAGGCAAAAGAATAGGGACGGGACCTGCACCAGTGGGAGGGCGCCATGAAGGAGGAAAGGTTTTCACACACTAGGAAGCCCCTTCGTGGGCGGAGGCTACGAGTGGCGGAGGGGGAAAGCTTCGGAGCTGCGGGGGAGAGCACAGCAACAGGGGTGTGGAGGGCAAAGTGGAAAGATTCCCACATAGAGGATCAGTGCCGACCGGCACTCACCAGCCCGAGAGGCCTGTCTGCTCACCCGCCGGGGCGGGCGGGGCTGGGAGCTGAGGCTCGGGCTTCTGTCGGAGTGCAGGGAGAGGACTGGGTTTGGCGGCGTGAACACAGCCTGCAGGGGGTTAGTGCACCACGGAGAGCCGGGAGGGAGTCCGGGGAAAAGTCTGGACCTGCTGAAGAGGCAAGAGACTTTTTCTTCCCTCTTTGTTTCCTGGTGCGCGAGGAGAGGGGATTAAGAGCGCTGCTTAAAGAAGCTCCAGAGACGGGCACGAGCCGCGGCTAAAAGTGCGGACCCCAGAGACGGGCATGAGACGCTAAGGCTGCTGCTGCCGCCACCAAGAAGCCTGTGTGCGAGCACAGGTCACTATCCACACCTCCCCTCCCGGGAGCCTGTACAGTCTGCCACTGCCAGGATCTAGGGACAACTTCCCCGGGAGAACGCACGGCACACCACAGGCTGGTGCAACGTCCCGCCGGCCTCTGCCGTCGCAGGTGCGCCCCACACTCTGTACCCCTCCCTCCCCCCGGCCTGAGTGAGCCAGAGCCCCTGAATCAGCGGCTCCTTTAACCCCGTCCTGTCTGAGCGAAGAACAGACGCCCTCCGGTGACCTACATGCAGACGCGGGGCCAAATCCAAAGCTGAGCCCCGGGAGCTGTGCAAACAAGGAAGAGAAAGGGAAATCTCTCCCAGCAGCCTCAGAAGCAGTGGATTAAAGCTCCACAATCAACTTGATGTACCCTGCATCTGGGGAATACATGAACAGACAACGAATCATCCCAAATTGAGGAGGTGGATTTTGAGAGCAAGATTTATGTTTATTTCCCCTTTCCCTCTTTTTGTGTGTATGTGTATGCTTCTGTGTGAGATTTTGTCTGTATAGCTTTGCTTCCACAATTTGTCCTAGGGTTCTATCCATCCGTTTTTTTGTTTTATTTTTCTTAAAAAAATTCTGAGCCATGTGGATGAAAGGCTCTTGGTGCTGCAGCCAGGAGTCAGTGCTGTTCCTCTGAGGTGGAAGAGGCAACTTCAGGACACTGGTCCACAAGAGACCTCCCAGCTCCCAGCGACCTCCCAACGACCAGAAAGCTACAGTGCTGGACACCCTATGCCAAACAACTAGAAAGACAGGAACATTACCCCACTCATTAGCAGAGAGGCTGCCTAAAATCATAATAAGTCCACAGACACCCCAAAACACACCAACAGACATGGACCTGCCCACCAGAAAGACAAGATCCAGCCTCATCCACCAGAACACAGGCACTAGTCCCCTCTACCAGGAAGCCTACACAACCCACTGAACCAACTTTAGCCACTGGGGACAGACACCAAAAACAACGGGAACTACACACCTGCAGCCTGCAAAAAGAAGACCCCAAACACAGTAAGATAAGCAAAATGAGAAGACAGAAAAACACACAGCAGATGAAGCAGCAAGATAAAAACCCACAAGACCTAACAAATGAAGAGGAAGTAGGCAGTCTACCTGGAAAAGAATTCAGAATAATGATAGTAAAGATGATCCAAAATCTTGGAAATAGAAGAGACAAAATGCAAGAAACATTTAACAAGGACGTAGAAAAACTAAAGATGAAACAAGCAATGACGAACAACACAATAAATGAAATGAAAAGTACTCTAGAAGGGATCAATAGCAGAATATCTGAGGCAGAAGAACGGATAAGTGACCTGATAGAAAAAATAGTGGAGATAACTATTGCAGAGCAGAATAAAGAAAAAAGAATGAAAAGAACTAAGGACAGTCTCACAGACCCCTGGGACAACATTAAACACACCAACATTCGAATTATAGGGGTTCCAGAAGAAGAGGAGAAAAAGTAAGGGACTGAGAAAATATTCGAAGAGATTATAGTTGAAAACTTCCCTAATATGGGAAAGGAAATAGTTAATCAAGTCCAGGAAGCACAGGGAGTCCCATACAGGATAAATCCAAGGAGAAATACGCCAAGACACATATTAATCAAACTGTCAAAAATTAAATACAAAGAAAACATATTAAAAGCAGCAAGGGAAAAACAACAACACACAAGGGAATCCCCATAAGGTTAACAGCTGATCTCTCAGCAGAAACTCTGTAAGCCAGAAGGGACTGGCAGGACATACTTAAAGTGATGAAGGAGAAAAACCTGCAACCAAGATTACTCTACCCAGCAAGGATCTCATTCAGATTTGATGGAGAAATTAAAACCTTTACAGACAAGCAAAAGCTAAGAGAGTTCAGCACCACCAAACCAGCTTTACAACAAATTCTAAAGGAACTTCTCGAGGCAAGAAACACAAGAGAAGGAAAAGACCTACAATAACGAACCCAAAACAATTAAAAAATGCTAATATGAAAATACATATCGATTATTACCTTAAATGTAAATGGACTAAATGCTCCCACCAAAAGATACAGACGGACTGAATGGATACAAAAACAAGAGCCATATATATGCTGTCTACAAGAGACCCACTTCAGACCTAGAGACACATACAGACTGAAAGTGACGGGATGGAAAAAGATATTCCATGCAAATGGAAACCAAAAGAAAGCTGGAGTAGCAATTCTCGTATCAGACAAAATAGACTTTAAAATAAAGAGTATTAGAAGAGACAAAGAAGGACACTATATAATGATCAAGGGATCGATCCAGGAAGAAGATATAACAATTGTAAATATTTATGCACCCAACATAGGAGCACCTCAATACATAAGGCAAATACTAACAGCCATAAAAGGAGAAATCGACAGTAACACATTCATAGTAGGGGACTTTAACACCCCATTTTCACCAATGGACAGATCATCCAAAATGAAAATAAATAAGGAAACACAAGCTTTAAATGATACATTAAACAAGAGGGGCTTAATTGATATTTATAGGACATTTCATCCAAAAACAACAGAATACACATTTTTCTCAAGTGCTCATGGAACATTCTCCAGGATAGATCATATCTTGGGTCACAAATCAAGCCGTGGTAAAATTAAGAAAATTGAAATTGTATCAAGTATCTTTTCCGACCACAGTGCTATGAGACTAGATATCAATTACAGTAAAAGATCTGTAAAAAATACAAACACATGGAGGCTAAACAATACACTACTTAATAACGAGGTGATCACTGAAGAAATCAAAGAGGAAATCAAAAAATACCTAGAATCAAATGACAATGGAGACACGACGAACCAAAACCTATGGGATGCAGCAAAAGCAGTTCTAAGAGGGAAGTTTATAGCAATACAATCCTACCTTAAGAAACAGGAAACATCTCGAATAAACAACATAACCTTGCACCTAAAGCAATTAGAGAAAGAAGAACAAAAAAATCCCAAAGTTAGCAGAGAAAAGAAATCATAAAAATCAGACCAGAAATAAATGAGAAAGAAATGAAGGAAACGATAGCAAAGATCAATAAAACTAAAAGCTGGTGCTTTGAGAAGATAAACAAAATTGATAAACCATTAGCCAGACTCATCAAGAAAAAAAGGGAGAAGACTCAAATCAATAGAAATAGAAATGAAAAAGAAGAAGTAACAACTGACACTGCAGAAATACAAAAGATCATGAGAGATTACTACAAGCAACTCTATGCCAATAAAATGGACAACCTGGAAGAAATGGACAAATTTTTAGAAATGCACAACGTGCCGAGACTGAATCAGGAACAAATAGAAAATATGAACAGACCAATCACAGGCACTGAAATTGAAACTGTGATTAAAAATCTTCCAACAAACAAAAGCCCAGGACCAGATGGCTTCACAGGCGAATTCTATCAAACATTTAGAGAAGAGCTAACACCTATCCTTCTCAAACTCTTCCAAAATATAGCAGAGGGAGGAACACTTCCAAACTCATTCTACGAGGCCACCATCACCCTGATACCAAAACCAGACAAGGATGTCACAAAGAAAGAAACTACAGGCCAATATCACTGATGAATATAGATGCAAAAATCCTCAACAAAATACTGGCAAACAGAATCCAACAGCACATTAAAAGGATCATACACCATGATCAAGTGGGGTTTATCCCAGGAATGCAAAGATTCTTCAATATACGCAAATCAATCAACATGATATACCATATTGACAAACTGAAGGAGAAAAACCATATGATCATCTCAATAGATGCAGAGAAAGCTTTCGACAAAATTCAGCACCCATTTATGATAAAAACCTTGCAGAAAGTAGGCATAGAGGGAACTTTCCTCAACATAATAAAGGCCATATATGACAAGCCCACAGCCAACCTCGTCCTCAATGGTGAAAAACTGAAAGCATTTCCACTAAGATCAGGAACAAGACAAGGTTGCCCACTCTCACCACTCTTTTATTTTATTTTTTGCGGTACGCGGGCCTCACACTGCTGTGGCCTCTCCCGTTGCGGAGCACAGGCTCCGGACACACAGGCCCAGCAGCCATGGCTCATGGGCCCAGCTGCTCTGCAGCATGTGGGATCCTCCCGGACTGGGGCACGAACCCATGTCCCCTGCATCGGCAGGCGGACTCTTAACCACTGCGCAACCAGGGAAGCCACTCACCACTCTTATTCAACATAGTTTTGGAAGTTTTAGCCTCAGCAATCAGAGAAGAAAAGGAAATAAAAGGAATCCAAATCAGAAAAGAAGAAGTAAAGCTGTTACTGTTTGCAGATGACATGATACTATACATAGAGAATCCTAAAAATGCTACCAGAAAACAACTAGAGCTAATCAATGAATTTGTTAAAGTAGCAGGATACAAAATTAATGCACAGAAATCTCTGGCATTCCTATACACTAATGATGAAAAATCCGAAAGTGAAATCAAGAAAACACTCCCATTTACCATTGCAACAAAAAGAATAAAATATCTAGGAATAAACCTACCTAAGGAGAGAAAAGACCTGTATGCAGAAAATTATAAAACACTGATGAAAGAAATTAAAGATGATACAAATAGATGGAGAGATATACCATGTTCTTGGGTTGGAAGAATCAACATTGTGAAAATGACTCTACTTCCCAAAGCAATCTACAGATTCAATGCAATCCCTGTCAAACTACCACTGGCATTTTTCACAGAACTAGAACAAAAAATTTCACAATTTGTATGGAAACACAAAGGACCCCGAATAGCCAAAGCAATCTTGAGAACGAAAAATGGAGCTGGAGGAATCAGGCTCCCTGACTTCAGACTATACTACAAAGCTACAGTAATCAAGACAGTATGGTACTGGCACAAAAACAGAAATATAGATCAATGGAACAGGATAGAAAACCCAGAGATAAACCCACGCACATATGGTCACCTTTTCTTTAATAAAGGAGACAGGAATGTATAGTGGAGAAAGGAGAGCCTCCTCAATAAGTGGTGCTGGGAAAACTGGACAGGTACATGTAAAAGTATGAGATTAGATCACTGCCTAACAACATACACAAAAATAAGCTGAAAATGTATTAAAGACCTAAATGTAAGGCCAGAAACTATCAAACTCTTAGAGGAAAACATAGGCAGAACACTCTATGACATAAATCACAGCAAGATCCTTTTTGACCCACCTCCTAGAGAAATGGAAATAAAAACAAAAATAAACAAATGGGACCTAATGAAACTTCAAAGCTTTTGCACAGCAAAGGAAACCATAAACAAGACCAAAAGACAACCCTCAGAATGGGAGAAAACATTTGCAAATGAAGCAACGGACAAAGGATTAATCTCCAAAATTTACAAGCAGCTCATGCTGCTCAATAACAAAAAAACAACTCAATCCAAAAATGGGCAGAAGACCTAACTAGACATTTCTACAAAGAAGATATACAGACTGCCAACAAACACATGAAAGAATGCTCAACATCACTAATCATTAGAGAAATGCAAATCAAAACTACAATGAGATATCATCTCACACTAGTCAGAATGGCCATCATCAAAAAATCTAGAAACAATAAATGCTGGAGAGGGTGTGGAGAAAAGGGAACCCTCTTGCACTGCTGGTGGGAATGCAAATTGGTACAACCACTATCGAGAACAGTATGGAGGTTCCTTAAAAAACTACAAATAGAACTACCATATGACCCAGCAATCCCACTACTGGGCATATACCCTGAGAAAACCATAATTCAAAAAGAGTCATGGGCTTCCCTGGTGGTGCAGTGGTTGAGAATCTGCCTGCCAATATAGGTGACACAGGTTCGAGCCCTGGTCTGGGAGGATCCCACATGCCGCGGAGCAACTAGGCCCATGAGCCACAACTACTGAGCCTGCACGTCTGGAGCCTGTGGTCCGCAACAAGAGAGGCCGTGACAGTGAGAGGCCCGCGCACCACAATGAAGAGTGGCCCCCGCTTGCCACAACTAGAGATAGCCCTCACACAGAAACGAAGATCCAACACAGCAAAAATTAATTAATAAACTCCTACCCCCTCATCTTCTTAAAAAAAAAAAAAAAGAGTTATGTACCAAAATTCACTGCAGCTCTATTTACTATAGCCAGGAGATGGAAACAACCTAAATGTCCATCATTGGATGAATGGATAAAGTAGATGTGGCACGTATATACAATGGAATATTACTCAGCCATAAAAAGAAACGAAATTGAGCTATTTGTAATGAGGTGGATGGACCTAGAGTCTGTCATACAGAGTGAAGTAAGTCAGAAAGAGAAAGACAAATACCGTATGCTAACACATATATATGGAATGTAAGAAAAAAAATGTCATGAAGAACCTAGGGGTAAGACAGGAATAAAGACACAGACTTACTATAGAATGGACTTGAGAATATGGGGAGGGGGAAGGGTAAGTTGTGACAAAGTGAGAGAGTGGCATGGGCATATATACATTACCAAACGTAAAATAGATAGCTAGTGGGAAGCAGCCGCATAGCAGAGGGAGATCAGCTCCGTGCTTTTTGACCACCTTGAGGGGTGGGATAGGGAGGGTGAGAGGAAGGGGGACGCAAGAGGGAAGAGATATGGGAACATATGTATATGTATAACTGATTCACTTTGTTATAAAGCAGAAACTAACACACCATTGTAAAGCAATTATACTCCAATAAAGAGGTAAAAAAAATTAAAAAATAAAAAAATAAATTGCAAATCACCTGGATTGCTTGCCAAAAAGTCTCCATAGGATACCCCACCTCAACTCCAAATACTTATAATTTAAATTGATGTTACACAAGGATCCTGGCTTTGCTGATAATCTTCTCACCAGATATACACAGGAAACAGACACAGAAGCTGAAATATGACCTATGTGCATAATCACTCAGTTAAACAGAAGAAAATGATTGGTTTCAACATTGAGTAACAATTTATCGACCTGTTGGCTTAAATTCGAGTAAAGATTGAATTTGTATAAATACTCAAAGCCATGCATTTATTAGTAGGCATTGTTATGGGCTTTAGGGAAACTGGTCTAGATATGAACATCTTCAAGATTTTATTAATATGCACAGGTTTGTTTAACTTTTGATGTTTCCTTAGCTTTAAGATATTTAAGGTTAAGTGTTATAAGGAATTTGAATCCCTGCTGAGATCCTTTTAAATCATTGACTATTATTTTCTCTTATTCTCTGGTTCTCACTCTGTCCCTTCTTGTGTGCACGTATTTAAATAAAGAAGAAAAACTCAGGACAATGTTGGATTATTTCAAACAAAGCTCTACTTTGGTATTATTTTTTACCTTAAGGGCCCTCTTTTATTAATTTGTTTTATAAAAAACTCTATTATACAACAAAATGTTATATAAAATACTTAAGACTATTGTTTTAATATTGGGCTATTTTAAATATTATTTATATTGACTTTTAGTCACACTACATACTCTGGGAGTGAGTTACAGGATACGCCTATTTCTGCTTTTTGCTCTGGAGGTGCAGCATAACACAATTTACAATGAGTCACAACTTAACCAAAAACAGAGCCTCTTTTTTTTCTAATAAAAAGTAAAGCAATGAAAATAATTAAATAAATTAATGCAGAAAGGATATTTCACTGATTTTTTCAAATAGCATTTAAAAATACAATACAGCAAACTTTTACATGAAAAATATAGCTTATTCAAATGTGCAAAATGATTTGATGGAAATGATCAGTAAGCTAAAGAAGAGAATTAATGAAACTGGCTTTTAACTGAAATAACCATTCTACATTATAGCTGTTAATGAAAGAACTGAAATAAGTTGTAGTAAACTGGGATCTCAACTTGTTCTTTAAGTTTGTTCTGCACAGCACAACACAGAACAATACTGAAATGTGGGTTAAAAGAAAAAAAAAATTGACTTAGTTTTAAACTTTTTTTCAAAATTACAATTTACTTGTGAATGTAATTTATAGGGACAAACACACGAAATAATTATTGATAAATTTGTTCGTTTTAATAGTTTAATTTAGTTTTAGTTAAAAGTCTGTTTTCTCTTCAGTGTTTTCACACATCGCAGCAAAAGATTCAGATCTTTATTAACCCAGTGAATTTGCCTGAAAACACGCTTCCTAGGACACAACTGAGTAGAGCTTATGACAGCGATGTAGCTGGAAAAGCAGATGTCTGTCGCTTTCTGAGTAAAACAAAGGATTTTATCATCGACGCAAGTAAATTAATTTATATTATTTATTTATTTTAGACATTACTTTTAAGACTCAGAGTTTAAAGAAAAGTAATTAAACCTAAGTGTTATATTAGATTTCTTGGTTAAAACCTACTGCAGATAGTTATATAAACACTTAATTTCTAGAGAAGCTTCTCATTACTACCCTGCCTCACAATCCCAGTGTTGCCACAAATGTTTCCTGAAAAATTAAAATTTTTGTTTATTAATTTGGCATAAGAGTCACCCCATTCTTTTCAGAGAAAAAAGTGTTCTTTGAGTAATAAGAAAGATGATCCAGAATACATGTTTTTGTATTAATTTCAAGAAAAATAATTTTAAAAATTCTGGCTAAATGAATAGAAAAGTTTCTGAAAAAAAGAATTAATAAATTATTCACTTAAGGCAGGGAATATGTGCTGTGCTGTGTTCCCCATAGCACCCTGTGCCTCAGCAGGTGGCTTGCACAGTAGGTCCTCAGTAAGTTCAAAGAAAAAGTGGAGCAGTGTCTCTCAGTTAAAACCCAAATTCAAAAAAAACTTTGTTTTCAAAATCGTAACTGAACCAGGGTCAATCACAGATACAAATGATATTTCTGAATTCCTCTGAAATAGGGTCCATTTATTTTCTTACCAGGATGCTCTTGACTCAGGTTATGATTTCTATAGTTAAGCACAAATTCCACTTAAATTCCCTATTTTTCATATCCCTGTTATCCTTGATAATTGCCTAAGATGAAAGCTCCTGCAAATATGTGTTTATCCTCTTCCTTTTCTATTCTCATCTCCATACTGCTCCAGGTTTCCTCTCCCCTAATCTAACCTCACACTCTTCTTGCATTCTCACACCTTTCAATTATGGATTGTGAAATCCCCATTATGTGGCAAACAAACAAACAAATAAATCTCTTTTAATATTTCTTTTGTGACATTTCTCTACCTCTTGCTTTAACTGAAATGTATTGTCCTGTGGGACAACCATAGCATGCCTCAAGCTGATGTTACTCATTCACCCACACATCTCATATCCCTGGGTCAGGAAGTGGGAAGTCAGCATTCTTCTCACTCCCCAAGCCAATCCCTGACCATTACTCCAGTTCTCTTTAGAAACTTCCCTTGCTCATTTGGAGCTCAGGATATTTGGCTCATTACCAAATATACTAATCACTCTTCCTCAAGCCCTGGGGACTTGAATATATCACTCAGTGTTTCTCCCTATATCAAGTCCTGCCACCATCTCTTAGGTTACTTCAATATTCACATTATGGCCCATCCAGCACCCCACGAGCTCAGTCCCTCTACATTATCTAGTGTAAATCCTGGTACCTAAATTCTTGTGACTTTAACATTTACTTCCATCCACACACTTCTGTGGCCACAGCCAGGACTTCATTAGCATCTAGAACAATTCCACTTCTGCACTCTTAATCCCAGACATCTCGCTCCTACATTCTTTTCACCTCTTTTACTCAGTTATCCCTACTACTATACTGTTTTGTCAACATCACCAGGGTTACACATTCACTGGTTGATTTTCTCTGAATTATTCACCTCTTCTCTTTACTTCCCTATCTAGCATTATGACGCATCTTTCAACCCCTCCGTGATAATATCCTCAGATAACTTGCCTTGTTGTTCTTCTATAACTTTTACTCAGGAAAACTCAATATGAGATAAATACAATAGTTGATATTTCCTGCTACATCTGGGCTAATGAGTATTGTTAGAGAAAATCACATGAGCTGGCATATTAACCCTAAATTTTACTTATCTCATTATACTTTCTGGTAATCCTTCAAAATTTCTCTACTTAAATGTTTCTTTCATTGCCAATTTGGCTATTTAAAATTTTCTCCAGTCTCATCTCAAATCTCCTAAATCTTTCCTCTTATCAGATGAATTCAACTTATGTATTTGAGGAAAAATATAGGCCATGAAGAGGGAATTTCCTTCTGTCGTTATATGTAGACAGTTGGTTCTTTGCAACCTATTCCTTCTTTCTGCTCTCTTGTCATGAAGGAAGATGTATGCTTTATTTCATCTACTTCCATTCCCTTCAACTTTATTCTGAATTCTATTTTTTACCCTCTTCAGACATCTTGCTATGCTGTTTATACCTTTTTTCTTATATTTTTTCTTCTTTTTTGCTGCTTTCATTAACTATTAAGTTTTCAGTAGTCTCTTAAGTCTTGCCTATGTTAATAAAATTCACTCCTGACTGATGTCTCTTTCCTTTGTCTTCCTTCTGACCTTTTATAGAATGTCTCACTTCTCCTCTAACTGCCCAAACATCTTTAAAGAATTCTTTACACCACTTTTTCCACTCCTGAAACTCCATTTATTCTTGAACAAAGTTCAGTATAAGTACTGACAAATCACAGCACCAAGATATGTCACCATACATAGGAATCTTATTTATTGTTAAATACAATACCATATTTTGGCCCTCATCTCATATAATCTCCCTTTAGCATTTAGAACATTTAGTAACATTCCATACTTTTTAAACACTCTCATCCTTTGATTCCTATGACACTGTATTCTACTGGTTTTCCCCATCTCTGTGATTCTCCTTGTCATCGTCCTGCCTCTCCAACTCCCCCCTCTTCCTCCATGTTCTTCTTTTCTGACATACCTTCTTCCTCTACTTATTCTGTCCATGTGTGTGTTTTTCAGGGCTATTTAGGTTTCCGTTCCTTCATACTGTTCATATTCTACCCGAGCAGTCTTATCTATCTCTTGGCTACAATTATAAAACATGTTCTGATGATCGCCAAATATATACACAAACTCAAACACTGTGACTAAACACCAGACCAATACATCTACTTTACTGAAATATTCACAAGAAGATGTGGCACATATATACAATGGAATATTACTCAGCCATAAAAAGAAACAAAATTGAGCTATTTGTAGTGAGGTGGATGGACCTAGAGTCTGTCATACAGAGTGAAGTAAGTCAGAAAGAGAAACACAATTAATATTAAATTTAGTTATTAAAATCTGGACTGGTTATTTTTTCCCCAAATCTACTTTTACTTAAACTTTTGTGTTAAAGTAACTTAGGGGGCAGAAGGAGCCAAGCACTGCAGTATAGAATCCTCAACCCCCTAATTACCATCGAGTGTTTTGCAGGACATCAAAAACACCCTCATGTGTGATAAATTTGTTGCCATCTATCTTTCAAAAAACTGTGTGATAGGCATGACTTATTGACTCATTTTGCCACAACTTCCACCTCTGACCAATCACCAAAATCTACAGATTTTAAATCTCTGGTATATTCATCCCATTCCTGTTATCGCTATCTCAAGTTACTTCCCCATTACCTTTCCTCTAGACTTGTGCACCTACCTCCTCATTTGTCTTCTTGTCTCCAGACCTCTTCCACAATTTTCCCTTCACTGACTTGGTAATGTTATTAAAGTAGAAATAGAACACTATAATTATTTGATATCTATCTATCTATCATTTATCATCTATCAATGTCATCCCACTTACAACTGTCTGACAGCTTCCAATTCCCTCACAGTAAAATCCAAACTCTTTAAACTGACATACAAATCTCTTTAAGATGTGGTTCCTGTTTATTTCTCCAGATTCAAAAGGAAACACCCTCCATTACATGCTATGTATTTTAGTCAAAATATACATCTCCTAAGGCAAAACTATCTTCTGCCTGTGGGCCTTTGCACATATCACGTCTTTTTCCTTCTTTATTCCTCTTCATGTGACCAACCCCTTCCCATCTTTCAGGCATTAGTTAAGAATTAATTCCCTCCAAGAAGAAATTTCAGTATCCATCCTGATCCCAACGTTTGGTAAAATGCTCTTCTTATGTATTTTTACATCACTCTTCAATTTTATTTCCCTGGTTGAATCTCTTGACACAAGGCCTATTCCTGATTCCGTTTTTTTCCCTCTTGATTTTATCTCTATGAATGTTCCTACACCAATAGACTCTTGGTTGTATTTCTAATTATTCACCCAACTCTTTAAGCCTGTATGCCTCTTATTTCAATTTTCTGGTGCTGCATAATAAATCACTCAAAAATACAGTTGCTTCAAACAACACTGAGTTTTGTTTCTCATAATTCTGTGCGTTGGCTGAATGACTCATCTGCTATTTTGCCTGGGTTCACTCATATGACTGAATTCCAAAGGTGTGTTCATGTCTATTCCAAAATAAAAAACATGTTAGCCTCTGAAACCTAGTCTAACAACCAGTCCCTAGATGAATCCAACTGATTAAATTGAACCACAAGTTGTTTGACACATCAGTACTGATACTGGAACTCTTTCTCCTTTGTATCCTTCATGCCAAAATAAGGGGTAAAAAAATCTTTCTTGGGCTAGGGGGATTGGGGAGAATAACAGAATTATTATTTTAGTTTTAGTTCCATTAGTATGGCTGTAAGAGACTTCTTAGGAGACATTATAATAAACAACCACTCAATGGTTAAACCTATTAATATTCCCTCTAGGTTTGATCCACCACCACACTTTGAGACTTATTGTCCTATTTGGAAGGGATATGTAACCTCTACTTCAATTTGAAAGAAGTTCTGCATTGGGTTATTCTTGTTTCTTCTTATGATCTAATTTTGCTTGACTCATTATTCCATAAAATTGAAAACGAAAATACAAAAACTTGAAGGAAATTAATTTGTTATGGACTGATTCTTTTGCCCATATTAAATCCATTAGCTAATATTTGTTAGTACATACTTTTAAAAAGAGTTGCCTATCAATAATAGTGACTTTCCCCAAATTAAGAATACTATTTCTCCCTCTAATTCAACTTAGTGACTCAGGGCTTTCTAAGAATATCCCCAATATTTCATTCACTTTAAAAGACATTCTTTGTTAAAAATGATGACAATTTCTTAAAAATGCCCAGATTTAATGGAACTAATCTTGCCCACTATAACAAAATATTTTTAAATATAGTTTTTATTAGTGTCTGTGTTTTCCTTCCCTTCATCCATACTTTATTTTCTTGTCTTCACTTAATACAGCTAATTATTTTACACCCAGGTCTTAGGCTAGCCCAGAAGGGAATTAGTTGCTGTTGAACTTAGTAGCATATAAAAATACCTTTTCAGAGGCAGTATGCCTTCTTTGACAACAAGGACATCTTCTTGATAAAGTTTACCTTGGTGCCAGATCAAAATTATACCAAGCCTATTTTATGATTTTTGGTAAACTCATAATAACTAATGAGGTTGGATATAAACAAACAAAAAAGTTTTTTTTCTGTTAACAAAAAATAGACACGTATTGTAATCACAATACAATCTCCGGGACTGATGTTCCCTGTAATCTTTGGGAATAATTTTCAATGAAAATGTTTGAAAGCAAAATGCAGTTCAATTGTGAAACACTTTGAAAAGAAAATAAGTCAACTATTAGTGTTTGCCATTTCATTTCATGTTTTAAATCTTTTCTTTGTGAGGTAGTGAAAAAATAAAAATTGGGACACTTACACTCCTGATTTTTTCTTTTCCTTCAATTAAAGATTCATGCCATGCTTGTTAATTGTGTGACTTTGGGTAGATGACATCATTTCCCACTTAGGTTCTTTATAAAATAGAAGAGTTAAAATATGAAATTCTAAAATCATTCAAAAGATATGTTTCTATATGCTTATGGTAATTATAATTTATGGATTATCTCTTAACTAGGTTCTGGTGTAATCATCTACCAAAATTTTAAATTATGAAACTGATCCCAGAAGGTTTCTACTAATAATTGATACTGAAGGTCTCTCAAGACATGTTTTGACCGTTAATATCATTGATGTTCCGGAACCTCTGTGCTGTACTGCTGATCCACAGTTTTCTTCAGGTACAGGTATGATCATTTCTTATGGTTTACTTTCAACAGCTATATATAATGAAAGACGCCAGGCATGTTTCTCCAGTTGGATATGTTCAGTGATTTTTTTATTATGTAAATATACAAAAACATGTGCAGATATACATGTATATAAGAAAACATATAACCTCTCTATGGAATAGTCTGGAAAAAATGTTTACCATGTAGAAATTCTCACTTCTCAGTTGAGGTTAGAAAGCAAATACATTAAAAACAGCAACAGAGGGGCTTCCCTGGTGGCGCAGTGGTTGACAGTCTGCCTGCTGATGCAGGGGACACGGGTTCGTGCCCCAGTCTGGGAAGATCCCACATGCCGCGGAGCGGCTAGGCCCGTGAGCCATGGCCACTGAGCCTGCGCTCCGCAATGGGAGAGGCCACAACAGTGAGAGGCCCGCATACCGCAAAAAAAACCCCCCCAAAAAAACAGCAACAGAGATTCTTAAAAAGACTTACTACAAGAAAAATGAGGCAGGAGAGAAAAAAATAAATAAATAAAAGGGCTTGACAACGTAATACTTAAATTTAAACCCTTATTTGTGAAAATGCCTCAAAGAATAATTTCTTTTTAAAACCCTTAAGGTTCAAAGGGTATTTTCATATTACAAAAGCAAATAATGTGTGTGTGTGTTTGTGTATAAGGGCTGACCAAGTTAGACATAGGGAAGCTTTCTCTAAAGAACTGACAATTTACTTTAGATCCAAACTCTGATATAAGTAAATAAACAAGAGAGGGAAGAGTATCTTCATGTCAAAGGAATTGTATGTACAAATGCCTTGAGACAATATAGAACAAGGTAAGAAGAATTGAAAATCTAGTGACTGAAATGGAGAGATCACTAAGCAATATGACACAAAATGAATATTGAAAAGTAATACAGGTATTTTAAGAGTGCTGATCTTTGCCCTAAGGGCAGTGGGAATCCTTTGAAATATTATAAGCAAGTAGGTGTTTTAAATAGATACATCTGGTTGAGTGGAGAGAAATATTTGAAGGGGACAAAGGTAGAAGAGGTGTCAACAGATGCTGTGAAGGGTCAGAGTAAATATGTTGGGTTTTGAAGTCCAAAAGGCAAGATCAAAAATATTACTTATGTAGTACTCATATAACAATGGAGGAAGCAAATTTCTATATTTTATTGAGAAATAAATTTTTAAAATATAATAATACTAAAAATTGGTTATAATTTTTAATACAAGTATACTAGTGAGAAGAATGGACATTCCTTTTTGGGAGGATAGTATTTCCTTTTAATGGTTGGAGGGGCTAAATAACTCAACATCAGTGAGTGGTTTTCCTTGCTTGGATAACAAATGAGCCACTCAGAATCTTATTTTGGTTGCAGCTTCATTCTGATTTATTTTTGTGAATAAAATCTGTCATCATGGGGTATTTTGTTATACATTTACCATTTTTTTCTGACCATTGTTTTCCTGTCAAATCGGAATATAGTGATGAATGCTTAGTCTTCTTTTATACAGCATATTCCTTTATCAGCTATAATGCTTCTGTATAATAAGCATGATGCTTTGCAACATCTGTCGTGCCTTAAAAAAATCCACACTCCATCATACCTTAAAAGTGTGGCATTCAAAGTCCACATTTCTTTTCTTTTCTTACTTGGCCATGATGGGTAGGCATGGTAACAAAAAATAACATGGTGCTTGGAATGCTATTGTGACTGGATTACTGCAATTTATAGTACGTGAAGTGATGAGAGCATCATCTATGGTCTCTATCTCTGTTATCAAATCTGCCAGCATAGCAAGAATGCAGCAATAGACGATGCAGAAACAAGTGGGTGGGTAAGTGTTCTGTTAATACTTGATAAACACTGAAATTTAAATTTCATGTGTCACAAAATGTTACTCTTTCTTTTGATTTTTTTTAAACCAATTTAAACGTGCAAAAACCATTCTTTGATCGGAAGACCATATAAAAACAGGCAGCAGTGTAGATTTGACTCGTGGGCAGTAGTTTGAAGACCCATGGAGTAGAGAGAGGAAGGCCAGTTATCAAGTTATTTCAGACTAGAAATGGTATAGTTTGGCCAAGGAAGGTGACAGAGATAAAAATAAAAAGACATTCTTGAGATATTTAAATAGTAAATGAATCTGGTATTGAATTAACTATAAAGGAAGAGGAGAACTCTGAGGTTTATGATTTGCATAACTGGTTTGGAGATTCTCAGTTAGGATAGGAAAATCTAGAAATAGACCAAATTTGCAGGGAAAAATTATGAGTTCACTTTTGAACATTTCATGCTTCATATGCTTTTGTTATATCAAAGGAGAGATTTAAATAAGCAGTGGAACTCACAGGTCTTGCCTAGGTCTGTACATGTTTTGTAATTGAAAACGCGAACTTGGATGAGATTACTCAGCTAGAGAATAGAGAATTAGAAGAAAGGAGAGCATAGGGCCAAACCCTGAGGAACTCCTACACTTAATTATGTAGGGAAGAAGCTCAGCCTGCCAAGGACAGCAAGGAGCAGCTCAAGTGGTGGTAGAAAAAAGAGAAAGTTGTACCCTGAATGGCAAAGGGAGAGAGTGTTGAAAGAGAGTGCTAGTGGTTAGTAGACTTGAATTCCACAATCAAGTAAGATGATGTTAAAATGTCCATTGCATTTAGTTAGTGATATGGGGATAATGAAACCTAATGAACCTACTGAGAACTGTTTTATTGGTATTATAAGGGGAGGAAGCCAGAACAGAGTAGGATTAGGAGATTGTGAAAATAAAAACCATGTTTTAGAAATCTGCATATGAAACTGGAGAGAAGGCAGTGGGAGAACTATTTGGATTGAAAGCTTTGTCTGGTGCATTTGGTTTTAAAGGGAGACACCTGAGTAATTTTACAAAAAAGTGGGGATAATTCATTAACTTGGTGATTGAAGATACATGAAAGAGAAAGTAAAAGAGAGATGGGATCAAAGCCCAGGCAGAATTAATCAATCTAATCTGCTCATCTCAAAAATTTATATGTCTATATTTACATTTTCAATTTATTTTCATACTTAACAAATTCAAGATGCCTTGAAGCTTTGACTTTTCTTTCAGACTAGTAGCTCTAATCTCTGAAAAACAAGTAGTAAATTGAAGGTCCCAGTTTATTTGGTTGTGTGCCTGACAGAAATTTTCTTTATAATTCCAATTAAAATATAGTATTTTGAAAACACACTGTCATCCCTTGATTTAACACCCCACTTATATCAATGGACAGATCTACCAGACAGAAAATCAATAAGGAAACACTGGCCTTAAATGACACATTTGTGAAGATAAATTTAATAGATACGTACAGAACATTCTATCCAAAAGCAGCAGAATACACATTCTTTTCACATGCACATGGGACATTCTCCAGGATGTGTCCATCAACAGAGGAATGGATAAAGAAATTGTGGTACACACATACAATGGAATATTACTCAGCCATAAAAAAGAATGAAATAGGGCTTCCCTGGTGGCGCAGTGGTTGACAGTCCGCCTGCTGATGCAGGGGACATGGGTTCGTGCCCCAGTCCGGGATGATCCCACATGCCGCAGAGCGGCTGAGCCTGTGAGCCATGGCCGCTGAGCCTGCGTGTCCGGAGCCTGTGCTCCGCAACGGGAGAGGCCACAACAGTGGGAGACCCGCGTACCACAAACAAACAAAAAAAGAATGAAATAATGCCATTTGCAGTGACATGGATGGACCTAGAGATTGTCATACTGAGTGAAGTAAGCTAGACAGAGAAAGACAAAAATCATATGATATCACTTATATGTGGAATATTAAAAGAAATGGTATAAATGAAACTATTTACAAAACGGAGAGTCACAGATGTAGAAAACAAACTTACAGTTGCCAAGGGGGAAAGGGTGGAGGAGGGATAAGTTGGGAAACTGGGATTGACATATACACACTACTATATATAAAATAGATAACTAATAAGAACCTACTGTATAGCACTCTACTCAATACTCTGTAATGACTTATATGGAAAAAGAATCTAAAAAAGAGTGGATATATGTATATGTATAACTGATTCACTTTGCTGTACAGCAGAAACTAACATAACATTGTAAATTAACTATACTCCAATAAAAATTAATAAAAAATACACATGTTCAATAATGATATTGGCTATGGATGTGAATAAGTAACCTGAATCCCTTCATAGTTTTTTTTCTTCCTTTCTCTCTTGATCAATGGGTAAGACTTTAGATAATCTCTCCAGGCTCTCCTGGGCTCTCAGCCCTCTTCTGTGTCACACTGAGGGCCCTTGAGTCCTTTCTATTTTTCATTCCCAGTGCTGGCTCTGTCCAGGATGTGAGGTGGTGAAAGGTGTGCACTCAAGGATTACAGACTAGGGTGGTAGCTAAAGGAGACTGCAGGTTATTTAGAAGTTGTTGGTTAATATTTGAAAAGCTGTAACAAGTATTTTGTCTGATATGAGAACTTAATGGCTCTTCAGGAACCATGCCAAGTTTGAGTTTCCCAGGCAGTTCTTCCAAAGGTACTGAAAATTTTAGAGCAGGGCCTATTGATTTGCAATGATATTTTTCTGCAAGAGAAAAAGCAAGCCTCAACTGTGTAAACATCAAAGAGAAATCAAATAAGATCGACAGTGAGTATTAATTGGGTCTGTCAGCATGGAGGCTTTTGATGACTTTTTGGAAAAAAAATTAGTGTTTGTAGGGAGGAAGAACCTCTAGTAGAGTAGACTAAAGACTGAGTGGGAGGTGAAGAAATATACAAAACTCTAGTAGAGAGACAGGGCCATAGCTGAAGTGAGCTTAGGGTTAGGGAGATTGTTTTAATGCATGAGATTTGAGCATGTTCAAATGGTAATACAAAGTAGACAGTAGTGAGGGAGTATTTGAAAGTGGGAGATAGAGTTAAGTTCCAGAGAAAGTAGAAGGGGAAACACCTCCCAGTGGACATGGATTATCATTAATAACAAGCAGTTTGCTCCTTTGACTATAAAGGGAGGGAAAATGGTGCAGATGTAAGCGGAACTATAGATCTTAAAAGAAAAAGTGAGCTATTACTAATCTAGTGGTTTCTCCTTACTCTGTGTTATAAGAAAAGAGATCTTCTATGGGAAGTAAGACAGATGGGAAGGAGTAACAGGTTTGGGGCAAAAAGCCGAAGTTTGAAATAATTTTTGTAGAAAGGTGAAGAATAAATAGAACAGGACTTGCTTAACAGCATTGAGGGACAAATACACTTTTTCCTCTATTAATTTTCTTTGCAATTAATAGTTCAGGTTTATACATATGAAGTATCACAGAATCTGACTTTTGTCTAAATGTTGAAGAATTTAAAAAACCTTTTAAGTTCAGTTTTCTGATTGAGTCAAAGACAAGTATATAGACGCCAGTATATCTCTAGCACACATTTTACTTCATTCATTGTTCAGTTTAAAAGTATTTATTATATCTTAAAATCAGTTTTGTTTTTATTATTTACTTGCCCTTAAGAAAAAAAAATTGGGGATTTGGAACTTGCTGTTTTTCATTATGTATTTCCCTACAGTACTAAGCATGGTACTTTCAACATAATAGAATTTTTAGGGTTTTTCTTTTACATTTTGACTTACTCTTTCTGACAGCTATTTTACATCAGCCTTAGGCCTGTAGTTTGCTTTATCTTTTACTCTTACCAAAAACTTTTCTGCTTCATCCTTTGCTAGACACGAAGCCTCATGGTGGGATAAAAACTTGAGATATTATTTGCCAGGATTTGTTAAATTTGTTTCTTTTGGTTTTTAAAAAATTTACTTAAAGTTATTATGAAGTTTGGTCATGTTCTATCTTCAAGTTATGCTGAGGGCAGGATTTTGTGTAATTTTATTTCTGCCTGCTTTCTGTATTGCTTTTGGAGAAAATATTGGGAGATATGCTTTAAGGCAGCCACCATTATTTTATTATCTCACTATCTTCACCTACACTGACATTTCCTGGTCACTCACTTTAAATGTAATTACATTAGAAAAACAAAGATCAATTAAATTTAGTTGGGTAATCTGTTAAAATTTAAATTTATTAAGATGTATAAATTTGGTCCATAAATGTATGCGTGTAAGAAATAGAAGATTTTAAAGTGCCTGATTACACAGCTTGTGTTACTCTATTTCAAACTCATACCTATGGATTGTAATAACACACACACACACACACACACACACACACACACACACAAGGCACAGAAAACATCAGAGAACAAATAAAACAATTAACCTGAGTCTTTCCTTAGGTCACTCCATCCATGTTGCATTGTAGTTTGCGTTTTTTTTACCCATGGTCAAGGGTATGGGGAGATTTTAGAAGGTGTGTGAAAGATGGAGGTCAATCACAGATGTCCACAAATGTGTGTCTGTAAGAAAGAGTTCCTCCACGCATAGCCCCATCAGGCCTAGAAACTGGAGTACAGGAATCTATTTTGAGGTTACTTGGCTGGCTTCTCCTGGGGCAATCTGTCAGCATATATGTCATGCTCTTTTTGTTTAGGCTATAGTTGCCATAGACAGTGCTAGGAAGTAAGGAAAAGCACTCTGTAGGAGCAGGAAAGATGGCAGGAAGCCAAAGGGAAAAATACAAAAATAGATCGCTATCTTAAAAATATTATCCCAGGCCTACCATCCAATCTACAATTAGTTTTGTTCTGTTTTTATTATATAAAGAACTAATGAAAGCATCATATATGTTAATTTTTGATACATGTTGATTTTTACTTCACAGCTACCTTAGAAATTGATGAGGACTATCCATTATATCAGTCAATTTATAGAGTGACAGCCACAGATGAGGGCTCTTTAAATGGTAATGTACTGATGGTAGGTGGTGATCATTGTGTGAGACACATATATCGCTTTGGCATGCACTAGAATGGCAAACACATACGTAGCCAAGGTAACATGGGATATAAGTCTTACAGATGAATTTGAAACTAATCCGGTAGGAAAGAAGAACAATTTCTGATATTTCCATGAGAAAAATAAGGAAAGCATTGTTGGGAAGATTTTTCTGAGTACAGTGCTATGCTTTGGAGATATTTTTCAAGAGTGGTTAATATATTTAATTTGATAATTAAAGAAAGCATAATGAAGCTGACAACCACTCTAATGCGATATTCGTGTTAATGTTGAAAACAGCATTTTTATAAGAAATTTTCTTAATGAGTATAAGAAAATTATACAACTTCTAATGGAGGTGGGCAACTGCAAGAAAGCCATCAATGCTGAGCTGAAACTGGGGCTTTGTCTTTTGGATTCTATTCAGAACTGTTCCACTTGGCTAGCTATTTCAATGTCACATGTGAATGTGATTATATTTTTTTTGATGTTTCAGTATCCTAATTACTAGATATCTAACTATAAGAGACTTGCTTTTCTCATAATTGATTCATGATTGTAAAGTCTCTTAGAGATTTGGCAAAATAAAAAGAACCCATAAAGCTCTAAATGGAGAATTTAGCAGTACATTGGACTACAAAAGTCAGCATGCTTTCTCTGCAGCTGTTCTTTTTAAACACGTATTGAAAGAGTTTACTTCTAATTTGGTAATTCACAGTATGAAGTAAGGAGCACTGTATGGGGGTGAAGTAATGGCGCTTCAGGTAACTTGGGTCAAGTTAGGAATTTACCACTAAATAGCGGAGTAATCCTGGGGAAGTCATTTAATCCCTCTCGCCCTTGATTTCCAGTTAACCTCCAGTGATATATGGGCTGTTGTCAGTCAAGGTACTCAAAATCCCTGCTCAAAAATACTTTGTTGTAGACCAGCCAGTATGCAATTTGTATGAAATTGTTAATAAATATGAGACTTTTTCCTAATAGATGATGTCTTTCCAATAGGTTAAAAAATAACCTATGGTAAAAAAGAAAAACAAAAAACCTATGGTCCAGCTGAAAATAGTTATTACCAGTTCTGTCATTTGCAGGAAAAAAGCGCAGCAGGTGTGTTTTAAAATTTAGTGTTTTGGGAAATAGTTACATTGCTAAAGGCTTGATCCTTATCAAATTAAAAAAATATGCAGTTATAATTGAACTTTAATCAAATTTTACCTCATTTCAAACTACATTTTTTTCAGATACTTTTGAGAATGATTTATCTACTCTCATCTCTTCTCAAACATGGTGGAAAATAAATAAAAATTGCAATCAAGAAGTAAGATAAATTATAAACTGTATTCAACTGTATTAATATTTGCAATTGGTTTTGTATCATTATAATTCTTATTTTGTTTCTAAAAAGTCAAACAGTGACAGTGAGTTTATTTTGTACATTCTTTCAGAGATGTATTAATTTGCAGAACCAAATCTAATTTTTAAAAAAAAATTCTCTTAAAGGAATGTGTATAGTGTAATGCAGCTCTGTAAAAATATAGCAAATCTTTTGGTTGTGTTAATAAGCTAAACAACTCTTACTTTTCCTGTATTCTACATCAGTATATTTCAATGGTTTTAATACAGGCTTAGATAATAAAGAAAGAGAGAAATTAATCAATGTAAAAATAAAGAACTTTCTATATATTTGCTCCATTATTGTATCTGAATGATCTTCCAAATACATTTTCATTTATTTTAGTGAGATTAATGTATGCTTTATTTTTCTAGTACTCCATTGAGACACAGTTATCTGGACCAAAGAAAGGAGCCAGTTCTTTTGGAGTGGATTCTGTAAGTGGCATTGTTAGTGTGAGAGGCAATGATCCCTTGGGCTTTGAGGCTGGATATCGTGTAGTTAATATATTTATTTATTATTCTGCAAAGAATGACAAGAATCTTTCATAACTGAACTCTGCCTGAAAGATTAAACAGATTATTATTTTAAAGGAAGAGTAATATTTTGTGATTCATTAATGAGGATTAGTGCAGTTAACCAAATATCTAGAACCAGTCTTGGTGGATATCAAAACATAGAGATCATGTCTTAACTTTTTAGATCTATCTAAAGAAGTTTCAGAAAAAAAAAGACTTTTAAGTAGCTTTCTAATTAGGGAAAACTAAATCATTAAATTTAAAAAATTTCTGAACATCACATGGGAAGAAATTTAAAACAGTCAAGTTGTGGTATTGAAACAATTTATACTCTGCTCTACTTAGAATGACAAAACACATAGGTAGCCAAGGTAAGATGGGGTATAAGCCTTTCAGATGAATTTGAAACTAATGAGGCAGGGAAAAAGAACAATTTCTGATATTTCCATGAAAGAAAGAAGGAAAGCATTGTTGGGAAGATTTTTCTCAGTAGAGAATGACATGTTAGTAGGAACAATGATTGGAAAGAAAACAACTAGAGGGCTATTGAGATAACCTGTACACACAGAAATGGAGTGTGAAATTTAAGAAATAAAGGGATAAATTATTATTATTACTGGCATTGGTAAAACATTTCCACTTTCAGAAATCCTCCACATGTATTATTTCAATAAGGTGGTTGAGAAAATAGTCATTAGAGAGCAAATGCAAAAATTTATAGAAAAAATAGAGGATGTGCTGCTGAATAGATATTTAGGAGAAAGAGTATTTATAACTAAAGATGATCTCAGCCTTCTAGCCTAAAAGAACTTAAAGGGTAGAAGAAAGCCAATGACTTCTATTTCAATTTCAATCTGGAAATGTTAAATGTCACAGAATGGGGAAGAAGCCAATGATACATATCTTTTAAGCAATTTGAGTGTTAGGACTACAATGTGAGGTCAATATGAGCTTAAAATTAAAATTAGGTGGGAAAAATGGAGATTGTGCCTATCAGCTACCTACGTATTTAAGCAGTTCAGCTCCATACTTGTGCCCATTCCCTGCCTCACTTCCCTTGCTTACCTTGACTCACACATTCAACCAAACTTGGTAAGTCCTTTAAGACTTACTTACTTCATCTTTCTACTACATAGCTAACCTATAAATTTTATGACATTTTATAAAAGAAATTTAAATACGCTCATTGTCAGCCCCTCACTCAGCACAGGTTCTTGTACATTGTAAGGGCTTTCTTAACATCTGCTTAAAACGTCTGCTTAAAAACGTTTTAGTGGATACCTTACTGTCTCAGGGTGTTTTTTTCTTTTCAGAAGGACACTTACTGATATGTCTGAATAAATAATATTTAAAGGGTGAGATGTGTGACAGGATGATGGGGAAAATATTTGAGATCAGATGACATTCTAAACTCTTTTCAGAAATTACCTCCTGTTCTGATCGCAAAGAGTAATTCATGGTCCTGTTTCCAGGGGTTAGCATTAAACAGTCTGCTTTGTGAATGGTTTCAGTGCATTGTACTTTCAGTTAATAATTGAATCTGTAATTCATTCATTTTTTTTGTTCAATTTAGTCTATATTTAGGCATGCAGCCAAGCTACACAGACCTTTGAGACTTAATGGCAAATGACATGAAGCTATTTTGAAATATACAACTAATCTAGTTAACTAAGAAAGCACTTATATTTCTTTAGTTGCCTAGAAGACAATTAAAACACTATATTTAATTGGAGAACACTACAACAACAAAAAAACCTAACAGGAGACATATTATAAAGATACACATGTATTACTAAATAGTATATTGTAAAGTTTTTTAAAAAAACTCTTTTCCAGGTTTTCCAGCTTACACTGAGAGCAACAGATACAACAGGTATATTCTGTCAAGGGACACTAATTATCATGATTAGAAACATAAATGATGAGAAGCATATTTAAAGTGTAACCATAGAGAATGGCTAACTAAACTTTTCACACATACTGTAAATAATAATAATAAAGATTATATAGCTACATAAAAATATTTTATTGTTATATTAAAATATATTACTATATACATAAGTGATACATATGCTGATAGAAAGTAAAATATATGTCAGAAAATATTGGTAAACAAATATAGAAGTGACCAATATCATAATATGATATGGTGAAAAGATTTTTGTGTGTCTTTTTGTTTTCTTCCCCAAAGGTTTTGTAAAGTTGTGTTGCTTTTAAATAAATATATTAATTTTAAACAATGGGAAAAGTAGACCTTAAAATGTAGTTTAAGGTGTTTAATTTAAATTACTTTACTTCCATACTCTGAGATATAATTGTAGCATTCAAAAACATTTTCAGATTACGAATGTCTGTTAGATGTTTTTCTATACTTCAAAATGTAGTAATCAAATACATTACTACAATCTAAGAAAAATTAAATACTACTTAGATTGATGAAGAGAAAAAGAAAGATTGTAGTATTCAAATTATTTTCCTTCCACCCCTAAGTTATATCTTGACAGATAACTAAGGAGAGTAACATTGTTTGAATCCCCAAATTCATTTTTATATTATCTGAACAAGAGAAGCAAATACGGAGCTTAGTTTTTCTCCTATTTCTGGGGATAGTTACTCTACCTGTCCTACTACATTTGTGGCAGAGGTGCTGCCAACTTCTTAAAATAATTTTTTGTCACCTGCATGCCTACTGTAAGCATAAACTTATTGCCTTTACTTATTTAGTAGAATTCAATGCTAGATAATATAAGCAATACCAAAATAACTAAAATATTGGTATGGCCCCCAAATATTGTTTTCACTTCTTAAGAGACACAGTGTGTTAAATTACAATTAATGAAACAGAAAAGGAAATGATTCAAAGTGGTCCAGAATGTAAATACTGTGAGTTATATTATATTATGGTATAAAGGAGAAACCACACTGTAAAGGAGAAACCACATTAGACTGTGGTGGCCAAGAAGGTTGCTCAGAGGAATGGCCTCACCCACTCACCTTCCTTTTCCTTTAACTTCCTTGAACCTCTCTCCCAAGCCCAGATTTAGCCTGTCCTTCCCTTTAAAATGTGTAGCAAAGTTATGGTATCTATCACACAGCACTACAGTTATTTATATCTGTGTTCACTTCTAGCAGTGAGATCTAAAGAGCAGAAGCCAGCTTATTCTTATGCATATAAACTGGAATAACATATTGTAGGTTACGGATAAATGTCTGATGCTTGAATGGAAGGTTGAATAAGAAAGAAATTTAAGTTTCAGAAATGTTCTGGAACTTGATCAGGGACTTGAAATATACTTTAAAGAGATGAACAATAAATTTAAAATAAATGTCCTGATAACTTGGTTGTCCAAACTTGTCCAAAGTTATGACTTTGGACAGCATTTCATCATACCAGATAAGATGAAAATGAATATATTTAATCCCTTATGTTCAATTGCCAACTATTCCATACATTTGGTATTTAGAATAATAGAGGTGCACTATTTCAATGTTTTCCAGTTTTCATCTCTTTGATGTTATGCTATCTTTCATGTCTCGTATGATGCCAGAGACTAATGATTAAAAATTAATGCTTATGCAAAAAAGTTACGTAACTTTGTGCCAGAAATGGATTTTCTCAACATTTGAATACTTTTGGAACTCTTAAATTCTTGACAAGATGAAGGTAATATTATCACAAATCCAAAAGATTCTTTGCAAGTTATCAGAACTAAGCAGGTATGTGCATACAAATCTGCATTTGCAACATTTTTTCATCAACATTTTTTTTTTCTTTAGACCTTTTCGTCTGAATTCTATTAATGTAACTGAAGAAAAACCTGTTGGAGAAATTATAGCAAGAGTAAAACCAACAGATCGAGATGAAGATGGCGGCATCACTTATACCTTTAGATCACAGCAGGAAAAGTTTGCTTTGGACCCTTGTAAGTTTTAAATACATAGCTCTAGCTGTCTTCATTTAAGCATTCACTATCTAATCTCGGCATTTCCTTTAGACTTTGGGCTAGTAAAGCTACCCTTTCAAAATTAGATTAAATATGGAGAAGGAAACACCAAAAATGTGTGGCATTTGGACAGTTGCTATTTTCCTACTTGTAAAAATGAACTTCTTGTGAAATAACGTCTGTCACAGTAACTTATTTTTATAACTGGCTATTGGCTTTCAGAGGCAATCAGTACAATGCTTCTGTGAAATCCTTGTAAACTATAGGACAGATAAGTCATATCTAACTCCTTAATTTCATTTGTGAAAATCGGAACATTTCCTTAATAATTATATTTTGGACACTTGATTATGGATATATTCCTGCCTATGGGTACAGAATTACTACTCTGAAATATTGTTTTCCTATGGCTTGTCACAGTACTTGAGTTAACTGTCCAGCATTCAACCAGAGAGAAAAAAAAAAAAACACCAGCAACACAACTATGAGAGCTTCTTAAGCAGACTCTGTAAGGCTGTTGTCTCTGTGTCTAATGCCAGAGCTTGAGGTCCACAAGCCCAGAGGTCAGGAGGGAAGATGAATATAAAGTGGGAGAGATTAAGGGCAGACCAGACACACAAGCAGGCTGTGGACCCTATGAGAATGCACTAAAACCCATGTCTGTTCTTGTTGCTGCTGACCTTGATAGTGAGGGTATCCTGCAGAAGCTGGGGCCTTTCATTATAAGGCTGAGCACATACACCTGTTCTAGGAGCCAGAGAAGTTGAAAGAGGATCCAGAGGTGGATAGAGCAGCTGCAGAGCCAGCTGCTACTTTACGCCAATGATGAGATAGCAGACCAGCAAAAACATATGTAAGAAATGAAATGTCTGCTGCTAACTTTCAACTCTCCCAGTCAACCGAGATTCTCCCTTGGAAGCACCAGGGATGAACAGTCATTTCTGTCTTCACAAATTTTCCTAAGTTTGACCCTTGAGCTCATTTTTCATCTTTCTATAAAATATATCTCTTATATGTGGAATCTAAAAAAAGGGTACAAATGAACTTATCTACAAAACAGAAATAGAGCTACAAATGTAGAAACAAACTTATTATTACCAGGGGGTAAGGGTGGGAGGGATAAATTGGGAGACTGGGATTGACATATACACACTACTATATATAAAACATAACTAATAAGTACAGGGAACACTACTCAATACTCTATAATGGCCTATATGGGAAAATAATCTAAAAAAGAGTGGATATATGTATATGTATAACAGATTCACTTTGTTGTACACCTGAAACTAATACAACATTGTAAATCAACTATACTACAATAAAAATTAGTTAAAAGAAGAATTAGTTAAGTTGGATGGCAGAAACAATACATGATTAGGATTTTAACATAGTTTGGCTAGTTTTTTCAGGCTCAAAAACACTAATAACTCTATTATTATAATTAAAATCAAATACTATGGTCTGGTACTTTTAAAGTCAAGATGCTACCTATGCTTGGTAAATCCATAAATTACAATGTAGAGATTTGGAGGAAAATATGATGAAACCATTTATAATATTAAATTATATTTTAAAGATAAGTATAAAGCAAGTGGGCATTTTTAAACAAATATTTTCAATGATTGTAGAGCTGCTAAACATCACTTTCCTTATTCACTAAAAGTGTATACTATTAAATGAATTAAATTACCATCAATATGAATAAATTAATATATGCTTAATTATTTGAGTTTGGTAATTTTTCTTTATTTATTTTCATTAGTTACAGGCATAATCACTCTTCTTCAGCCTTTGAATCTTGACAACCCAAATAATTCTAAAACCTATTCTTTGGAAATTGAGGCCAAAGATAATGGGAATAATACCAGTACCTATAAGTTTACAGTGTTTGTGGAGGATGCAGACAATCCTATTGTCTGTGACTCGAGTTTTTCAATAGGAGCAGGTAAATTACAACCTTCTATTTTACTGATAACATTCACGAAATGAAAGAGTAAGAAAATTTTAAAATAAAATTTTTAATAATAACTAAAGTTTTATTTTTTAGTTTTAATAAAAGAGAAGTAAAAGAACTCAATAAAGTGAGAGATATACTCTTACAAAGAAAAAATACAGAGTTGGTATGATTTAAAATAACTTTCAAATAATTATTTCTTTGTGTGGAAGATTGGGTATAGGAATAGTTACAAAATTATTTTGTTTATCCCTAACATATCAATTAACAGGTTGCTTAACAAGTTGTCATATGTGTGAAAATCTAAACAATAAAATACAACTTTTATCTTCTAGATTGACCAAGACTTAAAAATAACAGGAAAAAAGTCAGTGCTGGCTAAGGTATAAAGAAATTAACACTTACAATGGAATACTACTCAGCCATAAAAAAGAATAGAATTTTGCCATTTGCAGCAATATAGATGGACTTGGAGGGCATTATGCTAGGTGAAATAAGTGATATAGAAAAAGACAAATACTGTATAATATCACTTATATGGGGAACTGAAAAATACAACAAACTAGTGAATATAACAAAAAAGAAGCAGACTCACAGATCTAAAGAACAAACTAGTGGTTAGCAGTGGGGAGAGGGAAGGCGGGAGGGAGGAAATGTAGGGGTAAGGGACTTAGAAGCACAAACTAGTAGGTATAAAAGAAGCTACAAGGATATATTATACAACATGGAGAATATAGAAAATATTTTATAATAACAATAAAAGGAGTATAACCTTTAAAAATTGTGAATCAGAGAGGAACCAAGATGGCGGAGTAGAAGGATATGCTCTCACTCCCTCTTGCGAGAACACCAGAATCACAACTAGCTGCTGGACAATCATCGACAGGAAGACACTGGAACTCACCAAAAAAGATACCCCACATCCAAAGACAAAGGAGAAGCCACAATGAGACGGTAAGAGGGGCGCAATCACAGTAAAATCAAATCCAATAACTGCTGGGTGGGTGACTCACAGACTGGAGAACACTTAAACCACAGAAGTCCACCCACTGTAGTGAAGGTTCTGAGCCCCACATCAGGCTTTCCAACCTGGGGGTCTGGCAATGGGAGGAAGAAACAGACTCTGAAGCCTAGTGGGAATTGATAGTAGGACTTCAACACGACTTGGGGGAAACAGAGACTCCACTCTTGGAGGGCACACACAAAGTAGTGTGCACATTGGGATGCAGGGTAAGGGGCAGTGACCCCAGGGAAGACTGAACCAGACCTGCCTGCTAGTGCTGGAGGGTCTCCTGCAGAGGCGGGGGGTGGCTGTGGCTCACTGTGGGGACAAGGACACTGACAGCAGAAGTTCTGGGAAGTACTCCTTGGTGTGAGCCCTCCCAGAGTCTGTCATTATCCCCATCAAAGAGCCCAGGTAGGCTCCAGTGTTGGGTTGCCTAAGGCCAAACAACCAACAGGGAGGGAATGCAGCCCCACCCATCAACAGTCAAGTGGACTAAAGTTTACAGAGCTCTGCCCACCAGAGCAACAGCCAGCTCTACTCACCACCAGTCCCTCCCATCAAGCCTCTTAGATAGTCTCATCCACCAGAGGGCAGGCAGCAGAAGCAAGAAGAACTAAAATCCTGCAGCCTGTGGAACAAAAACCACATTCACAGAAAGATAGATAAGATGAAAAGACAGAGGGCTATGTACCATATGAAGGAACAAGATAAAACCCCAGAAAAACTAAATGAAGTGGAGATAGGCAACGTTCCAGAAAAAAAATTCAGAATGATAGTGAAGATGATCCAGAACCTCAGAAAAACAATGGAGGCAAAGATGGAGAAGATGCAAGAAATGTTTAACAAAGACCTAGAAAAATTAAAGAACAAACAGAGATGAACAATTCAATAACTGAAATGAAAAATACACTAGAAGGAATCAATAGCAGAATAACTGAGTGAGAAGAATGGATAAGTGACCTGGAAGACAGAATGGTGGAATTCACTGCTGCAGAACAGAATAAAGAAAAAAGAATGAAAAGAAATGAAGACAGCCTAAGAGACCTCTGGGACAACATTTAACACACCAACATTCGCAATATAGGGGTCCCAGAAGGAGAAGAGAGAGACAAAGGACCAGAGAAAATATTTGAAGAGATTATAGTCGAAAAATTCCCTAACATGGAAAAGGAAATAGCCACCCAAGTCCAGGAAGCGCACAGAGTCCCATACAGGATAAACCCAAGGAGAAACATGCCGAGACACACAGTAATCAAATTGGCAAAAATTAAAGACAAAGAAAAATTATTGAAAGCAGCAAGGGAAAAACGACAAATAACATAAAAGGGAACTCCCATAAGGTTAACAGCTGATTTCTCAGTAGAAACTCTACAAGCCAGAAGGGAGTGGCATGATAAAGTGATAAAAGGGAAGAACCTACAACCAAGATTACTCTACCCAGCAAGGATCTCATTCAGATTCTATGGAGAAGTCAAAAGCTTTATAGACAAGCAAAGGCTAAGAGAATTCAGCACCACCAAACCAGCTCTAAAGGAACTGGTTCAAGGAAAAGAACTTTAGAACACTAAGGGAAATTTTCTAAGTGGGAAACACAAGAGAAGAAAAGGATCTACAAAAACAAACACAAAACAATTAAGAAAATGGCCATAGGAACATACATATCGATAATTACCTTAAATGTGAATGGATTAAATGCTTCAACCAAAAGACACAGGCTTGCTGAATGGATACAAAAACAAGATCCATATATATGCTGTCTACAAGAGACCCAACTTCAGACCTAAGGACACATACAGACTGAAAGTGAGGGGATGGAAAAAGATATTCCATGCAAATGGAAATCAAAAGAAAGCTGAGGTAGCTATACTCATATCAGATAAAATAGACTTTAAAATAAAGAATGTTACAAGAGACAAGGAAGGACACTATATAATGATCAGGGGATCAATCCAAGAAGAAGATATAACAACTATAAATATATATGCACCCAACATAGGAGCACCTCAATACATAAGGCAACTGCTAACAGCTATAAAAGAGAAAATCGACAGTAACACAATAATAGTGGGGGACTTTAACACCTCACTTACACCAAGGGACAGATCATCCAAAATGAAAATAAATAAGGAAACAGAAGTTTTAAATGACACAATAGACCACATAGATTTCATTGATATTTATAGGACATTCCATCCAAAAACAGCAGATTACACTTTCTTCTCAAGTGAGCATGGAACATTCTCCAGGATAGATCACATCCTCAGTCACAAATCAAGTCTTGGTAAATTTAAGAAAACTTAAATCATATCAAGCATCTTTTCTGACCACAACGCTATGAGATTAGAAATCAAATACAGGGAAAAAAACGTAAAAAACACAAAGACAAACACATGGAGGGTAAACAATATGTTATTAAATAACGAAGAAATCACTGAAGAAATCAAACAGGAAATCAAAAAATACCTAGAGACAAATGACAATGAAAACACGATGATCCAAAACCTATGGGATGGAGCAAAAGCAGTTCTAAGAGGGAAGTTTATAGCTATACAAGCCGACCTCAAGAAACAAGAAAAATCTCAATTAAACAATCTAACCTTACACCTAAAGGAACTAGACAAAGAAGAACAAACACAACCCAAAGTTAGCAGAAGGAAAGAAATCATAAAGATCAGAATGGAAATAAATGGAACAGAAACAATGAAAACAATAGCAAAGATAAATAAAACTAAAAGCTGGTTCTTTGAGAAGATAAACAAACTTGATAAACCATTAGCCAGACTCATCAAGAAAAGGAGAGGACTCAAATCAATAAAATTAGAAATGAAAAAGGAGAAGTTACAACAGACATCACAGAAATACAAAGCATCCTAAGAGACTACTATAAGCAACTCTGTGCCAATAAAATGGACAACCTGGAAGAAATAGACAAATTCTTAGAAAGGTATAACCTTCCAAGACTGAACCAGGAAGAAACAGAAAATATGAACAGACCAATCACAAGTAATGAAATTGAAACTGTGATTAAAAATCTTCCAAGAAACAAAAGTCCAGGACCAGATGGCTTCACATTGAATTCTATCAAACATTTAGAGAAGAGCTAACACCCATCTTTCTCAAACTCTTCCAAAAAACTGTAGAGGAAGGAACACTCCTAAACTCATTCTATGAGGCCACCATCACCCTGATACCAAAACTAGACAAAGATACTACAAAAAAATAAAAATACAGACTAATATCACTGATGAATACAGATGCAAAAATCCTCAACAAAATACCAGCAAACAGAATCCAACAACAAATTAAAAGGATCATACACCATGATCAAGTGGGATTTATCCTAGGGATGCAAGGATTCCTCAGTATATGCAAATCAATCAATGTAATACACCATATTAACAAATTGAAGAATAAAAACCATATGATCATCTCAATAGATGCAGAAAAATATTATGACAAAATTCAACACCCATTTATGATTAAAACTCTCCAGAAAGTGGACATAGATGGAACCTACCTCAACATAATAAAGGCCATATATGACAAACCCACAGCAAACATCATTCTCAATGGTGAAAAACTGAAAGTATTTCCTCTGAGATCAGGAATGAGACAAGGATGTTCACTCTCACCACTGTTATTCAACATAGTTTTGGAAGTCCTAGCCATGGCAATCAGAGAAGAAAAAGTAATAAAAGGAATACAAATTGGAAAAGGAGAAGTAAAACTGTCATTGTTTGCAAATGACATGATACTATACATAGAGAATCCTAAAGATGCCACCAGAAAACTACTAGAGCTAATCAATGAATTTGGTAAACTTGCAGGATACAAAATTAACGCACAGAAATCTCTTGTATTTCTACACACTAATGATGAAAAATCTGAAAGAGAAATTATGGAAACACTCCCATTTACCACTGCAACAAAAAGAATAAAATACCTAGGAATAAACCTACCTAGGGAGAAAAAAGACCTGTATGCAGAAAACTATAAGACACTGATGAAGGAAATTAAAGGTGATACCAACAGATGGAGAGATATACCATGTTCTTGGATTGGAAGAATCAATATTGTGAAAATGATTATACTACCCAAAGCAATCTACAGATTCAATGCAATCCCTGTCAAATTACCAATGGCATTTTTTACAGAACTAGAACAAATCATCTCAAAATTTGTATGGAGACACAAAAGACCCCGAATAGCCAAAGCAGTCTTGAGGCAAAAAACAGAGCTGGAGGAATCAGACTCCGTGACCTCAGACTATACTACAAAGCTAGAGTAATCAAGACAATATGGTACTGGCACAAAAACAGAAACATAGATCAATGGAACAAGATAGAAAGCCCAGAGATAAACCCATGCACCTATGGTCAACAAATCTATGACAAAGGAGGCAAAGATATATAAGGGAGAAAAGACAGTCTCTTCAAAAAGTGGTACTGGGAAAGCTGGACAGCTACATGTAAAAGAATGAAATTAGAACACTCCCTAACACCATACACAAAAATAAACTCAAAATGGATTCGAGACCTAAATGTAAGACCGGACACTATAAAACTCTTAGAGGAAAACATAGGAAGAATGCTCTTTGACATAAATCACAGCAAGATCTGTTTTGATCCAACTCCTAGAGTAATGGAAATAAAACCAAAAATAAACAAATGGGACCTAATGAAACTTCAAAGCTTTTGCACAGCAAAGGAAAGCATAACCAAGACAAAAAGACAACCCTCAGAATGTGAGAAAATATTCACAAACGAATCAACGGACAAAGGATTAATCTCCAAAATATATAAACAGCTCGTGCAGCTCAATATTAAAGAAACAAACAACCCAATCCAAAAATGGGCAGAAGACCTAAATAGACATTTCTCCAAAGAAGACGTACAGATGGCCAAGAATCACATGAAAAGCTGCTCAACATCACTATTAGAGAAATGCAAATCAAAACTACAATGAGGTATCACCTCCTCACACCAGTTAGAATGGGCATCATCAGAAAATCTACAAACAACAAATGCTGGAGAGGGTGTGCAGAAAAGGGAACCCTCTTGCCCTGTTGGTGGGAATGTAAATTGATACAGCCACTATGGAGAACAGTATGGAGTTTTCTTAAAAAGTAAAAATAGAATTACCATATGATACAGCAATCCCACTACTGGGCATATACCCAGAGAAAACCGTAATTCAAAAAGACACATGCACCCCAATGTTCATTGCAGCACTATTTACAATAGGCAGGTCATGGAAGCAACCTAAACGCCCATTGACAGATGAATGGATAAAGAAGATGTGGTACATATATACAATGGAATATTACTCAGCCATAAAAAGGAATGAAATTGAGTCATTTGTTGAGACGTGGATGGATCCAGAGACTGTCATACAGAGTGAAGTAAGTCAGAAAGAGAAAAACAAATATCGTATATTAACGCATGTATGTGGAACCTAGAAAAATGGTACAGATGAACTGGTTTGCAGGGCAGAAGTTGAGATACATATGTAGAGAACTAACGTATTCCCCCAAGGGGGGAAAACGTCAGTGGGGTGGGGTTGGTGGTGTGATGAATTGGGCGATTGGGATTGACATATATACACTGATGTGTATAAAATTGATGACTAATAAGAACCTTCAGTATAAAAAAACAAACTAAAAACAACTAATACTAAACTTTCTTTGGGTTATTTGTATGGAAATATGTTAATATAAATGTTTCAGACATTACATGAAATTTCTAAAAATCTTATATGTTCTGGTATAATGTTATAAGTCATAATTCTAGTTATTACTTTAAAATGTATATCTCAGAAATAACTAAATTTCCTTGTCAATTGCATTATTATGAACTTTCATCAAATCTTTAACCATCTTTATTTTTAAGTCTTTTGTCATTTACAGACAGTTCTGGGTGTACTCTGATGCTTTCGCAAAAATGTTCCTATAAAAGGGTTTCATCTTCAAGGAATTCATGGAAAAGACTGACAAGTACAGGTTTCTGGTAACTGACTATACTGCTGAACTGAATGAATAAGCATTTTCAGAACTCTAATGGAAAACTGATGAATTCATAAAAGTGCTAACAAAAGATCAAGATGAAAAAAAATTAATTTCATGGTACTGAGTGAACTGATGAGGATGATTATAATTTTTGTGACTTTGTTTGAATAAAAAAGAAAATCCCGCAAGGACTCTTTATCTCTAATCTTACTAGCTTACTTATCTGTCATAGTAAAACCCTCTTTATTCTTTCTGCCTTCTCTGTTTTGACTCCTTTTCTTTCTCTAGCTGTTTCTATTAGGAGAAACTACCCAGTTAACTGGGAGACAATGAGAGGATAATAAAGTTGAGGGCAAATGGAACACCACAAATTTTATTAAAATAGCTTGTTTTTGTTTTGGATTCCTGTCCATTGTTGCTTTCTATTCATTTCGCACAGCCAGTATTATCACTTCTCCAATTTTTAGAAATATCACTCTTTTGGAAACTGAAAATTTCCAAAACACACATGCATGTGCACATGCATACACACAAAGAGATTTCGTACTTTGACCCAAAACATACATTCTAGTATGTGTTAAATCTATCTGAAATAAGAATTTGTGTTAAAGGGACTTGTTCATAAATGCTAAACTTAAGAAAGAAAAGCCTCCTAGTAGGCTTGGCAATGAATCACCTTACAGGCCTGATGCTTATGAAAACTTTATCTTTTGGATCACTTTGAGACAACTGAACTGTTGTTCTTCGTAATTTACTTTTTTGGTCTCCCCCAAATCATAGAAAGCTTTACAAAGATACAAGTGGATCCCAAGGAGGTCATTCTAACCTGACTTCTACTGCAGACTTGGCTGAACCAGCATAAGCTGCTTAGGCAGGATCAAGATCAAGATTTTCTTCTCTTCCATCATGTGGGTTTATGGTCTTTGTGACAGAGAAGTAGCAGAAAAGAAAATACTGCCTTCTAGGTCTTCCCTGGTGGCACAGTGGTTGAGAGTCTGCCTGCCGATGAAGGGGACACGGGTTCGTGCCCCGGTGCGGGAAGATCCCACATGCCGCGGAGCGGCTGGGCCCATGAGCCATGGCCGCTGAGCCTGCGCGTCCGGAGCCTGTGCTCCACAACGGGAGAGGCCACAACAGTGAGAGGACCGCGCACCGCAAAAGAAAAAAAAAAAAAAAATACTGCCTTCTATCTAAAATAGGGTATCTCTGTGGGTCTCTGTGAGGTTTTTCAAGACAGGGTATTAATTAATTTATTTATTTTTGCTGTGTTGGGTCTTTGTTTCTGTGCGAGGGTTTTCTCTAGTTGTGGCAAGCGGGGGCCACTCTTCATCGCTGTGCGCGGGCCTCTCACTTATCGCGGCCTCTCTTGTTGCGGAGCACAGGCTCCAGAAGTGCAGGCTCAGTAGTTGTGGCTTACGGGCCTAGTTCCTCCGCGGCATGTGGGATCCTCCCAGACCAGGGCTCGAACCCGTGTCCCCTGCATTAGCAGGCAGATTCTCAACCACTGCGCCACCAGGGAAGCCCCAAGACAGGGTATTGACACAACTTTCAGGTGGCTGATGTGATACATACATATTAAATTCACTTACTATGTTAAATTATCCAATGGCCTTAATTAACTAGAGCGACCACTAAATTAGGCAATCTGTTTACACATATTCAGTTTGAAACAAAGGTTCAAAATAAGCAAGACCTGTTCACACAACAATTGTTCCATTACATTCTTTGAAATAGTCAAACTGTATGAGGCTTTTACAGGACTACCTAGTCTAAGTTATAGACTTGATATTCAATATTCAAGTGCACAGAAAGCAGGAATAATTTTAAAAGAGTATCATTTGTAGAATTGTACAACAGGTGAAGAAAATACTTACGGTTTAATGTGTGTGCATTTGTGTTATTCGGTTTTTAGGTGAGAAAGAATCACAGTTGGTAACACTGAAAGAAAGATAAGAAGCAGTGGTTGAAGAAAGGAAAGTAAATAACATTTATTGAGCACTTGTGAGATGCATTACGTATAATATTTTATTTAATCCTCAGAACTACTCTAAGGTTGAGAATATATCTTATCCTATTGTACAGATGAGAATATTGATGGACTAGAAATTCAAATGGAGTCAATTCCTGACTCCACAGCTTTTGCTCTATTTTTTGTACATTATTGTGAAAAGAGATAAAAGACTTCAATTATCTAACAAAGGAATCAAAGTTGAAAGCATATCTTAATGGTCATTGACTTTGTGCCAGACACTGAGCAATTATATCCTATTCCACACACTAGCCCAAAATTTAAATGTAGAAATATGAAACTGATATTTTTATGTTGGCTTTCTTAAAATGAATGTTAGTGGGGAAAATTACTTGTGGTCTTTATTTCTCTGAAATAAATATCATTAAGAAAACTGTTATAGGGAGAAATTCTTACAGTATAACAACTTATGGAGCCAATATGAAGCAAAAAGTAGTGAAAGAATGTTTGAATTTAAATTATTGCTCATGGTTTATATAATTGTATAGGTGTTTTAGTGTCTATTCCTAAAAAGGTTCCTGCATTTGCTTTTATATATAGATTCTTGCAAGAGATCCAGATCCAGGACAAGAAGTTGAGGTTAAGTATTGTATTATTATCTATTAATTTTTTCCAACTTTTATTTTGTAAGAAGTGCTCAAATTTTCAATGAGCAAAAAATTATTTCATCAGGCTTTGAATTAATGTTGTCTTTATATCTTATGGTAGTCACTGAAGTGAGAGGAGGACTTTAAACCTTTGAATATAGTAACAGACTAAAAATTATATGACTTGGAAGTGAAAGCAACAGACCTTCTAAAATGCTCTAAAAGGCATTTAGAAAAACTAGAGCTTATATTTTTTTCCATTTGTCTGATGACATTTATACAGCTGAGAGAATATCCTTTAATGTTTGTTACCTTTTATTCATCCCAGATCAGGCATATTTTCTTTATTATACACATAATTTGAATAAAGGATATGTTGTATCTTCATATAAGTTCTAGTTTCAGCAATAATTAATTAATAGTGATTTAATAAATAATACATGACAAAATAGTTACAGATTAAGAGGGAATAAAGAAGAAGAAATACAAAATAATTAATCACTCGAGATTTTCTCAGGAATTTTTATGGTGTACATATGAACTATATTCTAATTGTACTTGTAAGAAAAAATTGAGTTTTTGATTATAGAATGTATTATAAGTCATATTAGTGCAATGGAATATTCTGCTCTAATTCTCTTTAGAGCAAACTAAACTTTTTCCATTTGTTCATACTTACTCTGGTAGCTGGCTTATAAACATCATTTGGGGAATAAGGTTGAAATGAAAGCTTAGGGGGGCATTGTTGGAAAATTTAGCCTGCATATAATTTTTCTGGTGACCTGATTACAGTGAGGCACTGATCAGTACTCCCAATTTCATTTTTTTGCTCATGTGAATTTTAGACTGAGGACAGAAGATGACACAGGAAAAGTGTAGTTTCTTGTTTACTAGGTTCAGAAGCTCCATTTATGTGGGTGTGTAAATGTGTGTGGGAGGACAGGGTCAGGATATGGGGATTATGTGCATTTAGGGTGTGTAGATATATATGTGGGTTTATGCCAGGATACATGTATGTGGGAGGAGGATGGGGTGACTATGTAAATACCGACTACAACTTCATGTGTTTACACATAACTAAATATTACACATTTCATAACTAAATATTATAATATCTGATTTATATTGTAGAAGTCACTGGGAAAGAGAAACAAAACAAAGACTTGGAAAATGATAATTTTTTTTAACAAAAAGCAATAATAATAAGGGGAGAAACAAAGAAAATGAGATTTTTCCAAAAGAACATTTAATGGATTTTAGCCGAATATAAGCCAACTTTGGTTGTTCACTCATAGACAAATAAAAATCAGTTAGTATGCCCATCAAAATGGCTGTGATGCCTTTTTGGAAATGGCACTGGATATGTCTCCCAGGTTTTATTGTTTCTCTTTGGACCAGAAACTGGATGTAAATTTTTTCAAAATATGATGTCTTTACTAAATCCCTTTAAAAATCTTTAATATTCATCTTGAAACTGAGCCCAGTTATAAGCACAGTGATAACAATGGAGAGGAACATGCTGATGTCCCTAAAAAATATCTTTGTCTAAAGCAATATTTTATTGTGCCATACAGAAAATCAATTTAGAGATGAGATCTAATGGCATTGTCCAAATAATTCAGTGTATGTGCCTCCTGAGTATACAAGAGGGAATGACTTTTTTATATATTAGAAAAATCTGTAAATGCAACACTAGAAAATAAACTAATTATAAAACCAATAATAGTTATTTACCAAAAATGCTCTAATACTTAAATATAAAAACCTTTGGAAAAAATACAACTAAAAATGTAAATGAATTTTCAGATTACTCTTGAAGTCTGGAAAAGAAAGTTTAGCTTTTATTTTTATGGGCACTGTCTTCACAAAATTAATTTTGGTTTACTTAGGTCTTGCCTAATAACTGCATCAAAACTGTAAGTTCAGAATCCATGCTTTTTCAATAACGTATTAACCATTTTTTTGTGTGCTTTCTTAAAAGGTTTTAATATTAAACTCTTCAGTTAATACCACTGCCTACTTTGCTTTGGATTCACATAATGCCGTGATTTCTAAAACCACAAGACCTCTTTTGGATTATGAAACAAATCCTAAGGTAAGAATAAAGATGAAACAACATTAAATAATAAATACCTTTAAATACCCTTCAAAAAGAGTAATTTTCAATATTTTCAGTAACTTTTAAAAACTTACCTAAATTGAAATAAAAATACCAAATTTATGTAATTGCATTTTCATATTCACATAGATCAAGCAAAAATTCACTTTAAGAAAATAAATTTAGAATTTTGATTCATTTTACTCTTTCCATTAGACTTTTAAAAAATATTATTTCAATTTTTGTGTTTGCTTCTTTAAGTGCATATAAAAGTTAGAGAAGGGATTACCTCCATACTCAAAAGCATAAAAATGTTGGAGAAAGGATTGCCTCCATATTCAAAAGCATAAAACTGAGGCAACGTTCTGGGTAATTAAATAAAATTGCCCTTTATTACAGTCACAAATTATCTGGAGTGTTGCCTCTCTCCTTGGCTTTACTTGACTGTAGAGATATGGCCTAAATCTTTTTTTCCCCCAATGTCCTGGTTAAATTTCAGATTTGCAAATATTTGGAAAGAACAGAGAGGTATAAGCGTATGGAAAAACATAACAAATCTCTTTTCCTACAAAGTCATTCTGGGAAATGGGACCACTTAAATTTCAAATGTTTCCCAGTGTCCTTAAACATTTTTCAATGCCTCCAGTAGTAGACTTATCAAGAAACATTGTTTTTTTAAAAACAGCGCCTTACCTAAAACAAGCCTTTATAAGTTACAAATATTTTGACCAGGATTTTCTCACTGTGTGAGAGTTAGAGGAAAAATTAAAAGCAACAACTGGTGCTCTAGGACAACTGGCTAATGGTTTATAATATTTTCACTTTGGTATTGTACGATCATCTCTCATATTATCAACTTTGCTGTTTTCCATTCACTCCTAAACGAAGTACTTCAGTTCTATTTGCTTCTTCACTCTTTCATATAATGTTCAAAATTAACTTTATGAAAGAAGCCCCATTCACGTTTTGATTTTAATTACACTGAATTTATAAATTAGACTGAAGAGAATTAGCATCATTATCATCCATAAAGCAGGATGATTTATTAAATTATTCAGAACTTTATTAATTTTCCATATTTCATATTTTTCTCCACAGAAGTTTGTAATTTTACACATTATATGTATGATATTCCTAGACAACTTGACTTTTGCTGCTGTATATTCATTTTCTAATTGTTCAAGGTTAAAGTTGATTCTTATACCTTGATATTTAAAATGGCAACTTTGCTAACTCCTTATATTAATTTGAATAATTTCTAGATGAGCTTTCATTTTTATGTTAACTGTGTTAACATTCACAGTTAAAATAACTGTCAAGAGTGACAGTTGTTTTTTTCTCAATTCTTAAAACTTTTTATTCATATTGTATGCCTTATTTCTTTGATGAGGACTTCCAGAACAATGTTTACTAGAAGTGGTTATAGGGTGCATCCTTGTTTTGTCCTGATTTTAAAAGTTATTGTTTAATGTTTCAAATGACAATGGTATTTCTTATAGGGCTATGGTAGACATCTTTTTTAAGTAAGAAAAGTTTTCTTTTTTTTTAATAAATTTGTTTATTTTATTTTTGGCTGTGTTGGGTCTTCGTTGCTGCATGCGAGCTTTCTCTAGTTGTAGCTAGTGGTGCGGTGCATAGGCTTCTCATTGCGGTGGCTTCTCTTGTTGCAGAGCACGGGCTCTAGGCATGCAGGCTTCAGTAGCTGTGGCACATGGGCTCTAGAGAGGAGGCTCAGTAGTTGTGGAACACGGGCTTAGCTGCTCCACGGCATGTGGGATCTTCCCAGACCAGGGATCTAACCCATGTTCCCTGCATTGGCAGGTGGATTTTTAACCACTGCGCCACCAGGGAAGCCCAGAAAAGTTTTTTTTTATTCCTAATTTGTTAAGGGATATTTGATGTTGAATTTTATAATATTTTTCTCCATTTACTTAGAAAATTATATGGTTTCTTTTTGTGAATTTATTAAATGTATGAGTTATTTTAATACATTTTATGTTATTATAACATCTTTGTCTTTCTGGCATATAACCTACCCCATATAAGGTAGTTTTCAATATAGATTACTATATTCAATTTGCTACTATTTTAATTTGGGGATTGTAATCCTAAATGTTCCCTTGTCTTTGTTGACTAAAGCTCAAGGTGGTTTGTTCACTCATTTTTTCTTCCCACATGTGAGCTCATCATTAGAAGAGCTTCTGCATGTTTACACATTTAAACAGTGTTGAGCAATTGTCCCTCCAAAGGGGTATACCTCTTGGCATTCCTAAGGCATCACTGGTTTCAGGAAAGTTTATATGTTAATTTCATGGCCCAGCTATTCTTGGACCAAATGTGTAGTACAACCTAACTTTTATGAGTTTCTCTCTCTCTCTCTCTCTCCCATAATTTAATGGCAGTGGTATTCTGGAAGGATTATGGCAAATGATTTTACTCTGTCCACCAACCTGATCTAAAAACAAAACTTCATTTGATAAACTTTCATCCTCTTTTGGTTTACATATTAATCTTCTCCATTGATTTCCTCCATGGTAAGGTTATTTCTAATTGGCTTCTTGTCTCTGGTGTACTGCACAGTGCATCGTATAGTCAGTGCTCAAGAATATTTCTTGAAGGAAAGCATGAATTCTCTCTACTAATTTCAAGGGTCCATGTATTTGTTAAGACTTAAAACAATGAGAAACAATAGATTCATTAGTTTGATATCATTTTCAAATTGCCAAGTACTGTGTTGGCACTCTTACCCAGATTTTCAAGAAACCACACATTTATTTTTTTTTCCTAAAGCATCAAACCAGTTACATTATGTTGAGTATGTGTTAGGCACCAGTAAGGTGTTTTACACATAATAGCTTACTTAATGCTTATGGAAGCCCTGTGAGGTAGATACCATTTTAACCTCCATTTTATAGATGAAGACACTAAGTCCAAATAAATAAGTGGCCTACCCAAGATCATCCAGCTGGTAAATGGATGAATCATGATTCCAACACAAGCAGCCTAACGTTATTGTTTAAAAAAATTTTTTTTGAACATCTTCACTGGAGTATAATTGCTTTACTGTGGTGTGTTAGTTTCTGCTGTATTACAAACTGAATCAGCTATACATATACATATATCCCCGTATCTCTTCCCTCTTGCATCTCCCTCCCACCCTCCCTATTCCACATCTCTAGGTGGACGCAACACCGAGCTGATCTCCCTGTGCTATGCAGCTGCTTCCCAGTAACTATCTATTTTCCATTTGGTAGTGTATATATGTCCATGCCACTCTCTCACTTTGTCCCAGCTTACCCTTCCCCCTCCCAGTGTCCTCAAGTCCATTCTCTATGTCTGCATCTTTATTCCTGTCCTGCCCCTAGGTTCTTCAGAGCCATTTTTTTTTTTTTAGATTCCACATATATGTGTTAGTATATGGTACTTGTTTTTGTCTGACTTACTTCACTCTGTATGACAGACTCTAGGTCCATTCACCTCACTGCAAATAACTCAGTTTTGTTTCTTTTTTATGGCTGAGCAATATTCCATTGTATATATGTGCCACATCTTCTTTATCCATTCATCTGTCGATGGACAATAAGGTTGCTTCCATGTCCTGGATATTGTAAATAGAGTTGCAATGAACATTGTGGTACATGACTCTTTTTGAATTATGGTTTTCTCAGGGTATATGCCCTGTAGTGGGACTGCTGGGTCATACTGTAGTTCTATTTTTAGTTTTTTAAGGAACCTCCAAACTGTTCTCCATAGTGGCTGTATCAATTTACATTCCCACCAACAGTGCAAGAGGGTTCCCATTTCTCCACACCCTCTCCAGCATTTATTGTTTGTAGATTTTTTGATGATGGCCATTATGACTGGTGTGAGGTGATACCTCATTGTGGTTTTGATTTGCATTTCTCTAATGATTAGTTATATTGAGCATCCTTTCATGTGTTTGTTGGCAATCTGTGTATCTTCTTTGGAGAAATGTCTATTTAGGTCTTCTGCCCACTTTTAAATCAGGTTATTTGCTTTTTTGATATTGAGCTGCATGAGCTGCTTGTATATTTTGGAGATTAATCCTTTGTCAGTTGCTTCATTTGCAAATATTTTCTCTCATTCTAAAGGTTGTCTTTTTGTCTTGTTTATGGTTCCCTTTGCTGTGCAGAAGCTTTGAAGTTTCATTAGGTCCCATTTGTTTATTTTTGGTTTTATTTCCATTTCTCTAGGAGATGGGTCAAAAAGGATCTTGCTGTGATGTATGTCACAGAGTGTTCTGCCTATGTTTTCCTCTAAGGGTTTTATAGTGTCTGGCCTTACATTTAGATCTTTAATCCATTTTGAGTTTATTTTTGTGTATGGTGTTAGGGAGTGTTCTAATTTCATTCTTTTACATGTAGCTGTCCAGTTTTTCCAGCACCACTTATTGAAGAGGCTATCTTTTCTCCATTGTATACTTTTGCCTCCTTTATGAAAGATACGGTGACCACAGGTCCATGGGGTTTATCTCTGGGCTTTCTATCCTGTTCCATTGATCTATATTTCTGTTTTTGTGCCAGTACCATACTGTCTTGCTTACTGTAGCTTTGTAGTATAGTCTGAAGTCAGGGAGCCTGATTCTTCCAGCTCCGTTTTTCTTTCTCAAGATTGTTTTGGCTATTTGGGGTCTTTTTTGTTTCCATACAAATTGTGAATTTTTTTGTTCTACTTCTGTGAAAAATGCATTGGTAGTTTGATAAGGATTGCACTGAATCTGTAGATTGCTTTGGGTAGTATAGTCATTTTCACAATGTTGATTCTTCCAATCCAAGAACATGGTATATCTATCTGTTTGTATCATCTTTAATTTCTTTCATCAGTGTCTTATAGTTTTCTGCATACAGGTCTTTTGTCTCCCTAGGTAGGTTTATTCCTAGGTATTTTATTCTTTTTGTCACAAAGGTAAATGGGAGTGTTTCTTTAATTTCTCTTTCAGATTTTTCATCATTAGTGTATAGGAAGGCAAGAGATTTCTGTGCATTATTTTTTTATTCTGCTACTTTACCATATTCATTGATTAGTTCTAGTAGTTTTCTGGTAGCATCTTTAGGATTCTCTATGTATAGTACCATGTAATCTGCAAACAGTGATAGTTTTACTTCTTCTTTTCCGATTTGGATTCCTTTAATTTCTTCTTCTTCTCTGATTGCTGTGGCTAAAACTTCCAAAACTATGTTGAATAATAGTGGTGAGAGTGGGCAACCTTGTCTTGTTCCTGATCTTAGTGGAAATGCTTTCAGTTTTTCACCATTGAGAACAATGTTGGCTGTGGGCTTGTCATATATGACCTTTATTATGTTGAGGTAAGTTCCCTCTAGGCCTAGTTTCTGGAGGGTTTTTTATCATAAATGAGTGTTGAATTTTGTCGAAAGCTTTTTCTGCATCTATTGAGATGATCATATGGTTTTTATCCTTCAGTTTGTTAATATGGTTTTTCACATTGATTGATTTGCATATATTGAAGAATCCTTGCATTCCTGGGATAAACCCCACTTGATCATAGTTTATGATCCTTTTAATGTGCTGTTGGATTCTGTTTGCTAGTATTTTGTTGAGGATTTTTGCATCTATGTTCATCAGTGGTATTGGCCTGTACTTTTCTGTTTTTGTGACATCTTTGTCTGGTTTTGGTATCAGGGTGATGGTGGCCTCATAGAATGAGTTTGGGAGTGTTCCTCCCTCAAGCAGCCTAACTTTGTATGGGTATTTCACCACTATGCTACCTTGCCATTGTTGGCTTGTCATCTCTTCTAAAAAGCTGTTACTATCCTCCCTCATACTTTCATGCTCTGCTGTAATCTCTGTACATGCAGAAACTGTGTGCTGCTTATTTTAAATATCTGTGTTTGGTACTTCAATGATGTACTACTGAGGATGCATGAACAAATGAGTGAATAGTTAATTCAGAACAGCTGTGCTGTCGTAGGGAACCCCATTTTTTTAAGCCAGTGTCAAAGAAAGGAAAATTGACATATTTGAAAATAAACTTTTCATTTTAATTCACCCTTTTTCTTTGTCTTTTAAGCAGTTTATACATTTTTTTGAATAATAATTTACTTTAGTGGTAATATATTTTTGGTCAAGCTACATTTTTGTTAAATATTCCTTGTAATCTTCAGTTTTTTTCTCATTTATTTGAAACATTTCTGAAATAGAAGGCTCAATAAAGTATCAATATAATATATATAATTAAAAGCACTTTGATTTGCTTTTTGTTTTTGTACATAATCTACTTATTAATTATATAGTTAAATTTAATAAAACAAAAATTAAAATAATTCTTTGACTTCATCAAGCTTTTAGTTATTACTCTATTAGACAACATTTTTGACTATTATGACATTGGAATATCAACTTTTTATATGAAAATTTTACAAATTCTTGTGACGTTGCTAAAATATTCATGATTTTTCAATTTTTTTCCAAAAATAAGATAGCTGTTTACGTTCACATATTTTTTCCTAAACAGTGAAACTTAAGTTATCCTTTTAGTTTGCTATTTCAACAAATTCAAATTGATTTTATTGCCTTAAATGTAGCATACCAATACCAATATTTAAAAACATTGTCAAAGTTCCATAACAATTGGTAGGTAGCATTAAACACAGAAATCTACATGAGGGTACAAAAGATACTCCTTTTGACAAATGACCTTAAGATTTTTTTAGGAATAGATCTACATTCTTAGGCTGCAATTTTTAAAGTGCTTTTCAATTTTATTTTTAAAAAAATTTTTGTAAAGGGAACTTGCATATTTTAAGCACTCAAAAAACATATTCTGTCATCTCTTATTTATTTTATCATTTCCAGATAGTGGTTGCTGCGAGAAATAGAGAGAACCTGTCTCTGGAGTTATGCATTGGCACCATGACTTTAAACAGCAGGAATGTTAATGATGAGAGTCCTGTTCTTATGTAAGCAAAGAGTAACCTAAATATTTAAATGCTAAGATTTAACCACTGAAACTTCTTTTATAATGGGGTAAATATCAGAGTTTTGCTGTTATGTCCATTGTCAATTTTTTTACAAACATTCAAAGTGACCTAGAAGCAAACCTCTATTAGCTCCATACTATTGCTCTTTTTACACACAGTGAAAGTCAACCTCAATCATATTTTATGTTTGAAACCACAGAAGTCAATTTTTTTTATGGAATAAGAATTCAAAGCTTTCTATTTTCCTATTAAGTTATATATTGTAAATACTCCTTAATAAGTAAAATATTGTAGAAAATGCACATTGATACATTCATATTGAAGAGAATTAGGGTTTTGCTCTGGATTAGGCTTTGGCTTACAGGAATGTTGTGGCTGGTTTGATCTTCCATCCAGACCACTACAAGTTTCTCCATATCAGCAATAAGGCTGTTTCACTTTCTTATCATTTGTGATTCACTGGAGTAGCACTTTTAATTTCCTTCAAAAAGTTTTCCTTTGCATTCAGAACTTGGATAACTGTTTGGCACAAGAGGCCTAGCTTTTAGCCTATTTTGGCTTTCTACATGTCTTCCTCACCAAGCTTAATCAATTCTAGCTTTTGATTTAAACTGAGAGACATGCATCTCTTTCACATGCACATTTAGAGGCCACTGTAGGGTTACTAATGGGTCTGATTTCAATATTGTTGTGTCTCAGGGAATAGGACGGCCGAGGAGAAGAGAGACAGAGGAATGGCCAGTTGGTGGAGCAGTCAGAACACATACAACATTATCCATTAAGTTCACAGTCTCATATTGGCATAGTTTGTGATGCTCCAAAACAATTACAGTAGTAATATCAAAGCTCACTGATCATAGATCACCATAACAAATATAATAATAATGAAAAATTTTGCAATATTGTGAGGATTACCAAAATGTGATATAGAAACACCAAGTGAGCATATGTTTTTGGAAAAGTGGCATCAGCAGACTTACTCAATGCAGGGTTGCCAGAAATCTTCAATTTGTAAAAAATGCAGTATCTGCAAAGTGCATTAAAGTGAAGTGCAATAAAATGAGGTATGCCTGAATATGAAATGAAACAGTGATTTCAAAAGTGTTTGTAGTATTTTGTTATCTGGAATAAAGTATAATAACCAGATTATATAATAACCAGATTTTATAAAATATATACTTTATATAATAAAGTATATAACCATTTAGTAGAAGGACTCGAGCAAGGGTATAGGTAGGAGAAAACTTTTAACTTCACTTTATAATACTTAAAGATTCTCTAATAGACATGGTAATTTATGAAGAAAAAGATTTTTTGAGGCCAGGGGCTTGAAATTCTTACAAGATATGTATCACATAAAATTTAAAATATTTGTTGTGTGACAGATGAAAAGAGACATTTGTTTACACTAAGTGATAATAAAATCCCTTTTGTCCCACAGATATATACCAGATGCACCTATAAATATTTATGAAAATCTGGCTGTTGGAACAAAGCTAGTGAAGCTGACAGCAACTGATAGAGACATAGGGGACTTGATACATTATGAATTTATAGATACACAAAAAGAATTTTCAATAAATCAAAGTATAATAATTTTTTGTTGCTAATCATTTTATAAAGTATATTATAAAATGTACTTTTCACTAGTTAAAAATAAGCTTGATTACCATTCTATAAGGGTAAAAGAATATTTAAAATATTCAGCAGCATATTTAGCATATTTTATATGAGGTAAAAAGTGATCATTCTTTCCTTCTCAGAAGTATGGAAATAGTGTGCACAATCTGTATGCTCCAGGGGACTCCCAAACAATTCAGACCCACAGCATGGTTCCCTGGGATTTTATTGTATGATTTTTCTGTGAGAAGTAGCTTTTCCCATGAAAACCATAATATTAGTCACATAAATTGAATATTTATTTTATATCATACATTCTCATAAGCACTTTGAATATACAATAACTTCTTTGTTTACTATCCTAATCCCCATCTAACATACGATGCCTGGAGAGAAATCTTCATTTACTCAAGCTCATGCAGCTAATTTGCATGTCATGACCTGCACTTGAATTCAGACTGCTTGAAAAAGAGACCTATAGCTCTAAGTACATTCTATTTGACTACAAGTTAGGAGTTCATGCATGCCTCTAACAACTTAGGCATAAAGCAAGCAGAGGGGAGAAAGAAACGTTTTTCCATTTCTTAAGAGGTATTGTACATTTGGCATGCATAAAAGAGCAGGATTAATCACACACCGCCTGTCATATCGGTGAAGAGTCCCACATAGGGAGTAGAATCTGAGAGGTAAGTAAGGAGACCTGTGGAAGGGAAGACCTGTGGCATGCCAGAACTTAAGCAAAGTGAGGATGTTCAGGTCAGAAGTGGTAAGAAGGGAATGGCAGCAGAAATACGAGATTCATTACATAAAGGAGGATTGATACAATAACTGTGTTAAACATACATGAAGTCTGGTTTCTCCTGTCAGACATGTGAGTTACAAAAGTAGAAAATGAGAAAACTATAATGAACAATATGAGGATAAATTAAAATTAACAGTGTTAGAGTAAACATGTTTTTCAT